>NC_142586.1:60794724-61419724 GCF_965207765.1 Zootoca vivipara
GGTAAACATCTTTAAACATGTTTTAATATAAATGCTTTCCAATGTAGAAGAATCTAAGTATAGTCAGAGTTTTACTTAGGTACTATTTCACTATTATCAGTTTCACCAAAAAATAGTTGAGGTTTCACCAAGATCACACAGCAATCTTGCTGAATGGATCGGTTTTAGGCTGAATTTTTAACAGAAACAATGTCTCAACATAGTTTGGACTGTGTTCTTCCAGCAAAATGTGTTCACCCTTTGTTTAATTATGAGATATTAGCCTTAAAATAACTAATATGTCTAGCAAGATTGAATGCTCACTCAGACTCACCAAGTTAATTTTCTTTTCAAATTATTTTTATTTAAAGTTCCTCTCCACTTCCTGAAAAACACACTGCACAAACTTCCTTATGGGAGACACTTGTTTTAACAAACCTAAAGAGAGCCATTTTGAAAAGAGAAGTAAAAGAAGGCAGAATGCTTCCTTGTAATCAGGTGCAGTGTTGGCACTTTTGAATGGAAATGGGAGACAAACTAAGCTCCCCCACACCCTGAATCTTCATGCCGGTCATCAAATAAACCAACATGCATTGGCCAGTCAGGTGACCACCACACATAGGAGCCAAGAGACTCCCATTCAGAAATGCAGCTACTACATAGTACCATATAGCTCAGTTGGCTAGAACATGGTGCTGATAGCAGGTAGCAGGTTTGATCCCCATATGGGACAGCTGCATATCCCTGCATTGCAGGGAGTTGGACTAGATGATCCTCAGGGTCCCTTCCATAGATTTTATGAATCTATGCCACCTACCCACAATGTCTAATCTGGACCAGGAGCCAGGCAGGGAGGGTGGCTGAATGTGTGTGTGTAGGCTGGAGAGCCTATGCAACTGGGTAGGGGTTGTGTGCTGCCTGCTCCCAACTGACAGGGAGGGAGTGGTAGCATGGGGTGGGCGGGGGAATGGCCCTTTTGAGCTTCTGGGCTTCAGTCAGTCCCCAAACTGGCTGAGCTTTTCCCCTGGGCAGGTATTAGGTGTTTACTATTCTTCTTCTGAATCTGTGTATTACAAAAGTAGCTAACAAGACAGACATTAATGTTGTGTAATCACATCTCTTTTCCCACCTCCACCTCCAGTCTTTCTAGTGTCAGTCTTCCTTTAGCCAAGATAATTCCAATAATAAATGGGCAGATTCATTCAGTCTGCAGTGAAACACCTAGCCATTTTGTTCAGGTAAGAAGACCTTTTTCCCTTTCTTTTTTCTTAGTCTGTTATTTAATAGCTTTTCTGCACTTAGTTTTCAGGGTGTCTTGTAAACAAAATTAAACAGTACAAATGGGGAGAAATCCAATTAAAATAATTTCACACCTAAAATATGAAAATGTAGGCCTGTCAGCCTGCTTTGTATTGTCATTAGTATATTTTTAAGACTATAAAAGTGCACTAAGCTCTGTACAAACATCAAAGTTACATTATAACTTGTTGCTGTCATGTCTCACATTAATCAAAATATGAAGAAATATGCAGAGTTCAGATATGCACATTCTACACTGCATAAACACAGGAAGTGAGACTGCCAGCATGACACATTTTATTCTGAGTGGAAGAAGTAGAATCCATTCCCCTTTTTAGTTAGGCTTCCAGGTTGGTTATGGCTGAGGCCAGTGTCCCTGGTACATGATCCACATATGTAAGATAGAACATTTCCCTCTTAACAGTTTTGGACTTCTCAGCCTCTAACAGTGTGTGAAGTAATGTATCAAGCAATTCTGTTAACCAGGCTTGAAGTGTTAATGGGAGGGGGGGTTACTTGCTGATATTACGCATCTGCTTGTGTTAAAAAAGAGTTGCTGTATTTGCTAATGAACATTCTCTTTCCAGGACCTTCTAATGATGGAACAAGTGAAAGATTTTGCTGCTAATGTCTATGAAGCTTTCAGTACCCCTCAACAACTAGAGAAATGAACTGCACAGCGGGGAGTACATAAGATCCGTAGTGCCCAGTCCTGTGAATACTTCATTTGATAACAAATCTCATCAGAATGGTCCAAGATTATTAATCCCTGCAAAAAGAATATCTTTTGAGAAAATCCAACACCTAGGTTTTATATTGATAGAGCTCACCAGACTTAAGCAAATTTAAGGGGGAGTATCATTACACTGCAAGCCTTTGTGTTGAGGCAGTCTCAGTTACAAATCACTTGTTTACAAAAAGCAGTGCAAAAAATAATAATCTGCCTACAGTAAGTCCTCCCCCGCCCCCATAAGAAGTACATCTGGCTTCAAAAGTGTGCAGGCAATGTCAGGCTTCTGTCTCTCTTGACCCAGTGGAGAGGTGGTTATCTTTCCCCAGTCTCCCCTCAACTCAGAGACAGTGGTTGACCTATGAAATGAGTTCACAAATTGGCTGCAGCAGGTAACACATTAAGAATGGGGGCGGGGGAGAGAGAACCACCACCACTGTACTCAGCACCTCTTCTCCTGGTGGCAGGGGGAGATCAGGAGTAGCTTGTCTCGGCACCAATCAGCTGTGAAGCAGGTTAGAACATGCCCTATGGCAGTTGTAAGCCATGAGAGGTTTCACTCAAAAGCTGATCTACTACTATGAAAAGGGGAGATGCAATCAAGCTTCCTTTACTCCCAGCTGTCTCTTCAACTTCTTACCTGCTAGCCTGAGTGAGTCTAAGAATGTGAGAAAAGGAGCAGGGTAAGTGGCCTTCCGTGCTTTAGGCCGCTAGTTCCAAATGCATATATTTAGAACATGGTTATCTTCTGAACAATGTAATGCTGAGTGCTTACTCTACTGTTTCAGATTCAGAGTAGATGGTTCCTAGAAAATATGTTCATGCTGTTTGTAAATGGCTCCTGCTGTATACATTCATTTGTAAATATTTTTAATTGGAATATCTGTTAAATATCTGACAATAAAATTATTTTAACAAAGATTGTGTGTGGTAACTTGCAACATCCTAAAGCATGCCATTCAGTGATTTATTTGTCAATGCTTTAATTTTTGTATATAATAAAAAAAGTTGTAACTTCAGCACAAAAAAGCATTCAACATAGTAGTAGTCTTGCTGTAGCTATACCTACTTATTCTGTAGCAAATTTATTCTATTAGATTGTAAGAGGGCCCCCTAGCAGCTTACAAGTTTCTCAAAAAAATATTGCAGTCTAATACAGTAATCACATTGATTTCAAGTAGAAGCAAGATTATTTTGGCAGTATTTCTTGTCCTTGTCCTCTCTGGTTTGTAGCAGGAAACCACTCCCACCAAGCTCCTTTTGAGGCAAAGGAGTGGGACTGAGCAGCTAGAACTTGCCCAACCCATAACGAAAGCAAATACTTTCACACAGAGAAACTTTGGTTATAAATCAACAAGGCAACTGGACTTCAACATTAATTTATCCTTATAGAACCTTAGCTGCTTTATTATTAAAGTGTTTCATCAAGATTACAATTACAGAAAATTTTTAATTAGCAATATTTTTCTTTTTTTCAAGCACAAACGGCGAGATACCCAAAGAGGTGATAGCTTTAGAATCTTACCAGTCTGGTACTTAAGTAACTGAATGTACATATATCAAAATTTAAGAAGTGTATAACTGCAGGCCATTTCTCACTAATCAGAACTATGACCCAACTCCTAATATGTAATTTTATATTCAAAGAAAGTGTGATGGGGTAATATTGAGGTAGGTTATAGGACTGAGGAAACTGAAACCCAACTCCAGCGAAATGGAATCAAATATTACTGAAACCAATGGAAGAAGTTAAATTCACAGCTACTTACCACTTATCCCTACTGAAAGCAATCCTAAACACTTAACTTGAGCATAGTCCATCAAACATAGTACAGTGGTGCCTCGCTTAACGAATGCCCTGCTTAACGAAAGGATTTTTCGAGCGGAGCTTGCCTCGCTAGACGAATGTGTTTTACGAAAAATTCGTCTAGCGAATCGCGGTTTCCCATAGGAATGCATTGGAATTCAATTAATGTGTTCCTATGGGCAAAAAAAAATTCAAAAAAAAATTCAATGCATTCCTATGGGATTCACTAGACGAATTTTCGCTATAAGAAAAGACCCGTGGAACGAATTTCGTCTAGCGAGGCACCACTGTAGGACTGTTGCATAGACAATGGTAGGATTGTATTGTTTGTCATACTTAACTTTATCTGGATTTAAGACCTGCATTTAAAAAAACAAACCAAGCCCTAACCACAAGCATCAAAGTTTGACTAACACGATTTTCAGTCAGATTCAACATTTCAGTTTTAGAATGTCTCATACTTTTTTGTCCATAAAGTTATTTGAGCACCAAATCTAACATTAGGCATGGCAGACTCCTCACCCCCCACTGCCCTTGGTTGCTTTTTAAAGTCAAAATACTTTTCTTTTTTTTAAAGACACATAATAACTTTTCTGTTTAGTCTGTCTTTTGTGAGCCTCATAAGATGACTCTTCCCAAGGCCCATTCCTCGAGTGGTTTTGCCTGACTGGTCTATGTCCTTAAACTCTAGTAATCCCTCTTGCTTGTGTTGCTGGAGGATAGAGAGCAAGGTGTAAGTGAAAAAAGTAGCCTACTGTACAGTGTAAAATACACTTTAATTGCTCACTTTTGCCTCTGGCTCAGCTCTGCACTGGCATTTGGTCCCTAGATTACCCCAAAGGACATGTATCCCTGGGACTCAAATAATTCATCACTTCACTCTGTGGTTTACTTGCACTTCCTGCCTAATTGTGGTAGATTCTGCCTAATTTCATAGGTCCTCTTTTCAAAAGCTGAAGGAGGAACAAGATCAGTGCATGAATCTCCTTCCTATAGATTATTTCAGATACATATCTCCTATCACCTCAGAAGTAAGCCATGGTGAGTGACATCTGATTATTCAGAAGAAGAAGAAGAAGAAGAAGAAGAAGAAGAAGAAGAAGAAGAAGAAGAAGAAGAAGAAGAAGAAGAAGAAGAAGAAGAAGAAGAAGAAGAAGAAGAAGAAGAAGAAGAAGAAGAAGAAGAAGAAGAAGAAGAAGAAGAAGAAGAAGAAGAAGAAGAAGAAGAAGAAGAAGAAGAAGAAGAAGAAGAAGAAGAAGAAGAAGAAGAAGAAGAAGAAGAAGAAGAAGAAGAAGAAGAAGAAGAAGAAGAAGAAGAAGAAGAAGAAGAAGAAGAAGAAGAGAAGAAGAAGAAGAAGAAGAAGAAGAAGAAGAAGAAGAAGAAGAAGAAGAAGAAGAAGAAGAAGAAGAAGAAGAAGAAGAAGAAGAAGAAGAAGAAGAAGAAGAAGAAGAAAGAAGAAGAAGAAGAAGAAGAAGAAGAAGAAGAAGAAGAAGAAGAAGAAGAAGAAGAAGAAGAAGAAGAAGAAGAAGAAGAAGAAGAAGAAGAAGAAAGAAGAAGAAAGAAGAAGAAGAAGAAGAAGAAGAAGAAGAAGAAGAGAAGAAGAAGAAGAAGAAGAAGAAGAAGAAGAAGAAGAAGAAGAAGAAGAAGAAGAAGAAGAAGAAGAAGAAGAAGAAGAAGAAGAAGAAGAAGAAGAAGAAGAAGAAGAAGAAGAAGAAGAAGAAGAAGAAGAAGAAGAAGAAGAAGAAGAAGAAGAAGAAGAAGAAGAAGAAGAAGAAGAAGAAGAAGAAGAAGAAGAAGAAGAAGAAGAAGAAGAAGAAGAAGAAGAAGAAGAAGAAGAAGAAGAAGAAGAAGAAGAAGAAGAAGAAGAAGAAGAAGAAGAAGAAGAAGAAGAAGAAGAAGAAGAAGAAGAAGAAGAAGAAGAAGAAGAAGAAGAAGAAGAAGAAGAAGAAGAAGAAGAAGAAGAAGAAGAAGAAGAAGAAGAAGAAGAAGAAGAAGAAGAAGAAGAAGAAGAAGAAGAAGAAGAAGAAGAAGAAGAAGAAGAAGAAGAAGAAGAAGAAGAAGAAGAAGAAGAAGAAGAAGAAGAAGAAGAAGAAGAGAAGAAGAAGAAGAAGAAGAAGAAGAAGAAGAAGAAGAAGAAGAAGAAGAAGAAGAAGAAGAAAAGAAGAAGAAGAAGAAGAAGAAGAAGAAGAAGAAGAAGAAGAAGAAGAAGAAGAAGAAGAAGAAGAAGAAGAAGAAGAAGAAGAAGAAGAAGAAGAAGAAGAAGAAGAAGAAGAAGAAGAAGAAGAAGAAGAAGAAGAAGAAGAAGAAGAAGAAGAAGAAGAAAGAAGAAGAAGAAGAAGAAGAAGAAGAAGAAGAAGAAGAAGAAGAAGAAGAAGAAGAAGAAGAAGAAGAAGAAGAAGAAGAAGAAGAAGAAGAAGAAGAAGAAGAAGAAGAAGAAGAAGAAGAAGAAGAAGAAGAAGAAGAAGAAGAAGAAGAAGAAGAAGAAGAAGAAGAAGAAGAAGAAGAAGAAGAAGAAGAAGAAGAAGAAGAAGAAGAAGAAGAAGAAGAAGAAGAAGAAGAAGAAGAAGAAGAAGAAGAAGAAGAAGAAGAAGAAGAAAGAAGAAGAAGAAGAAGAAGAAGAAGAAGAAGAAGAAGAAGAAGAAGAAGAAGAAGAAGAAGAAGAAGAAGAAGAAGAAGAAGAAGAAGAAGAAGAAGAAGAAGAAGAAGAAGAAGAAGAAGAAGAAGAAGAAGAAGAAGAAGAAGAAGAAGAAGAAGAAGAAGAAGAAGAAGAAGAAGAAGAGAAGAAGAAGAAGAAGAAGAAGAAGAAGAAGAAGAAGAAGAAGAAGAAGAAGAAGAAGAAGAAAGAGAAGAAGAAGAAGAAGAAGAAAGAAGAAGAAGAAGAAGAAGAAGAAGAAGAAGAAGAAGAAGAAGAAGAAGAAGAAGAAGAAGAAGAAGAAGAAAGAAGAGAACCAGTCATAATAACCAAAAGTGAAGGATGTCTGTTGCTAATAGATGTTAGTTAGCTGCAGAGTCCAGCCCCACTGATATGGAAATATAGTGAATGGCAATTGAGGTGTGACTACCATCATTCCCGTTTCCCCCATGGAAGCCCATGGCAATGGCTCTTCATATCCAATCAGCTTAACCTGAAACAGAAAAGCTTTTATTATTATTTTTTAAAATTTTTAATTATTCTTTATTAAACTAATAATTATACAGAGGAAAAAAGAAATATCAAATCAAATACAAATCAAATATGTATAACATATAAAAAGAACAAAGAAGGAGTGTTGAAGGAGCAGCAGGGAGAAAGCCAAACCTCAGTGCTCCTCCGTCCCGTCCCTTCAGTGGCAGGGGAGGGACGGGGGGGAGGTGAGGGGGGAGGTTAAACCCAGCCTTAAAATGGACCCCTTTGACTCTCCACTCCCATGGGTACTACTGGTGGCAGAAGTGGGCCTGTGGGGGGAAGAGGATGAAGGGACAGAACTTATACTGTATGTTTTTTTTGTCTGTATTAAAATTAATAAAAATTATTATAAAAAAAGAACAAAGAAGGAAAAGTAATAATAGTAATAATAGTAACATAAAAACAAAGGAAAAAACCCCTCCACCCTGTGATGACTACCAGCCTTTTCTCTATTTTGGTTTCTATAGCCAAAGTTCTCTGTATACCTTTTTACATGTTTCCTTCCATTTTTGTTTGAATCACTTGGGCCCTTCACCTGTCTGCTAAGAGGTTAGTGTTTTCCACATGGTCTGCCATATAATCGTTAAATTTACTCCAATCTTTACCAATTTTCTGTTCTGATATTTCTTTGCTTTCTCCTATTTTTTTCACCATCTTTTGATATCTTGACAGTTTAATTTGCCAATCCTCTATTTTCGGAATTATTTCACTTTTCCAATTTTTGGCGATAAGGAGCTTTTATGAAATGGGAGAAGCCGTTCAAAGAGATGCTGACTCTTAAGATCTTGCACTTAAAGTCTCTGTCTCCAGATGAGAATAGCCATAGTCGGGAATTAATGGATGTTAAACAATGACATTGACTAGCCTTGTAAACTAATCTATTAAGGGTGCTATATGCTTTGCTGTAATGCATTTCATGTTCTTTCTAGTCCTGAAATTCTTTAAGAGAAATCGTACAGAAGTCATAAAAATGGGCAAATATTCCTTACCTCTGTCTTTCCGGTAACGCCTTTTGGTTCCCCAAGCATCAGAGTTCCTGAAGATGGCCAGTTAAGGAAAATGGCATACAGAATGTCTTCTTTTGGCTTGAATGTATACCTAGTAGGAGTTAACAAATGAAGAATCATTTTTCTAAAGATCGCAGGTGAAACTACCTAATCTACAAACAATTTGGGACCCCCGTCAGCAAAGCTATTTAGTAACCATGGCAAATACTGCACACCCCAGAAGTGTGTTGTTATTTTAAACCACCTCCTTTTTCTAGGAGGAGAAGGCCCAATAGTTTAGAAATAGTAATCCCACACATCATACGGAAGACAAAACTAGATAGCTTAGTCAAAATGATTAACCGTGTGTGTGAGAGAGAGTTTTAATGAAATAGCAGCTATGGGGGAAGAGGGTGATTCTGATCAAGACCGCAGCATTTTGGGGGAGGATTTGCTCTTGTCCATTGTATAGTTTGGATCTAGATTGCACCCTACCTTAGATGCTATTTTCAACAGAAGGGGAGCTCCCATTGATACCAATGGAACTTTCCTCCTGGAGTTAACAGCAGCTGCAACAGAGGCAGGTGGTGTTTCAATCTGGATCAAGATCAAAGTGTTAAAAGTCTCCCTGCACAAATGCCACAGTCCTGATTGGGTTCTCCCTGATTCAGTTACATCATACCTAGCTTGTGAAGAGAGTCAAATGAGGGGAAAGTGAAATATAGCCAAGATAGCAGAACAATAACAAAAGTAAACTTAACGTTGGTACAGTACTTCCTGCATTTTTGCTTCACAGACTTACCATACTCCTGGTGTGGCACTGTCATTCTGAGCCCTCCAAGGTTTAGTGCTGAAAATGGCTTCCCCATTGAGGGCCAGCCATGACCCCATTTGCTTCAAGCGCTCCTCCAAAATAACAGGAATGCGGCCATCGTGGGTGGGCCCGATGTTCAACAAGAGATTTCCTCCACATGACACTGTTTCTACAAGTTGCTGAAATTATATAGGGAGAGGAGCAATGAAAAGCCACACTGGGTTTGGCATTTCCAACATAGCTGTCCAGCGTTTGATATGACATATTTATATAGGTTGTTAAGCCTAAATTCATGCTTCTGTTATAACACTCAGAATCTTGTTGTAGGTTCAAAGAAAGTTTAACTCATGGATGGGGAAACTGTGGCCCTTCAGATGACATACCCCATCAGCCCCAGCTAAACGTCCAATTGTCAGGGTTGATGGGAGCATCAACAACATCTGGAGGGAGACAAGTCCCCCTAACGCTTGTCTAGCTCTTCAACTGGAAGTGCTCCTTCTGGGAATCAACACGGGCGTTTCATTAGTGGGCTCCTTAGTACGGTACTGTACTTTTTTTGTGGCCACTAGCCCTTTAAAATGAGAAACAAACACTAAACTCTTGCACAATTATTTATTGATTTATTTATCTATCCATCCCACCCTTCCTCCCAAAGGAGCCCAGGATCCGCAATAATTTTTAAAAAGCATTCTAAAACATTTAAAATTATTCTAAAGAAAGTTACAATTATAAACATTGTTTCCTCTAGTGAACTCAGGGTTGCCAGGAGCGGTATCTGAAAGAATGCAAGAATGACAGCCCCAGATTCTGTATCGTTTTACCTTTACAAGCTCTTCAATTGTTAGGTAGTCACTCAACTGTGCATTCCTCCGGTATCCCCAGGAATTTTTGTCTATCGTCATACAGTTTTCCCACTTATGGGGCAGAAGGTGTCCTGGGTTATAACGATCGGCGCACGTGTAATACCCTCCATGTTTACAAATGCAGCCAGCTCCCCAGCGATCATTTGTTACAACCATGTCCCGAACAGGGCTGTGGAGGGGGAGAATAATATTGTTCAGATATAGTGCTTTATTTTAACAGGAAGCTCAGTAGATTCAATATAAGCACTTTACTATTATCGAATGCTTCCTAATAGGTAGGACTTTAAAAAAAAAACAACTGATGCAGTGGTACACTCTCTGTGCATTTTCTTTTAAATCAAATATTTTAACCTAGCTGATTATGCACTTCTGGGTGTTTAAAAACAGCTAACACTTGAGGATACTATACAAAACCACAACCTCATCATTTCTGCTCTAGCATGCTACACTTGTGGGGACTCTACATACATTCGCATAAGTGTCTTGGAAATATCGAAAGTCTTTTCTAACTTAGAAATGCCAGTTTCTTAAAAATGCCAGTCTATTTCAAGCACCAAGACTTTTGCACTAGTTTTTTTTTAAGAGTGCCAATCCTCTTTTTATGGGTATTTGCTACTGGAACTTTTGGGGGCCCCAAGGGATGTCACTGACACAGTCCCTCAGCTTTGGCTTCAAAATGTATATGTGCTCTAATCATCACCTGGAAGAAGACTATTTTATCACCCCTGCAAGGTAATAGCATTTTGTATTTTTACATTTCACTTGGCATCTGGCAATGTCCCAGAAAGTGCCCAAAAGGCTAAGGCTGTCTTCCTAAAAATGCTGATGGCTAGCAAGCATGAAGTGCCAAAAGCTGCCACATCTCAGCAGTAATAAGGTAACACACTGTCAGGGAGCCACTTTTATTGGGGTTTCTTAATTCTGAAGAAGGAAAAAAAGGTGGGGACAGGAACTACACTTGTTTGGTGACATGTGGGATATTTAGCGTTCCCTGTTGTCCTCCATACAACAGAATAAAAAAAGCAACCTGGGCTTCCCAAGTATTTCCTGGAAGATGGCAGCAGCAGTGCATTTTCTTGCATTTCCTTTATGGATGATGCAGATATGTCACACAAGCCCCATCCAGAATCTATCTATCTATCTATCTATCTATCTATCTATCTATCTATCTATCTATCTATCTATCTATGCAAGGTTGCCAATATGCACTTATATGTTCACTATGCTTAAGTACTTGCAGGAGAGGGAAAAGGAGTAAAATAAAAATGGAACAGAGAGGAAGAACATTGGACATTAACAGTGTACTGAGCATGAGCCTATTTACTGATCAATTTTTGTACCTGCAGAAAACCAACACCATGCACTGAAGATGATGGTGTGCTGAAGCACTTGTGCGGAGGGAGGGAGGGAGAAATGTTAAATACCAGTGAAATAATGACAAAGCAAAATGGAGTCACAAGCACAAATTCTGAAATGTCAGAGTTTTTCTCTACAACAAAACAAAAGAAAAATTAATGTGAGACCAAGGACAGGATGGGACAATAACAGAGGGGGGGGGAGGGGAAACTGTTCATACCTAATTCATGCGTGTGTGTGCTCTAAAGACACCTGTTTAGGACTCAGGTTGCCTACTGATAAAATGAATTTCATTTTGCCAAATGATGCAATCCTGTACCTACTTACCTGAATTCAAATGGGCTTTCTTCTCAGTAGACATGCATAGGGTTTTGCTGTTAATCATCTGAAGTACTTACTCAAATAAATATAACACATATTTGCATAAAACCAAAATCTCAACAGCAGGGCCTTTTTGAGAATGTGTAAGCTATTTCACATTTTCAACAAAAGCTGCCATGTGTTTTTCTTTTGTTTTTTAATATTTTCCATCCTCTATTTACAGGCACACCAGAAAGAAACCAGCTTCAAAAAATAAGCAGTTGATAAATCAACTGGCAGTTCTTTAGCTATCAGAAAGTCCTATTACACCAAAAGGAAATCCTGTGGTCTATCTAAACTATTAAAAATAGGCCAATCTTTACGATTTTCTTGAAATGCTTAAGCAACATTTTCAAATCATTTTCTAAGCAACTTCGGGCCTTCCTCTACATCTGCCACTGGACACACACATCCCGCCCGCAACTCATTGGAGATGTGACTTCCAACAACATATGAAGAATCAGTGGTAAAGGACTCCTGGCTGCAGAACAGTAGAGAATGCGTCAGACTGAGTTGCATTTAGACCAGTCCTCACCAACCTTGAGTTTCCACAAGTTGTTGTAGATTATGTGGGCTGCTATCCAAGAACATCTGGGGGCTCAAGGTTAAGAAAGGCTGGTTTACTTCAGCCTTTGCTAAACTGATGTCCTCCAGATGTTTCAGACTACCATACTTCCTGACCACCCTGGCTGGCTTTGGTTCAAAACATCTGAAGGCCATCAGGTTGAAGGCGGCTGGTTTAGACAAATGCTTCCAGCAGAATTGGGTCAAATATCATCAAGACTTCAAGTATTTGAAATGAAGAAGTCAGGGCACTGGGTTATAAATGTCACTAAACTACTGAAGAAGAAAACTGCACTCGTCCAGGACTCCTAAGCTGTGAAACTACAAGTCCGAAATCACAGGCACCTGCAATGACAGCCACATTCCAAAACCACAAGGAACTAGTATGAAGTACCCCATTCTCTCTCAATATCTTATTTAGGTAAGTAAATTAGAATTTGTTACCATGAAATGATTAATCAACAGTTAAATCCTACACATGTTCACTCAGAAGTCAGTTTAGTGGGACTTACTCCTAAGAAACTGTTTGTACATGCATCAGCCTGAAGCAATGAGTTGCACAAAATGCTATGAAAAAGCTGTTAGGAAACCAGTTTCTTACAAATATTAATACTGAATGCATTATTTCAAGGGTGGGGAGTGGTGAAATGGACGCACCTGTCATTATAAAGCCAAGCTAGGAAGCCAGTGCTGTTCCAGTAAGTGTCTGGGGCACCCCCATCTCCATCTGACCACAGAATCTCTGGGTGGTACATGTTCACAATCTCATACAACTCTGGGAGTGACTTGGCACTTGGGAATCGGTTTTTTAGGAACCCAGTAGAGGCATCATCAAGGAAGAGAGGATTGAACCATTCAAACAGTGAGTGATAGAGTCCAAAGTGTAAGGCCGTTCTATTTCTAATGGATGATGCTAATTCAGCCACAATGTCCCGTTTGGGTCCAACATCAACAGCATTCCAAGCCCAAGAATATTTAGATCCCCACAATGTAAAACCTAGGAAACAAATGTTAGGATTAATAAAATAATTATAATTGTAAATGTAAATATATCACGTGCCTTTATTTTGCATTCTTGTTTAACCTAATGCTTCTGAACCAGTTGCTGGAAGCCTCAGGAGGGAAGAGGGCTCTTGTGCTCAGCTCCTACTTGCAGGTTTCAAACAGGTATCTGGTTGGCCACTGTGAGAAGAGGATGCTGGACTAGATGGGCCACTGGCCTGATCCAACTGGCTTGTATGTTCTTTAACTAAAGCATGCTCCAAATTAAATTAGCTGTTTTACGGAGTACAGTCTGCCAGCCGTTGCTGTTGGGAATGGACAGCCAAGTGGGAGGCCGGGCAGGTAGGCAGATGCCACTGTTCTTTCTTGTGCTTGCCGTGTGCAATACCTGCCTGGGAGCTGAGTGCCCAGTGCTGAATAGGAGCCTTTCCGCCATGCAGGCCTAGTGGCAGCCACTGCTGCCTCTCAAGGTGAGTAAGATGCTGGCCTCACCACTTTTGGCCAGTCTCCATCGGGCTGCTAAGGCTGGGGGAAATTTCTTCCCAGGCCCCTGTGGGGCAGAATGAGAAGGCACCTCTCTTTGGGATGGCTCAAAGACCAGGGGCGGCTGTGACTGCTGCTCAGAGGACTCCCAAGGAGGAGAGAGCAGGCTGAGGGAACACTCCACAAGGGAGTGTGTTCGAAAACTGGTGAGGGACTGGCGGCTCTGAATGCAAGGGGTGACATAACTGAGCTTCTGACACTTGGAGAGCCGCAGAAAGAATGTAGTTGGCCAAGGGAGCCATGGACTCAAAATGGTTGAAAACCTCTGTATCTAAGCAGCTGAATGAGGAAGCCCCACCCAGGCTTTTTGTCTGCTGAAACAAACCAGAAAGAAATACATTCAAGTTTACCTTCATGGTGCTTTGAAGTCAAGACAACATATTTGGCACCTGATGCTTTCAAAATGTCTGCCCACTGGTTGGCATCAAAAAACTCTGCTGTAAACAAAGGGCCAAAATCTTCGTAACTGAAACCAGGAGGATAGTTGCTCTTCATAAAGTTTACATAGGGCTCTCTCTTTTCTTTCCGCCAATACCACCTACAAAGGAAACAAACACTGTACCTGCACACACAAAGGCAGAAGCATTCAGAAGTTCCCAAACAACAGATTCAAACATGTTCTGGAGTATATTCCTGCAGCTGTCCTGATCATGGGGCATTTAGGAAACACAAGAAGCTGCTTTGTACCAAATCATAGGCCTACCATTGGTCCATCTAGCTCAGCAATGGCTACAATGACAGCAGCTGTCTAGGATTTCTGAAGTGGAATCTGTCCCAGCTCCTACCTGGAGATGCAGGGACTGAACCTGAGACCTTCTGCATACAAAGCAGAAGCTCTAGAACTGACCTATGGATCTTCCCCATGTGAAGCAGGTTGCATAATTAGTGAATGCAAGAGTAGAAGTCAGTACTTAAGGCAGAACTGGATACAAATGGAGTTTCAGGGTGCAAATGCTTCTCTAGTCTCTTTAATGCAAATTGGGTTCTAGGTTTCTCATGCACACTGCAAGTGATGCTTAAACCATTTTCACACACAGGGCTAAAAAGCACATTTGAGCCCCCCCCCCTTTTCTTTCTTTCTTTTAATTGGGTTTTATAAACAAGAATAATGTTATATAAACAAGTATACAAGTCTTCTCATGTCATTTGTATATCATAAAAATAGCATAGTAAATGTGGAAAAATATCTACATGTTTCATTATTAGTGATCAATGTATAAGGTTTAAACAATTAGCAAGAAGAAAAGAGAAAGGGAAAGGGGGGAGTGGGAGTGGGAGTGGCGAGTGGGGTGGGGTTGGGTGGTTATGCTTCTATTATTCTACTTAAAGCCTCTCTCTCATACTATTTATGCCACACATATGAATGGAGTGAAGAAAAATCAACTGCACATCCTAATCATTATAAGCTTTGCTTTGTCGATGGACATAAAGTCCAAACCAGTATAAGCCACTTGTGTGAAATTGCTCCTTGCCCTGGAGCTTGTTTGCAGCTTTAGAACTCAAGTCACTTCTCATACAGCCTGTTTATTGCGCGCTCATCTCCATTTATTCAGAAAACGTTTGCAGGGAGACTACAAATCTTCCAGTGTTCACTGAGCATGCAACTCTTATTTGCTTGCGTGGAGGTTATGCGATGTCATGATGGGCAACTGTTTGGCTGCTCCTCAAATTCAGTTCATTAGTGGAGGTGCAGGATTCCCCAAGGGTTCATCCTTAGAGCCCCCCCACTTACATGAAACAATACCTCTAAGTATGGGCAGAGTAGCTTTCACTGAATAGATAGAGCCCACCTACCTCAGAGGTAAAATGGCAGGGCTTCCGACTTTGTCCCTCTCTGGCACATGGCTGAGTCTGAGGAGCACAGCATAGGAGCCAACCCCTAGGGGCCAATATAACTTTGGGCTCCCCAATAAAATATCTGAGGGGGCCAGGGCAGGCCCCCAAGATTGATGGGCAATTGGGCATTGCCATTCAAATGGTGTACGTGCACTATGTCTTGTGAGCCATTATGCGGGACGAGGCTGACCTACCCCCCCCTCCAATATTTTATTCAAGTTGGTACCCCAGGGAGGCAGCGACAGATTTCCCACCCGAAAGGAATCGGCCGGCACGATGCGCTCGGGAAGAAGAGGGGTGGGCAAGGTTAAAGAGCTTGAGCAGTGGGTGGGTGGGGAGCCTCACCAAAACCACTCGCTGCCAAAGCTTGGCACCGAGAAGATGCCCCAGTGAATAAAAATGCCGAACTTGACTTCATCAAACCAGGCGGGGAGAGGCCGGGAGTCCAGCGACTCCCACGTGGGGTCGTAGAGAGCAGCATCTCCGGGAGAGGGCAGCTGCAAGCAGAGCAGGAGCAGGAGCAGCCCCAGAGGAGCCGCTGGGGAGCGAAGGATGGAGGTGCTCGCCGGCGGAGACATCAGGCAGCAGCAGCAGCCCCTGGCTAAGGTCCTCCTTTCCTTTCTGCGTCTCGTCTTCGCGGGACTGCGGTCAGCTGACCGAGCACCGACCGCGGGGGCGAGGCAGTGCTGCTTCCGCTTCTTGCGAGGTCTGGGTCTTTCTCATTTGCTTTCTCTTCTTCCGGCAGACCAAAATAATGACTCGCCTTTGGCCAAGTTTGATTTTCCGCTCTGGCCTCCGAACAGGAAGTCGTTTCTGGGAGATGCGTGCTGAGATCGGGTCGAGCTTCTAACCTCGCAGGTGCTTCTCAAATCAGTGGGGCTTCCTGCCGCAAGTAAAACAAAAACTGGGGAGCGTTTGCCAGCCTTTATTGCGAGCATCGACTGTGGTTGAGCAGGCACAGAAGTCCACAGAGCATCAGAAGCTATACGCACACACAGCAGGGGCGTACCCAGGATCAAAACTGGGGGGGGCAAGGGGCGGGGCCAAGGCGCGGGAGGGGAGGGGCCACAAAGTGGGAACGTGGGCGGGGCTACGGAGCAGATCGCCGGAGGCCGCGAAAGAGCAGTTGCGCGGGCAGGACCGTCTTAAGCCTATGCAGCGCCGTGGTTCACAGATCCCTCCGGCGGCCCCCCCCCTTTTAAAAAAACTACAGCCTCTCCACTTTAGGATATGCGTCAGGATGGAGAAAAAAGGTTAGCCACTTTCTCAGCAGAAGGGACACGTTTATAATGGGGAGAAGAAGTCATTATGATTTGACTCTGCTTTTTAATGCTTCAAAAGGCGAAGCTTCCTCACCGGCTTCCGAGAAACAGACTGGTGAACAGCAAGTCCTTCTGGAGCCGAAGTTCCTACTGCCGCTGCTTCTGCGCTCCCGGCTTGTCTGATTCCAGCAACGGGCTCGCCCCTCTTTGGAAGAGCGGGGAACGCAGAATGGGCAGAAAGCAGGCAAGGGGCTACGCTGGGCAGGACTGGCAAATGAGAAGCATCCAAGACGGCGTCGGCAGGGCTGCGGCTGGGTGGAGACAGTACTCCGAGAGGATTACACACACACACTCACGCGCACACAGAGAGCCACGCGCCGACCTGGCAAGGGCGGGGGAAGAGCGCGCTCTGCTTCAGCAGCTGCCTCACCACCAGTGGCAGCAACAGCAGCAGGAGGACGCCGGCGGCCACAGGCGCCGCAGCGGCCGAGCCCACTCCCGGGACCACATTTCCCGCTCCTGCCGGCCCCAGCCAGCCAGCCGCCGGCTCTCCTCTCGCACTCCCTTTCTCTCCAAACACGCAAAAACAACAACATCCCTCGGCCCGTTTGCCGCGTCTTCTTATAGGACGCCGGCGGCGCTCGTCAGGCGAAGCCGAGCCTGATTGGTGGAGCCTCCGCGCTGCCTCCCGCTCTTTTCCCCGGCCCCTCCTCTCGCGCCGCGCGGTGGCTGACTGCAAGTTGCGCAGCGCTACTGCTCCGCCTCGGAGAGAGAGCCGCTCGTCATCACTCACCGGGCTCTCCCGTGCGCAGCGGAGAGGTCCGGGCCGGCTTCGGGGGGGGGGCATGGTGGGTACGCCTATGACACACAGCGCTGAGACCAGCAGGCCCTTCTCAGTGGCAACGCAGTTCCACTGCGCACGACCTTGGACAGCTCCAGAATGATAACCAACTGCTGTGGTTGTGTCGTGAGGTCATTCCTTCCCCCTCAACGACCTGCCAGTGGTCTCCTCAGCCACCTGGATCAAGTCACAGAGAAAGGACGCCGGCTCCCAACACCTCATCAGACAGCTCTGCCAAGTCACAGCGAACAAATCCCACGGCGTCTCATTGCCACGGACCAAGGAGGTGTCACGTAAGACCACACATGGAGGAAGTTGCCACCTTCCCAGAGTGCCACCAGAGCCTGGTTCGAGGCAGCAGCCACCTTCTGCAGCAACTGGCCTGACTGCACTGCACACATGTGCATAGACAGGGCAACACAATTTCTGGGCTCGGTTTACTGTGCATTGATTTGGCCCTTCGGTGCAGTTGCCAAGTAAGACACACATTTGAATGTGCTCCCTTATATCTCATGCAAATTTGTGCACACTTTTGCAGGAGGGGGTGGACTGCCCCAAAATTAGGCAGGGGTTGCATAGAAGTCATAAGATGTCCAGTGGGCAAAATATCAACAAGTGAAGCTTTATCCATAATTGTACTTCCATACTAGAAAATGGTTGCTCTGTTTGATATCTGCCTGCCACATAGCTGATAAAGGCACCACAGCCCCACTCTCCTCCAGTGTCAACCCTAAACAGTGCAACAAATGCAAGTTTCTGCTTGATAGCAGCTCAGTTGGTTAGAGTATGGTGCTAATAACACCAAGGCTGCAGGTTTAGGCCCTGGATGGGACGGCTGCATATTCCTGCATTGCAGAGGGTTGGACTAGACCAGCGTTTCTCAACCTTGGGTCCCCAGCTGTTGCGGGACTACAATTCCCTTCATCCCTAGCTAGCAAGACCAGGAGTCGAGAGTGATGGGAGATGTATGTCCAACAACAGCTGGGGACCCAAGCTGGACTAGACGATCCTCAGGGTCCCAATTCTACAATTCTGTGATTCTGTGATTCATGTTATGTTACTGTATGTCTTTCATCTGCTAGTCTTAGGCTAGCAGTACTACATTTGGTGCAAGATAAGGCATGGTATTTAAGATGGAGGGGGTCAAAAGTGATTCAAGATTTACAGAAATTCTTTGGATAAATTCAAGATTTAAATACAGTAGTTAGAAAGCAAGCAGTGTATTCATTTATTGTGGCTGTTTATTAATAACTCATAATAACTGCTGCAATTCTTTTTTGAGCAAAAAGCATTTGCAATCCCCACTCAGCAACATAACTTTTCTGTAAGTTACTCATCCCTTGGGAAGCTTATGAAGGGTGGAGTATATAGGATATGTGCATTTTAAAATCTAAATTAGTATTTTTAAAGGAAGGCAGGAGTTTGACAATAAATAATAATACAGCAGAGTGCTCAAAAACCCTCATTTCAGAGACCCTGTTAATGTATTTTGGTTTGAGAAAGTTGACCTGACGTTTTTATTTGAAACACGAACTGTTATGTTGAATACATACACTACCTTTCATTCTGATGTCTCGGATGCCAAAGGGAATACTGGATTGTATTGAATTAACTCACTTAGAGTAGGCCCATTGAAATCAATGGCCCATGACTCATGTAGGCCCAGTAATTTCAATGGGTCTGTTATTCAACCGAATAACAACTCACTGTGTTGGCTTACGTTTTACAGCTTTTGTGACCCATTGAAAATGGGGCAAGTTAGTATTCATGCTTGAAATGTAGAATTTTTCAACCTGACTGTGTGTACCAAGTTCTTTTTTCTGATATCTTGAAGTTCAAAAACGTTCTCACATGACAGACAGTCTTACAAATGGAATGATGAATGGACTTGTAAAACTCAAGACCTCATTTAATCAGCTGATTTCTTGCATCTAAGAACACAGCCAACTGTGCTCTCTGGACTGTAGGAAACACAATTCGGAAGCCACTATTTCAAAATGTCTTTGGTAGATGATCCAGCTGGTGTCTTAGACATTTGGCAAGCTCAGCTATCATCATAAACTCATGACTAGGAAGTAAGTACACTTCATTTTTCTCTGTCAAATGTTGGACGTATGTAATTAGCTAAAACATTCACATTTCTGTACAGTACTTTGATCCAAAGAACTGCTTTAACCGAGTCCAACAAGAGTGGCTTGTTATAAACCATTTTTCAAACTTCCCTAGAATAACGGCTTCTATGTAGCATGGGAAACTGTTGTTTTAAAGAATACAAGTTCAAAAATCCTTTGACCATGTGAAACTGTGCAGTTGTCTGATTTCAGCCCTAGAGTTAGTATGCAAAGAATCACTATTAGTGTATAAAGAGTGCATGGTACAATTCAAGAAAATTAGCTATTTCCGCATCTTCAGAAATGAACCAGAAGGAGTAATTGCCTCTTGTGTTGTTGGGTCCAGCAATAGGTCTTTGAAATGTGCCTGTCCTTGCAGGCTTGTACTTGCTTTCTGTACATACGAAGTGTTCTGCTGATCGCATTTAATCCACACCAGGGTCTGTACTGCAGATGGAGTTGGTGAGTTTTGTTTAGTACCCTTTTTGACCATAATAAATACAGTGGCCTGATTCCCACAACCTGGTAAGCCAAACTATGGCTTAATGCAGGCATCCCCAAACTTCGGCCCTCCAGATGTTTTGGACTACAGTTCCCATCATCCCTGACCACTGGCCCTGTTAGCTAGAGATCATGGGAGTTGTAGGCCAAAACATCTGGAGGGCCGCAGTTTGGGGATGCCTGGCTTAATGGAACCATACAGATTCCTGAACCATCACAGCCCTTTTGCTCTTTCCTAGGCTTTTTTATTCCCACATCTCATGTCATGGGAACCTGGGTTCTCTCCTTGCCAAACAAGTTTTATTAAGTTTGGCTTACTGTGTTGTGTGAACCAGGCCATTCTGTCCTAATTTGAAAACTATTGAATCCAATCTTGAAGAAACAACAGGCTCGGTTACTGTTCGCTTACAGCAGAGAATCACAACAACACTGTTGAAAACTTGTACAGTTTTTATGTCATAACAAGTAGCTGTAGGATTATGTCTTGTGGCAGAGTGTCATTACCATCTATGGTGAGTAGTTCCACTAGAGCAGGCATCCCCAAACCAGTGGTCAGGGAAGATGGGAATTGTAGTCCAAAACATCTGGAGGGCCGAAGTTTGGGGATGCCTGCACTAGAGGATATATTAACCACTGTGCTAAGTAAGCTATAGAGTAATGCAGAGCAGTGGATTCCATTTCAAACAGACACATTCATTCATTTGCACAAATAGCCTCTTTTTTGCAGTCATTGTAACGGAGGAAGAATATCTGCAATTTGCCAGATATTATTGCTGGATCACAATCATTAGCTACTTGCTGGGTTACATTTTTTAAAAAAACAAATCTTAACAGAAGAGTTAAATCTCACAGTTTCCTGCTGCACTTTGCCTTTTTCATACCTGGTGATAAATTTATATAACAGGAAGTACGCAGATGATCTAAAAACAAACATGTATTCTACAATGCATATTCTGGAGGAAAATTCAAGCCGGCCTTTTTTTAAATTATGAAAATTCCTTAAATGCAAATGCTGCCAAAACTGTCTTGAAGGAGCTGGCTTAGTTTGCTCTCTCACTTGCTCATTCAATTATCTTTGAACGATGAGCTGCTCACATTTAATGCAGCAGAAATGTACCCCTTGTCTTCTATCAAAAGTTGAAATGCCCATGCCTTTACTGGTCCAACTATGTTTTCCTTGTACTGTACTGTAGGCATATTTGGCAGGCTCCCACACGTTGAGAGGAAAAGTGCTTCTTAATGGACTGCATTACCATCTTAACCTTATTTGGCATTGACTTCTATTTGATTATTTAGTATCAAGAGGGCAACCTGACCCAGGGAGTAATGCATCATAATCCCAATGGCAATTGCTCAAATAATAATAGAATGACCTATAGAAACTTTTATGAGCGGCAGCAGGCAGTTACTAAGGCAGACTGTGCAACCAACGAATCAATTAATTTGCCCCTTCCCATGCTGTGGTGTCTGGAAGATATTTTATTTGCTTATTTGGAAATGTATAAGCAACTGATCAACTCAACTGAATTCCCAAAGCTGAGAACCCCAATTAAAACTAACACAATGTGATAACCGTTGGCTCCTATAGCACATGGACTGCAAGCATAGCACCCATGGGCATCCATGGGCCTCTAAAGGCCTTCCCTGGTGCTATAAGGTTCCATCCTGTTCAAAAGGAGGCTTTTTCCTAGCCTAATTAATCTGCCTGGGGATTTCAGCTGGGGAGGGAAGTTTAAGTCTTTCCCCACAAATGGCATTCTCCAGGAAGATCTCTCTCACAAACAAACAAACATACGCCAAATTAGACTTGATAAAAAGTCGATACTTTTTTTCATTCCTAAGTGCTGTGTGTGCTTGGTGCCCAAGACGGTTTTACTGGTTTTTCTGGTTTGCAAATGTGCTGTGGACTCAAAAGGGTTGGTGACCCCTGTTTAGCAAAAAGGACCATGCAGCTTTCTCTGGAAACCAACACCATCAATGTTAGACTTACAGTCATTGTGCTGTCCTGTTTTAATTTATCAGTGCCAAATTGCTGATGCAAGGTTGGGTATGGAAGAGCCTCAGAGAGGACAGCTGCAGGGCAAAGATAAAAAAGGATTTCAACTGCATTTGGGCATTTTTACCCTTACTTTGTGCCATTGTAAGCATTCAGCTTTCACAGAACAAATCAAAGTACTGTATTTATTCAATTGCCCCATTCATCATGGTGATGTGTCTCATTGATCATTCTTTCAACTCCAACAGCCAGCAATCCTACAAGTAGGTGATCTATGCTTTTTTTAAAAAGTTGGCAGCTGACACTTAAGCTGAAGATGCATCTACACACCTTGGTTTTGAAAGGTTTGTAACTCACTGTCTCTAACAGCTCACATAATATAAAAACGGATCAATCCTTTATCAGCACCATATGCACAGTGCGTATGTGCAATTTTTGTGTGTGTGCCACTGAGAGATGTTCCTCAGTGGAGGCAAGTATGAAATGCAGGGTTGGCTCCAGATTTGAGGAGGCAAAGTGGGTCCCCCCTTCATCCATAAGCCATGGTAGACTACCTGGGCAGTCAGGGGAATGGGCAGTAATGTTGGCAGCGGGGCTCTGAGGAGCACTCCAAGCAGCACTGGATGTCTGAATCTAGCCACCATTTCATTCCTCACAATGCCTCTGGCATCTCACCCGTCTGCAGCATTGTGGGAAATTAAAAGAGTGCTGCTCAGAGCACTGGAATTGGGTTTCCCCATAATAATGTGTCAGCCAAAGAATATTCTTCCCAAGCTAAAATTGAATGGCTTTTAAAATATATATATCTTACAGGGTATTATTTAAATTTCTACAGGCATCATGAATTCTGACAGTTTCTTTTAACGTTTATGGTCTTCTTAATGCCTTATATGATTAATTCACTTTTACATCCTTTAACCTGCCATCACCCTCCTTGCCTTTTTCTGAATATTCTATCTCAGTTCTGACCTATTTTCAGTTAAACATTTCCCACTTTCTTTTTTTTATAAAGGCTACTAATTTCTTCTTTCCATGTATTATCAAGTGCCACCTGCTGTTACTTTTAATAGAACTGTTAATATAACTTTTGTATATATTTGAGGCTCTCTCTTTGACACCTGCCATTCAGATATCGTAACTCAAGACTTCACGTGCCTAGCGTCCTCATTTGCTGCAAATCTTTCATATAAAGGCAGCACGCTCTTAAAAATATTATATCCCTTTTACAAATGCTATGTAGCTTAAATGTTTTATCTCCCAAGTGTAGAAACAGGAGCATTACTTACTACTGGGTGTTCCACTGTCACAAATAATTTGAGTTTGCTCAAATGGAATATGTTCTACTAAATATAATTAAACTCCCACTACAGGTGACAAGCTGTGGTTCAGTCTCAAGACCCTGAGTACATGAGAATGGAGATCACTATAATGTTATAACATAACCTGATATCTAGCAGTACAAGCAGGAGTAGCTGGTGAGGAGGGGCAGCACCAGTCACCTGACCTCCTGGCAACAGAGTCAATGATGCACCTGGACAACACCAGCCTCCCCACTTCATTGCCCCTCCCAGTAAGTGGCAATGACTTCGCTGCCTGCTGGAAGGCCAAGTGTGCCGTGGTCTTCCTCCTCACTAATTGGTCTAGTACAAATGAAATTGACTGGGCATGCTGTCTGTGGCTGATAGGATATGTAGTCTAAAACACCTGGTAGGTACCAGGTTGGCAAAGGTTGAAGTAGTAATAATAATAATAATAATAATAATAATATGTTTTCTATAGAAGGGAAGCAACAGCTGATGGGAAGGCAGTTTAGACTTGGAAGACACAGTATGAGTGGAAATAGAGTTAATTCCCACCTCCACCCTGGCAATTCTGGAAGCTTCTTTCAAAAGAAAGCAGAGTGGTCATGGGTGCCTTCTATTTAATTGATGGTAAATGAACCATTTGTGAACCTATGGGCTTAGCTTAATCAGGGGTGGCTATAACCTACAGCCTGAAAAAAGGTTACTGTCCCCAAAACTAAGCTATTTATTACAGAAGCCTGAAGCTGTCAGACTCATTGCCACACTGAACTTTAATACGGTATGCCTTCATAGAACAATAAACATAAGTCTACCTGTGAACATTCTGCCAATAAAGAGTGGGAAATAAATGAAGAAAAGAGGAGAAAAATGCAGGAAGGGGGGTGGAGAAATACTGCATACGGTAACTGCTGATTCGGGGAATGGATATAAGAGCATTTCCATGCAATTTTAATGAAACTATTGATTGGTTTTATGCTTGCTGCCTAGAGACTATGGTGCCCAATACTGTACATTAGTAATACATAAAAGAGACATTATAATGTCATATAAATAGGCCAGCAGGACTGTTTATAATATTTTTATTTTGTTGCAGGCAGAACCAGTAGCAAAGTCAGAACACTGATGAATCTGCCATTTACTTTTGCTATGGAAGATACCGCATATCAACTCTGCACAAAGGTTAACATTTGGATTACAGCTGGAATAGCTATTTGTAAACCCACAAATAGTTGAAACAATGTAGTATCTTTCATTACAAAAATTTCCCAAAAAAATCATGCTAATAACAAGGTGGAAAGTTTTCTTTTCTTTGCAAGTGTAGACAGAAATGTATTTTTGTCTAATGTAATTGCATAAACCTATTTTCTATTGGAATGTATATGGTGTAGGAAAAGAACCTAAGATTTATTCTTCAATATTACCTTTATGTTTGCCTTTAGTAATTATTTTAGCATTGCTGTTTGCATATTGTATTATGATGCTTAGCTGCCTTGAAATGTGCGGTATAAATTTGTGAAATAAAATAAATAATTCCTAGGTAGATTTTTGAGAAAGGAAATTATATTGCCATCAATAGAGTACACTTCCAAGTAAATGTTATGGGCTGTTTTCAGAACCCAGTTCTATGTTCTGTCCTCTGCTTTAGAGCAATGGGGAATTCGCTGTGCCACAGGGGCGTTGGTCATGGATTAGGGTAAGCCCCCCTGCCCTGTTTCTGAGCATGACAGAGTAAGTCCACAGCTCTTAACAGGAATGGCTGGAACCTGGAAGATATAGCAAAGGGCTTTTTTTTGAGAAGAAACAGCCTGAATGCTCAAACTCTGTATGGATAGAATCAGGTAGCCTGTTTCTAGGAATTCACAGGAACTTGCACACTGTATTTATATCCAGTTAGGTATAGTGACTGCATCTGAGAATGTAAGGAGATCCTCTCTCTTTCTGCATGTGGTGCAATGTTAGGGACAGAATCATCAGGGGTTAACTTTGGTCTTTCAAATTTCAGCGGTGCCCTGTGCGAGGCCAACATTTGGCACCCCCTCCTCACCTCTTGCCTTCCATTTTGGTCAATTCACTATGTCATAGATGCAGTGCCCTGCAGCGCCCCCTAGGCTCAGCATGCAGTACAGCAGAACTGGTCACAGTGCCCTAAATCCACCTCTGGAATCATAGAACTGGAAGGGACCTCAGAAGACATGTAGTCCATCCCTTTCCTCAGTGCAGGATCTGCAATGCAGGGTGCAACAGCAGCATCCCTAGCAGATGGCCATGCAGCATGTGCAACTGTGTGTTGAATTAGAGCATGAAATATGTGTCTGTTTTGAAAACGGCAGACAAATTTTCACTGAGAAACCATACCTATTTACTTAACTGTTTAGCAATTTTCTTGTTCCACTCTTCAACCACAAACAATTTCCACAGCTGTTCACAATAAAAACAGTCATTAAAATACCATTTAAAATCAGATACGTAACATTTTTTAAATAAAAAAACTCCTGAAAGACAAATCTGTGTTAAAAAAGAATAAAGCAAGGAATGCAACATCTATTGAAACAAGTATCTAAAGCACCAGGGCAATTGCAACAGCCTCAGAGCTGCCACCAGATAAGCCTTCCTTGGGAGACTCTACAAAGACAGAGCCCAGCTACCAAAAAAAAGGATTTGGGACAACAACTGTCTCACCTGGGAGTGCAGCACCCCCAACACACATCATCAGCTGAGGCTTCCCAGTATATGTACATGTTGCATAATGTGCATGTGTGTGATATATCATGTACAGGACAATCTTTAACACGTCAGTTGCCCTTTCCTTCTTCTTTTGGAAGTGGTTTCAGCTTAGGAAGTTTATCGCATTTAAGGTTCAGACCTTTCCTAAGATGTCTTCCAACTCAGTCTGGATTCCTAACTAGAAAACACACACATTCCCCTTCAAAAAAGCAAGCGACCACTTCCCAAGCAGTAAACTATCTCGGTGTGCAAATGTCAACCGAGCTGTGTGGTGAGCTTGCCACCCCAGGCAGTGCCCTACCAGTGTGCAGCCCAGGAAGGAGCAGGAAATGCGCCCTCCTCTCCCCGTTTTTGACAGGCCACTCTTCGGACCGGAGGCTGCCGCTTTATCAGGGGGCTCCTGGTCGTCCACGCCCTGCGAGGTAAGCCTTTGCCAAACGGCCGCTTGCCTTTGTTGTGCAGAGCCAGTGGCACTGAAGAAAGCCAGGCGGCGGGCGAGCAGGACCAGCCCCTGCGGTGGAGCCAGCGCAAACTGGCTGTGAGGAGAACCGAGAGTCGGTGGGCGGGTCCTTCCTGTCAAAACTTTTTCGCTCGCCTTTCGCCACCTCAGGCAGTGCTTCGTCGCGCTGTGGCTGCGTTGGCTTCGGAGGCGCCACACCTACGGCGGAAGAAGGCGCCCGTTTCCTCTCAGAGACCACTTGAAACGGGGAGAGAGAGCAAGAGAGAGAAAAAGTGGCGACCAGGCGAGCTCGTCCCTTCTCGGTCGCCGTCGCGGGGATGGAGGAGAACAAGGCGAGCCCTCCTCGGGCAGATGCGCCTTCTCCCTCGTCCCGCTGGTGGATGCTCCCCGGCGAGACCGGCCCCAGGGGCCGCGCCCAGAGCGACGTCTCCTCTTTCTGCACGCTGCGAAAGAGCCACCTGCAGCGGGGGGCGCTCTCCGGCTCAGGTAAGGGAGAGGAGGCACGCGGCGCAGGCACCGGGCGCCCGCGTGGTCTTCGCCAAGAGCTGCCACCTTTATCCCGCCACCTACCCACCCTCTTTCTCGGCAGCCGGGGGCGGGGGGCTGCGCCTTTAACAGAGGCCGAACAGGCAGGAATTCTGCAGGAGAAGCTTCCCCAGCCCACTGCAGCTGCTTTGCGAAGTGGCTTGCTGGGGAAGCTTCACCTGCTGAATGCAAGTCGGTCACCAAGCCTAGATCCAGGATCAGGCTGCATTGTAGTCACTAGGAGTTCTCTCCAAGCAACTTTTTTCGCCTGTGTGAGTAAGATAAGCTTATATGAGAGAATTTAAAATGTTCTGCTGAATATGTGCAGTACAGTATTGTATAATGTTATGGAGTGATTTTCTGTTGATTTTTTATTTTATTTTTTTAAAGTAGGAAGTCCTATATGAGTCCCACTTCATATCTCCTTTTCCTCCAGTAAACCTTAGCCTTTGATAGTTGCATGGCAGGCAGGAATTCAAGAAGCACCACGTCACTTTGTAGTTGAGAGGTAGTTATGGGAAAGAGAGATTCTCCCATTGAGGTGCCTGTCACAAGGCTGCCACCATGATCTAGAGCTTCTCATGGGATCTAGAGAGGTAAGCCTCATGGGATCTACAGTGTTACCCTTCTGGTAGGATGTCAAGATTCCTTAATGCAAACTTGGCCTTGAGCCGACTGGCCTCCCTGTTAATTTAAAACTAGAGTAGTTCCAGCATGCTTTTGTAGATGAACTGATATTTGGCTGGTGATAACGAACATGAAGAAACGCAGTAGTGGTTGTTCCAGACTAGCACTGAGAACGATTATGTCATATTTTCTGGCTTGGTTTGGTTTACATCTCAATCCTTTAGCAAGTGATGGGTTTTCTCTGGTAGTTAGTATGCCAGATTCTTTGACCATTAAAAAACTGACATGACAAAGAGTTATTTTCCTCTTAGTAAAATGGTCGTAACAGCAGTCTACTTCCAGATCAGAGCTGTGGCCTTCCAGCTATTGCTGGACTCCCAGCTCTTGTCATGTGATACTATTTGCCATGCTGGACTGTGGCTAATGTGAGCTGAAGTCCAACAATATCTAAAGATCTACATACAGTGTAGGTCTGCCATAGTCAAAACAAACAAACAAACAAAAAATTCCTTCCAGTAGCACCTTAGAAACCAACTAAGTTTGTTACCATGGTACCTTGGGTTAAGAACTTAATTCGTTCCGGAGGTCCGTTCTTAACCTGAAACTGTTCTTAACCTGAGATACCACTTTAGCTAATGGGGCCTCCTGCTGCTGCCGCACCGCCACCGCGCAATTTCTGTTTTCATCCTGAAGCAAAGTTCTTAACCCAAGGTACTATTTCTGGGTTAGTGGAGTCTGTAACCTGAAGTGTCTGTAACCTGAAGCGTCTGTAACCCGAGGTACCACTGTATTGGTATGAGCTTTTGTGTGCATGCACATGAAAGCTCATACCAATAACATACTTAGTTGGTCTCCTCTCTAAGGTGCTACTGGAAGGAATTTTTTTAATTTTGTTTCGACTAAAGATCTACAGATTTCCCAGCCCTGCTCCAGGTTGTACAGCATTTTGTTACATTAGGAGAACTAAATATTATTATTAAAAAATTCATTCAGTAGCACCTTAAAGACCAACTAAGTTTTTATTTAATAAAATTTTATTTAATAAAAACTTAGTTGGTCTTTAAGGTGCTACTGAAGGAATTTTTTTATTTTGCTTCGACTCAGACCAACACGGCTACCTACCTGTAACTAAATATTATTATGTTATATAGTACTTTTCATGTACAGAGAAAGCACTGGAACTTGGAAGCTTTGGCAGGGGCAGCCAACTCATGAGACAAGGTGAGGCAATTGCCTTAGGGTGGTAGGGTCCACAGGTGTAGTGCATGACAGTCTTCTCTATATGTTGCAAGTCAGTTTGTCAAGCAAAGGGTTGTTTTCAGTAATTTTTGGATCTAGCATGTGGTCACCATGAGGGACTTAGGCCATTGTGTGAGGCCTAGCAGGTGCTCAACCATACCAACAGCCGACACTTGATTTGATAATGGGTTTGCCATGAATTATCCATGATGGATACTGCTGCTTGACGTTTCGAGAAAATACCTGTTTCAAATCTGCTGCATGCCCATTCCATTTGGCACAACAAATGAGTTCTGTGTCAACTTTTTCCAAAGTATGAACTTCAAACCCTCTGTTCAAACAGAACGTTTTTCAGGAGGAACTCACAGAAACACAGTTCTGGCACCTCTCAGGTGGATGCCATTGCCATTCTAAGAGAACAAGGGAAGTGTTCATGGTGAGTTCTGGCACCTCTTTTTCTTAAAAAAAAAAAAAGCACTGTGTTCAACCATTTTACAGATTTCAACCCTATCTTCAGTTGTAAGGCTTGAAAACTTCCAACATGGCCTGGGGTTTGGGCTGTTAGTCATAAGAACAAGCACCTGTCATGTAGCAAGCATTTGGGTAAAAGGCTAGGAAGTATAGGCCATACTTGCCATTAAAAAAAAGGTTAATAGCAGTCTTAGGGCCATACCCATATCAGTGCTGGGAGAAGTTAATCTTTTTCTCTTGTGCCATTTTTCCATGTCTTTGAATCTGCTATTTTTCATGCAAGTGCAAGCATATGAGTACAATAGGGAGTTAAGCAAACTGGTTTACCCACTACTGCAGTCTCCGTCTGAGTCCCCTGCCCCATAGCTATTCACACATCCCTCTTTTTTCAAAGGAGATAGCGTCTGTAGTTCTCTCACATAACATAAAATTTTGCCCTCAGTGTAAGCTTTTGAAAAGACTGGTTTTCATGCCTGGATTCTCAGAGCATGGGCATCAGCTTGAGAAATAACAGAGTATATTTGGTTACTGCACTGTCTAAAAGCTTTTTGAATAGTAAGGAGGTGCAGTATGTTGTTGTTTCCAGGTTTGTCGATTTACATCAAGTCTTGACTGAAGAGCATTGCTTGGAGGACTTGCATTGTTCAAGGCTCAGACAATCTCTATATAGGGAATACACTTTGCACTTGACATATTTCAGGACCTGAATGAATCTGCATATTGTTTATATAACATCTATACAGTAGTCTGTTCCAGGAGCATGGGTTTAATTCAGAGTTGTAGGGGACTTTCATTTTCTCACAAACTTTGAGGGCCTTTAAGTTCACCCAAATATCAATGAATTTGAAGTATAACTTCATATCATTTTTATTTCTTGTATCCTGTCCTTTCTCATACACACTCCAGGGTGGCTAACAGTGTCTTAACGAAGAACAGAATTAAAAACATAAACTAAAACCCACTGTAGCAGCAGCAGCAGCAGCAAGAACAGAACAATCAAAGACACAGTTCAGTAATATAGTTTTCAATAGTCACTCTTAATATGCCCCAGGCTTGCAAAAATAAACAGGGTTTAAGTTGACACCTGAACAAAAGAAGTTGAGGGACAGCTGGATCAGCAGAGGGAGAGAGTTCAGTAGGCAGGGGACCATCAGAGCAAAATACCGGTATAGCAGATCTCCAGGCTATGTTCTCTGGGCTTCTGCTGCAGAACTCAAAACTTGTGTTGCCTGGTACTATTGAAAGGTGATCCTTCAATTTATGCAGAGATTAATGGTGTTGATATTTATTGAGGCTGGAACCAGATATTCTAGGCTATATGTTACATTTTTCCTGTGCTAGTCTTTCATGAAGTGTTGAAGTTCCCATAAACCAGTTCTATGAAGGGCTGTTATGGATAATAGCTCTGCAACACAGAGACTTATTCTGAGCTGGAATTGGGGAACTGAATACTTGAGGGCCAAGGGCCTGTAGTTTCAAACAGGATGTTAGGTTCAAAAGCACAGGAATGAGAAGGCGGTCCTTGCTGTTCTAATTATTAGACAGTGTTTTATGGACCTCTGTAGTACTTTGAACTGCTTTGTTAGAGAAATGTGATCTGCTTTGCAACCTGACATTAAAGTATTGGGGAAATTTATGTGAATGTACCCATGCATTGTCTGTACAGTATTGGTATACATTGCAAAAGTGTTGAACCTGTGGCACACCAGATGTTTTTGGCCTCTAAGTCCTATTGGCCCCAGCCAGCATGGCCGATGGTCATGGATGATAAAAGTTATAGTACAGTGGCAGCCAGAGAGGCAGAAATTCCCCATCGCTGATACTGAAAACATCAATTGCTACAGGAAGAAGTTAATGAGAATATTCTAGTTAGAGACACTGTGCTTTCTAAAAAGCAGTTTTGGCAACGGTTCACAAAATCCATCTATCTGTTATTCCATACGAACCACACATCTCTAAACAGATTATTGCTTAATATGCTGATAGTAACAATTTCCTGCCATCTCTTTTGTTCAGTTCTTTTAAGCTATAGACCTTATGAAGCAGACTAGTCTGCTTTGCGGTCTGCTTCATATTGATGTTGTCTGTATTGTCTCCTGTGCAAAAAGGTAAAGGAAGACAGAAATATTATGCATACATTCATTAGAATAAGTTTCACACTGAAAGCAATGGGACTTCCCTGCAAAAACAGGGCTAGAGCTGGCTGGGGCTGAGAGGAGTCATAGTCCAGCAACATCTAGAGGGGGAAGAAATAAATTAGCTGTGGCTTATTCACTAGCTTTCAGCCTTGAGATGCCTATTTAAGGACTGGTGCCACAGACCCTTCTCCCAAGGCCCTGTGGGACCCTGATTGCTGTCTGTGCAAGGAGAAGAGAGATGGGGAAGGATAGTGAATTCAAAAGCATGTCTCTACCTGGGAACCTTGTTGACTTTGAGCTCTGTGACTTTTCTTCATGGCCGCGAAGCTGTAGCTTATTGCCACTCCCTCTTTCTTTTGAGTTTTTCTTTTCTTTTCTAAGTTGCTACTGTGGGCATAGAAGCCAACTCCTAGGGGCCAAGGTCCCTTCCACTCCCCCAGTAAAATATTTGAGGAGGCTAGGCCCCCAAAGTTGATGGGAATTGCCATGCAAATGGTGTTTGTGTGTTGCGGGTCATGACACCCAAGGTTTGCTGTATCTTACTCCAATTTATTCTTGTAACACTGCACCATGGTTTAGTGATATGTTTGTCCTGGGCCTTATTCAAATGCCCCACCTTCATAAGTTTATAATCATCAGGGTGCCTTGAACTATCTGTGTACCAAATTTCAGCTTTCTAGGTTATGATAACCCTGATAATTTTCATACTCCTATGAGATCCATCAACACCAAGAAGCGTCATCTACACGATGTCTATAAATGCATGCATTTTTGTGTGTTAAAACAATATTCTATGCAAACTGAAGAGAAGGAAAATCTGTCATTGAACTTCTTCCTGTCTCTTGATAGATGCAATTTTCTAATAGATACCCAGATTGTGTTTGTAATTTCCTGTTTCTGACTGAAATAGAGAAATGCAGGAAACATTGTTTTCAAAATAGATGCTAATATTCTCTCTTGTGTTTTAATCTCCACTATCTTGGGGATTTTATTTATTTGTCAGAGCTGTAATTCACAGCCATATGCCAAGGTGGCATTAATATTTCACTTTAACTTCTAACTTAGATTCCAGAGCAGCTAAAAAAGAAACACAGTGAAATAATGAAAAGTTTGCAACTGAGAATTTATTGTCCCCATGGCAACAACGAGGTTGTCTCAAATGCCCACCTGCCCAAAACGATGAGCAGTGATACAGTGCATTTTACTGTCATGGTTGGACCATCATCTGGTGAAGTTTGGATTGGTGGTAGCAATACCTCCCCTCCCCACAAGGGTGGTGGACCCATTTGGCTGGTCCACCCTCAGTGCTGATGGATTCCAGAATGCAGAGATGAATGACAATCCTGTTGAAGCTCTGATCATGTCCAAGTCCTGATCAGGGGTATAATTCAATGTTAAGCTCTTACAAACATTCCATCTGCGCAAGCATATCAGCTTGCCAGACAGAATAATGACACCCACCCACCCAGTCCTCTTCACCCATGCACTGTGCTGGTGGTACCCCCAACATCCCCTGCAGCCTTTTTTTTTACTCTGCAAAATGTTTCATATTTTTCAGTTATAAGAAATCTAGTTTTGGTCACATGCTTATATTTCAATTTAAAAGCGGGGGGGGGGGAATGCACGTGTGCGCGCGCACACACACACACACACACAGTCATCTTTTGCCCAAGACTGCTTTGTAAAGGCTGTCACTTATTCCCAGCCATTAGAGAAATTGTGGTTTTATGAATCTAATGTTGATCTTGCTTGTATATTGAATATGTTTCTGTACATAGGAAAGCTGCTGTGCAGAGTTGACTCGCTAGATGAGGTGTTTGCCATACTGATAGGAAAATGTTATTCTCCATAATATCAAATGCCTGTTTAAAAAGTCTTTAATTTCTCAGGAGGAGAAGTGCTTTCTAACCAAAGTGTTTATTTCTAAAATAGGTGATATAACACCAATTTTAAGTGCATCCAAATGTAGGCTACAAAATGACTTGCAGCTTGTAATATTTAGGCCGCACTGTTGTGTGTTCTTGACAGTAAGTCCCATTGAACGTAATGGTGGTATTACTTCTTAGGATCAAGGCTTTCTGGTAGGTTTTGCTTTACATTCCTAGCCATTTCCCAAACCATTTTTTGATGTGGTAAAAATAACATGAAGTAGTCTTTGAATGCTTCTCATCAACCCAAATGGTCTTGTGACTATTTCAGTGTATGATTGCTTTCCAATGTAATGCTTTTATGGAAAATCTTTCAAAAGTAGGTTTGGCCAGAACATGGTGAATTTTGCTCTAGGATGCATGTTGGGAAAACTCAGAAGCTCAGTTCAGCATAAGTGGAACCACACAAGGTCAATGCCCATTGAAAATTGCTTTTTTAGAAATGGTCATGTGAACTGGAACATTGAATTTACTGTCAAGTATCCTCTATACTTTATGGAGGGCATCCTGGACTAGGATCTCTTACCCTATACTCCAGTAGGCAGGGCCAAAACTTGAATCTTTGTGCCCTTCCTATGTGGAAGGGAGGCCCCTCCCAGTTTGGGTACATACCATAGCTCATGCTGTAATAAAATACACAATGAAAAGTAACTTAAAAATTTGAGCAACACCCCCCCCAATACATCTTACCTAGAAGGGTAAGATTGCTCTCTAGCCACTCTAGGGAAAGAACAGTTACAGAAAATGCTACACTCCTGCAGCAGTAGAGGGCATCCTAGACAAGGATGTACATTAGCAGTTCCCTTATGTGTGTGTCCCTTCCTGCTATCTCTGAGGTTACCAAGGAAGAGATATTTAGCTTGTAGTGCTCAATAAAGGTTGACACTGATGAAGAGGTGTGAGCAGATGCTCTGGCTGAAAGCATTAATATGGGCCTTTTAGAATAATATTTCACACGTTCTGTTTTTTGGTTGTTGGGCTTATCATCCCCATATTTTGCTACCACAGCACCAGTGAATAATGCAGATTCCACCCATTGTTTTGTTAAAGTAAGGTATAATGGAAAACTTGTATCTCAAAAATATTTTTTTAATTGGCCTGAGCACATGCCCACATGAATCTCAGGGAGGGGAGGGTGGGGATTGGGGAAGCACTAATTGAGGGGAAGGGACAACAATGCAGGGCATCACCCGCTAGTTCGAGTGGGAAGCGTTAAGATAAAGTTGAATTGAAAGTGGTCGTGTGTAAATGAACATGCATGAAAGAGCATGTGGGAAAACTGGCTCTGTGCAACCCACAAGTGTATTAACAATCTGGTGTGTACACAACGAAAGCTTCTTATCCAGTAATTGTCTAATTCATTTGCAGAATCAGAGGTGAAGAGATGACCCATGGATAAAGGGTGGGGGTGCAGAAAAAGTTGCTGAGGGAAAGCTCCATGCCCCCTGGGTGTCTGTGTCACCATTTTTGGTGACTTGCTGGGGAGGATAAGTGCTCACCCTCCATGTCTGCCCTATGATGTGGGGATGGTTGAATGTTTGGGAGACAGCCCAGGGATGCAGCTGAAACTGTTCTCACCTTTGGGACTTTGGTATAGTGACAAGTGTCTTTACCCCTGTGGGAGCCAGTCATTGAGAGGGAACACCTTCTGTTGCATCTCTGTTCCTGTTTGAAATCTCAGATGATTTCTAAGTGCTGGGCTTTTAGCTCTCTTACTAGAGGGAACCATGTTGATTATATTTTCCTGAATAGTCCCAGAGAGGAAAATGAAGGAAAGAAAAGTTAAAAGCTTTGCTGAGCCCTTCACACCCTGCACACCAGAGCTAGGCAGGACTGGTGCTGGTTGGTAGGAGGCTCTCTCCCACATAGGAAGGTTATAAAGCTTTAAGTGTTGGCCATACCCTCTGGAGTGGATGGGAAGAGATCCCAGTTTAGGATGATCTCCATTGCTGTAGTAGGAGAATGTCTACCCACAAGTGGCCACCACATATTGAATTCATATATTGAAGGAAGGCTGTACTGGTCATAGGAAGTCAGAACATTGGTCTGTCTAGCTTAGTATTATCTACACTAATTGTCAGTGACTTTCCAGGAATTAAGAATTTTCCAGCCTACCTGAAGATGCCAATGATTAAACCTTTTGCATACAAAACACAATAAATGCTGAACTACCACTCATTTATTTATCTGGACTAGTAAAATGTGATACCCATTACTGTGATTTGTGTAGAAAATGTCCATAAAAACACAAATAAGTGTGGCATTGGTTGTAAAATCCAATTTTCTATGAATATTGCTTCAAAAGAACACACATGTACAAAATAAGTTTCTAGCCATTTTGGTTGTGAAGATATGTTTGAAAGTGCGTGGGCAGCGACTGGTAAAATGTCAGCAGTTAGTGCATAGACGCCACTGAGCATCATCACTTGCTATTATGCTTGTCAATGCTGCACTTGTTTTGAAACCATTAAAAACTGATTGCCTGAATATGTAGGCTGCAGAATAAATTTGGTAGTAGTTCATTAACTCTAGCAGGCACATGGCTACTTAGAAACCAAATCAAGGTTTCCAGCATCTTAGTCTGTGAGATCAGACAATGACCTCACTGCGTAGAGAGCTAGTGATTCACAGACTGTGAACACTCATGTCTTCCTACCAGTCATGAACTATTATCATGTAGTGTTATTGGCTCAAAAATATACCAAATGAATTAAATATGCATATATTAGGCTGGCACATGCTTAGAAATGTGTGTGTTGATATAAAACAGTATTTAAATATGTATTTTCATGCAGATTAAAAATGTACATATTAATACAAAAATTGGACAGAGCTGACTCATGCATGAACACACGCGAAATTGACACAAACTGGAAATAGACTGATACATCTATCCCTAGATGAATATATGCAAGATTGTTTTGCCACAAGTTTTCTGTTAACAGCAATAAGATTTTAGTATTCTACGGAGATGTATCTAAAGCTGTAATCCTGCGTGTATTTTCCCTGGAGGCAGCCTTGTAAGATAAATGTGTAGGATCACAATTGCACATCTCCTTTCTATGTAACTTCAGATAAGCATTGTCATGTGACCAGCATGACTAAACCACTACTGGCACAGGGAGGACTGTGATGAGTGCCAAAGTGCACAGAAACGCTGTTAACCTTCCCTCCGCTGCGGTACCTATTTATTTGCACAGGCATGCTTTCAAACTGCTAGGCTGACAGGAGCTGGGACCAAACAATGGGAGCTCACCCTGTCATGGGGATTCGAATCGCCGACCTTCCGACCAGCAAGCCCAGGAGGCCCAGTGGTTTAGACCACAGCACCAGCTTGGGTCAGTTGTTGAGTTATGTTTGGAAACTTTTTTGCCATATGTTTTGAGAAGTCTTGACTGCATTTTCTTCAAAAGGGAAGTCCTTTCTACTTTATGTTTCATGTTTCTTCCTTGATAGAATGACATCTCTCATCCAAGCACTGACTGACTCAGACCTGCTTATATTCAGCAGGGTTGCTGTATCAGTAAAGGTAAAGGTAAAGGACCCCTGGATGGTTAAGTCCAGTCAAAGGCAACTATGGGGTTGCAGTGCTCATCTCACTTTCAGGCTGAGGGAGCTGGCGTTTGTCCACAGTTTTCCGGGTCATGTGGCCAACATGACTAAACTGCTACTGGTGCACAGAGGACCATGATGAGTGCCAGAGTGCACGGAAATGCTGTTTACCTTCCCACTACAGCAGTACCTATTTATCTACTTGCACTGGCATGCTTACAAACTGCTAGGTTTTGTTTTGTTTAAACCTAGGGCTTTTTCAGCTGATACTTTCAGACACTCAGTTCCAGCACCTCTTAGATGGGTTCCTGCAGCTCTCAGGTGGATACCATTGCCATTCTAAGAGAACAATGCATACATACATTGAAACTAAATGTTACTATCTAGTAATACGCTATGATCTTGGTCTGGTGCCCACTCTTCCATCTGTAGAGAGCATTTGTAGGGATAGAACATAAAAGGGCCGTTCTGGATCGTATCAAAGGGCCATCTACTGTAATCCAGTTTCCTTTCCAGCTGTGGCATCTTTCAGGAGGACAGCTTTTGAGGATTGTGAGGGCTTGTAGAGATAGATTGTCTGGGGTTTTCTGATTTCCACACCCAAAAAATTCCTCGGATCATTTCAGAGTTCATCCTAAATGAGTCTGGGAAATATGCCCATCTGTATGAAAAGCTGCACCTTGTCTGTGGATCATCCCATTTCGCTGTCAAGCAGGATAGCCAAATTTGAAATTACAAAGAATAGTGATGATAAAATCTGATCAGGTGGTGTGGTCAGCTTTCAATAGCCTCATTTCTTGCAGCATTTTGTAACAGCTTCCATTAAGGTTCTTCCAATCTTTACAGACACAACTTTATAAAGATTTTATTTTTCATGAATCTTTCCAGAATTAAAAGAAATGTAATAGAAATGTCCAAATACAGCCGTTAAAAGTTTTTATAATGCATTCTAGCTGAAAAGGATTGCATTTTCCATGGGCTTTGCCCCATGACACACTATTACTCAGCACATCAGATTGATGGATAATGAGTGACAGAAAGGCAGGTGGGAGGGGGCTTCTTCTGTCATCATTTACTGAGGCATTTGCCTCTACCCATTTGGTTATTCAACTTCTGGCAAATTAAGAAGAAATGTTGCCAGAGGCTATTGTACAATAATGAACTCCCTTTCTTTGGATACTTGCCAAAACCTGAACATTTTATGATTTCTTGAAAGATCTTCCTATTTGGCCTGTTTTTTTTCTCTGCCTGAGGTTAGGATAACATTGGCAGAAAGTGATAGAGTTTAGTCTAGTTTGTCAACTGATTGAATATTGCTGACACTTGACTTTGATTCCTTGTCTTTTCCATATCTTTAAATTTTAATGCTTTTTTTGCTGTTAATTACATTTATGTAATGTTGATGGGAAAGGACAAAGCTTCAAATAATTTGAGTAAAAAATAGTTAAAATTGCCATGATATTTTTGGATTCATGTTTAATTTTTTTCACTAGCATTATAAGCCCCCCAAAAGATCAATTCTGTATTCTTTTTAAATGCTTTATATAATCTTAAATTCATCTCGTATTGTCCCTCTTGGCATTTTCTGGAGCTGAGCCTTCCTAAGGTTTCTAATTTTGCTCCTTAAAGACATGTGCTGAAAAGTGTATCTTGGGTATAAATTAAATAAGTTGTATCACTCCCCCCACCTCATTTGGTGCCTTAATATAAACTTGAGTGTTACAGTGATAATTACAGCATCTTCAATTGCACACCAAACAAGCACTTTAAGTGCAAGTGCTAATGTGATGCTATTGTGAAGAGGAAAGAAATGTAATACAGTGGATTATTTTAAAGCCTGATTACTACCCTAGGAACACGTCATCCAAACAGCATTGATTTGTGTTCCTTGACAGGAATAGACAGCCTCCTGTGATATCCTGTGAAAGGGTGACCAGGTGAAAGAAAACGCACAATAATCTGGATGTTTTGTAACTTCTAGGGAGGTGGGGAAATGCCTCCAATTCTTCCATAATGTATATGGTTGCTCTGTGTTTTGCATCATTGCCAAGAGCTTCAAGTAATAATAGTACCTGAATTGCAGCTTGCTGTTGAGTTAATAACAATTTTGGAATACTTAACTGAGGCAGCAGTAGTCACATAGTACTGCCTAACAGAGTGTTACCCCCTAATGGTACAATGACACAGTGGGCTATAGAAATGACTCAGAGGCCCGAGTGCCAGCTTTTGCATTGCCAACACTTATTCCTTCAGCAAATGAGGCTTCATTTTGTGGCCTCACCTGGCCAAACTGTGTTGTGGGCTTTATTAAAGTTGAAGCCTTTGGCAACGTCAATTATAACCTTCTTGAGCTGTAGATTTATGGACCTGTTTTTCTAGTTTTTTCATAAGTGTTTCTCCGCCCTCTCTCTCTGTAGAAAATTCACTGCAAATATCTTCTAAAACTGCAGCATATTATTCAGTTAGCCTCTCAAATAAGTATTTTGTTTGTTTATTACCTACTTTTCACCGTAAGATCCCAGGGCGGGTTACAGCATTAAAAACTACATTAAAAGCAATCTATAACAACCCACAACCTTATAAAGTGACGAGGAAGTAGAGCAGTACAGCAGTACCATGTTTTTCTACCAAAGACCTACATTGGCTCCCAGTACGTTTCCGAGCACAATTCTAAGTCTTGGTGCTGACCTTTAAAGCCCTAAATGGCCTCAGCCCAGTATACCTGAAGGAGCGTCTCCACCCCCATTGTTCAGCCTGGACACTGAGGTCCAGCTCCGAGGGCCTTCTCGATAGCGGCGCCCACCTTGTGGAACGCCCTCTCATCAGATGTCAAGGAAATAAACAACTCTCTGACTTTTAGAAGACATCTGAAGGCAGCCCTGTTTAGGGAAGTTTTTAATGTTTGATGTTTTATCGTGTTTCAATATTCTGTTGGGAGCCGCCCAGAGTGGCTGGGGAAACCCAGCCAGATGGGTGGGATATAAATAAATTATTATTATTACCAGGACACTGGGTTGCTACTGCAGTTGTTGCCTGGCCCTTTAAGACTGGGGACCAAGCCACACTTCCGCTTGCTCCATTCTTAGAAAGCACGAGATCGAGAGGTTTTCCACTTGTACATTCTTTCTATTCATGGGTCAGAGAGGTTTTTCATTTGCCCTTCAGCTTTCCCCTGGAAAACCCACTGTCTGCCATTGAATTGGAGCAAACATCAATCCACAGGATTGACATTTGTTCCTTCAGATTCAGCAGTAAACAGTGGGTTTTCCTAGGGGAAAGCACTGGGGAAAGCGGCCGTGTGGATGAGCCTAGGCAGGTTGCCATAATGGTACTGGAGCTCTCTACATTAGGTACGTTTTCCATCTTGCAGAATGAAAAGGAACAGCGGCCATGGATCAGTGCTTACTGTGACAGAATCACAGCTCAGTGATATGTTTCACATGTTCCTAAAAAGATAATAAGAGTGGACATAAGGGAATTGCAGATGTGCGGTAATTGTCTGTCCTCGTGACTAAATAGTGATGCACTCCTCTGGGGCTTGGGAAACTGATCGTTGCTGAGGCTTGGAAGAGGTACTGCTGCTGTTTAATTGCTTTAGGTCCACATAGGGTATCAATAAAATAATTGTTAGTGGAGGTGTGAACTCTGCTCTTAACTCACAGGGTGGTCATGTATCCTACTTTCGCAGAGAAGAGTCTTCTATTTGAAGGGCTTTTCCAGACCAAGCCTAGATTAAATATAAGAAGCCAAAGGAAAGAGCAGTTGTACTGACCATGGTCTTCCCCACTATGATGAGATGGATTGTTTTGCTATTTAAATAATTTATAAATTTGTATCTCATACCATCCAACAAACCTGAGAAAATAGGGATGTTCTATTGATGTAGAATAGAATGTCCTTATTTTCTAAGGAATGTATAAATTCAGATATCTAAATTTTATGTGGCCCTGTCCCCTTCCCGTTCTCTGTTTTGACACATTTCCTCTCTATTGGTCACCCTGTGAACTCATTATTCACCTTCACAATAAACTTCATTCTTTTTCTTCCCTCCTGTGTCTTTATGAGGCATAATACTGACCTTTCCCATCACTGACTTATGGATGCCATGAGAAGTTTGGAATGTGCAATTTAAAGAAATATAAAATATTTCCTAGAATACTGTAACTTCCATGTGATTGTGAGAATTATATTGGCAACCAACAGGCAATTTTAAAAAAAACTTGGGGAAAACATGTATTTTGTTTAACTGAAAAGCTGAAAATGAAAGAATAGCTCTCACAAGATGTTTGCATTTTCTTTTTGTGTATAGGTGGAAAATGACACAATATAGTCAAGCAGTGTTCATTACCAAGTTTTTCTTTTTTTAAAAAAAATATTATCAGTACCTGTATGTGCGAATCAGTATGTGTGAATCAGTATGTGCTTTGTCTGCACAAAGTAGTAAGACACTATCTAAAATAATAATAATAATAATAATAATAATAATAATAATAATAATAATAATAAATACTGCCTGTAGGCTTGTTCCATTAGATAACATAGTTTTAGTGAAGTTGTGATTTAAAAAGAAGTCCGCCCCCCCCCCATGACTACCCTGGGCTTCTTAAGGAAGAAGGGTACAATATAAATTTAATAAAATAAAGTTCCAGCAGCCTGACTTTCTAAGAAACCTGGCCATTGCATACCCTCCAACATCTTGGGACACACACACCCCATGCACCATGCCGCTGCTGCCCATCTCTAAACCATCACCTTACCTTCGCCAGCTCATGCCATGGCAACCTGAGGCTATGGCAGCCACACAGGGACACCCTGGGTGGGTGTGCAAGTGCCAACATTGGGCCTCTTCCTCTCCCTCCCGGGGGCTGGAAGTTGTAGTAGAAAAGAAGGGTGCCATGTTGGTGGGGTAGGGAAGGAGCTCTCGTGTCTCCTTCCCAATCCTGCTGCCACAGCAGGAGCTCTTCCATGTCCCTTGTCTGCATGCTGTGCAAAATTAAGGTGCCCTGGGACAAAGGCATAACCTTCAAAGGATTTGTGAACATCCTGCTCAAAATGGGGTACTTGGAAGGTATAAATTGTGACATTACTATGACATGGCCAGGATCTATGTGTTTGTTTGGGTGCTGACACACACTTATGGTTTATTAGGATTTAATATTCGCTTTCAATCTAGCTGGCAATGCCTACAGCAACTTTTTAACATTTAACCACCATACTTTATTCTCTCCCCCACGACATCAAATCCCGAGAGCAGGGGTTCCCAAAGTGTGGACCGGACTGTGGACCACTGATTCACGAGCTTCATTTGGGTGGTCCACAGTCTTCTAAATTCAATGAAAAGGCAATTGGTATCTAGCACAGCACATTTCAATTGCTACAACAGGCAGAAAAACAATTAAGTCACCCATTAAGACTCTCAACAATCTTCAAATGGTCAAACGTGCTGGGGGGGGGGGGGTCGGGGATGGGAAACACTGCCCTAGAGACTGAATCTGTTCCAACTGAATCCATCATGAACACAGCCGCAACAGGGGACTTAACTTCAGAACTGCAATGAATGAAACTAAAATCCTATACATAATTATCTGGGAGTAAGCGCCACTGAATGACATGAGACTTAATAACAGGTAAATATGTGGGGATGTGCTTCAAGACTGCATTCCTCTGTTCATTTACTCCCTAGAAAATTCCATTGAACTTTACAGGACTTACATGCATAATATTGAGCTGTAAGTAAATATCTGGCATTCTGCGGGATGTTTCTCACCAGATGTATTAAAGACTGACAAGTTTAAGGAGTTTGGCTCTGGGTAAGTGGAGGATCTGGAGAGAACCTGAAAGAAATCCCAATCCTTGCTTAATCATTTCTTGGCATTCTCTCATACTACTGAAGATGTATGTGCTTCTGGACTCATCATTCATTCAAGAAAGAAAGCCTTTTTTATTAGTGGATATGCACCACCACCCACCTGCCAAATAAGGCAAAAGAAGAAAGCAGAGCCTCCTAAATCATGAATTTTTGTTGGATTTTGCCTGAAGGCTGTTCGCCTTAAGGATAATCATGAAATTAATTTGTCTGCGCCATTTTGAAAGACCAGTTAAGTATATAATAGCATAAAGTCATATACCTACAATAGCTCATTGTATCTACAAGTTCACTTTGCGTAATACAAATAACATTTAACTATCAATCACCTTGAACTAAATAATTAGAAACCTCCACAATCTATCAATATTACTTTAAATTATGTCTATATTTTTCTTTAAAAATAATAATAAAAGGAACTAGTGAGTTGTGAAACAGTGCTGGATCCAGAGGCGTGCTGTTGGGAGAAATTCTGGGAAACTGCTGTGCTGGTGCTAGGAGATGACACGTGGCATTGTGCAAGAGGGGTGCAATGCTTTGTGGAAACAGAGGTACATACCTGGATTTTAGTCATAGAGTCATAGAATTGTAGAGTTGGAAGGGACCTCTTCTTGCACCATGTCAGAAAAAGACCATCTACATGTGGAAGATGGTACTTTCTGTACCTCCAATTTACTGTATGATTCCCCCCCCCCCAGATTTAGACATTTCTGCCACCTTCCAAGACTTTCAAGTCCCATCACTTCTTTGCAATTGGAAACTTGGCTTCAGTCAATTTATTCCAGACAATTTCTCTGTCATCTGGCTTTCCTTTCTCTTCCATATATCCACACCCACCCACACCCCGTTGCCACCCCCAAATAACTAAGGAATCTGGTGGGATGGTATATTGGATAACTTAAACTAATGGGGTATGTTATGCTTTTTCAAAATCTTTTGATCTTCAGCCATTTCCAATAGCTATATATATGAGATCTTCATTCTTGCATTGCTTACACCAACAACTATCATTACTAGTGATGCATTCTTCCTATATGTTATAGCATCAGATGCCACTGCTATTTTAAAATTTTGTAAAAAAAAAAAATTAATACCATTTTTTCCCTGTAGGATAGGAACAGGAGCTAAAATGGCGACAGTAGTCTTTCCCCAAAACTGTGCTCTCAAACTATGACAAATAAGGCATTGCTCTCAAGTTTATATTCTGACCGATAACATTTCTCAGTCAGGAAAAACTTGTTTAGCTGTTCTTATTGCATTGTGGCAGTGAAGATGGAAACCTGATGCTGTAAAGCTCTGACTTCAGTGTAACTGCTGGAATTGGCAGCTCTGTATAAAAGTGACATTGGAAATGGCATAGTCAGAAGATACATAATGCTAAAAATTAAAAAATATCTGCACTGCAAACAGAAATCAAATTTCAGAATAGGAGCAAGAGAGCAAACCTTGCAGGTGCTCGTGTTCTCTTTTGGCAGCAGCTGGGAATACATTAATTTGATTAATTTGCTAGAAACATTGCATGGTTTTCCAACAAGCACATTTACTTATAGAATTGGAAAAAGGAAGTAAATAAGCTAAGATGTGGTGGTCCAGCCAGCTGCACTTGCAAGCAATGTGGTTGTCCAGTGGTGGGGTATGTTTTCTGGATAAAGTCATTTACTCCTTGTTGTTGTTGTTGTTTAGTCGTTTAGTCGTGTCCGACTCTTCGTGACCCCATGGACCATAGCACGCCAGGCACTCCTGTCTTCCATTTACTCCTAATGGGAATTAATAAAAAGTGCTGGTCACATTCTCAATTAGTTCACGGTGCAGCCTCCTGCTTGTGCCTGACATGTGCTGGGATTATCTCTGACACACACACTAAGGCTTTCTGTGCCCACCGCAATGATTGTCAACCATCATGGCTCAGAGCAAAGCCAGATCACACAGACAGACTCAGGGCATGTGCAAAGTTCCAGGTGTGCCAAGCTTCTTGGTAATGTGGGTTTTGGACCCCAACAGACTTATAATAAAGCATCGTTCTCAGCGAGCTTCTTTCTGCTGCACAGTTCAAGACTAATGCAAAGACCGATCGTTCCCTAGTTCATAAGAAAAGGTTGTCAAAGTATATGGCGACATTGGTTGTACTCTGCCTGTTGAACTCCCCAACTATCCAAAATCCAAAGCTGGAGATAGAGGATGATGCTTTAATAGCATGGCCAGCCTGCCCATGAGGCAAGAGTGAAGAAGCTGCCTCAGACAGCAGAACCACAATGGGGTGCCACTGCCGCAGGTGCCCCACCTGCCACCACTGCAGAAGTGAGAAGAGTGGTGGCATATTCTGGCGAGGTCTTGTGAGAGCCGCATGAAATTCTGTGAAATGTCATGGGGCTCTGTGCAAGATCTTGCCTTTACTTCTCTCCTATCCACTGAGGGCCTCCTCCTGCCCCACTAGAGAAGTGAAGAGAAATTGCTGCCACTTCTCCCATGGGGGGCGGCACTGTTTGAACCTAGAAGCTGCTGCTTGATCCTGGTAAGCAAGGCTTTGGGGGGAGGCAGTGGCAGGGGAAGATGGGGAAACCCAGCCAGATGGACAGGGTATAAATAATAAATTATGATGATTATGAAACAGGCCAGGCCACCCTGTTTAATAGTAATTGGTGGCTGGTTGGAATACTTATTATGAGAGATGAGGTTGCAGAATATATTTAAAGGAGGAAGACCAGAGACTAGTCTTTGTTATCAGTAGTTTTAATAACTGCAAGACTGCTCTCGGGAGCAAATAAAATAAAATGATTTTTCATGCATTTTTCATTTAAATCTAACAAATGACTGTGTGCATAGGAAGAACAGAAACAGGTTACCAACCACTATATTGCCACAAGCGTGGAATGCGTAAACCAGCCTTCATGTTGATAAAGAACGTGTGTGAAGCTTGGCCGGGGGTGGGGGGCAGACCTACTATTCTGGATTTTTGCCGTTAAATTCCCAGTTCTGATTATTTTCTGTCACTTCCTGTAGCCTTCTGAATGGTATGGAATATGACCCTTAAGCCTAAGCAATAAACTTGTACATGCACACATGCAAATATACACACTGAAAATTAACCTGTGCATTGTAGCTATGCATGTCAACTAAAAAGTGGCAAGGTCATAAATGCGTATAAAAAGCTTAATGATTCTGACTTTTCAAATTCTTTTCCTAATTATCCCTAGCATAGAATTTGTCTTTTTTCATCACTGCTGTTTTAGGAAAGTGAGTTCCTAAACTCTCTCAGAACTCTCTCAGAACTATATAGGCAATACAATCAAGTTGCCAGGGGGGGGGATCTTTTGTAGTTGTGCTGGATTTAAGTCCTCCCCACTCCTTTTTCCAAAGTGAATACCTTGGCGAAGTTAGCTGTATCTTTGATAGGCTTGCATAATCTGCTTGTAATGGAGCTAATGGCTGTTTTGTCATCCTTAGAGATATAAATTTCTGTGGTGATGTCTGCAGTAGTCAGTGCATGCACTTGCTGCCAGCAAGGGCTAATAATCAGAGATGGGCAGGGCGCTTTGTTAGAGAAAGAGGTGGAGGGAGGAGATGAGCATTAGCTGTTTTTCTGGCTTTGGAGAGAAAGAAGAAATGGATACTACTGGTAAGTGAAACTAATCAGACGTTAATGCTTGGCTGAACTACAGTATTAATTTGTGTCTTCTCTGTGTGCTGCTGTCAGATGCTTGCTTTTTCTGCCTACAGTGCTGGTATTTTTAAAATTCACCTTTTTAACCCTTTCCCCCCTCTTATGAGGATGAGGGTCACAGACCTGGTGATATGCAATATGCAGTCCCATGTTTACTCAGAAGTAAATCCCACTGAGTTGAATAGTAACTGTGTTTAGGATTGCAGGGGTAGGGAGGGGAGGCAGCATAGCTGCCAAGTTATCCCTTATTTTAAGGGATTTTCCCTTATGCTGAATAGGCTTCCTCGCGAGAAAAGGGAAAACTTGGCAGCTATGGGAGGCAGAAGAGAATTTATGTAATTATCAAATACTTTTTAGCTGCGGGAATAACTTGAATTCACTCTAAAAAGAGAAACATTGTGCCTGTATACACACATGGTTATTCAATTTTAAATATATAGCTGTTGTTCTAATTTAGGAATGATGTGCACTTTAATCTCTTTTTGATGGCTTGACTTTAGAACATGTGATTTTGTATTAAAATAGTACATCTAAGGAGTTGAAGGGGACGTTCAAAATGAGAATTGAAAAGGCTGGGAAGCAGCCTACTTTCATTTAAATTTCTAAGTAGTGCTTAGACAAGGATGGTTCTTGTATTGTTTTCAATATGTTTGCTAGCCTCTTGGCAAACCTTTTTTTTAATCCACTAAGCAAAAGAGATATGTCCCTTCTAGGTCATCCTTCTTGGTTTCCATGCTAGCTAGAGTGGGAACCAGCTCATTTATTCACCTGCGCAGAGTTCCTGGTGACATACACCAGTGTTTCTCAACCAGTGTGCCTCCAGATGTTTTGGGACTACAACTCCCATCGTTCCTGACCACTGGTCTTGCTAGCTAGGGATGATGGGAGTTGTAGTCCCAAAACATCTGGAGGCACACTGGTTGAGAAACACTGACATACACCCACCAGGCAATGTGTTGAGTACAAAGCTATGACTGCCCATTTGAGCTATGCAGATTTGGTGCAACCATGTTATTATTATTTTCCTTAATGAAGCTACAATCCTAACCCCACTTACCTGAGAGTAAGCCCAATTAAATGAAGTGGAACTTACTTCAGAGTAGACATGTTTAGGCTTGCAAGTTTAGAGCTCAATCCTACACATGTTCAATCTGAAGTAAGTTCCTCTTTATTCAATGGCCATTACTCTCTAGTAAGTGTGTTCAGGACTTTGGATTTAAATTGTATTCCTATTGCACTGCACACACACACTTTCAAGAGAGCTGCAGTTAAGACCATAATTATGGTTCCATTTACATTTTATCAACAGTGCGAAGGAACCTCTCATACTAGCACAAACTTTAAAACAAACTTGTTAGGTCCGTGGAACAAGCCAGCTGACATAACTGAGGTTTATTAAGATGCAGGAATTTAATACAATGACATGACTGATATTCCATGACTAGGCAAAATTCCGGTTTCTTGTCAGACATACCTCAGCATAGGAAAGCAAATGAAACAGGCAGAATTGCTCATTTCTCCTAGTTAAAAAAATTATCTCACTACTACAGATTCTTGAAACCCTGTCAAAAGATGTCACTTTAATCCTAAACTATATGACACTGTCCACTCCATACAGTATAGCTATATGAGCATTTATGAGACTAAAAATAAATATGACTCAAACTTTTTTAGGGGAGGGAAGACAGAAGCTGATGTTCGAAAACCATAGAAACCAATTCTTCTTCTTTGTTCTTATTCTTTCTCTGAGGATAGGTTTAGGTCCTGAATGATCCTTGTTTGGTTTAGGCCTTTAGGGGCATCATTTCTTTTTCTATTTCCATTTCACAAGGATATTGCTGTCTGGCTTGCTTTAATTAACTAGCATTGAAATGCTCCAAGCAGCTGATAGCAACATCAATTGTTGTTTTCTTAAGTTGTCCCTTGTGTTTTGAAACTGCCTATCAGGATGGTGAACTAGGAATTTGTTTACCAAGGAAAAGAAAGAAGCTAAGAAATCCAATAATACATTTTTCTTTGGAATTACAATATGAGTTATTGCCTACAAAGGACAAACCAAACCAGCTTCCTTTTGTCGGAGAACTCTTCTTCAGTATGTCTTGTAGAGATCTTGGTACTGAATGAGGTTTGTTGGTGAAATGTGCCCATTCTTTTGATCCAGTTAATTCTTCCAGTATGTTATATTTGTATGAATCACCCATTGCCCCAGTTGGCTGCTTTTGTTCTACTAAACAGTGGTCAATTGAGGATTAGGATTCAGAAGCTCAGAAGCTCTCCAGTGATATCAGCCTGCCTCAGCTGACAGACTCTTGCAGTGACTTCTACTACTTCCTGCCTTGGCTGACATGTAACACATGTTTCAGTTTAGTACTCCTTAATCCACACCATTGTGACTACATCCAATTTTGACTAAAACAAGAAGCCAGTTAATGAGAAAATCGGCATCTGTGACCAGGCCCATTATTGGATCATTGCCTGGTCCACACATTGTAACACCCATCAAAGTTCATCTGTGCTTTTAAATTGAAGAGTGATATTTAGTACCCAGAATAAAGTACTTTGGCATGTAAAAGTTATTTGGGCTGGACTCATCAGTTAGCCACACACTGGACTTGTTTGCCTGTAACACTAAGCCATGTAACACTAAACCAAACCATGGCCTAGTAGTGAACTGGGTCACTACTGTGAGATAGAAATTCTATAGCATCAGTGCTTTTATAGCATCAGTGGCACAGGGATGAAATGACATATAAAAATAAGGGAAAGCTAAAGTAATGGTGAAAATATTGTGCTGCAACTTTCAGAGCCTGCCACCCACACACCCTATGGTGACGTTGCAGAGCTTTATTTTTCACTTGCAGTAATATAACGTCACTGCTTTTGGAGGACCAAATATATCTGTTCTACAGCCTGCATAGCTAACAACAATTAGCAATCAAACTGGGTGACAAATTTATTCTTGTAGCCAATTTTTTTTTTTTTAAAAAAAGATTTATAAATAATCTCATGGAAAACATTGCAGAACATCCACATGAACATTCAGGTTTCATCACAGGATAAAGCAAGAGATAAGCATTAACAGATGTGAAATGAAATTGGAGCTAATTGAGAATTGAAATACAGACAGTGTGGTATGAAATGACTCCTTGCAGTCTTACTCAGTGCATCATGGCAGATATGGGGTGGCTGCTGAAAATGGCGTCCCTGTTTCACATGCTTCCATCTCTCCCTGTAACGTGTAGTTTCGCTTGCAGGCATATCACTGCCCCTGCTCCATGCCATTTGCAGCTGCTGGCAGAGGGAACGAGAGAGAGCACAATGTGACAATATCACAAGAGGTAAGTGAATCTGCACATTACAGGAAGAAGGGTGACAATGTGACATTTCCCGCAGCCTCCCTACCCTGAGGAATCATTCTGTCAATCTCCTCATTCTTTCCAGGCTGGCTAGGCACCTAATCTGCCACACAACCTAACAACTAGGTTCAGTTTACCTTGTCATTTTTTCCACACACTGTGAGCCTTCACATCTGTCTCAGTCCTCCTATTCCTCCAAATATATATACTGTGTGTGTGTGTGTGTGTGTGTGTGTGTGTGTAGTGATCAAATGAACTAACATATGCATGTAAGGAAGAGAAAGCACCATTTGGGAGGAAGGTGGGATATCAATTCAATAAATAAGATAAAATAAAATAAAATAAAATAAAGGCCTTCTGTAACAAATCACCTTCCCAATGTCTGCATAGTAATATTTTGGAAATCCTTGTTCTGAGTTGTCAGGTTAACACACATTTTAGTTGTTTTTCCAACTAAACTGTAAACCATAGAGAGAGAAAGAGAGAGAAAAAATCAGTCTGGCTACATACCTGACATATCTTTCTGAATAGCTACTATTTTTGGCATAAAACTAGACAGTCCTGCACACAGCTGCTGGCTCTGGCTACTTAGTGCTAGAAATAGCAATTTAGGTATATCAGCATTAGTGAGTCAGGCTTTTGTTATCAAAATTGTCCACGAATCAGACCATGAATCAGCTGAAAAACCTCCAGTTTTAACCTAAAATGTATCTTTTGTAATTTACTGGGCATAAAAGTTCTCATACTGCTTTGCCATGAAAACCCAGAGATGGAACTCTGCTTCCACATGGGATCTCCCAGCCAATCCAACTTCTGATCTGGAATCCTCTTTCCCTCCATTACCTTCTTCTGACACCATCTTACCCCCACTTACTGGTACCTAGTGAGCTACCTATGCCACAGGTGAGTCTCAACCCACTGTGCAGAATTCACTGTTCAGGTTGCCCAGCAGTCCCTAATGAAATAATATGTGCACATTTTTACTGTTTTGACTCACTCCACCTTTAAGTTGAGCTGCAACTGGTTGGCTTCATGTCTATGTCCTAGCCAGAAAATACCCTTTCTCTTGTGGTTAGGGAGCAATTGTATGCAATTGTGTTGTATGTTCTTCTAAAAGGCTTTACTGGAATAATAATGAAATATTCATTAAATACTGTACTGAAAGGTTTATAGAAGTGTTCACTGTCTTTTCAAGAGCAATGTGCAGATAAACCTAGACCTAGAGGGTAATATATATATATATAGTGGCATGGTCTTGTAAAGCTGTAGAGCCTTTTTATTTATTCCTAATGTTGCCTTCTGATTCTGTGATACTCCCTAAAATGTTCCAGGATTTGCCCACACTGGCTAGGATTGAGTCAGACCTTTATTGCCTTTAATACAGTGTTTTGTTGCCTGAGGTGCACTTTCTCTAGATTAAAACTGGCAGCAGGCAAGTACTTTGGAGTGTAAGAATGAAGTGTGCTGCCAATTTTAATGCACAAAAATATGTCAGGACAGTTTAGTTTCTTTTGTGGAGACCAGTTGACATTTCACAATTCTTTTGGCTAGTATTTAGAGACCCTTGAATGGTGGGCCCATCTTTGGAGTGGCAAGCTTGTTTTCTCCTGCTCTGGAAGGTAGGACCTGAACCAATTGCTTCAAGTAACAAGAAAGGAGATTCTGACTAAACATCAGGAAGAACCTTCTGATGCCAAGAGCTGTTTGACACTGGAAGGTACTCCCTCAGAAGGTGGTGGGCTCCCCTTCCTTGGAGGTTTTTAAGCAGAGGTTGGATCATGGATGCTTTAGTTGAGATTCCTGCATTGCAGGGGGTTGGACTAAATGACCCTCGAGGTCCCTTCCAACAGTACAATTTTGTGATTCGATGAATATGTCCGTTTCTGCTGAAAGGATTTAAAGTACTTAAGATTGTGGGAGACATGGGCTGGATCTATACATGTCAAAGAAGTGATTCAGTTAAACCCGTTGTAAACTCATACAGGGAAACCCAGTAGGGAAAGACAGGACTCCACAGCACCATCTGGTGTCACAGTGTTATATCACATATACAACACATATAAAACGCCTTTTCTTTACCAGTGACACTGAAATGGTACTGCTCTACTCATCTGAGAAGGGCAGCACAGCAGTTGGCGGCCAATGAATGAACATATCTTGTGGGAGAGGACTAACTATGCTTCTCCCTACCTCCTGAAAACCCCAAATACCACATTTCTAAGATGTTGTATCTTATGGCTGTATTAGCAATTATGCAGTTCAGTTTTACAAATCCTATTGCTTTTTCATAAAATAAAAGTTCTTTAACATCATCATTAGCATTTCATCCTGTAGTGCTTTATCCACATACGCAGGGATAACAGCAGCAGTCCTTAATCTGGTTGGAGGCACAATAAAATAGAAAGGAACCTAAAATATTGAGTGCAGGGGCGGCATTTCACAAAAAGTGAGGCATGTTTTCAGAGGAGAAACACAATACATTGCTGCCCACCTCATTTTATTGAACATTAAATACCACAGGTCAAAAACTAAGCTGGCTTTCAGTAAGCATTACGCACTGTCTGTGCTTCGCTATGCACTTAATGTTCCTAACCTAAATGTTTTTTCCAATACTCTTCTTTAAAACCCAGCTGCTCAGCTTCTTGGAAAAAAGCAAGTTGAGGTTAGTGTGGATGGAATGTTTTCTAGACTTCTCACTGTATCTTACAGGTATCTGTAGGGTAGAGCACCTTGTTTGTGACTATCATCTGTTCACAGCATGTAATAACCTACAATAGATGATGGGTGTTAATGTCTAGAGCAGATGTTTGTTGCTTTGTGGAGGATTCCACTTTAGAGCAGCTGGGTGGACTAGATTATTATCTCCTTTTCAGCCTTTGGGTTTTGCCTTATTTTTGCATTTTATAGGCAGTAAAGGGATGGTGGTACTTGTGTAAATGCATTGAGTTCAATAGGACCTGTAAATGCTGAAAGAAATGAAATAAAGTCAACATGTGTATTTGAAATTCAAACATCAGCCTTCCTGGATGGAATGGTTTTTAAAGGGCTATTGTCATGTTCCAAACAGCAATTCTTTATCATTTTCAGATGTGCTATTATTTTGCTTAATAGGTTCTGGTGATAAATCCATGTGAACATATTTGCAAGACTTTTTTATTTTTAAATATCAGTATCTGCCTCTATAACAGACGTTCAAAGTAACTGAAAATAGTCAGGTCTTGCTTTGATCCCATGTTATATTTCTAGAAGTCCAATGCTGCTAAACTACAGTAGTGATACTAGCACAGGGAGTGGCATGCACTACTACACCAAATAGGGTATGTGATGCTAGCTAGGAAATCCCTCCCCAAACATATTACCGGTAGTTGTTTTCCCTTTCAACCCTATGATTCCAGGGATTGCCTACAGGGGCTATGGGTCTCCAGATCAGGGGTCAGCAACCTTTTTCAGCTGTGGGCCGGTCCACTGTCCCTCAGACCATGTGGTAGGCTGGACTATATTGGGGGGGGGGGTAAACGAATTCCTATGCCCCACAAATAACCCAGAGATGCATTTTAAATAAAAGCACACATTCTACTCATCTAAAAACACCAGGCAGGCCCCACAAATAACCCAGAGATGCATTTTAAATAAAAGGAAACATTCTACGCATGTAAAAACAGACTGATTCCTGGACCATCCGCGGGCCAGATTTAGAAGGCGATTGGGCTGCATCTGGCCCCAGGGCCTTAGGTTGCCTACCCCTGCTCCAGATACCTTTGGGCTTCAATCCTCATCATCCCAAGCTATTGACCATGCTGGCTGGGGTTGATGGGAATTGGAATGCAGCATTTGGAGGCCCACAGCTCCCCCATTCCAGCTCTAACATGACTAGTTCTTATTCGGCCTCTTTAGTATTATTTTTTTCATTGCTGTCTTGGTTCCTGTTTGGCTGGTTCCATAACACAGACAAGGCTACTGCACCTCATTGCGTGATATTAATAAAAGCACATAAAATTGCCGGGTGCTCCTGGATTACTTTGTTTCTCTCCCAGCAGGTTCCCAATCTAATTTAAAACATAAAACAAAAAGGAAGCGGGAATGGGAGGAAGTAGGTGGCTTATTGTAGCTTTAGTTTGTGAAAAGTTCCCTCCCCGCTGAAGTTAGAGGGTCAAAATGGAGCAGGGGAGGCCATTTTTGCAGCTCCTGCCGTTGCTCTCAGTGTCCCCTAACCCTCCAGAGCAAACCTTCAGTGCTGGGCCCCTTCCTCTCCAGCCTCCTCTTCTGCCTCTGAGCCTGGACTACTTTCTGCCCTAGCCTCCTTCTTACTAAACTCTGTTGACACCTCCCCCTCATTCTTCTCCTTCTCCTCCCTCTGACCACTCATTGTTGTCCCAACACCAGCCCCCTGGTTCTGACCCTTCTTCCCCTGGGGTTTATCCAGTTGGTGCCACCCACCACCACTCCTCTGCATCCAGCCAGTTCATGACATGAGTGCAGGGTGGGGAGCAAAGGTGGGCAAAATACCCCAGAAAGGAGCACAACGTTTACCCCACCAGAGCTACTAAAGGTAAAGGGTAAAGGGACCCCTGACCATTAGGTCCAGTCGTGACCGACTCTGGGGTTGCGCGCTCATCTCGCATTATTGGCCGAGGGAGCCAGCGTATAGCTTCCAGGTCATGTGGCCCGCATGACAAAGCCGCTTCTGGCAAACCAGAGCAGCACATGGAAACGCCGTTTACCTTCCCGCTGTAGCGGTTCCTATTTTGGGAATTTGCTACAGAATTGTGACCAATTAGTAAAGCATTAAAAAGTTGGCATTTTGCTGATGGCCAATATTCTGGAATGAATGCCAATCACAGACCTGTTTGCTAGTCCTGCATCGTGACCACAAAACTATTTTTATTCAGAAATAATGGCTTTACGTGGTTCCATAGTTCTACTGTATATGTCTCTCTCACACAAGCAGTTCTAAATAAATATCACTGCAGAAACAATACAAAAACTGTCTGGTAGCAAGAACAAATATTTATGGAATGCAGGCCATCATTGTGTTTATACTGCACTCAACTGTGACAAAATGATACAAAACAGGAACTTTAAAAATTACATCTGGCATTTTGTTCTTTAGCGTACGATACCAAGCACCAATTATACTCCAAAGTCTTGATTTAAGGTCAGGAAGGATATTTTTTTTAAAAAAACCCAAACAAAACATATAACCTGGTTTTTGTCAGCAGAGTTAAAATGGCTGGATACTGATGGTTTAACAAAGCAGAACAGACGAACAAACCGCTTAGAGGTTTTATGTACAATGAAGTAACATACAACTTTTTCCTTAATAAAATATAAAATTAGAACTTGATATGATCATTTATTGTAGACACCATATAAGGGAAGGCAAGCAATATAGCTGTTAAAAATGTAAGGGGGAAAGAGATGAAAATCATAACACTGATACCCAATGCTTGGAAAGTTCCATTTCAAAAGGAATTAATGCAAGTTCCTGGTGGATGTCCTCAGATTCTGGAGAACTGCTGCCAGGCAGTGTAGTAGACAGTATTGAGCTAGATGGACTAATGGTCTGACTCAGTTTAGGCAGCTTCCTATGTTCCATTTACATTTCTTTTACATAAGCTAGTTGATATAAATGTTGTCACTCTGGATTGCTTACCAAAACTCACCTTTAAATAATTGTATTGTTGTAGAAATATTAAAAAATATATATATAAAAATTGTCCAGTAGCACCTTCAAGACCAACTAAGTTTGTTCTTGGTATGAGCTTTCGTGTGCATGCACACTTCTTCAGTATTGTTGTACATTTTTTGTTTTCCTTACTTTAATAAGTATACAAGAAGGAAAGTTCAACAAACCCTACTGGTAATATTTAATATTTACCGTATTTTTCTGTGTATAAGACTAGGTTTCCCCCCTAAAAAATAATGTCAAAAATTAGGGGGCATCTTATACACGGATACATCTCTCCCCATTTTCTTCAATCTGAGTCCCCCAAAATAGGGGGCGTCTTATACATGGGGGCATTTTATAGGTGGGAAAATATGGTATTTTGCTGTGTGGTGTGACATAGTCCTTATGTAACTTTTGTGTGTGTTCTCCAATGTATTCCAGTGTCCTGAGAGTGACATTGTGAACTTGTTTTCTTGTCCCCAGTGTTATATTTTGGCATTGTTATTCTTCTTATATAACTTTTTTCTATTTCTTATCACAATACAGACAAAAATGAATCCTGTTGGTGGTACACAATAAGAACCTAATACATCAAGGTATTTAATAGAAGCAGCCGCTGAACAGTCTTGGCATATTTATCAGAAATCTTCCTTTTCTAAAATTATCAGGTTGAGTCACTGGCTAAACAACACCACTGATATATGCTGTTTTGACCTGCAGATAATATTAAAATTTAGAAGCATAAGTAATTTTTTATTTACACTTCTTTTGGAGTATATTCTCCCTGTTCCTTACTCTTTTTAATTCTTTTTACATATCTTGGCTGCTATTGACATTATATTATTAATAGCCAATATAATGTCATGTTATAGAAAAACCCAAAAGCATATAGTTTAACATAAATTATATGGATGTAGGTGCCACTGTACAACAGATTAGTAGCCTTTTTGAAAAGTGGCTTTCATAGACTTATACCAACTTGCCCATAATGTCTTATAAATATTCTTTTTCCTATTCTAAACTATTTTCCGTTTGCAACCTAATCTCTTTTCATGACAAAATGCTTCTCTAGGCCAATTAAGAGGGAGGGAGGCCTTCAAGACATACAGGACCTGCTCCTTGGACATCTAAGGTTGAAGATGAATATACTGTAATGTGAAAACAGAGCTTGTAAAGAATTCCTAACCTGATAAAATGTGAGCCTGGCTTCTTCTTGTTTCACAACTGAAACGACAGATGTGCATACCTGCAGAGTGAGCACTGGATCAGCTATTTGGCTTGCCCTTCAACTGATGTTTCATACACTGTCTACATTTTTCTTTTGCTTTGAAAATAATTAAATTAATTTTTAAACACTTCCATACCAATTGAAAATTGTGAGGGTAGTTTACATATTTATCAAGACAGTTGATAAATATGTCATAGAGACGTATGGGTGGGGTCTTTTCCCACCTCCCAATAGGATTTGCTGGCACACGTTTGTGTCTAGAGACAATGGAGGACTGTGCCTTAGGGGGAGTGAAGTTAAACTGTTGGAAGGTTACAGCGTCTGCTGTTGCTGTGGAGACAGAGACAGGAAAGACAAGTTAGTTGCAGCTGGGGCAGATAAAGACATCAGGTTGTGATGCTACAGCTGCATCATGGTGTTTCTTTTTTTCCAAGGAAACTGAAACCCCTGGAGTCTCTTGCCACTTGGAGAGTGGGGTGCATGCAACCATATGTATGTGATTGGCTGAGCAGATTGGAGGTGGGAGGCTCTGGCCAGGTGATGTGAAACAGTTTTTGCACCCTGGGAGAAAAGAATATGAAAATGTGTACTTAACTTGTGCTTTATTCTGTTAGATTTCCAGAAGTGGTTTAACGTCATTTAAAATAAGATTTATATTAAATAACCCCTTTTCAATAGCTGGTGAAACTTGTTTTGTTTACTTTCCACATTTTAACCAAGAAGAAAATGAGCATAATTTTAAAGGACAGAGGTAAAAACAGGGCCAGCTCTAAGTAGACCCCCGGTGGCGCCGGGCCAGTAGGCAGGGCACGGCGCGGAAACCATGCTGTGCCCTGCAAGGGCGGGGGCGCCAGAGCGATCTCCGCCCCTCAGCACCAGGGTGTGCGAACTGCTCGAGACTGCCCTGGGTAAAAAGGTGAAGGTAAAGGGACCCCTGACCATTAGGTCCAGTCACGGACGACTCTGGGGTTACGGCGCTCATCTCGTGTTATTGGCCAAGGGAGCCGGCATACAGCTTCCGGGTCATGTGGCCAGCATGACTAAGCCGCTTCTGGCGAACCAGAGCAGCACACGGAAATGCCGTTTACCTTCCCACTGTAGCGGTTCCTATTTATCTACTTGCATTTTGACGTGCTTTCGAACTGCTAGGTTGGCAGGAGCTGGGACCGAGCGACGGGAGCTCACCCCGTCACAGGGATTCGAACCACCGACCTTCTGGTCAGCAAGCCCTAGACTCTGTGGTTTAACCCACAGCGCCACCCGCGTCCCTAAAAGGACAGAGTTACTTGTTCTTAATATAAACTTTATTTTTATTAAGTGGAGAAAATCTATGGCTACACTCTTATATCCACTTAGCTGGGAGAAATACCCATTGAAGTCATTTGTCTATAATTGTGCAGTATATATCCTGTTACAACCTGTACTGGAAACTATGAAATGATGCTTCCTTTGTTCCCAAGACACCTGACCACCAGACAATAGGAAATGAAACACAGAACAAAGTTATGCAAGATACAGAAATAATTATTTGCCACTAGATTAAGTTGGTGAGGTACAGAATCCAATTCAAATTTACAATCGGATTTTTCTAGAGAGGGCATGAAACAGCTTATGGAATTAATTTTAGATTTTGCCTGCTGTCCAGCACCAGATTACCAAAGCAGGTTCGGAAATATGCAAGATGCATTTTCCTGAGCAATGCAGTTTGAACTTTTGTATGCAAGGAAGTGTTGTGACTCACCAAGTGAAGACATGAGTACCCGTTCTCTTTTTTAAAAACCCTAATCCTGGAATCCCTTTGTGTTTCAGTCCCATATCAGTTCCTATAGGAGCTGGTGCATGGTGCAGTTCGGCTCCCAGACACTTGCTCCGATTTTTATCCATTCGAAAGCACAATGCTTTATTGACGGAACTGTAAATTACAGTAGTCCAAAGGTGCAAAAACACAGTTTTGTGGCACTGCAAATCCTTTAGTATTTAAGGCCCAAAAGACCCTTTAGTGCAAGAGGCTAGGATATCTACCTCTCTCTAGAGGAAATTATCTAAACCAGGGGTTCCCAACAAAATTTTCTCTAGGACCCCTTATCGAGCCGCTATTGTGACAAAGACCCCCATTAATTCCTAATCCTAAAATTAAAAAGTGAGAGCTAAATTAAGAGTCTTTTTATATTTTATATTTATACGTTTTTTAAAGTTCTTCCTCTTCATCTGTAGGCCTTTGTCGTTTTAATGAACCACTTTTTAACCAACGGTCCATTTTTAACTACGCGAACTGTAGCTTCCGCGAAAAACAACGCTTTGTTTACAAACACTACTGTTTTGCAAAGAGGCAGCGCGCACCAGGGAGGAGGGAGGGGAATGGAGAAGACAGGGTACCTGCGCAGTAGCGCACAAATGAAGCCGACACGCGCAAAGCATCTTGGGGAGGTGAGCGTTAGTAGAATGCGTGCGCTGCCTCTTTGCAAAACAGTAGTGTTTGTAAAGCGCCACCTAACGGCATACAGCAGAACTACTGCCTCTATCTAATTCTAGTTTTGCGCTAGACTCTGCTCATGCAAGAAGCGGCCAAAACAAAAAATCTGTTATCATACGAAATATATTTAATATATTTTTTATTCTAATAGCATCTTGCGGACCCCTCTGGCATAGCTCGCGGACCCCTGGGGGTCCCCGGACCACCTGTTGGGAACCACTGATCTAAACTGTAGCAGCAGCTAGCGCCAGCAGAAGCGCATGAAACCGGCCCTCTAAGGTCAGAAAACGGAGTAGGGAGAAGCCCCTTTGGGGAAAACAAGACGTTTTTGCAAACTTAAATGCCACGACTAAGTACTTTACTTTTTTTGTCAACCGAGCCCTATAGGGTCGTTTAACACCGAGTTCTTTGTGCTAGCAGCTTAAAGCCACACACTGCAACTGTTGTGGCGCCGGATGATCTCGGCGAGGGAGCCTGGCGTGGCTGTACCAGCTCGGGGCTCTCTCCCTTTGGCCCGAGTTAATCTGCATAGAGGAATGACAGGCATTCGGCTGAGCAGGAGCAGGCTGAACTGGGCGGCAGCAGCAACAGGCGGAGGGAGGAGCAGGAGGAGGGCTTAGCAACTCGCGCGCAAGGGGAGGCAGCAGAAGTTGCAAGGAGGAGGCTGCTAATTGCAGCAAGCGAGCGCCGGGAGAAGGTGCCATGAGCCCTCGGGAGCTTCCGTGGGAGAGGAGACCTTACCGAAGGACCGAGAGAGCGGCCTGATTGTAGGACCCCCGGCCCTCTGCCAGGACCAAGACATGGGCCAGACGTCAGTCTCCACTCTCTCCGAGCACGCAAGCGGTGAGTGCAGCGGGGGAAGCGGCAGGCAGCCAGGCAGGCAGCCTCCCGGACGGCTCTCCCGGCCCGCCCCGCAAGATTGATCGTGTTTCCTTTGCAGCCGTGAGAGAGTCTACACCAGCATTAATGTCAACCAAGTGTTGCTTTCAGATGCTGCTGCGCGAGAAGCAGACCTTCCCAACTGTACTATCCAGGTTTCTTTATCCAAGGAAAAGTAGAATACAGCCTCTTTGGGGGGCGGGGGTCTAGCAAGAGTTTCTCTTAAAGGAGCAGCTTTCTTTCTTTCTTTCTTTCTTTCCTTCTTTCCTCCCCTGCTCCTCCCCTTGAAAGGAACGGCTTGGCTTGGCTTCATGTCATTTTGTATTGCCTCTTTTAATAATAATAAAAGTAATATTTTTTTTAAAAAAACAACAACTTTGGGGAGGGTTAAAGCTTTTAGTGAAACGCATAGTTCTGATTCTTCAGATTCCTGATTTTAAAAACAACAACAAGAAGTAAGAAAACAACTGCTTTTCGTTGCTGAGATTCGCAGCACGTAGGTCATAACAGTCTACGCCCAGCTTCTCCTTTTACAAGCTTTATTTTGTTACTACAAGCGTGGTTTCCTATCATGCGTTTGCGCTGTTAGTGTAGGCTCGGTGGCTACACATCTGCTTTTTTGCACATTCCTGTTCCCTTCCCTTTTGCACTGTTGTATTTCTAGTTATTAAAACTTGGAAATAAAGCTAACATAGTTTCAGGGAAGGGGTATGTGTGTGTGTTAAAATGTCAACAGTGTGTTGTTGTTTTTAAAAGCCTTAACAATGGTAATCTATGTAATTTTTGTTTGAACCTCTCCCCCCCCCCCCCAAATCAGACGTTGGAGCTGATATTCTAATAAGAAAATGGAGAAACAGGAATCATTAACTTTTTATTTAATATATGCTGAGTATATTCAAGTTATTCAAGGCAAGTTTTTTTTAAGGCTGTACTTGATTTTACAGTTCAGTAATCTGAAATACTGTTCCATATCTGAAATTTTGAAATGTCAGCACACAAAAGAGTTCCATTAATTTAACAATGTATCAGCTAGTTCCTGCTAAGATAAAAGAAGATTGCACATACAACCTAAATTGATACCACAAATGTTTAAAATGTTTTTTTTTTAATTTCAGTGCCATATAAGAACTACCCCAGTTGTTTAAGTTTGAATCTGTGTGCGCTCATCTTACTGCTTTCCATAGAATACAAATGCAGCCATAATCCAGATAACTGCATGATTCAGAGCAGCTAAACACTTTGCACATTACCATTAATGTAGGTACAGGTACACTGATTTTTGAACAATGTGCATACAAAGTTTGGATGGCATGTCTGCATTTTGTGTGTACTGCATATGGGATTTCTCATCTGTCTTGCAAACTGTCCCTGCATTTGCCCTAATTCATTCATATGTGTGGCAGAGATGTGGAAGAACAGGAAGTGTAGGTTGCTTGTGTTTCCTGTTTCTTCCTTGACATCACCCTGTCACGTGTAAGTGATGAAAATCTTGAATGATGTATGTAAATCAGCCCAACTCATCATGCCTGGTGTGAGTCCTTAAAACAGTAGACTCCTGACTCATATGGCAATTAAAAATAGTTTGCCATTTGGCATGGATTGGAGGAAGGGAGGCTGCTATTGAAAAGGAATGCCAAATGCACTGTTGAGTAGGCATCAAAGGAGAGTTCTATTGGGACCACAGAGACCTAGAACAGGCATCCCCTAACTCGGCCCTCCAGATGTTTTGGGACTACAACTCCCATCATCCCTAGCTAACAGGACCAGTGGTCAGGGATGATGGAAATTGTAGTCCCAAAACATCTGGAGGGCTGAGTTTGGGGATGCCTGACCTAGAATCTCTAAATATTTTCCTTCTCTGGTGGCAGCTTCATGGCTACTGTGTATTGTTCGTCATTGTACAGCACCCAACTGTTTTAGATGCTTTATAAACAATATTATCTAATATGTGTTTCTATAGTGGCCAGTTTAAACACAGACACCCCTCCCTCTGTACTTCTTGAATAGGGGAACAGTAAGGAGCATTGTGTCAAGAAGATTTATCTATTAAAAAAATTACAGAAAGCTTTTCAATCAAACAGTTTAGACCAACAAACAAACCATTAATATAATTTTTGATTTGCAAATCCAGATATCCTGGAAGAACTAGGATAAGGCAGGATGTGTCAGGGGATGGAGGAGTCCAGATACACTTCCTAGTTGGAATTCTTCCAGGGAAGTGGAGAGGGAAACCAGAATGTCTGTGAGGGGGCAATTATTCTCCCTTGCACAGCCAGTCTCACACTCTAGTTCAACATACACTTAGGAAAAGGAAAGACAGATGGAGGGAGTTTTTCTCCCTCTCTCGTAACACTACAACGCATGGACATCCAACAAAGCTGAATGTTGGAAGATTCAGAACAGACAAAAGAAAGTGCTTTTTCACACAGCACATTGTTGAACCGTGGGATTTGCTAAAAACAGAGGCAGTGCTGCCCAACAACTTGGGTGGCTTTGAAAGAGAATTAGACAAATTCGTGAAGGAAAAGACTCTCAATGGTGCCTCTACCTTCACTGTCAGAGGCCAGTGTGCTTTTGAATACTAGTGGCTGGGAACCGTAGGAGAGAAGGATGATGTTATGCTCAGGTCTCTCTTGCAGGCTTCCCATAGGCATCTGGTTGGCCAATGTGAGAACGGGATGCTGGTCTAGATGGGCCACTGGCTTGATCCAGCAGGCTGTTCTTATGGGTAAGCTTATTGGAAATTGGGGACCAGACAACTCTCTCAAGAAGCCATAGGCAACCTGTGAGCTCCCAGTTACCAATCTCATCTACCACCTTTGCCTTTAATCTTGCTTAGATGTAACCTACTTGACAGCTGAGGACATTGGCCCTCTTCTAAGTAAGATAGGCCTAGATTTTCAACATAAAAGAAGACGTAAATCCTACAGTGTGTCCTACTCGCTCACCTAATAAGGTTTTTTGTGACATACTGTATATCCGTTTGTCTAACAGGTGTATTTCAGATGCTTTGTCTACATCATAAAATCTGTTACATTTTATAGATGTCAGTGCGATGAGTGGTCCTCGGTTAGACCAAACTGTTTGAGTGTGGTATTTCAGCTAACCAAAATGTTATGCTTTTGAGAACTGCTAGATTTGAGATGGCTAAAGTGAAGGGTGATGTCTGTTTTTAGAATGAAATATCCATAGTGTGTTCAGATATTTGGAGATAGCAAAGCAAAAGGAGCTGTAAGTGGACATATAATTTGCTGCATGTCCTGATCCTTTTCCACAGAAGATGGTAGCTAGATGGTGCAGTGTGATCATCTTGTGAGGATCAGTATTTGAAACTCCCATTGTTCTAGGCGCATTTTGTGACAGGGAATTTAATTAGTGCAAGCAGTTTCTGAGCTTTGGGCGCAGTACTACGCTTAAGATTTCAGATTTAAACTGCAGTGGAAGGAGGGGAGGACCTTTTCCTGCCGCTCCACTTCCAGCTACTTTCTGAAGATTGGAGTAGAGACCCTCTTAAGAATATTAGGGGGGTGAGCAGGGGAAGGACTAGACCATGTGTAAAATGAACATAATATTTTAGCTGCAGTTCATTCATGTTCAGCTTTTATTCTGGTTATAAAAAAGCATGCCTAGTCCTTCTGTTGTTGCGCCTATAACCTAGGTTTAAGGTGCCATTTAGCTCCTAGCTTTCATATCTCAGTTTCCAACACTGGTGAGGATATCTGTGTATAGGGCCTTAAGGACAGCCACATGGGTATAGGGCTGTGCTGTTTTAAGGAACAAAAACCTGTGTGCGAAGGAAGAATGTATTCAGTGTTTCAAGTAATAAAATGCAATGGCAATTTTCAGAGTAAGATACAGTGAAAGCCAGGAAAAAGAAATTATGGAGTAGGACATCCATGGGCAGCTTTGAAGCTTAAAAAAACCCAAGTTTTGAAAGACTTCTAAAATATATATTAGATAAGTTACAGATCTCTGAGGGCAGGACCAAATACACACAACTTCTGTATTTTTTCTGTATGTTTTGATTGACATGCGACCGCACACATGTGTACCTGCAGATTGCACACTGCAGAACCTGGAAGTGATCCTAAAACAGGCATCCCCAAGCTGTGGCCCTCCAGATGTTTTGGCCTACAACTCCCGTGATCCCTAGCTAACAGGACCAGTGGTCGGGGAAGATGGGAATTGTAGTCCAAAACACTCTGGAGGGCCAAGGTTTGGGAATGCCTGTCCTGAAACATCACTAAAAGGGCAGGGTGGAATGTTTTATGCAGGCCCCGCTGATGCGTGTGGTGGTCTAGAATGTAACCTTCATGCAAAATGAGGATCATTCAGTCTCCCATTTCTGGTATCTTCTAATTGCCTCCCGACAAATTCCCTCAAAGTGCTTTTCTCATATTTACCCCCAGATGTTTTGAGATCGTCAGAGTAGGTGTGCTTGGAGTGCACCTGTATTCTGAAAAGAGGATGGCAGCCATATCCAGGAACAGGGTTCTGGTTCTTGCCTCATTGTGGAATTTACTTCCAAGAGAAGCCCAACAAGCTCATTTTCTACTCAGTTCCAGAAATGGCTGGGATGTGACTCCAGAGGCAGTGTTTTCTAGTTAGTATACTGTCTTTTTCAAAAAAGATAATGGTCTTTAACATAAAGGATATGATTCTGTTTTAATTGTATTTTTGGTTGTTTAGTTACAATGCTTACCTGTAAGTTGCTTTTGAGAGCTTCAGGTATAACGTGAGATATAAATGTTTAGAGAAATAATCGGTCAAACTATTCAGTCAAACATATCTAACAGTTTTGCATAACGTGTTCTTCTTCTTGTGTCCATTCAATAAATTATGTTTAAAAGCTTTTCTAAAGTTAAAGGAAGTTGGATGGGTTAGATCAGGCATCCCCAAACTTCGGCCCTCCAAATGTTTTGGACTACAATTCCCATCATCCCTGACCACTGGTCCTATTGGCTAGGGATCATGGGAGTTGTAGGCCAAAACATCTGGAGGGCCACAGTTTGGGGATGCCTGGGTTAGATACTGTGTTTTTCTCTTGCTTACTAATATATAAAGCATGCTTGTGGGCTTCAAAAGCTTAAAAGGAGTAATGCTCCGTAATAATTCTTCACAAAGTAATGCTTGGATCCCTTGGAACTGGCCATTTTGATAACCAAGCCTTTTTATTTGTCAGGGTGTTTTCTTACGTTAGGAAGATGGGACCAAAATATGTTTCCTCTCTCCTGTAATCAAATAGTTATTAGCCCATAGAATCCTGCTGTTGTTGTGTTTGGCAGTCAGTGAAGGCAGTATCTTAGGTCAAAAGCTAGCATGGTTTTCAGCTAGTTCACTCTTAGATCTCCTGGGGTTGGGGACTTCCTGTTTATGAACATAACAAAAGCATTTTTCCTATGTGCACACAGAGGAAGTTGGTCTTATGCTGGCCGAGTAATCATGTCACTGACAGCTACTTACAAATACTCTAGCAAAGGTACTCCTTGTTTTAGAGAAACAGTAACAGTAATTACCCCAACAAGTGAATATTGGTTGAAGTTGCATAAAAATAACACAAATGCTAGTGAATAGATAAATTGGATACATCCTATGCCTCTACTATAATAGGTTACAGTAATACTGACAGAATAATTCAGATTTGGCCCCTAGATAACGGCTTCACATATCTGTTCCTCCATATGCTATATCACAGATTGTGGATATATTTTTGAGAGCTGTACCTATAACAGAAGATTTGTGAAAACTTGCAAATAAGTGCATATGTTTCAGGTCTGATTTTGGCACAGAATCTGCCTTGGTCTTCCTGTAGGAAGAAAAACACAGAGAGTGTGATCCTGTTGTTTCTTTTGGACTCTCCAGTGGTTTTTTAAAGAGCATGCAATCTTTCTGACAGAGCTTGTTATCCTTTCGGAGACGCTGGTAAAAAAAGGAAAAGTGTGTATCTGTGCACCTGCTTGTGTGTGATTATGTGGGCCTATCCCCACCCACTTTTTGAATTCGCCTCCCAAGAGTTTTCCATGGGGAAAATATGGCTCTCAGTCGCAGCTCAGAAGAGGTTTCCCAGCCCTGGATAAATAGGTCCCTTTCCCTCACTGGTGCTCTGCTCAAGATTTCAGGTAGTTTTCTTAGCGGAGTTGGTGAGAAATGGCCATTGAGAAAAATAGGTGTTCAGTTACCCTGGCCCTCAGTGCATGTAAAGAATCGGAAAGAACTACCAAATGGTGAAAGCATCTATGTTGCATTTTCTGATGAGGCCTTAGGGAAGAAAGTTTAGAGGAAAACAAAAGGCTCTTGCCAGTGTCTTTGCTTGAGCTCCTTGAGATTCTTTTGTGATCAGTTTTGATCTTTGGCTTCACTATGCAGTGGATCAAGATTTCCTAGCACTGTAAGCTAACATAGGCACCCATCATGAAAATCATTGATGTCCTGACTAAATTGGGGTTGATGGAGAGCAAGGAAAAACTGACTCTGTTATTACAACCTCTAGGTTTTGTACTCCATTGGATTTACCAATGAGTTTCAGGTCTTTTTCTGTGTATGGAATAGGGGTGGGGAGACTGTAGCTCTCCAGATTTTTGTGGATTACAAACTACCATTTGCCATGCTGATGAAGGCTGCTGGGAGTTATAGCCAGCTACATCTGGAGAGCCACCCCCGGTCAGCCACTGCTAGTATAGAACATACCAATTGAGAATAATTGTTGCCAGAGCTCAGTTTCTTTGTACTGGCACTTTGTTTTTTTGTTTTTTATAATGTTTTTTATTAAGTTTTCAGAGTACAGAAAAAACAAAAAAGGAACCAAAAAGCATTACAGAAAAAGATAGAAAATACAAAACTGAAGAAAGAGGAAAATACAAAATAAAAAGAAAAACATATGACAAATTCTTTGGATATTAACATTGCATATGTAGACCCCCTCGGGCTCCCTTCCTCTGTGGTTCTTAATCACATATCTACTTTAGCAAATTCTAACCCATTTTAATCACCTCATATAATCTAGTTTTAATTCTCAATTTCACATATTTAACTTTTCCACAGTTTATTTACAACCTAATTCTGCTCTTAATATATCACTTTTGCATATTTTGTTAAATATAACTTAAAGTCTTTCCATTCTTCCTCCACCGCTTCCTCTCCCCGGTTGCAGATTCTCCCGGTCATCTCAGCCAATTCCATAAACTCCATCATCTTCATCTGCCAATCGTCGATCGTTGGTAATGTTGGTAGTTTCCAGTTCTTTGCAATTGAAATTCTTGCTGCCGTCGTTGCATACATAAAAAAAGACACATTTTTCTTTGGTATCTCATTTCCAATAATGCCCACTAGGAATGCTTCTGGTTTTTTTAACAAATGTGTTTTTCAACACTTTCTTGAGTTCATTATAAATCTTATTCCAGAAGTCACTTACTAGTGGACATGTCCACCACATGTGGTAAAAGGAACCTTCTTCTTTCTTACATCTCCAACATTTATTATCATGGTTGTGATAAATCTTAGCCAATTTTACTGGTGTAAGATACCATCTATACATCATTTTCATTATATTTTCCCTTAATAGACTACACGCAGTAAATTTAATATTTTCATGCCACAGTTTTTCCCAATCCTTTATCATAATATTATGTCCCACATCCTTTGCCCACAAAATCATAACATTTTTTGTTTGTTCATCTTTCGTATGCCACTCAAGCAGCAATTTATACATTCTGGAAAGTAATTTTGTCCTTGGCTCTATCAATTCTGTTTCCAACTTTGACTTCTCGCGTTGAAAACCAAGTAACCTATCTAATTTAAAAACTTCAGTTATCTGATGATATTGGAGCAATCATCCAATCTGTGTTTCAATTCCTCGTAAGTTTTTAACTTAAATTGGTCTCCTTCTTCAATCATTAAGTCACTATATTTTGGCCAACTGGTTTCCATATTTAACCTTTTACGAACCTTGGCCTCCAAAGGTGAAATCCATCTTGGTGTTTTTCTTTCTAGTAGATCTTTGTACCTGGACCAAACATTGTATAATGATTTTCTAATTATATGACTTTTAAAGCCTCTGTGGGCCTTTACTTTATCATACCATAAATATGCGTGCCAACCATACACATTGTCATAGCCTTCTAGATCGAATATGTCTGAGTTCTCCAACAAAAACCAATCCTTCATCCAGCAAAAGGCAGCCGCTTCATAATAAATCTTAAAGTCCGGTAGGGAAAAGCCTCCTCTTTGTTTATCATCCGTTAATATCTTATATTTAATTCTTGGCTTTTTCCCTTGCCAGACAAATTTCGATAGTGCTTTTTGCCATTCTCTAAAACATTCTAACTTATCAATTATTGTCAAGGCTTGGAACAAAAAATAACATTTTTGGCAATACATTCATCTTAACAGTTGCTATACGGCCCAACAAAGACAACTTCAAATTTGTCCAGGTTTCTAAATCATGCTTAATTTCATTCCATACTTTTACATAATTATCTTTAAACAAATTTAAATTTTTCGCCGTCATATTAATACCAAGGTATTTCACTTTCTTAACAAATGCTAAACCAGTGTCCTCTTGCAATTTTTCTCTTTCCTTAGCGTCTAGATTTTTATCAAGTACTTTGGTTTTATTCTTATTCAACTTAAAACCAGCCACCTTTCCAAATTCATAAATTACTTCCAGTGCCCTCCGAGCACTGGACTCTGGGTCTTGTAAAGTCAGTACAAGGTCATCTGCAAAGGCCTTTAGTTTGTATTGTTTCCTCCCTACGGTCACTCCTTTTATTTCCTCGTCTTTCCTTATCATATTGAGTAAAACCTCCAGAACTGAAATAAAAAGTAAAGGGGAGAGTGGACACCCTTGTCTTGTCCCTTTTTCTATTCTAATCTCTTCTGATACAATATTATTTACAATAATGTTTCCCTTTTGTTCGGAGTAGATAGCATTTACTCCATTCAGAAAACTACGGCCCACCTCTATTCTTTCTAAGTTCTTTTTCAAAGCACTTTTGACACAAGAGTATGAGCACACACCTCATAAGTGTTTGGCCGAAGCAGCACATTATACAGTCAAAAAAATATTACAAGAACAAGATCCCTGTAGCACACACACACACACACAACTCCTGATTCTCTGTATTTGGGATTTTTGGTGAGCTCCTTTCTGCGTCAGCTTGTGATTTCTGATGTTATCTGACCTGTTCTTTAAGGAAAATCAGCACTTCTACAACACTGTCTTCCCCTTGGTTATAAACAAAGCTCATAAGAGTTCAAAAGTACAACTTTCCATTTGTCACAGTCATAAAGCCAATAGGTATACTATCACAAGAGCACTGTTGGGAAAGAGGATGAAGCTACTTTGAGCCTAGGGCTTGCCAATCAGAAGGTGTGAGCTCCCGTTGTTCGGTCCCAGCTCCTGCTAACCTAGCAGTTCAAGAGCTCATCAAGTGCAAGTAGATAAATAGGGAAGGTAAACGGCGGGAAGGTAAACGCCATTTCCGTGCTCTGCTCTGGTTCGCCAGAAGCGGCTTAGTCATGCTGGCCACATGACTTGGAAGCTGTCTGTGGACAAATGCCGGCTCCCTCAGCCAGTAAAGCAAGATGAGCGCACAACCCCAGAGTTGTCCACGACTGGACCTAATGGTCAGGGGTACCTTTACCTTTAAGATATCAGTATGGGCAGGACAGGGACAGCACAGGTCAGGAGCACATTTACTCCCTCATGTTTGCCCCTGACATGATTGTTTTTGGTTATGCATGCAAAAAGGCAAATAAGAAATGTTCCCAACTTTCCCCTGATGAGGCTCAATCTCATGTCTTTGCTTGCTGCCTCCCTGCTATATGCATTAAGTCACTGGAGCCTGCTCCTGGCGGTGTGTTTATTGTGTGTTGTGGCTCCTTCCTGTGGGTTCTCTCCACCCTTAAATTGGGTCTTAATGCCTTGTGTGTGCACTCTGTGTGCACTCTAATTTCTTGCCTGTGTGTGCTGTGCTCCAAAATGATGGTTGTGAGCAGTGCAAGGAGATTCAAACCTGTGTCTGTAGAACTTGGCAGTAAGGCAGTCATTGTTTGCTGTGACACTGGGAATGTTGTGCCATCATTTTAAGTACTGTGTGTATGGCGATCCTGGGATATGTTGCCATCTTGAGTTCATTGTCTCCCTTTGTGTGTGTGGGCATCATGGTTGGCACAGACTCTGATTGGTAGGCATTGGTGATACTGGTGGGCGGTGTCTGCTATTTTTGTGCCATTTTCTGATTGTCTTTGTTCCTGCTTTTCAGCCTCCTCCTAGGCTGAGTGAGTGTAGGATACAGGTGCCCCACTGGTGCAGAAACAGCAGGTTTCCTCCCCCATATGTCACTGGTGCATAGGATTGCTCTGCCAGCATTTTTGAAACTTTTCATTGATGTGTTTTATTCTGCCTTTGAAATCTATGGGATTTCAGAGGACTTCACTCTGGCAGGGTAAAGCAGTGTTTCTATTACAGCTTGAAATGTGGTCTTACAGCTCAGGTAGCAAGATTTTCCGGGGTGGAGAACATCAGGCCTAGGGGCCAGGCACAGCCCTCTAGGCTTCTCTGTCTGACCCGCAGGACTCTCCCTAGGCCATGACCCCACCTTTTTCCTTTCAAGATTTTGCCAAATTAAGCTCACACTGTTGCACCCCATACAGTGGTACCTCGGTTTAAGTACACAATTTGTTCCGGAAGTCTGTACTTAACCTGAAGCGTACTTAACCTGAAGCAAACTTTCCCATTGAAAGTAATGGAAAGTGGGTTAATCCATTCCAGACAGGTCCGCAGAGTACTTAAACTGAAAGTACTCAAACCGAAGCGTACTTAAACCGAGGTATGACTGTATTTATATGTTTGAAGGCAGGACTACTGAAGTGTTAATATGGAACAGTGGCATGCATGCACACATCCTTCTCAAATTGGAGACATTTCTGGTACATAAATTCAGAGGAGTGTTAATGAAAGGTAATCTGCCTGTGGATACTGTTTTGACTGTGATGTCATAGAAAATGAGTGCAATATTCCCTTGCTGCTCCACTCTGCAAAGTGCTGCTAGCAGAATACATTTGTACTGTATGTGTAATGTAGAGTTATGCATTTGGCAAAGGGGCTATTTATTTGGTAGGCTGCTGTTGTAGTCTTAGGGTATAAATTGCCAGAGTTTCCAGGCTACTTACTTAAAGTGTTAAAAAAAACACCCCCCAAAACCCTGTAAACTTAAAAGGAAATAGTTGACAGTGTGCAAAAAACAGGAATAGAATCAGATAAATAATGTTTTGCAAAATACTGGTGACTAACCTTTTGTTAGGCCTTGATGAGTTTAAAAATGTCACCAACCACTCCTTTTTAAATGCATGAGAAAGATAAAGTTACTTGTTTGGAAGCAATTTAAAACTGTACAGTATAAAAATAGCTACTTTTTGCTCCTGATTTTTTAAACATGTGTTTCTGTGAAGTACAGAATACATTGCTATAACTTGGGAGTTCATTTATTTTATTTTAATTATGTGCTATAAGCCACTTAAAAAATGAGAATATGCTGAAACATTGTGGGAGAAAAGGTTTTTAAAAAACAAAACAAAAACCTCATAGATTCAACAGCTTGTTCTTTCCTCCCATACCAGCTTCTTAGTTACTAGCAATACACAGAGAAGGTATTTGCAATAAAATTAAAATCACATCTTTGTTGTCTGCTTAACTTTCCTTCTTTCCTGGATCAAATGTCTATTGGTTGGTGAGGGGAATGTGCAAAGTTCCAACCAGTTTGGTTCACATCAGCAAACCAAACATTTCTTCAACCTAACTGATGTGTACCTGGCCTCCATTGTTCTGGCCAAAATTAAATAAATTAAAATATATTAGATGACCTAGCATCTGGGTTTTGGTTTATTGTGGCCTTCTTATGCCAGTGTACTTTCCCCAAATAATCAATTAATTAATTAATTACAATTGCATACTGCCCTTCATCCGTAGATTTTAGGACGGTTTACAGCATACAAATACAAGATAAAAACACAAAATACATAATAAAAACAAAAATCCCTCCCTCTCCTCTCCCCAAATCTCATTTAATAGGGCATAGGAAGTTAATCAGCCCAAGGCCTGTTTAAAGAGGAACATTTTCACCTGGCGGCTAAAGGTGTATAATGAAGGCAACCACCCAGGGGAGAACAATTCCACAGCCCTACATACAATGCATTGCAGTAATTCCTTAATGCTTTAAATATTCCTCAGTATGAGATTTCTCTTATGATCATTTTAAATATGAGGGCATCTGTTTATGATCTGCCATTATTATAGCCCCATGCATGACTTACTTGCATGTAGGGCAAAGGCATGTCGAATCAGGAGTGGGGTCGTGTTTTTAGCCGCACTGTTCACATCCCGTCTGTTTTCTCTTGTTGACCACACATTGCACATGGTTGTCTGTCCTAGTGTCTCAGTTGTGCAGAGCACCCCACGTGATCAAGAGCTCACTCGCACACTTAAGTTTCTTTACAGCCAGCTGCATTGTCGGAGAAATCAGATGGGACGTTGGAGACTGGGTAAAAAAGCCTAGCTTTGCTCCTGATTCAGCATGTTGCCCTACACATGACTGACATATGCATAGGCTATGCCTAGTTTAGTGCCAAACCAAACAAATGCCAGATGGAACATTTATATTAGGAAGAATTCAAGCGTTGATAAGATGAGTTCACACATTCAAACCACAAGCATGAATCACAATGTAGTGATCCAGCCCAGATTGTTCCTTCTTATCATCCCCCAGCTTGACTTCTGTTTTAGCAACTGGTAATGCACACACACTTTCTCTTTGAGCTAAGATATGCACTGTATTTTTGGGTTAAAGGTAAAGGGACCCCTGACCATTAGGTACAGTCATGACCGACTCTGGGGTTGCGGCGCTCATCTCACTTTATTGGCCGAGGGAGCCGGCATACAGCTTCCGGGTCATGTGGCCAGCATGACAAAGCTGCTTCTGGCGAACCAAAGCAGCGCACGGAAACGCCGTTTACCTTCCTGCCGGAGCTGTACCTATTTATCTACTTGCACTTTGACATGCTTTTGAACTGCTAGGTGGGCAGGAGCAGGGACCGAGCAATGGGAGCTCACCCCATCACGGGGATTCGAACTGCCAACCTTCTGATTGGCAAGCCCTAGGTTCTCTGGTTCAACCCACAGTGCCACCCACGTCCCATCCTTGGGTAAGGTATACCCAAAGTTTCGGTGCCTTGAACTCTGAGTACTTTAAATGTGCTGAAATTTAACCATCATTAGAATTATATGCCACTATCTAACCATTAATTAGAATGAAAATTCTTGATGCTGTTGAATGGACCGAGAATGAAGAACTAGGAATCTGAACTAGAAGCCTATATTTAATAGAGTCAAAGACAAGAAGAGGCCATATCAAGAATCTGTTTCATAATCCTCCTGGTGAATGTGGTGGTTTTTCTTTTGGAGTTTTCCCAGCTTCATGCTTCCTGCTCTAGGCACCAAATATAAAAACAGATGCTACTAGTAAGGAGGGAATACAGTGGTTTTTCTTAATTTAGTCATGCGCAAACATCCAGAGGAATAAATTAGGCGAGTCATGGCTCCACTACACAGTAAGTAGAGTCCTGTTACTGGTATTCCAGTAAAAACCATAGATAGCGACTGTGGGCACATTCCTTGCTGCAGTGCTTTTTTGAGGTAAAACAATGGTGTGCTGGTACTCATATATGGATAAAAATGCTGTAGGTGCCAGCACAAAATGGCTGCCATGGGCAACAGAAAAAGGGGTGACAGTACACACTGAGTACCATGACAAAAATGCATTGCCTTGCTGTTATACTCATCTGAGAAGAGGTGGGGTGGTTGAAAACAACTGTGGACAGAAGACCTCACTCTGTGTGTGTTTGTGTGTTTCCCTCTGTCACAAGTGGTGTGTGGCCATTGTTTGCCATATAAACATTTCTTCAATGAACTGCTCTGCTTTTATAGTTGTGGCTAAGAGGTGATGTCAGCAGTGCATTCCAGACAGGAGTAACAATGCCAATGATTCATTTTTCAGTGTTGTAACAGAAATGATGGTACATAGGAGGCCATCAGAGAGCCATCATACCACTTTGGCTGTTTCTGTAGTAAGAAAGAATGGGACTGACATGTGCTGACAGCTGGCGTAGGGGGAGGGAGAGAAGGAGCTTGCGTTGTTTTTGCTTGGCTACAATCCATAAAAAAAATTTAAAAGCTAAATCATATAAAATTATGTTTTTAAAAAAATCTCTGTGAATTAAACCTTTTTATAATCTTGATATTTGCGATTACAGTTTATGATGTTAAATGCAGGGGTGATTGCATATAGCTATAGTCCTTCGTTGTTAAGCCCTTTAATTTCCAGGGCTGGCTTTTCAATGTGATACCTCTGCATTAATTTGGTAAAGAAGTTGGATGGGAGAGACTGCTCTGAGTGTGTTTCTGTCTTCCCCGCCCCTCGCCAGCCCCCTTTCCTTAGTAGAGAACTTGAAACATTAAATGAAACAGCTGTTTGCCATGAGTGAATTGTGATGCCTGATAAAATGGGTCTCTTGACTGGCTCAGCTTCCTCTGTTCTGTAGGAAAGGAACCATCATTGTCTTTGACAGGATCCCTGTTCTTCTTCAAAGATAAAACAAGATTCATTCAAAACAGCAACTATATACCTTTGCACACGACCAAATGTGATATAAAATTTAAAGCTGGCAAACTGAATTATTTGGACAGGTTGCTGTCATAGTTCCTCTGATACTTTTATGTCAACCTTTGAGTTGTATCCATTTGTGATTTTGTACTAGCAGAAAGTGCTCCTTCTCGCTCTCCACAGCATACTCTTCTGGGTGGCGATCCCAAGCCTAGGGAACAGTTTTTTGGGGAGTGCTGTGTGTGTGTGCTAGGTGGAGGGGGGCAAATTGGGTGGCCATGCCTTCCTTGAGCAGAAACATCTTTTGCTAGTCCAAACTGACCATATAACACTACCCATGGTTGTTGATGAGTTGGCAGAGAGTATGAAATTGACTAGTTGGTGCTAGTGCAGCCACAGCCACTGCAGCAGCCATCTTTTATGACAAAACAGGATTAGACTACATATTATTGATTAAAGTTAGGGACGCAGGTGGCACTGTGGTCTAAACCACTGAGCCTCTTGGGCTTGCCAATCAGAAGGTTGGTGGTTTGAATCCCCGCGACGGGGTGAGCTCCCATTGCTCAATCCCAGCTCCTGCCAACCTAGCAGTTCGAAAGCACGCCCAGAAGTGCAAGTAGATAAATAGGTACCGCTACAGCGGGAAGGTAAACAGTATTTCCAGGTGCTGCTCTGGCTTCGGTGTTCCATTGCACCAGAAGCGGCTAAGTCATGACCTGGCCACATGACTTGGAAGCTGTCTGCGGACAAACGCCAGCTCCCTCGGCCTGTAAAGCGAGATGAGCACCGCAACCCCAGAGTTGTCTGCGACTGGACTTAACTGTCAGGGGTCCTTTACCTTTACTTTATTGATTAAAGTGTAGTTGGTTTGGAATTACGTTGCACCTGGTTCAGTGATATGACTGCTCTGAAAGTATGAATTATGAAAACCCCATAGACAATTGTCAACCATTAAATTGATGTTTATAATATTTTGTTTATTATAATCCACACTTTAATAAAAAATATCATGGCGCGTTTAACAACGTAGAAGAATAAAATTGGCAAAAAAGCATCCAATCCACTGATTGGTTAAAAAGAGAACATTTTATATTGCAAAGGCCTCAAACAGTATAGTTTTCAGAAAGCATCTGAAAGAAGGAAGGGATGGTTCCTGCTGAAGTGCTTCTGGTAGGGAGTTCCACAAGGCAGCTCTTGCTGTACTAAAGGCTTGGTCCCTAGTGAAGGTCAACTGACCCTTGGGGATGCAGGGAACCACCAGAAGTGGTGTAATACATTTTTGGGCTTCAATCTTGCTTCTATAGCCATGAGAGTTTACATGGAAATTGTGACTGAGTGGATTCTCATGAGAACTTTTAAGCTTAGTGCTTTCAGAGACCACTTGCAGCCCTGTCCTAGACTTTTTTTTAATGAAAAAAGCAGAACAAGCCTTCATGGCTGAAAGCACCATATTACACCTAATATTCCACCTCTAAATGCTGTGCTCCTGATTTGGAATGTCACGTGGCAAATACGTCAAGATACAACCAAGGTACAAGATTTTTAACATTTTAACATTTTTGAAGATGCCTAACCATATTTTGGATCTTTTGTCCATCATCAGATGATTTGTTTTAACAAAAACCTGCTGTCCACAACTCCTTAACATCATTTTACCCAATAAATGTGAATCAGATTTAGAATTACTTTAGCTGTGATTGCTATTAAAGAGTAATCAGCAGTAGGCTAGCAACAAGATTGATTATCCCATTTAATCTGAATAATGTGTTAAGCTGATTTGGGGGAGGGAACTCTGTTGGGCAATTAATTCTGTACTGTGAACAGTGGTATTAAGGAATGAAACAATTATTTTAATAACTGGACTTGTGATTTGAACTGTTGTGGCTTTCCCTCCTTGGATATGAGCACTTTGTCTGGTCACGGCACCTTTAGAGTGCTAGTACTCAGTTCTGGGTACTAAAGTTTAAGAAGTACCTGGACAAACTGGAATGAGTCCCTATGGGAACACTCAGAATAATGTGGGGTCTAGAAGCTATGTCTTAGTTGAAAGAGTTTAATATGTTGATCCTGGAGAAGAAAATCATAGAATTACAGAATTGTAAAGTTGGAAATAATCCCAAGGGTCATCTAGTCCAGCCCTCCTGCAGTGCAGGAATCACAGCTAAAGAATCCCTAACAGATGACTCCCCCCTCTGTTTCAAAACCTCCAAGGAAGATTAAGACGTTATAGTGGTCTTCAGATACTATGCGTAAGATGAAGCTGACTTTGTTTCTGGTGCACCAGATGGCAGGACTTAAACCACTGGCTGGAAATTGCAGGGATGCAAATATAAGACACACGCAGGATTGATGTGAGCAAACTAATTCACCTGTTGCTAGTGACTGGAACAGAGCCATTTCTAGCTTCCTGTACATTCTCGGAACTATAGAATTAAGAATTTATAAGGAGAGGGACAAATTGATGTTAAGCTGCAGGAAACAAATGATAAAAGCCTCGGCTTCTGGTAGACACTGCATTCCTGTAATGCAAAGAAAACGTGTGGTGTGCCTCTAGGTCCTCTCCTGAAAGTCCAAAAACCACTTTAAACTCTCCTGAACCATAACAGTGCTTCCTATGAATTACTGGTCAGAGTCTGCCCTTAGTTCAATTGAGGGCGAGCACCCAAAATCTTTCCTTCTGCACAACTGTTGCTGGCTTTAACTTTCCTGGGATGTCAGCCAGTTCAGGAAGAGACTATGTGAACCTGGTTAAACACAGAACCACTGTGAGTTGGACTGACGGGAGGAGAAGATGTCATCTATGTCCTGCCAAATCAAGATACATAAACACTGTGCTTTGCTCTCTTAGTTCCTCCTTTTATTGGAAAAAGACCGAAAATGCTGATTTTCACATTCTGCTTTTCAAACTAGAGGATTTTTCTGTATCGTTTTTGGTTTCATTTCTTTATATCTAGTCTTCATTATTCAAGGCCATTGTTAGTGTTGTACTGCTGGAAGATGTATATTAAAAAACACACACGATGCTGCTGTGGTTTATTACAAATACCTATTGATTCAGCACTATTTAGGGTTCTTTTTAGACCTAAGCAGGTTAAAATGATGGCAGGTTAAAAACGATGTGGTGGGAGGGGGGAAACTCTTAAAGGAATTAGGCAGAAGTCTAGTTCATGTGGCCAGGAACTTTCTTCATATAGTACATCCCAACAAACCCTGGGGATACAAATGTGTGAAGAATGTTATGCGTGACTTTGCAGTTATTTTGGCTTCAGTTTCCTTTTTGACTGCAATTCTAACTATTCCAGTTACATCCAGCCTACAAAAGCTTAATTAGGGTTGCCATACATCTGGGATTTCCTGGACATATTCAGAATACTGCTTGAAATATTGCAACCCTAGCTTAATCTAGAATACATTTATTAGGTTGGACTTATCAATGGGATTTAAGTTCTATTGACATAACCCTTAATCTTTAAGGGTTGTACAAGGTGGCGCAAGACTTGTTATTATTGTTACAACAGACATGGCCGGTTCTCTGGGCATCAAGCCATAGTTGTGTCCGTGGATCACATGTTACATTCTTCATGTGAATGTGTCTCCTGGAACATTCAGAAGGACATGTTACATACAGAAGGGTTTATCTTGGCAGTTAAGCAAAGTTTCCAGGTTTCACAAGGAATATTGTGGGGGAGGGGTGGGCAAGTAGGAAAGCAAATCAGCAAGGGAGGGAATATATATAAAAGAGAAGAAAAAAATTCATCCATGTGTACTGAAAATATAAAGCCGAGCAAATTAATCCTGTGAAATGATTTCTGAATTCTGGAACAGCAAACACTGCTATGGTAAAATGTGTTGTTTTTTTCAGTGAACTATTTCAGGGTTAAAAATCATACTATTGAACAGAATGTGTGTGTGTGTGTGTGTGTGTGTGTGTGTGTGTGTGTGTGTGTGTGTTGAGACCCCATCTTTATATCAAACCCAAGAAAGATGTGAGGAACTTCTCTACCCGCCTTCTCAATATTACGGCAGAAATCAGGGTTCATTTGCAAGCACAGCTACCTACATTTTAAATCCCTTCTCTAGCAGGAGGCCTAATTAACATTTTGCAGCATTCACAGCCCCATCTGGAAACTACTATTCAACCACCCACATTAATACTCAACCTTTTCCCTTTCCTTTAATTAAAATGCTGTCAGAACACTTAGCTCAAAGAACTTCCTGAAGTTAACAGTTGTATAGCAAGGTGAAGAAAAATGCATGGAAGCCAGTAGTGCTGATCTGCTCTTGAAGTACAGTACAGCTTTATCTTTTGTATAACTACTCAGTAGAAGTTAGCTATATTTCTTTTTCCTCTTCAGTGCCGGGGGAAAAAAATGGGCAAGGGGGTCCTCTGCAACTTGTATATAGCATTGCCTTCTCTAATACAGGCTTCCTCAACCTTAGCCCTCCAGATGTTTTGAGACTACAATTCCCACCATCCCTGACCACTGGTCCTGCTAGCTAGGGGTCATGGGAGTTGTAGGCCAAAAACATCTGAAGGGCCGAGGTTGAGGAGAGCCTGCTCTACAACTTTGCAGAGGTTTGTTCTGGAGATAGGAACAAAAATATAATTTAAACTGGGATCTTACCATTCAGAAGATGCTTGGTGAGAAAGTATGTGGCTGTGTTCGCACATAATGGTAAGTGACCCTTGAGCTTTTGCTCTCCCCGCTATCTCTTCCATAACTCCAGGGAAGAGTTTAGAAGCTTTCACTTCTATGTTAGACTATTTTTAGTCCTTTATTTGTTTTAATTATTTACGGCCCTTCATCCAAGGATCACAGGGTGGTTTACAATATTGCAGTTTGCCATATTGTCTCAACCTGGGTGCCTCGGCAATAGTTAATGGAAACCAAGTCAACTTCAAAACCTAAGTTTATGAAGCTTGTTTGTTTCCAAAGCTAAATCACCTCAATTGAGCGTTAATCAAAAATGGAAACAGAAGCTTCCAGTCTCCTTGTAGCCACACCAGAGGTGGAGTTAGGCCGGGAGGCACACAAGCCTGGGGCTCACTTCAGCTTATCCTTGCATCCCTGGCTTAGTGACTAAACCATAGTTTAGCGCTATATGCAAACTAAGACTATGAGTTGTTCTTGTTGCTGAACTGGAACAGCATGAAGTTCTGTGAATATGTTGATTAAGCTGCATTAGAGTTGATGCAAAATGCACATTCCTGACTTCATTTCTATAATTCAAGTGATGAATTGCATTTGTGAACAAGCCACCACAGAGAGAACTTTAATATTTTATCACAGAGCTTGATCCAGCCCTCTGCCAGTGCAGTTGCCTGCATGTGGAATGATCCCTATAGGCATAACAGAACCCTGTGTTTTGCTGCTTTTCCTGAGGTGCATGGGCATTCCATGGACCAGGCCGTGACAAGGAATGGGAGGACAGGGATATGGGATGGGAAGACTGCATTGAGACATAGGTATATGTTAAGGTAAGTGTAGAGAAATCAAGTGAAATGAATATATGAACCAGGCCTTGGGGACCATGAATTAATATTTTGTTAGGGCCTGGTGAGACTGCCTGTGAAATAACAGCATAATAAAACAAAATGATATGAAAGTTTAACAAACTTGTGTCCTTCTGATACTAGTTGGAGTGATGTGTGTAGATAGGTGGAGAGCAAATGTGGCTGATAACAGGCTCAGTCCCAATGTACCTGTGTAAAAGGTAAAGGGACCCCTGACCATCAGGTCCAGTCGTGGACGACTCTGGGGTTGCGGTGCTCATCTCGCTTTACTGGCTGAGGGAGCTGGTGTACAGCTTCCTGGTCATGTGGCCAACATGACTAAGCCGCTTCTGGCGAACCAGAGCAGCGCACGGAAACGCTGTTTACCTTCCCGCCGGAGCGGTACCTATTTATCTACTTACACTTTGTGCTTTTGAACTGCTAGGTTGGCAGGATCAGGGACCAAGCAACGGGAGCTCACCCCGTTGCGGGCATTCGAACTGCCGACCTTCTGATCAGCAAGCCCTAGGGCCTAGGCTCAGTGGTTTAACCCACAGTGCCACCCATGTCCCAATGCACCTATGTAGGAAGTTGCTAAACAATGTGTAGTCCTTCCTCCATTGCTCTTGTGACTGTCTCTTAGCTGCTGCTCCTTCTGGCCTCTGCTGCTGTGTTGTTCCCCTGCTTTTCTCCCTTCTCTGTTTTCAGCTGGACATTCTGTGCTCTACTCTATTTGTCAAGTGTGGTGCATATTGGAAGTGCTATATAAACAAATGATAAAATAATAACTATAGATATTCCTGGCCTCTACAGCTTATCATTGACCTATGCTTGTCATTCCTTCATCAAAACTGTTATCCGCATACTATTAGGCTGCTTTTGTGAGAAGCTGAACAGGATTGTCTGGTGAAAAATAATGACAATATGCACAGGATGGATTGCCTAAAAATATCCTGTGTAACAGTACAGAGGATGTCTGAGTCATGAGGATTCTAGAGAAGGAAGGAGAGAGGTTTTTTTTTTAAAAAAAACCAACAACGATGAGGTCTAAAGAGCAAAGGGGCTTGTGCTCTTTACATTACCTAAGTGTACTGATCACAGACAAAAAAGATAGCATTCCTTAGTCACTTGTAGTCAATGTAATGAAAATTAATTGTAGACTCAGTAGGTACAACTCAGAGCAAATCAAGCACACTTGCAGTGAGTGAAAAAAGTATTTGATCCCCTGCTAAATTTGCCTGTTTGCCCCCTGACAAAGAAATGACCAGTCCATAATTTTAATGGTAGGTTTATTTTAGCTGTGAGAGACAGAATAACAACAGGAAACCCCACAGAAACCCAGAAGACAAAAGTCAGAGATTGATGTGCATTGTAATGAGTGAAATAAGTAAGATGACTTAGTACTTGGTGGCAAAACCCTTGTTGGCAATTACAGAGGTCAGACGTTTCTGGTAGGTGGCCACCAGGTTTGCACACATCTCAGGAGGTATTTTGTCCCACTCCTCTTTGCAGATCCTCTCCAAGTCAGTAAGATTTTGAGGCTGATGTGTAGCTACTCGAACCTTCAGCTCCCTCCACAGATTTTCGATGGGATTAAGGTCTGGAGACTGGCTAGGCCACTCCAGGACCTTAATGTGCTTCTTCTTGAGCCACTCCTTTGTTGCCTTGGCTGTGTGTTTTGGGTAATAGTCATGCTGGAATACCCATCCTCGACCCATTTTCAATGTCCTGGCTGAGGGAAGGAGGTACTCACCCAAGATTTGATGATACATGGTCCCATCCATCCTCCCTTTGATGCGGTGAAGGTGTCCTATCCCCTTAGCAGAAAAACACCCTCCTCCATGTCCTCCTCCATGTTTGACGGTGGGGATGGTGTTCTTGGGGTCATAGGCAGCATTCCTCCTCCTCCAAACATGTTGAGTTGATGCAAAAGAGCTCGATTTTGGTCTCATCTGACCACAACATTTTCACCCAGTTCTCCTCTGGGTTATTGAGGAGATGTACATTGGCAAACTGCAGAATGGCCTGTACATGTGCTGTCTTGAGCAAGGGGACCTTGCGGGCTCTGCAAGATCTCAGTCCTTCACGGCGTAGTGTGTTACCAACTGTTTTCATGGTGATTATGGTCCCAGCTGCCCTGAGATCATTGACAAGTTCCCCCCATGTTCTGGGCTGCTTCATTACCATTCTCCTGATCATTGAAACTCCACAAGATGATATCTTGCATGGAGCCCCAGACTGAGGGAGGTTGACAGTTATTTTGTGTTTCCTCCATTTGCAAATTATTGCACCAACTGTTGTCAGCTTCTCACCAAGCTGCTTGGCAATAGACTTGTAGCCCAGTCCAGCCTTGTGCAGGTCTACCATCTTGTCCCTGACATCCTTGGACAGCTCTTTGGTCTTGGTCCATTGGAATCTGCTGGATTGATTGCTTCTGTTGACAGGTGGTACAGTAAGAGCTGGGATTACAGGTAAGACCTCTCCCTTACTGCAGGTGCTTCTAATTTCAGCTTGTTACATACAGTGAAGATACCAGGTAGCCTGACATCTGGCTGGTTGATAGGGGATCAAATACTTATTTCACTCATTATAATGCACATCAATCTCTGACTTTTGTCTTCTGGGTTTCTGGGGTTTTTCCTGTTGTTATTCTGTCTCTCACAGCTACAATAAAGCTACCATTAAAATTATGGACTGGTCATTAATTCGTCAGAAGGCAAACGGGCAAATTTAGGAGGGGATCAAATACTTTCCCCCCCTTTTCCCCTGAAGTGCTTAAGAATGATGTGTTTAACTTTCCTGGATTGCTTTTAGGGAACAACTGAAATCTGGAAAATGTTAAATTATGCTAAACTTGGAAATAGATATTTTTTGTAGGATCTTCAAGTGCTTTTAATGACAGCCATGTTACTTTGAACTTGCATCTACATTTTGTAGTTATATTGTCCATTTTGCATGTTTGACATTTCTTTGTGTGCCTCACAAGTCAGATTTGTTTGTTGCTTTTTAACAGGCACGCCATAAAAGTGGGGGAGTAGACAATGTGACACTTGTGGCACTTTGGAGCAGCATGTGGTACCTGGAGTATTAAGAATAGCAGCTTTGATTTGAATATTAATTATGTTAGACCTTGCTGTTTACAACGTAATGCTGAAAGTTTGATGTTAGCATATCTGGAAGGCTGCTTGAGTTCTGGATTTATTCAGAGTGCTGGTTCAGCGTTTGCTGTTATCTTTTATGGTTCTGAACTAGAATGTATTTACACATATTTTGTGATACTTGATCACATTTTCATTGTTAGGTATGTCTGAAATTATTTAGAATGTGTTAAATGTATATTGCCACATACTGTGAAGTGGCTGTTATTTTCCTCCTCATTATTTTGCATGTTTTTTTTAAAAAATGACTGTTTTTCTACAGGTTTTGGTAACCTAACATGCTGCTTGCTGGGTTTTTGTTTTTGTTTATATAGTTGATGGGATAGACAAGACATCAATTGCAAACTCAGATGGGCCAAACCCAGGATCCCGGAGTCCTTCTTTCAAGAGGAAAGGCAAACTTTCTACTATTGGCAAAATCTTCAAACCATGGAAGTGGCGGAAGAAGAAGACCAGTGAAAAATTTATAGAAACATCAGCAGGTATCACTTTGGGCAGTGGCAGAGGTTACTTGGTGATGACTGGAAACGGTTACGGTTGATTAGTTGCTTATTTTATTTATTTATTTGCTGCATTTATATCCCGCCTTTCCTCCAAAGAGCCTAAGGTGGTATACATGGTTTCCCCCATTCCACTTGAGTCCTCGCAGCAGCCCCATGATGTAGGTTAGAGCTAAGAGACAGTGACTGGTCCAACGTCACCAAGTGAGCTTCATGGCCAAGTAGGGATTTGGACGTTGGTCTCTGTTAGATGTATTGACACCCCCCTCCAAAAAAAATAACTTTTTCATTAGCTCTATATGCCACATGTCTCAAATATTTCTCTGACCACAGTTCCTTATGGAACAGCTAGTAATCTCCCTTTTCTAGCCCTGCAGTGCTTCAACTCTGCCACCTTGTTCCTCATTTCAAGGTCTTTTGACTCTAATTGTTTCTGGTTTCATACCTTTATACCTTTCAGAAGCTGGATCTGAAAAACATGCTGCACATTAAAAAGAGAAGAGAGACTGCACCAGACAGAGCTCTCTTTCCCCCCCCACAAACTTTTCATTTTCAGGCATTTTATCTTTGGCCAGTTTATCCTATGTAATTTTATTGTTTTGGTATCATATTTTAATTGACCTGTGCCCCACCAAAGATTGATCAGCTGTACCTTCTGCAGCCTATGCATTATTCCATACCAATTCAAAATAAGATTGTGTGGCTGCTTGTTCTGTGCATATTCTGTACATATCTGCCAAGTTATCCCTTTTTTTAAGGGATTTTCCCTTATGCTGAATAGGCTTCCTCGCGAGAAAAGGGAAAACTTGGCAGCTATGATTCTGTAACTTTTTTTCCGGCTTGCTGTCAGTGCCAGCCTGTGGTCTCCTTAAGACAATTTGTTCTAGTCCCTTGCCAATTTCTGTCTGTCACCATTGTCTTAATAACCTGTTAACCTTCCGTTCCTCTTCTTGACCTCTTCCACCCACCTATCTTTCTCCCTCATGGACTAAATTCCTTCCCAGACACACTGGACCAGTTAAGAATTGTTCTGATGTCTAATAGATTTGGACAAAAATAAAAATAAAAATCAGACTGTGTGGTGACATGACAAAGGAGAGATAAATAAATTGTACCTGACCACAGTGGTATTTTTTGACAACACGGGAATTTTTAATATTATTTCTAATAATAGTAAAACAACTAATGTTTTGTAGTTCTTGACAAATTGTAAATCACATTAAAAGCATCTCACAGTACCTGGAAACAGCTCTGTAAGGTACACATGCATTAATTCTCTCTTTTTACAGTCATATGGAATGAGGACATCCAATCTGTTCTTCCAAATGTCACCTTCAAAAAGTACTTTTCATTTTTCTGGTCCATTAGAGCAGAACTAGTTTCAGAAAGCTCTGCTTACAGTAGGTGGCTTCTGTGCCTGGTGTGATATATTTAAGTCTTGGAACATAAACATGTAAGCAGGAACATTCCCAAGAAAACATTTGCGGATTTATTTTCCTGGAACCTCTTGTTTACTTTTGTAGGATTTCTTAAAAGCGAGCTTACCGTATATTCCGGCGTATAAGACGACTGGGCGTATAAGACGACCCCCAACTTTCCCAGTTAAAATATAGAGTTTGGGATGGATATACTCGCTGTATAAGAAATACGACCTGGCATATAAGACGACTCCCGACTTATACGCAGGAATATACAGTGTGTGTGTGTGTGTGTGTGTGTGTGTGTGTGTGTGTGTGTGTGTGTGTGTGTATATATATCTCCATAGTTGGATATGGGTCCCTAATCATCAGCAGGAAGCCCTGTTGAAATAAAAGCATACTGAGCATAACGCCCTTAGAGACAAAGGGTAGGATCCTGATACTGTACAGCACCTTACCTCTGTGGCTAGATCGGCATTCATTTGCATTTAGTTATGTTTTGTACTTGGACAAGGGAGATGACATTTGTAGTGTGCTTGTGCCATATTATTTTACTAATGATGCTCATTGTTAAACAGAGATGCATGTAACATTGCTCTAATGGGGTCCCCCTCGGGGAGCAGTTTTGAGAGGAAAAGCACCCTTTCCCATTGTTCTTTCGCTTCAGATAGGGAACCGCCAAAGCTTATTTTGCTTATTAGTTTTCTTTGCTTTTTAAAAATAACAATTGGGGGGGGGGACTCATGGGAATGCAACATGCAGCTGCGTGTGAAGTAGTATAGCCCTCAGCCAGAGAACTAGGGCAGCGGTGGGAATCTGAGTGTTTTGTATTAGGCCTGTGAAAAACAGCATGTACTGAAAGGTGCAGTCTTGGATGGAAGGCTCTGTTTTCTTACAAAAATATAATGGAAGGTGATCATACTGTGCCAGCAGCTGAATAAATCTATGTAAACTGCACACGATACGAGCAGTTAAAATTATGGAGGCTTCGTTATGGAAATAATGTGCACTGATGTGGGAATGATGAATGGATTCCTGCCCTCCCCCCTTTGGTAACGTGTCTTCCATGTAGATCTTGAAATCTATGCTGCCAAGCCACTCACTTTGCAAAGCTGAGCAAACAGTTTCGTCATCCTAAAAAACAAACTTTAGGAAGGATCTTATCAGTTTCTGCTTTCGGAAGAGGAAGAGATTTCAGTAGTTTATAGGCTGGAGTGAAAAGATGCTCCTTTGAATATCCATAGGGAAAGCGGAGGGGGTGGAGCAGAAGCCGCGTCTGGCTCTGATTGCATCAAATGCTATAATCCCAGAGGAGAAGCTCGAAGCTAAATGAAGATACAGCAGGTCTACCATTGGGAAGCAAAAATATCTGGATGCATTTCAGAATGTTGGAGTGCTTCTTAAAAAAATAAGAATGGCATAATTAAGAGAGCCTGAGGATTTAACAGCTTCTAAATAGCATGGGTGGGGACTTTTAAAGTAAAAGTGAATAATTAATAATACATTTATTATATTTATTAATATAATAAATATTAAAGACAGTATTATATTTATTATATTGTCTTATATAATTATTATTATTTATTATATTGTATTGTATTATATTGTAGGGACCCAGGTGGCACTGTGGGTTAAACCACTGAGCCTAGGGCTTGCTGATCAGAAGGTCGGTGGTTCGAATCCCTACAATGGGGTGAGCTCCCGTTGCTCGGTCCCAGCTCCTGCCAACCTAGCAGTTCGAAAGCACGTCAAAATGCAAGTAGATAAATAGGGACTGCTCCGGCGGGAAGGTAAACGGCGTTTCCGTGCGCTGCTCTGGTTCGCCAGAAGCAGCTTTGTCATGCTGGCCACATGACCCGGAAGCTGTCTGCGGACAAACGCTGGCTCCCTCGGCCTATAGAGCGAGATGAGCGCCACAACCCCAGAGTCGGACACAAACTGGACCTGATGGTCAGGGGCCCTTATATATTATATTGTACGTGGGGGGCGCTTAGTGGGACATGGGTGGCGCTGTGGTCTAAACCACAGAGCCTAGGGCAGGCACCCCCAAACTGCGGCCCTCCAGATGTTTTGGCCTACAACTCCCATGCTCCCTAGCTAACAGGGCCAGTGGTCAGGGAAGATGGGAATTGTAGTCCAAAACATCTGGAGGGCCAAAGTTTGGGGATGCCTGGCCTAGGGCTTGCCGATCAGATGGTCGGTGGTTCAAATCCCCGTGACAGGGTGAGCTCCCATTGTTTGGTCCCTGCTCCTGCCCACCTAGCAGTTCGAAAGCATGTCAAAGTGCAAGTAGATAAATAGGTACCGCTCCGGTGGGAAGGTAAATGGCATTCCCGTGCACTCCTCTGGTTCGCCAGAAGTGGCTTAGTCATGCTGGCCACATGACCCGGAATGTGTATGCCAGCTCCCTCAGCCAGTAAAGCGAGATGAGCACTGCAACCCCAGAGTCATCCGCGACTGGAACTAACAGTCAGGGGTCCCTTTACCCTTTACCTTTTATATATTTACCAGGTGTTCCAGGTCCCAGTCCAGCACTCTAAGCACTACACCACACTGCTTTATCACTACCCGAAGGAGTCTCAAAGCAGCTAACATTCTCCTTTCCCTTCCTCCCCCACAACAAATACTCTGTGAGCTGAGTGGGGCTGAGAGACTTCAAAGAAGTGTGACTAGCCCAAGGTCACCCAGCAGCTGCATGTGGAGGAGCGGAGACACAAGCCCGGTTCCCCAGATTACGAGTCTACCGCTCTTAACCACTACACCACACTGGCTCTCGAGTATTCTCGAGTGCTCATGTTTACTTGAGCAGACATAGAAATGCCAGCCAGAGCTGTCAGATAGAAAGAAGGGGCCTTCTGGGACTGTGGGATTGCAGGATAACTGAAATGTTCTGATGAAAGAGACCACCTTTTTAAAAATGGTGTATGTTCATTGTAAAGGGATGCTTATTCTTTGGAAAGGCCTGTGCAGTGTGTTATATTTATACAGTTGGGCATCCGGGTCTTCCCCAGCCCGTTTTTAAAAAAGACTTCCCATCTTTAACAACACCTTCTATGTGAGCTGAGCTACCACCTTGACACATCCGCACTCTAGCTTCCAACTCTTTGGAAACACAGATCTATTTCACAAAGATACAATCCCAGTTGTGTGCAAATACTTTGGTCATAGTAACTTCACATACAAATAGCAAGGCATGCCTTCTATATTCAGTTCCATCACTTTCCCAGAAGTAATTCCATTTTCTCCCAGTGCTTCTTTAACAAATTAACTCAGATGAAAAAACTTGAAGAATTCTGAACTTATAAAATGACATTTATTTAAAATGCAACAGAATGATATTCTGTAGCTGTCTTGATTCTGAAATAAAGCAGATGGCCTCGGTGTGTGTTGTTGAAGCGTTTGATGTTATGTTTCTTAATTTAAGTTTTAATAGCAAAACAGTAAATCACTGTTTCTTACAAAAATGTGACTCTGCATAACTTTTAAAAAGATAAGATGGTGCACTTTGGCAAATTATCAAGCACTAAATCTCTCCAATATTTAGTGACCTTTGCCTATGCTGTCTCATTTAATCTGCTTCAGATTCCATCTATTTCATATAATCAAAATACAATTATGCCTTAATAAATGCAAAGTGCCTGGTATTTAGACAGCTTCCTTGCTGTACTTTTTGTTCCCTATGCATAGCTCAGATTTGGTTCCATACCATTAATAAACCTAATGCTTCTGCTCTTGTTCATGGAGAATTTAAATTGATGGGTGGCTGCTGCTGTGATAAAGTGGGAAGGAGGAAATGAGCACAGTGTTTTGACTATAACACTGCCAGCAAGAGACATTTATTAGCTGAAGCAAAATATTCTAATAATATTAAAAAAACCCAAGTATAATTACAGCATCATCATCTTTATTCATCTTCATTAATCTTATGTGGAAAAACTTCAGACAGAAAAACCACGCTCTAGAATCTTCTGCTCATTTCACATCACTTCAGGATAAAGTGAGCTCTTCTGCATCCCTCACAGAATCCATCGAAAGTGTTTTTTGCTACAAAGGTCACCTAAGGCAGATGGTGTTTGTGGCTCTCTTTCTGCCAGCTGTGCCTAGAACTCTGTCTTCTATAGGGCTCTCTCTCTCTCTCTCTCCTCCAAAGCCCATCTTTTCCCTGAGACACGTGGGTTAATCCCATAAACTTTACTGTAATCAAGTTTCAGGTGTAAGTAAATCTACATGCTTACATTTTCTCTTCCCTTCTCTTCCTTCTGTGGTAGGCCATACATTTCTTGAGAGCAAGTACCTGTCTTTTTGTTTATGGAATAATCTTGAGTGTTATGCATGCTAATGGGGTGTGTGAATTATAATGTGTGAGACAAGACAAGACTATCTTGTCTGTGAGGTGTAATTCAGATGTTTAAATTACCACATCTATCCCCTGTAACATTTTGTTTTAAAGAAGCCACAATTAGACTGGAGCATGAGTGTAATGAGTGAGGTGTATAAATGTTTTAAGTCATCAGATACCGAGGAAGTAGAATTTAAGATTTTTGAGCATCTAAATTGGATGCCCAAAAGTAACATACTGTACTGTATATGAACTTGAGAACAATTTGTGCTGATAGTATTTAGCAGGAACCTGTGGCAAGTGCCATAGGTCAGTGGAAGAGCAAGTGGTTTGCATGCATACATTCCCAGGTTCAATCCACAACACGCCCATGGTTTGTTTTAAAATGATATTGTGTAGCCCTGGGATTACACAACTGAAGGGAAGCACACTTTGATCTCTGTCATTGCCATCTGAACAAGGGCCACTGGGAGACTGCACCCTCTGTAGCATCAACTTTCTAACTATACAAAGACTAAAGTTTCTCTATCCTTTAGCTAGAGAAGAAGCAGCTGCAAAGGGCTTGCTCCCCACCCCCTGCATTTGCTAGAAAGATCACTCTGTTCCAACTTCCTGAATTTGCTTGCTTTCCCTCTTCCCTCTCCATTTCATTTTTTTTTCATCATGTCTGTTAGTCCCTGCTTGCTGGCTACAAGCTGTCTTATCTTTTTTTTAAAAAAAAAATCTGTACAGCATTTAGAAAAATGTTAGGCACTCTATAAGTGTTAAAATAAAAATAGCAGCAGAGTTGGGGATATTTCTGCTGAGAGAAACATTAGAGAGCTATCATTCTTCAAACTAGACAAACTAGCTCAGAGCAGCCAATGGCCTGACTCAGAATAATGTCTTAAGATGCCGATAAATACATATTAGCTGCCCTACACATTTCAGTGAATCTCCTTTAGGGTCTTTCTGTAACAGGCAGATGACTGACATATGTACAGTACCATTGTAACAAGCATGTGATTATGACGGTAGGAACACTCCAAAACTATATTGTTCCTATCGATACATACTAATATATTTCTACAAATACTCCAAACATTTTCTGGGCGAATATATATAACCAATATACAAGTTACAAAATTGCACAAAAATATTATTTGTTAATTTAGTCATAAAAACATGCAACACTTTAGAAACTTCAGCACATGAATGCCTACAGCTATTTAAAAGCACATACACTTGCGCAGATATCTGTACAATATATTCTTCCATAATTCAAATGCAGTAACATGGGTCTCTTTCCAAAATCACAAATTACATAGTCTTTTGGCAAACATAACAGAAAGATCTAGGGCATCAGAAAGTTTTCCAGTGCAAATTCAGTCCCGTCCCCATCCCCAATGTGAATTACCCTAATTTCCAGAAAATTTTCCAACTCAGAATTTTCTGGCAAACTCATTTCCTTCAGTATGTTTGCCAATAGAGGGGGTTGTCGGCAATGGGATGTCCCGATCTGGCAGTGGTGCTTATTAAGACACTACCTTCCATGTGCATGATTAGCCCTGCCAGATTAGACTACGGTAATTATCAGAGCAGCATGAAGGTGGTTCAAGCCCTGGTGTTCAGAAAAAGCAAAAAATGGGGTGAGGAGGGTTGCTTAGAAACCCAACGAATATAGGACAAAAAAGCACCCTAAACTGATCCTTAAGGAATTCAACGCCTTTTATCTAGCAGCTTAAGAAAATACAGTTGCATATGGAGGTGCTACAATATGTTATCTGACTATGCATTGCATATTCATGAATAAGTTTCTCTACAAAGTAGGAAAACTGACATCTCTCTCACTGACTCCCTGAGATCAAACATGATCATAAACATTCTGCATTTATTTCTTTTGCTATATTAAAAAGTATGTGATTGGAAAGAGGATGTAAAAACAAAACCAAGGGTGCATCCATATATTAGAAGAGAATGTCCCCTATAAAGCTGAAGTACATTGTATTTGTTGAACTGCAATATTTTCCATGATTTTTTAAACTTATAATTTTTATTGAGTTTTTCAAAACAAGCCCTATTTTGTGAATGCAATAATAAAGAAAAAGCTATTTTGTGCTTTTAAAGTATTGCCTGTGACTTAATACATTTATAACTGAAAACATCTGCAACTGAATATATTTATGCATCTATTTTTGAGGGGGTTTCTTTTTTCCAAACAGGCAGGCAGCATCATGCAAGCGACCTGCTGCTTTGCAGAAAGTTCTTTGGATCAAGGCCATTGTGTTTAAAGGTGGGATGGGGAACCTTTGGCCCTCCAGGTTTTGTTTGAACATCTGGACAGTCACAGGTTCTCCATTCCTGATTTAAAGAATATTTAATGCTTTGCAAAAACTAAAAACAGCAGGTCTCTATCCAATTGGCTCACACTGAAACCAGGCAGAGGCCAAGGAAGAGAACAGGTTGGTGGTGAGGAGGGGAACAATATGTGATTGTGCAGAAGGAGTTGTAATTTGCTTAAGGCAGTGTGGAACATTCTTAAATTTGCACGCTGCTAAAGTTGGTAATTACTACTTTGCCTTTAAAAAAATGAAGCAAAATATAGAAGGTAAAAATTAAGGAGGCAAAGCAAAAAAGGATTGGTTTTTACAGGCTTTTTGAAATAAGAAAGGCACATAGGATTTTAGCAGGAGGAACATTCCATGCATACAAAGAAGCTAAAGAAAAGGGAAGATGAAGAGAAACAGACCAAGCAAGATACATGAAAAAATGATGACTGTAGCAATAAGCAGGACAGATAGGATAGCTGTAGCTCCACAAGCCAAGTGTGCCTGCTCGGGGCCTGATACGAAAATATTCTGCTTGTTTAATCGCTTAATGTTTGTCTAGTTCACTGGTATACTGTTCTGAGTAAGGAGGAGATAGTGGCTTAAGGGAGCAGATAAATCTGAGCCATAGTTAAATCTCAAAAATGCTGCTTTGTGAGGCAGATGATGAATACACAGAGATTGGAAGTGTGGATGGCAGGACTGAAGGTAGAAATGGCAAGAGGAAGTGACTCCACCTGACCTAGATTATAGGTAGCACTTGAGGAAAGTAAAATGCTTACCGTATATTCCGGCTTATAAAACGACTGGGCGTATAAGACGACCCCCAACTTTTCTAGTTAAAATATAGAGTTTGGGATATACTCGCCGTATAAGAAATATGACCCGGCATATAAGACGACCCCTGGCTTTTGAGAAGATTTTCCTGGGTTAAAAAGTAGTCTTATTCGCAGGAATATACAGTAATTCTCTCCCAGCAATGGGAGATAAAAGGGGGGAAGGATTAAACAAGTGGAAGAAGCAAACATTTTAAGGGTCACATTCAGAAGATAGGTTTAACAATTATATTTTTAAAGGATAGGGTATTAGCAAATGCTTCGGAAAGTCAGTATGAACAATTGGCAAGCCAGGGGGTGATATGCTGCACTTAAATTCACTGAGGATTTTAGTCTCAAAGAATGAATTGTGGCAAAATTGGGTTCTTTGGGATTCCATTATTGTGGTTTTAGATAGATGTGGTCTGTGAAGCATGGCTGCAGACCTGCCTTGGTTGACAGTCAGGGACCTCTGATGTTCTACATCTTAGGGATCTCTTGGATTATGTGTGCTTTTCCCGTGCAAGTATTGCACCCTCTCCATTGGAGCCACAGATGCTCAGAAGTACCAGGTTACCTTCAAGGGTTATTTGTTTTTGTTTCTGCATCTTTCTGTCAGCAGAAATAAGTTTTATAAACAAGAAAAGCAGCTTATAGCACACTTCTTGGAAACTGCAAAATATGCTTGCACAGAAAGTTACATAGTTTACAGCCTGATGCATCACAGCATCCAATAAGTTATGGAAAGTCCCATGGGCGTACCCAGTGAGGGGCAGGGGGGAAGCTGCCCCCCCAGGAGAAAAAAAATTACCGTATTTTACGGACCATAACCCGCACTTTTTCCCTCTGAAAACTGAAGGGGAAAAGTCGCTGCGGGTTATGGAAAACGGGCTGTTTTCGCCCCCTCTGTGCCTGCAGCCAGCGACAGGAATGTGGGAGGGGGGAGGAGCAGCCTGAGCTGGGGGGGGGCGGACGGATGGGAGCTCCTTCCTTCCATCCTTCCCCCCCTCTTTCTTTCTTCCTTTCTCTCTCCCTCGCTCCCTCCCTTCTCTCTCTCTCACCCCTTCCTTCCTTCCTTCCATCTCTCTCTCTCTCTCTCTCCCCCGCCCACACCCACCTTCCTTCCTTCCTTCCTTCTCTCTCTCCCCTCCCTCCCTCCTTCCTTCCCTCTCTCTTCCCCTCTCTTGCCCCCCCTAGTTTTGATCCTGGGTACGCCCCTGGAAAATCCCCTTGTAAAGAAGCCAGTAAGACCTGGCCGAAACTGGAAGTCTTCAGACTGAAGGAAGCTGCTTGACATTGAGTAGGACTATTGGTCCATCTTGCTCAGTATTATGTATTCTGACAGAGCCAGTGGCCCTCTGGGATTTCAGACATGGTTCTCTCTGAGCCCTACCTGGAGATGCCTGGGATTGAACCTGAGGCCTGGAAGCTTTTCCATCGAGCTATGGCTCTTCCCCAACCTGAACCACGTGAGGGAAGCTGAACAGCAGCCATTATATACAGGTTGGAGACCCCACTTTGAAGGTCGCTCTTTGTATTCATCATAGCATGTGCTCTCAGATGACTAGCCAGTGGTTTCTGTACAAGGGGATTTCCTGATATATCAGCCTGTAAGTTATGCAACATTTTGTGCACTCATGTTTCCAGGAACTATAACATGCATAGCTTTATATAAGAATAGATACATTTCCCCAATTTCAGGGTGGTGTTTTACTAAGAATTCCTGTCAGCACTGGGATTTCCACTTGGGCAGCAGGACTTACCCTATCTCTCCTGCCCCTGCCTTCGCCAAATCTTTTATAGAGGCCTGGGGAAATCCTTGCACTAACAGAAAAATCGCCTTAGGGCTACATTGTATTTCATCCAAAACTTGGATGGGAAGAATGATTGCTTGTCATACAAAACAATGCCTTAGAGTACATGTGAGTGTGACTCTGCCATAACAAATTTTCATAATATATTTCTGTTCTGGAGGTTCATTGCTATTCTTGTTACTAATAAAAAAAATGTAGCTGCACTTGTTAACAAAAGATCAAGCAGCGTCACCGACTTGTACAGTGCTCCTTTTCTTTCTAACGACTAACAATATTTTGAAAAGCTACTGCTGAAGACAAAGACTAAGGTCTTCGCTTTTGTTCTTTTTAACCTTTTTCTGGTGTTTGTTTATTTTAAAAAAACATATTTGCTATAATTGAATTTAATGTCTAAATTTTGTCTTTTTCTTTTTTGAAGTGCTGGAAAGAAAGATATCAACAAGGCAAAGCAGAGAGGAGTTGATAAGAAGGGGTGTCCTGAAGGAAATAACTGAACAAGGTGATGGCAATTAATATAGGCAGCCGGTAATAACTTTTGTACAGTAGAACCTCTATTTATGACTACTTGGGCCTGATCCAAGTTGTGACCACGGCAAACCCGGAAGTAAATACTGGGTTTGCTGTGATTCGTGCATGCACAGAAGCAGCTTCTGCCATTTGCGCACGCACAGAAGTGCGCTATCGCCAAATGTGCCTGCGCACAACAGTGCTTCTACCAGCTACCCAGATCGACTTACGGACAGACCTCCGGAACTGATTACGTCCGTAAGTAGAGGTTCTACTGTATGTCATTTAAATGATTAGCATTATTGTTCTGTTGCTGCTCTCATTGTTTCGAAACTGTATGCCGTGATTGATACAGCCTTTAGTACCATGGCAGGGACACATCCTTTCAAGCCTGACTCATAACCTGTTTGTGGCAAAACCCCAGGGTCCTCCATTATAAGCACAAACCATAATTCATTTGTGTCTCGTTGTTTGGGGAAATGAACTGAATATTCAGGAGAGAACATGGAAGCATACTTGAATCCAAGTATTTGTGTCAGGTGGCTGGGGTGGGGGGACCCTGCCATGCATCTAAGTGTTGTGCTGTTGAGTCTAGATGTCAGGGGAGGAAGACATGCTTCAAAGACTGATTGGCATGCCCTAAAGAAGGTGTCAAGTACTCCCAGTAAAACTGTTGATACCATAATAACACTGCTACAGAAATCTATGGGGCGACCACACTTGAAATACGGTGTATAGTTCTGGTCATCACACCTCTCGAAAGATATAGAGGTGGAAGAGGTGAAAATTAGTATTCTGGTAATGTAAGTATTCTCGGCATTCAAGTGCTTTTTAATGTAGATTCCTTCCTCCCTTTCCAATATAGCTTCATCACATTTTATGCACATCAAGCATGCGACTCATTGCTGTATGCTGCAACCCTGTAAATGGGAAGCGCTTACATACATTGTCAATGTTAGGTGATAACTTTGTTATCGTTTATTTCAGATGGAGAGATAACAGTAAATCATGAAACCTCAAACGGCCACACAATAGTAATCACTGAAGAAGCGATACAGGGAGAAAATGTCACAAAGACCGCAGAAGAGAATAGCTCCACATCGGCAAAAGCACCACCAGCTACAGAAGAGAGAAAAGATGGCAAAAAGGGTAATTTAAAATGCAACTCATCGGGATTGATTTCTCATTTTAAAAACATGAGTAGATTATTTATGTAAATGGTTATAGTGAAAATGACTCTGCCTATAGCAACAAGGACACCAATGTAGAGAAAGGCTTTGCAGAAACAAGATGGCAGTTAATTTTGTTAAGTGGCATCTTTTCAATCAGAAATACAAATTTTAAATGGAACATAAAGTTGGCCCTGTTGAAAGTGGAGGAAAAGGTGGTAGGTTTGGAAGAGGAGCAGATTTTATTTGTTTTTACCAGACATGAATGGTACCTTGTCTGTGGCTTAATGAGAGGCAATTATAATTGCACGAGAAGGCCATTCAGTGAATCTTAGCTTACCTCCATCCCAAATTTGTGAGGCTAATGTTAGAGCAGGTGTGCTGTGGGGGGCTTGTGTACCACCCTGAGCTCCTTCAAAGAAGGGCAGGATGTACAAAAGCATGTATATAAGTTTTTCTGCATGTTTATAGCTAAACTTCCTGTGTGTGTAGAATGGAACAGTTACAGATTACAAGATGATGGTGAACAAATATTAGTTCTATTTTAACAGAAGCTCACCGCTACCACCAAAAGTTGACTTATCAACTTTTTCTACAAAGGAAAATAAACAATGCAAGACAGTTTTAAACATTTTTAACCATACATTTCCTTGGATGAAGAAACATGACAGATTTATCTTTAACTCTTAAACTATAGACAACATATATCACCTCCCTGTTGTACCTGCAGTCAGGGTAACAGAAGGGGTGATTAGTTTTTTCCCCCTATGCATGCTAATAAAAGGTGAAGGGACCCCTGACCATTAGGTCCAGTTGTGACTGACTCTGGGGTTCGCGGCGCTCATCTCATGTTATTGGCCAAGGGAGCTTCCAGGTCATGTGGCCAGCATGACTAAGCTGCTTCTGGCAAACCAGAGCAGCTCAAATGGAAACGCCATTTACCTTCCCGCTGTAGCGGTACCTATTTATCTACTTGCACTTTTACGTGCTTTGAACTGCTACCGTAGGTTGGCAGGAGCTGGGACCAAGCAATGGGAGCTCACCCCATCGCGGGGATTTGAACCTCCGACCTTCTGATCGGCAAGCCCTCGGCTCTGTGGTTTAACCCACAGCGCCTAATAAACACTGGTGATTTATGAATACAGGGGAAGAGTTTGGTGGTAATTCCAGATTAATTGATAAAGTATGTGATCGCGTACATATGTGCATTTATGAGGTCTTGTTGCTCATCTGTATCTTATCAGTATGAAGGAGCTCCTTGCAGTCTTTCTGAAATGAATGAAGGCTGTGTCTAAAATCTTAAAAGGCAAATGCTCTTTGTTTGTGAAATAAACCTAGCAGCCTAATCCAGGATTCTTTCTAGCCATGTGAAATAAGAAACAAGTGCATTTCCTACAAAAAAAATGTTGCTAGATACAAATAGAGCGTATTTTTCTGAGAATAAAGGACAAGTGACTTTTCACATGATAGATGCATGAAGATGGGTGGATTTTTTCACTTGGTCTAGGTTGTAGCAGTTAGGTTTATGTGCCCTTTGCCTGCTTGAGGTTTTTGAGTTTGTTTGTTTTACCTTTTCTCTATAAATACAAAGCATTAAAACTACCGGTACTCATACAAAACCCGGGTTTGCAATACTGCTCATGGTTCTTCTGTGCTCAAAATTATATTGATCTTGGCCCATATTCATCTCAGTAGGACTTAAATATACATAACTAGTGGTGGGATCGTATTTCTGATTTCTTTTCATGTTCAGGAATGGGACTTTTAACAAGAACAGAAAATGAGCAGAACTGTAATAATGAAATGCTGAATGCCTTGATGATTAGACCATAGTAGACTGGTACACTGAGCTCAGAAAGAGTTAAGAGTGTTTTTGGAAGCAAAGCTGTTCCTGATAAACAATTCTAGAAATGTTAAATGCTTCCGAAGTTTGTCGCCTTACAGATGCTTTCTACATCTTGAGTATTGCTATTAGTATTAATGATGGGGTGTCAACCCTCCAAGAGGCATGTTTAGAAGGAGGTATTTCTCTTGTACCAAGATAATACGAACATGCTGACAGGTTTTCATCTGCTTGTATTTTGGGTAAATGATTATTGAGTGCATGCTGTATAAGTGATCTTGCCCTAAATCTTTTATCAATCTGTCATCTGCTTTAAGAAATACCATGTTGTCAAAAGAAGAAGAAATAAACACTAAAATTACCCAGCATGTATCAAGCAACACTGAGTATAAATGATTTCTGTCCTACACAGATGTTGTAATAGCTGAGCACATACCATTTTAGAATAGTAATTTGGCTTAGAACTGGTAGCAGAAGAGCTACCGTAGTTAATCTAGGGCAGGCATCCCCAAACTTCGGCCCTCCAGATGTTTTGGACTACAATTCCCATCTTCTCCGACCAGTGGTCCTGTTAGCTAGGGATCATGGGAGTTGTAGGCCAAAACATCTGGAGGGCCGCAGTTTGGGGATGCCTGATCTAGGGGGTTACCAATGATAATGTGAAAGGGGAAGTTGAGTCAAAAAGTGACAAAATTGGCATGATTACATACCATGCTTACATGCTATACTAACTAGGTGAGCCAGCAGGGTTTTCTGGACCCAGTCCTCTGTATGTGGACTGGCCCCTCTGCCCCACATGCAGAAAGGACACAGATTTGCATCAAATTTGCATATGCTTTGTCTAATATGTAAATTTATGCCCTCTTTTACAAATGAAGCAGAGTGCAAAAATAAATCAGCTGCCACACATGTAATAAAATATCTGACAGACAGAATGTGAACAAGTGAAGCTTTCCCCATAATTGTATTTTTATACTGCAAGAGGTTTAACTTGTTTAATTTCTGCCTTCCACACAGCTGTTGAAGGCACAAGAACCCTGCTTTCCTCAATGCCATCCCTAAACCAAAGCCTAGACTGCAATCCTGTACCTGGGAGTAATCCCCATTAAACACAAATAAACTTACTTCTGAGTAGACATGTATGCCATTGGTTACATATCTTTAGATGCCAAGTGAAAACATTTCTCATCTCTCAGGCTAAATCAACAATCCATGGGCTTTAAACTAGGGGGACTGTTGTTTTTGTTTGCTACTATGGTATGTATTTTTGTAGTTTTGTATTGCAAATTGCTGTGTGAGCCTGAGGTTGGATAGCTCAGTCGGTAGAGCATGAGAGTCTTAATCCCAGGGTTGTGGGTTTGAGCCCCACATTGGGTGAAATATTCCTGCAGGGGGTTGGACTAGATGGTCCTCATGCTCCCTTCCAACTCTACAATTTTATGATTCTATGATCCTCAGAAGAAGGGCAGTATATAAATCTAATTAATATTAATAAGTTACTTATACAGTGAATTATTAATGAGTGCCAGGAGTTTAGCGCATGCAGGGAAAACTACCTAAGCCTCTGCAGAGTTTTTACATTTGCCTTTTTTTGGGGGGGGGGTTCTTCAACATCCACCTACACTTACTGTGTGTTGGTATTTGCAGAAAAGAGCTGCTAGGAACTACCTGATCTCAGACAGACTCATCACAAGAATGAGGCATCCTGGTTTCTAGGGGGAAAGGAAGGGCAAACTATGGAGATTCCAAGGACTAGTAAATGAGACGGAAGCTGGAAAAGTGCGCTAAAGAGGAGAGGAGAACAACAGCTCCTTAGGATCCTAGAGATTCCTGTTGCCCAGTGATTACAGCTGTTACTTCACTCATTGGCTACAAACATTGAAAGGCAGGAGCAGCAAGGCTACCTCATCTCAAAGAAGTCACTTAGAAGCATATTTACTTCATAACTTACTTTCTAGGAGAGCTAGAGACTCTTGCTTTTTTTTTTTTTAAAGAAAACTCATCAAGTCCGGGGTTCCTGCTAGCTGTGATCTTGTTATATCAGTAACCCCTGCACCTGCCTCTTGGCAGCCCTGGTCACATGTGACATGCACAACTGTCTCACATACTGTTGCTTTTTACATACTAATTGTTTCTAATAAAAACACTGTTTATCTCTTGAGAATGGGGTAGAGATCAAAATATGGGCTGGTGAATTGGAATAAATTAAGTTATGGTTGCTTGAGAAGTATCTGTAAAATGATTGTAGTGACACTATCCTCCTTCAATGGGAATTGAATTATTTTAAAAAAGCTATTCCCTTGTTTCTGCATTTTGAGAGCCACTCCGGGCCACACAATGGACCTGGGAGATGTACTAGACAGACTTGATATAATTTGGATGCAATTCCTTTCTTTAAAAAAACAAATAAAACAGAAATGTTCCTGATTCTCAAGAGGTGGAGCAGTTCGAAGAGATGTCTTTGTTTGTTTGTTTGTTTGTTTGGCATCCTGCCAGTTGTTGTCTGTTTGTCAGCTGCTTTCTGTTCACTTTCTCACCCATAGAGAAACCTCTTCCTAAAGGTTCCAAAACATCGGCACCCCGTGCCCCACCACCGCCACCTCCTAAATCTAAGCCTAAAGCTAAAAAAGCAACCATACCTCCAAAAAATGCTACTGCTGCTGCCACTAGCCATAAGACTAATGAAGTCCCACATGCTAAAAAAAAGGGCAAGGCTCCTGCTAAGCAGGCCTCTGCACCGCCTCCCAAGCCAACAAGCCGCAGTGCAAACCGAGAAGCTGGTGAGTAACACACGGGTTGGTCGTTCTGTAATGCATGCTGTGGGTACGGGTGCCCAGCTTTGGATTTGTGGAGCTTACTGCTTGCTTTCGATGTCAGAAATACTAATACATTGCGTGTCTTGTCAGTAGCTAACTCTTCACTGACTTTGTTTTCTAACGCACTCTACTGCCGAATGAATGCCACTGGCTATGCTTCCTTGCCACAGCCACCGGCATTAAAAGCACAGGGAGCAGCAACTTCCAGACATTTTACCCATTAGTGTGGATTCAGCTGAACAAGCACTCCAACATCATGGAAACAAGCAGATGACAGTCGTTGGCTTTGCATCTGATGATAATAAGACTTGGGTGTTGTAATGCATGGCTGGGCAACACACAGCCCCATGTAGAGCAAACTTCATGGTTATCATGCTCTGTTATTAAAATTTTGAAAATTGTTGGTTAGAATACATGTACATTTCTAGCCCTCCTGGTTAGCGAGACCGATTTGAAAACACAAGAGCAAAAAAACCAAAAGGAACCCCCCTCAAAGGGTTGGTCAGTATTGACAGCTAAATCAAGAATACAGTGGTACCTCGGTTTACAAACACAATTGGTTCCGGAAGTCGGTACTTAACCTGAAGCGTACTTAACCTGAAGCGAACTTTCCCACTGAAAGTAATGGAAAGTGGATTAATCCATTCCAGACAGGTCCGCAGAGTACTTAAACTGAAAATACTCAAACTGAGGCATACTTAAACTGAGGTATGACTGTATATGATGAAGCCAAGGGTTGTGGGGTTAATGACTGCATATCGCCTTTATAATGATCACTACCAAAATGCCTTTGGTGGATATAGCTGTGTACACATGTAGCCTTTGAAATGCCCAGCGGTCGTTTTTCCAAAGTGTGCTTTTGTAAATAGCGACTTGTAATTGTACACCCTTTCATGCGATGGCGTCATTTTCTCATTCTTTCCAAAGAGGGGCTAAAAACTGGTGCATTGTTGATGTACTGATATACAGAGGATATATATTGGTAATAGAAAGAGACAACTAAGTTGCTGTACTGCTTCTAAGTTTGCTTATTTCATTCCTGGACAAGTTAAACGTGGTGAGGGCGAGGGGCACAGAGATCAGTAGGTGTGCCCCCAGTACGAAGTGACTTGAAAAGCAACTCTCTCTGTACATGCGTACACAAGCACTTGAGAAGCGCATTCTCATTACAAAACGGGTTGCTACCATTCCTTCAGAATGTACTTTAGATCAACAGATGGTTGGACAGGGACAACACAGGGATGGCGTTGTGTGTACAGCACCCTAAAAAGGCACTTACACCCAATGCCAAATGCATACTACCATGCACTGTGCACACATTCAGTGGTATCCCCCCCCCCCAAAAAAAACCCTGCTTCCTTCAAATGAGGGGGGAAAACAAACACAGTTTAGCATTTAAAAGTCTTTATACAAGGACTTGGAAATCTTGCAACTTAAGACACAGTGAAAACAGGATTCTCTTTACTTGCTTCTATTCTGATTTCCTCCCCCTCCCAATATATCAAAAATACCTTAGCAATAATGAGTTTGAGAAACCTTTTCTAACATTAAGTTTCCAAGGATGGCAGATTACATTGAAAAAGCCCTTGAAATGCAGAGGCAAATTGCCCACACCTGATCTTAGAGGCACAGTAACAGGCAGCATGTGATTAGCATTTTGTTTCAGCCGTAGCAGGGATTTGAGCAGCTCGTGGCCCCCCAGGAATTCAGCACTTTACATCAGATCTGAAAGTGTTGGGTGGTGTGCTTAGGGAGTTTATTGGGTTTTGTTATCAGTTGTAAAAGGAAATAAAGAGAACCTCTAAAAACAAACAAAAAGAAGTCCAACTTTTTCTTACCAGAGAATGCGTGAGATGAAATTTTCCCACTGTTCTTTGGACTCCTTCCATCTCCCAGTGAGCTAATGATTGATCCCAATCCTTTTATTATGGCTAAGCAACAAGGAGTGAGCTATGTAATCTTGCCCAAATTCGTACCCCTGGCCTTTTATGCTGCGAACTGCCCTGAGATCTTTATTTATTTTAATAAATAAAAATAATAACCACATCTGAGTATTCCAACATTATCAATGTTAACAGGCATCAACCCATTGTTTCATCTTCCTATTAAGCAAGAACCATAATCATGGTAGATAATCAACTATAGTTTACTATGGTGTGCAAACAGGGCTAATATAATGCTTAAAGCTGGTACAAGATGGGCAGGGGAAGGGAGAAAGGACATGAACCAGCAGTCAGATCTCTTGTTTAAAGGTAAAGGGACCCCTGAACATTAGGTCCAGTCGTGACCGACTCTGGGGTTGCGGCGCTCATCTCATGTTATTGGCCGAGGGAGCCAGCATGCAGCTTCCAGGTCATGTGGCCAGCATGACTAAGCCGCTTCTGGCAAACCAAAGCAGCACACGGAAACACTGTTTACCTTCCCGCTGTAGCGGTACTTATTTATCTACTTGCACTTTGACGTGCTTTCGAACTGCTAGGTTGGCAGGAGCAGGGACCGAGCAACGGGAGCTCACCCTGTCACAGGGATTCGAACCGCCAACCTTCTGATCAGCAAGCCCTAGGCTCAGTGGTTTAACCACAGCGCCACCTGGGTCCCTTGTTTAACTACTGTCAAATGTGTCCCCTAGTTCTGTAAATAATTATGTACTTATTACACTTTAGAGTTGCCAATACTGCTTTTTTAGCTTCAGATTTTCCAGTAATAGGGTGGAACCCCATTGCAGAAACATAACATATGTTGACTGCAAAAAAAGTGTTTAGGAAACCATTTCTGCAATGATAACATGTATGTTATTTCCCATTTCAGCTAGTTCCTCGCACGTAAAAAAAGTGCACACTTCCAAGGCATCGTCGTCATCTCCTTCATCCACATCATCTCGCCCTAAAACCTCTAAAGAGCCAACGTCAAGCAAAACAGGCACAGGGACACCCAGAGACAAGAAGAAGCATGGAAAACAGGTGACCGTGCGGACGTCTGCTGATGGGGACATTTCTTCCACTTCAAACACGGCAGTAGGCAACTCAGAAGCAAAGGTGGAAAACTCTAAACCAGAAGAGCCTCTCTCTGTTATTTCTGAAGCTGGAGACACAACACAGCCAAGCACAGCTACTGTTCCTCCCCCTCCTGCTGTTCCGCTGCCGCCACCCCCTCCTCCCTTCATCCCATCTCTGTATCCAGGCTCTCAGCCCCCTGGTTTCTCAGACACACAAGATGTGCCAGTTAGCACTGAAATAGCTCCGTCTGTCCCTGGCACAGATTCTAACGATCTTCACATGAAAACTGAAGCAGATAGTGAAGGCTCTTCAAGCAGTGCTGTCCTAGACAATAGCCTGGATACTGAGGGAGAAGACACAGAATGGTAAGACCACATGCTCTCAGGTAGCTCATGATAACTTGGAGCAACGTTGCAGTAATATTTAGGGAGATGGTGGAGTTGGAACTAGGCTTTGAAACTCAGAAAGATTTTGCTAATTTTCTCTCTCTCTTTAATTATATTTTCATAACCACAAGCAGAAGTGAAAGAGAGGGAGCCAGGATTTTATGCAGTTCATTTATTTAAAAAAATACACAAGAAACCTTCAGCAAAAGCTTCGGCAAAATTGCCAAGCATACAAAATAACTTGGTTAGACTGCTTTGAGTTTCAAATATATATTTGAAAGCCTGAAAATAGGGCTCCAAAATTACAGCTCACCATTTATTTAGAGATATGTTATTCATATTGTTTGTTCATTCCTAAGAGTTGTTAAAAATAATTCATGGTTCAGGTTGAGTGAATATATCACGAGGCTCAGAGTTCTGTTTTAGGATGAGTTGATTGTTCAACATGGTGTAGTATGGTAGACATGGCCCCATTTCTGAGTTTGACTGCATTCTTAGGACAATTTCAGAAGGAGCTGTCCTTGGTAATGCTTCCAACCACCTTGTTTACTGAAACATGGTACTATTGGGATCTTGCGTTTTGCTTGCTGCTCTGCTGTGCAACAATGAAAGCAATGAATATTCCTTTAGAAAAGGGCTAAGCTGTGCCATGTTTCCTTTCTCATCTAAAGCTCTTTCTATTCATATGTGCTCATTTTTTAATAGATATATATATATAAATCCAGATCTTGCATAAATAAAATTCTCATTATATACTTAAAATCAATTCCGCAGCATAAGGCCAGGATGCCATTTAGAAACTAATCAAGTATTTCACCCAGAAAAACACTTTCCCCCTGGAGTGATTATAGAACCATAGAATTGTAGAGTTGGAAGGGGACCCAAGGGTCATCTAGTCCAGCCTCATGCAGTGCAAGAATCTCAACTAAAGTGTCCATGATAGATGGCCACCCAAAGTCTGCTTTAAAACTTCCAATGAAGGAAAGTCCACCAAATCATGGAGCTCACCAGCTCTCTCTTTCCCTTTAGTTTTCTCACTGACTGCCAGGATTGCAGCAAACCATAGTTTGCTATTGCATCCAAACCAGGCAAACTGGGAACACACTACAGTTTGCCTTTAAATCAGAATTGGAAGCCACATTCAAACCAGCGGTGGCTTACATGGCCCAAAGGATGGAGAAACCATTATTTGGCATTACATTATTTTGCCCACAATCTGCATATTTTAAAATTTATCTGCATAGTTTTTCTGAGCTACAAATTTATATTCCATTTATAAATAGCTGACCTTTTAAGGAAGCCAAAGCTCTGTACAAGTGGAGTTCTAAATATATTAATTAAACTACCTATACTTCCCATAATGTCTGCATAGGAAGGCATATGTTGGATATGTGCTATGTTACACTTAGGATATATGTTACACTTACCCTCAACTGTTCTAGTATCCTCCTTTCTCCATTTGTAACACCAAGCAGAATTCTTGGTCCACGATAGTTTCTAGCCTAATCTACATAGTGTTGTTTTATTATCTCCCCCTTCTGTGTGCTTTGTAGAAACAACTCATTTTTAGGTTTAAGTTTTGGTTACTGTTTTCTAATGGTCTGCCAGCTTGACATAGTGTCCTGGCTTGTGGCATGGTTTGTTTAGATTAACTGTGATTTATGTGTATGTTTGAACCCACATCAGCCAATGGTTTGTGGCCAGCAAAGCAAAATGTGAAACCATGGCTTGAAGTTGATTTATGAATCTAAGCTTGCCTCAACCATGGTTTTTTGTTATGTCCAAACCCAATATCCTGTTTAATTCTTGCATAGTTCCAGAAATGCAAAGCAAAAGCAACTAGAAAATTAAACTAACATGATGTAAAACAAGGCACAGTTACTCTGCTGGTCAGCATCACAGTTAAAACAAGCTGTGGCTTAGTGTTATGTCTGAACACAGCCTTTTCCTAAGGTTTGTATGCATGTAAGCAGCCTCAGTGTCATGTTTCTGTAGTGTTTGTGTCAAGTACTACAGGGTTTTTTCCCCTCCCTTGTGATCTACAGTTCTGTTACCAAAGAAGATCAGGAAAAAGAGACCCCTGACCAACCAAGTCCTGCCCCAACAGATGAACCTTCTGAAACCCTAAACACTCCAGAAAGTGAGAGCTACAAAGAGAATCACACCAGTGACTCTGATTCGGATGGGCCAATACTCTACACAGATGATGAAGATGATGATGATGGTACTGAAAGTAAGCCATCAAGCATATGTTTACAAGGGGGAGGAAACATACTTGTTGGGCAGAGAATTCTGCCACCTTGTCAGAAGAGTCAACTTTCACTTTATTTTGGATCCTCCATCAAGTCAAACTGTTACCCAGACAAACATCTTTGTAGTTAAGGAATACCACCTTGCTTACTTCAGTTGTTGGAACTGCAGAGGTGAAGCCACAGTACCAGTTGCAGCAGGATGTATGTGCAGGCGCAGGAACCTTACAGTGTAGCACGCTATTATACCGTGATCGCAGGTTAAGGGACTGTGCTGATAGAGACTGACCTGCAGCAGTCTTGCATTGTAGCATACAGTACTGCTAATGTTGAAGGTCAGAGGTGTGGGGTGGGGAAGCTGGTTTAGATTCCCAGACAAAAGTCCTCCATATCTCTCTCAGGTTTCAGCAAAGATGAGTCTGCTTAAATTGATCCCTTGGACCTCCTCCCAGATCAAATAAGGTACTCCATTTCATGCAGAAGCCCCAGGCTCTGTGAACTTTCATGCAGTCTAATTGCAGTTTTACATATTTTTTTAAAAGAATTTTTTTAATGAGCATGAAGAAAGACATGCCTGTGTGAGGCAGCTGTAGCCATCGCCACCTTCATTTCCCCCAAATGTACCGTATCTGGGCTCTGATATGTGGGCCAGAAGCATTTGGGGAAAGTTAACATTGTGGTAGCTGCAACTGCTTGGCCTAACACTTCTCTCTTCAGTACCAGGCTGCTTGGCAGCCCCTGTTTTTGCGGCCCTCCTGCAAGTTCACAGGCAGAAGCAACAAGGTGGTGCAGGAGGTTGGAGCAGAGGACACTCAAACCAGGTGCTGGCCCAGAATAGGCACCCATATTATAGTTTTTTCCCCATATAGGTCATTTTGGTACCAGGTTAACATGCCTGGGCCTTTATTGGCTCTTAGCGGTATCCGAGATTCCTATTAATTGCTTTTTCCTAATGCTTTATTGAGGGCTTTACTTGCTGGTGTCCTGTCTATTTTACATTGTTGTTATTTGTGTATTGTATCTTGTATTTTAGTATTATCCTAGAAGACTCTTAGTATTATCCTAGAAGACTATTTTGGCAAAGGATGGGGCATAAATATATCTTAAATAATAAATTATGTATACGTGCCACTTAAATAAATCAATGTATGTAGGGGTCAAAGGGTTTTGATCTGTTCCATTTGTTTTTTGAGTACATATTATCATCATCCAGAAACTTGTTGTGCTGGATTTGTCGGAGACCACTAAAATAACTGTGATAAATATATCATGATAAATGCATGCTATAAATTTGTTTAGAAATAATTGCTTGTTGATGATAGTTGAGGACAATCTTTAAAAATATGCAAAGGCATTAATGAGAGAACTGAAACTGCATTCTTACTATGCAGCAATTTGCTAAAGCTGAAATTTTATATCAAGTTATTTCATAAGCACTGGGGAAAGTTTGTAAACTTTCTGACTGCACCCTAGCAGCCAGGTTGTTATTTTCTAAGTTATTCAAATTCTTGTGGGCATGAAGTAAGTCAAAAGTATTTTGCTTCAGGTGCTAATTAAAATTCCTCCATTGAAAGAACATAAAGATAGAAAGTGTCCATGGGTTGCATTAAAAAACTTTTTGCTGGGATTTGGCACGTTTAAGCCCAAATATGAATGAATCAATGAACCTCTCCCTCCCTTTATCCTCCTCTTCCATTCCATCCCAGGCTCTTTAGCAAGCAAAATACGCCGTAGGGATACTCTTGCAATCAAACTTGGCAACAGGCCATCGAAAAAAGAACTGGAAGACAAAAACATCTTGCCGAGAACATCTGAAGAGGAGAGGCAGGAAATCAGACATCAGATCGGCACAAAGCTAGTGAGGTATCGGTTGTCATCTGAGCACGTTTTGGGAGGCGGGAAGAGGGAATGGAGGCAGGTCTGGGGTCTGACCCAGATGTTTTCATGTTCTGTGAACTGAGGCATGTCCTAACATTATAAAATAAGTCACACTTCATAATTATGAACCCACTACAGCTATTACACTTGATCTGACTTTATTTGTTTTCAGTAGAAGGAATTTGCTATTGTTCAACACTTCCCCCCACAAAGCCGCAACAAAAATAATACAGCTGTTAATCACTTGATATCTTGGTCGCATTCCCATCCTGCTTACTCATGTGTTTTGGATAGAAGCTAGGCCAAATACATAAAGCAAAACAAACAAATAGCATTTCAGGTATGAATCATTTTAACTGCAGGTGGTTCTGCTTCATTTTGCTATATGACAAGTACTTAGCTGGCTTGAAAAATCTGAACGTCAGACATCTTGTTGGGTAATTTTTCTGATCAATTCACACCTTACATTGATACAACTTTTATGCACTGCTTCTGAAGTTACTTTACATAAAGAGCATTTTGCTTTAACTGAGCATGTTTTTCTAAGCCTTTTGCCTGAAATCTAGCCTTTTCCCCCCTCTTCCATCATCTGAGTAGATTCCCTCATTCATTGCCTGAGGAGGGTGAAATAAATGAGTGTCTCCCACTGTTAATGGATTATTGCTTTATGGTATTGAGGGTTGTTTTTGAACAATCAAGCAGTTTTATGAAATAAAAAAATTCAGTTACACAGCTGATCTTGTGAAAGGTTTAATGCAACCTGATAAGCACATTAGTATATTGACACCTAAATGCTAAATATGCATCTATTTCAAAACCCAGGTTAACCCCATTCAACAACACATTTGATACAGCCACCATTAGTATAAACTGGCATTTGAAATTTTTGGTTTGAAAATAAATTTAGATGTTGCATTTCAGTTCTCTGTCATAGTGACTAAAAATATGCATTATTCCCCCCCTTTTTTTGCAGGAGGCTTAGCCAGAGGCCTACCTCAGAAGAACTAGAACAGAGAAACATCCTAAGACGTAAGCAAAGCGCTCTCTCTCTCTCTGTGTGTGTGTGTGTGTGTGTGTGTGTGTGATATATAAATAATTTCTTTCTCTTGGAGACTCTAAGATAGTGCATGATCATATCAGATGCCCACCTGAAATCTGGGTCATATGAATTTGGAGACATTCCCAGAATTCTGAGCCATGACAGGTGAATGAAGATAGCTTATAACATTGTACACCTGCTTGCATCTTGTTTTGTGACCATGGCAAATTGCCTATGCAACTAGTTTGCAGTTTGCATGACAGCAAGAAGGTTAAATATCTTCACTCCTTTGCAGCGAGTTTCATTAATACCCATTGTATATCTAATAAATTGCAGATCTGGAGCCTTAATGTCTGTGGGCTTTGCCATCTTGCCAAATCGAGCTTTCTAGAAACACGTCATAGCTCTCTATGTGCCAGTTGAAGAATATTAATGATTATCGCTACATGTAAAACCAGCAGACAGAATCTGCTTTCTGTAGTATTCCAGTATCCCAGAGCTCTGTTTGTCTTTTCTTTTTCATTTCCTTAGCAAGCCTACAAAATTATATAAACATAACTAATCCCCAGAGGGACATGATGGAAAATTCAGTTTTATGCTGTTGGATTACATTAGAGCACAAAAATGAACTGTGTGCGACCAACAGTCAGTCAGGTGGACGAAAATCCTGTGAAATTAAATAAACAGGAAGGTAGCATGGTACTATATAAAAAAGGTGCTGACAGATCAAGACAAAGGGCTATGAGGGTACCTTACAGGATTGGTGCTTCCAGATTGTTGGTATATTCAGGTGGGATTCAATCACATGCCAGCAAATTCAGGGCTTCCAATTATAGTGGATTGGGAGATCTTGTGCAACAAATCTGCTTTCCCCCAAAGACTGGACTTTTTTCAATAAGGAAAGTGATCGGGAGATATACTGGAAAATGTGGACTGACACTGCCTCTGATAAAACATCAGCTCCCCTCAAACAAATCATGACGGATGCTTGTTATGCAGGATGTCTGAAAGCAACCACTCTGCCAAAGGTTATATTCATGGCACATTCAGTTTAACCATTGCTTCTTTGGGTTTCTTGCTCTCTCTACTTTGATTAGTAATAATGAAGGCTGCCCATCTACTGTCCCTCATCTGGGACAGTGACTGTAACATCTGAGAAGTAAAAAGGGGAGGAAACCAGAATGAGTTAGGAATAAAGTTGGAAGCTTTTGTACAGTACTCAAACCAGCCTAGTGCTATACAATAGTTAACATTCCTTTTAAATATTCCTACCTTTTTCTCTCTTTCATCTAAAAACAGAAAAGAATGAAGAAGAGGAACAAGAAGCTAAAAGAGAATTGAAGCGCAGTCTCAGCAGAAAGGTATGCAGAATGTCTTCCATAACCCAGAGATTTCCAAACTGTGTGTCACGCATGACACGTTGGTTGCTGTGTGTAGGTGTGCCGTGCGAACGCTCCCCATGCTCCTCCCGGGGCTGGAAAGGAAGTGGACAGTCCACCGGTTTTCTAGGAAAACTGAATTACTGTGTCATGAAATGATGCATGTCTAAAAAATGTGTCACCAACATGAAAAGTTGGGTAACCTGAAAACAAATTGGGTCCTGCTTATCTGCAGGGTGTGTCTTTTCCAACATTAGTCCTTGCTCTGCTTTCCTTTGGTTTGTTCACCTAGCCTTCTTTTACAGCTCAGTCTGAGACCAACAGTGGCTGAGCTGCAAGCAAGAAGAATCCTGCGTTTTAATGAGTATGTGGAAGTAACAGATTCTCCAGATTATGATCGTCGTGCTGACAAGCCCTGGGCAAGGTTAACCCCTGCAGACAAGGCAAGAGAGAAATATGGATTATAAATGCAACTTTGTTTCTGTATCTCAAAAATTTTCTTTGCTCTTATATTTTTCAGCAGAGACTCCTGCTAATTCCTGCCACAGAGGTTGCTTCCAAATATATGTATACCCATGGATAGAGCATATCCATTTAGAAGAAAAAAATACACCGACCAGATGCAGTGGCCCAGTTTTCTCCTTTGGCCCAGGGACTCTTCCTGTCTGGCCCTGAGAGTTCTCTTCATGCCATATCCTCTCACCCTAGCCCCCAGCCCCAGCCTTATTTCACACACTTCTTGGGTGGATTTTTTTTTTTTTTGATAGCTGGAATGTTATCTTTGAGCTCCCTCAACTATTTTATTTTTCTGGTTGGAGGATAACAAGGAATGAGTGAGTGTGTGGAGAAATTAGTCTACTGTACAAAGGGACACGGGTGGCGCTGTGGGTTAAACCACAGAGTCTAGGGCTTGCCGATCAGAAGGTCGGCGGTTCAAATCCCCGCAACGGGGTGAGTTCCCATTGCTCGGTCCCAGCTCCTGCCAACCTAGTAGTTCGAAAGCACGTCAAAGGTAAAAGTTGCTGTCATTGCTCTGTCCACTTTTTCTTCTGGCCCTACACACCACTGGTGGGGAATGTACCCCCAGAATGTTGCCTAGAAGGGAATGCAGCCCTGCAGCTGAAAAAGATTCCCTACTATTGCATAGGCAAACTCGGCCCTCCAGATGTTTTGAGACTACAATTCCCACCATCCCTGACCACTAGGGATGATGGGAGTTGTAGTCCCAAAACATCTGGAGGGCCGAGTTTGCCTATGTCTGCTTTAAACCATACCTCAAGGTGTGTGCAGCCTTCTTTCCTCTCTCGCTTCTTCCAGCATTCCAGGGAGGAAATTCATGCTACTAAGTTTGGAACTAGGCAGCCTGGCATCTCTACCTCCACTTTCTCTCCCCGCACCTAATGTTCTGTAACATAAAACTCATGATGTGACGTCGCCATGTTGCAAGTTTCCAGTGCCTTGCTCCACTTCATTCTCTGAAGGTTTCGCATTACTGAACATCACTGTCAGAAAAAGGAGAGTGTAAATTCTATTTAGGTGCTGACACCTAAACCCCACAGCCTTTAATCACAATGTTGCACCCACTTGGCCCCACTATGTATTGGGTTGTGAGTAAGGTCTTTTACCTTTAACATATGCAACTCTATACATGTAAGACCTGTATATGTGGTTCAAAACCCTGGTGAAGTCAAGGTTCTCAGTCGCACATGACTGTGTTGAGGAGAATATGAGAGGAGGTCTCTAATTCTGGCCTAATATGATAAAGTAGGAGATATCTGTTCTGGTACTTAACACTTCATTGCTATTGCATAACTCTTATGCTTCAACATCACTACGAGAATTAAGCAAGATAATCCTCTGCTGAAACAGGAGAGTGTGGTTGGAGATATATCATTGTGGTGACACAGCATAATAATTGTTTTGTGCTGCAATTCTGTCCTGCACTGAAAGATTTCTACTTCTAATGAGATGCCTTTTATAAAGGATTATTGAGAGGTATTAATGGTGTTTTCAAAAAACAAAATGCAAGCATAGAATAAGAGTAGCTATGACCTTCATGGAGCGATGGGGATGAAAAGCAGCGATTATCATAAAAGTATTTGTGGTAATAGCTGTACGCAGATAGCTAGCCTTTTTAGAAAATTACTATGGAATAAATGAAGAGGTAGCAAATTGATTAATCTTTCTTTTTAAATGTCAACTCTCATTACCAATGTAAAGTACACCGAATGGTTACTTTGCTTTTTAATAATTTGCCACCTGAATGTCCAAACATTTCACCTGATGTTACAGAAAACTGAAATAGGAGCTAAATTCTAGACAGGAAGCATCTTACATGCCTCATATCTTGTCCTCCATCAAGGAAGGCAGGAATCCTGCAGTTCTTTGCAATTGCTATGCATAAAGTATTAGTCATCCACTACACTAGAACTGTATTCTGCTATAATCACTTTGTGGATGCCCATTCAACAGGTGGCTGGTTCCCTTTCTGTCTCTACCTCTGCAAGACCTCTCTTCCCAGCACTCTTTGTAGCTAGAGCCATTTTCTATTGGAATTATCTTATGAACCACAAATACTGTTTTAGATAAAGAAGATGGAAAGAAAAAATTGACTTTGAGCTGAAACAACATAGCAGGGCCTTGTATGTAATTTCCTGTGTCTTGTGAAACACACCTAAGAATGTAGGTGTGCTGAGGTTGTGAGAGTGGATCAGTGGTGCACATTTTTTTAATAGACATGAGTATTTGTGTATTGTAAAAGAACTGACATAAGAGCAAGATCATCAAACATTACCATGTAAGTGGAACATTGGAAGCAGCACTGAATTACAGCTATTTAGCAACGAGCCCATAGATGTAAAATTTAAAGTGGGGATTGGGGGTCTCTTTTTGGATTAGGTATTGGATTTCACCTGTCTGTTCGGGGGGGGGGGTCTGTCCTTTTAGTTACACTTAAAACGTCATGGTGTACAACTTTACATGGTATAATATTCATACTGACAAAATATGGGGTTGCACTGAGATATGAAGAGAACAGAAGTTTAACTGTATATGTTATGAAAATAAACATATAAAAATGGGCTAGACACAAAATAATACTTTGCTCTTTCCAGAATGGTAAATACATTACATAAAATATATATTTATTACTTTATTACATTGTGTGTGTGTGTGTGTGTGTGTGTGTGTGTGTGTGCAGTCTTATCTCATACAGTACTTGTCTTTTAAACTAGGCAGCAATAAGGAAAGAATTAAATGAATTTAAAAGCACCGAAATGGAAGTACATGAAGAGAGTCGGCAGTTTACAAGGTAAGGAAATTTGGGGGTTCAACCCAGATTGTATTTCAATTTTCAGAAGCAATATTTTCTGATACTAGGTTCCTTATTTATCAGGTTTACAACCTGTGGTTCACCTTGTTGAACACAGACCATTAGCAATATGTTATAACCTGCCTGGTGCTTTAACACACACACCCTTGTGAAGTCTCAGGTAGGCATGAAAAGCAGAGACTTATTGAGTCCCTCACACCCTGCCACACATGGCTGCCAGATGACATTTGTTTTAAAGGTCATTATGCAAGTATGTCATTTACCATTGTTTGAAAATAATGATCTTTTATGTGTAGAAGGATTTCTAGATCTGGCCCTGATGCAGCAAAAACCTGCACCTCAGCCTAGTCCTTGATTTCTTGGTACAAATGCTTGTGGCAATGGGGCCTGAGGTATGGGCTACCTGCACAGTGTCCTCCTTGTCTTGGCAGAAATTATTACACACAACCAGGAACATGGATAACTTTTTTATGGTTTTATGAGCAATCGGCATCCTGACAAGTTCATCAGCTTTGTTTCACTTCTTACCCTGACTAATAAAAGCCAGCTTTATAGCTATGCATTTATCTAGAGTTTTTTTGTCCCTGCCTCTGTTTTCACTGATGTAGTACATATGAACTTCACTTAAAGCTGAGGGGCTTGGGTTAGGTTGGGGAGAACCCTTCAGGAATTTCTGGCTATAGTGATCTTTTTCGAATGAATAGCTTATTTGAATATAGCAACAGCAGAGCTCAGTATGAAGAGGGAAGTTGACCATGTCTGGCCTGCCATACTGCCTTGTCCAACTGTGCTCTGTGCACCATTACATTCATACCTTGGTCCTCAAACTTAATTCATTCCGGGAGTCCGTTCAACTCCCCAAACTACTCGAAAACCAAGGCGCAGCTTCCGATTAGCTGCAGGAGCTTCCTGCCATGTCAGAAGTTCGGCTTCCGAAAAACGTCCGCAAACCAGAACACTTACTTCCAGGTTTGCGGCGTTCAGGAGCCAAAACGTATGAGTACCAAGGCGTTCGAGAACCAAGGTGCGACTGTACTACCGTACTTAGTACATAGGGCTGCAGCATTAACTCTGTACCAATAGTAGGCAAGTTGCATTTTAGAATGCTAGCTTCATTGTGCTGCTTTGCAGCATATTCCTTTGACACATGAACAATTTTGCACATCGCTGTAACTTTCAATGTTGGCTGATACTGGCATACCACCCGTTCAGTTTTTCCAGTGGGGCACCCTGAGTCACTATGTGCTAAATGTCTCAAATAAATGCATAAAATGTACTAAAGATAGGAGAAGATTCTAAATATCTTACAAAGTGGTTCCTCTAATGGACTGCTTTAAATGTAGGCATTACAGAAGCATTACAGAAACCCATGTTGTCTGTTTTTCTGAGAGTGGCTTCTGACATGATCAAAGCACAAGGTTTTTGCATCTCCTGTTCCCTAAACATTGCTTTTCTTTCCAACTCATGCAGCAAGGCAAAAAACTCTATTTCTAGTATGTAAGAGACAGGAAATGCAAAGTACTTTCTCCCCCATCTCCAAAGCAATTGCCAATCCCCTAATTTAAAGTAATAGGCAAAGTGGGAAGGCATCCTGCTGTTAAATTAAAAAGGATTACCAAACCATTCTGAATGTAATCTAAATAAAGGATTGCCATCAACATCTCTTCCCCCCAGTTTTAAGAGGTCAAAATTAATCACAAGTTTTAAGCTTTCTTTTAAGTCTTCCACAAACGTCCATTCAACTTTCATCCTTTCAATCTCTGTAATTATTTGAACGTTATTCCAGATCCAATAGCACACAGAGAGCCAAGAAGCAAGTGTTTACATTGTCAGTCATGGAGATTTAAAAATTTTAGCAGTCATTTTATATGCATGTTGCTCAGTTCAGTCTTAAACACACTTGAAATACAGATTCAAGTCATATACAGTACAAAGAAAACAGAATTTGAATGTTTTGGCTTTTACAGATATTTGGACCCATGCTAAATCTCCAGGACCAGGAAGAGAGATTTTGAAATAAATGTTTATTTCCCTTTTTATCCTACTGCAGGTTTCACCGTCCATAAGTGTTTGAAAATACCCTGCAATCCAGACACAAACTTTCAACATGGGGAGAACACAGCATCTCAAGAGTGTACTGCAACTGAAATGTCTGCAGCAGTTTAACCTGAAGTCATTGAACAATGCAATGTGGCCTCCACATTTAACAAAAGTGATGAATCTAAGAGAGATCCTGGAAGGAATATGATAGCAGTTGCATAATAAGAGAGGAAAATTGAGGTCATCTTATTCAGAGTAAATTATACCTTTTTTAGCTAGGATAAAAAACTGAGGGTAATTGTTGCCAGGAAGTGGTAAGAATCCACTTTCATGTAGGTTAGAAACAGACAGAGGAGCGCCCCTACCTGTCAGCCAATAGAATAATGTTAGGGCAAAATTAATAGCATTCTTCATGAAAGTAACCTAATGTTATATGGGGGTAACGGATAACTTCTTAAAAGTGCAAATCCAAGAATGTGAGCAATTCTGTGTGTGCTGTTCCAGAATCCTCAACTTTTCACAGCCAAGTGGAGAACATAAAGTTCTCTCTTAATAAACAGGGCTTACAATACAGCGCAGTGCCAGTGAATTTGCCAGTAATTAGTCCTAGCTGGATTTATAGGCTTTTAAATGATAATAATAATTTTTAAAAATATGACTGTCATGCTTTTTAAAAGTGCATTGAGGCTACAATCTTGAGCAGAGCTGGGCAGTAGAAGGAGGTCAGAACTTTTGAGCATGCAATTATGTGCAGGAATGCAACATGATTGCAAATCATGGTCCTCCATAATCATGTACTAATTTGAGAAACGTTGAGGAAGGACAATACGTGAAATTGTAATGAAAAGATGCAGATGGAAATGCCTTTTGAAAAATCTGGTTTTTGAAGTTGGGGCTGAATTGCTGACTTCTAGCCTTGCTTAGGCTGCAAGTCTTAACAATCAAATTCTGAAGCCAAGCAGAAATGAAAGTGAACAATAAAGCAGTTTAGCAAGCAGTTTGGGTCTATATATTTTTTCCTTTATAGCTTAAGTTACATTAACGGATTCTTGGATCAGAGTACATAGTATAAGACCTAGAAGCTATTGCTTCTTGGCACTTGCCAAGACTTTCCCTCTAAACTGCACAACCTCATGCTACTGCCGTGTGCCAGCACTCTCGTAGTTGGCCATTCCAGGGCAGAAAGAGCAGATTTTTTTTTTGATAGACAACATCATTTGCTGGCCACAGAATATATGGGTATTACATTGCCTTTGTGTTTGGGACTATGTGCAGAGAATATTAGTATGGGCACGGCCCTTCCCTATGTGACCACTGTGTCTGCAAATGGGGGGTGGGGAGAACTCATTCCACATAACAGAGCCTTGTTTCTCCTCTTGTAGCAAATGTACACAGGCATTGTGTCCGGATGGTCTGAGGAATGATGCTGCCTGTACACAATTCTTATATCTTTGTCCAGCCTGCTTGATCAAGTCGAGGGGAAAGGGCTGGACTGGGATATGGAAGGTTAATACAGATCTCAGGTCCTGCTTGTGGACTTGCCATAAGCATCTGGTTGGCCACTGTGGGAACAGGATGTTGTACTTGAGGGGCCATTGTCGTGACGTAGCCGGCCCTTCTTATGTTCTTATCTCCCATTCCCTAAAAGGGTCTGGTGCGCTCTATATCCATGTACCAAATGGGTACTGCCCTTCAGGGATCTCTCAGCCAGTGGACTCTGTGCCTGTGTGGGGAAGGGTCGTTCCGTAGGTGTCCCTACAACATCCCCATAAAGGACCTCGTGAAAATTATAGAAAGGCCTTGGAACCTACAGCCTGTATTTGTTGTGTGTTAATAATGCGAAGCAAATTGTCTACTTTTATACCATCTTGTAATTGTATTTGTGAATACATGTTTAGTTAAGTTTAAATAGTATACGGTGGTGAGAGAGGCAATATGTGCTTTATTATGTTGGCCCTGAGTATGTTGGCTTATTATAAGCCTATGACATTGTTTACACTAAAATTGTCTTATATTAGCACTTATTTATCCTTTTAATGTACACGGTGAAACTTCTGGGCCTGAAATACACAATGGCATGTATTGCAGTATTACAATATATATATATGCTATTTATCCTTTTTAATGTATGTACATACTACAATTTATTTTTGTCTATGTGCCCTGTTTAGTTCTTAATTATAAAAGATATGTATTTTTTTCAGGCAATAAATGGTCTCTGTCACTTAATTATTATTTTTTACCTCAACACTTGTATTGTATTCTTATGGGTTAGCTTTAGTTATAAAAGTTAAGAATGTCCAACAGTGCAGTTCGATATGTGTGTACTCCGAGTTAAGCCCCACTGAACTCAATGGCACTTACAAGTAAGTTTATGTGGGATTGCAGCCAGAAACCTTTAAAAAGTGGACACACAGTTAAGCTGCTAATATTGTATCATGTTCATTACTAATACATTTCCATTTCCATTAAGTGCAGTGGGCTGTATTCCCCACACCTCCAAAATAAAAAATAATTGCATTTCCCAGTCGTATCATATTGAGATGCACATAGTTTCTAAATATTGGGTAGGTGAAAGGGATATTGCTAACCACTACTAATGACCTAAAGAAACATCTGAATACCTTACGTAGCAAAGAAAAATAATCAATATTGTTCCGTTCCGTTCATTGCAGTCAGTTAAATGGGTTCAGAAATAAAGTGAAACTGTTCTGTCACACTGCTGTATTATAACATATAATGAATAGCAGAAGTAAATTCAGCATTCCTATCTCTGTTACTGGTTGGAGAACATGAAAGCTTGCTCCTCAGCTACGTGAGAGAAAAATGGTGATACCCTAATGGTGATCATACTCTAAGTAGACCCACTGAAATCAAGTTAGTATTCTCTTGAGTATGATTTAGTTGGATATTGCCCAGAGAAATTGGCACTGAAACTTCATACTGAAAACAGCTTATTTCTCTCTCCAAAATGGTTAGGTCACAACCTGGAGTCCGCCCATCTGTCTGTCTGTCTGTCTGTCTGTCTGTCTGTCTGTCTGTCTGTCTCTCTCTCTCTCTCTCTCTCTCTCTCACACACACACACACACACACATATGGTCACAAAAGATGGTGCCACTGTTCTTTCCCTGCCCTGATCCCATTTCTCACAGGGCTCTCATTTGTTTTCCCACAGCAAGCAAGCAAGAGGTGAGCAATGGAACAAGGAAGGCAGGGCAGGGCAGGAATGCTTGAAGCTGCATCTCCTTTATGTAGGAGATATGCAGTCAGCTTTAATGATGCTAGTTAACATGTGATGGGGTTAAGCACACAGAGCTGTATTGCCGATAGGCAAACTCAGACCCCAGAAATGTAATTGGTGGAGAGGGCCGTGGGTGTAGCCAGGGTGGGCAGGGGGACAGCTGCCCCCTCCCGATCAAGTTAAACAATAGAAATAACTAACTGACCAATCACGTCGGTTCTGCCCCCCCAAAGGCCTCCCCCCCAAAAAAAAATTCCTGGCTACTGCACGGCTGAGGAAATGTTTTTCTGCCATTGGCTAGAAGTGGAATTAAAACAGTGGTTTAATTAAGGATTTAATATTGAGCTATATAACCTAGCAATGCCTGTTCACTTACCCAAGATCTTTTATGTTTACTGAGAAGTTCCACTTAACAGAGGTCATCTGCACCTTTAATTAGAACCTTCCTCTTGGCAGCTGCTGCCCCAATTGTTTCTTATGAAGTGAGCTAGGGGTGATGGGAGTTTTAGTCCAACATCAGCTGGAGGCTCAAGTTTGAGAAACAATGTGAGCGCCTTGATTACTTCGTTCCACTCATCAACTTTCATAACATGAAAGGTTGCTTGGGGCAAACTACCACAAATCACCTTGCTTGGGGGATATGCTCTTATTGCCAATTTGCTACTAGGCCAAGTTCAATGTGTTGGTACTAACAATTAAAGCTCTATACAGCTCAGGATCAGGTTATTTGACAGACCCTACCCTTTAAATGCCCAGTAGAATAGTAGATCACTGTATTCTGAAGGGATTTCTTCTGCAAGTTCCAAAGATCTCGGAAGCCTGTCCCACAGTAACCTGGAGCACTGCTTTCAGTGTGGCTGCCCCTGTTCTGTGGAATAGCATTCCTGTCAAGAAACAACAGGTAAGATTTTTGTTCACACAGGCTTTTCCAGCTGGGTAAATGGGTCTTTGCCAGGAGTGTCTTTTTTGCATTGTTTTAGGGGTTTTTGTTTGTTTGTTTTTAAATGTATCAATGGATTTGTGTGTGTGTTTGTGTTCCTGTTTTTATTATACATTGCCTTGACATGATTGTGCATAAAACATTTATTTACAGTATTTACATACATACATACATACATACATACAATACACAAATAAACAAAGCTCCTGACACAGCAATAAAAGCAAAAAAGACAGTTCCTGGGCTATCACTTTAATTTAAGCAAACAACAAGGAAAGGCAGAAATATATCCTAATTTCTGCAATGGTGGGGTGGGGAGCTAAAATGTGTCACGCTGTCCCTGAATTCTCTGTATGGTGAAACAAAGTTTCATATCGCCCCTAAGATAAAATTGTAGCAGCACACGAAAGATGATGCCGCAAAACTGAAGTCACACGCCATCGCAGTACACATTGGTGTTTTCCGTATACTGTACAGTACATACAACCACATTCATTTGTCCCTATTACTTCAGGCACACATATCTCCCAATAAGCAGAGGTTTCACCACTGAGATGCCGTGGGGTAGAGCGACATCACTTTGAGACCATAGAGACTCACGGCCAAGAGCGGGGCATTTCAATTTGTATCAGAACTCCAGTGCCTCTCCGTTTCCCACCAGCACTTCCGCCTGGCAAATAGGGTCAACACCATTGAGCTCTTTTGCCGGGGGTGGTTTTCTGATTTTATTTTTTACTCCGTGTAACTTCGTACAATAGTAGGCACGGCAACTTTTTTCTTTTAACGAGAAATATTTCTACATCGGTGCTATTCAAGTGAAGTAGAAGTAGAGTGGGTTCTCCCATGGCCCCCCTTTTTTCTGAGCAGCCTAGTATGAATTGGTATGTTCTAACGATGGCGGACGCCATAGAGAGGGAAAACCAGAGCGGAGCCGGAGCCGGAAGCACGTGAAGCGGAGTCGGCACGGGCAGCTGCTGTGCTGGTTTTAAAAAACTCGTGTGCTGAGGGGTCTTGGAACGTTCGGTGGGTGACGACGGCGACGCCCGTGTCCTCGCGCCATGGTAGGTGGCTGGGCAGGTGAAGGCGGCTTGAGGAGGAGGAGCCTGCGTGCGCGCTCTGAGCATGACGCTCCTCCTCGCGGGGTCGCGCTGGCAGCCTCGGGAGAAGTTCTGCTGTTGTTCCTCCGGCCTCTTCCCTGCCGGGACGGGGCTGGAACCCTAAGGCCACAGTGGCCTTTTCTTAGCAGTTGTGGGGGGATTGAGTAGGCATAACAGTGGGGCAGAAATGGAGGCAGATGACACAGGCTGCATACGCGCCATACAGTTTGAAGTGCATCTCCCCTCATCTCTGGGAGCTGTAGCTGACCCTCAACACTCTACAATTCCCAGCAAAACTACACTTCACAAAAATCCTGAGGAGATGTGCTTTAAATGTATGCCATGTACGCAGCCAAGGTCTCTCAAATATCACTTTTGTAATCTTGACATTTGTTTGTACAACAAACGAAGAAACATATTTGTTTTGCTTTCCTTGTGGGTGGCCCAAGGCGTTTCGGCCACTGCCACCCTTGCGATGGAGTGTAAGAGGTCTGTAAGAGCTTCTCCTTGAGGAGCCTTTGCAGAGTCTCACCCGCCAAGCAGCAGGGTGAGATTCCAGATCCCTTGCTCCTACCCAGCAGAGATTTTGCACCGGCTTCTCCTGCCACACCACCAGGCGGGGAGACCTCAATCCTGCCTGGTGGCAGTGCTGGGTGGCAGAACGGCTCCCCTCTTGTTGACCAAGCGGAGAGACCAGCAACAAAGCTGGTTGTCAGAATGGGCATGCTACCCCTTGGGGGGGTGCCACCTGAGGCAGCCACCTCACCCTGCCTCATGGTTGGGCCTGCTCTGGCTCTCTTACCCACCAGGCAAAAGGTATTTGGAACACTCAGGATCTCTCCTACGAGAAGCTGAGGTCTGTAAGCCCATATCTGAGACATAAAACAAGTGCATAAATGTTGGTTGCTGCAATTGTGTGTTTGTTAACCTAGGAATTGTCAGTTTTGAAAGCCAGCAAAACTTCCATGGGTACCACACATATACACCATGCAGCCAAGCACACGCCACAGCCTAATCTCTTGGCTACAGCAGAATGCTTATTTCAAGCCAGCAAGGAAATGATATCCTGTGGGTGCTGAGTGCATGTGTATCTGCAGGCCCCAGATCAGTGGGTAAGCCTATAACCAAACAACTTTTGACTAATTTGCTTTGTTTTTCAATTTCAGATACTTGTAAAAGTTATTGGAAGTTTCAGTCAAATGCAGTCTATATAGTTAGGCAGAAAGTTGTCGATTATGGATCATTCTTAAGTATCTTTACTTTGTTTTGCAGCCTCACAGGCGGAAGAAACCCTTCATAGAAAAGAAAAAAGCCGTAACCTTTCATTTAGTACACAGAAGTCAGAGGGACCCCTTGGCAGCAGATGACACTGCACCCCAAAGAGTTCTGTTACCTGCACAGAAGGTGGTTATAAAATACAGTGTTGTAGGAAAGTGGCTGAGCTTTTACTATTCAGAGGATTGAGGCAGAAATTATTTCAGCCTTGAAGCTTTTGGGTTTGTAATAATGTGTAATAATTCCCTAGCACTTATTTGCATTACAATTTTTGCATTTTGAAACCATGTGGCATACATACTACACTGTGTAGTTTTCAAGGAAGTATAGTTCAAAGAAAAACCTAATTGAGCTACTTGGAGGTGGTAAAAGTAAAGGGACCCCTGACTGTTAGGTTCAGTCGCAGACGACTGGCGTTGTGGCGCTCATCTCGCTGTATTGGCTGAAGGAGCTGGCGTACAGCTTCTGGGTCATGAGGCCAGCATGACTAAGCCGCTTCTGGCGAACCAGAGCAGTGCATGGAAACACAGTTTACCTTCCCACCGGAGCGGTACCTATTTATCTACTTGCACTTTGACGTGCTTTCGAACTGCTAGGTGGGCAGGAGCTGGGACCGAGCAGCGGGAGCTCACCTCATCATGGGGATTCAAACTGCCGACCTTCTGATCGGCAAGCCCTAGGCCAGGAGTCAGCAAACTTTTTCAGCAGGGGGCCAGTCCACTGTCCCTTAGACCTTGGGGGGGGGGAGAGACTATATTTTGCAAAAAAAAAACATGAATTCCTATGCCCCACAAATAACCCAGAGATGCATTTTAAATAAAAGGACACATTCTACTCATGTAAAAACATGCTGATTCCCGGACCGTCCATGGGCCCGATTTAGAAGGTGATTGGGCCGCATCCAGTCCCCGGGCCTTAGTTTGGGGACCCCTGCCCTAGGCTCTGTGGTTTAGACCACAGTGCCACCTGTGAGGGTGAGGGAATTCTAAAATCTGTGTTCACTTCATAAAAAGTGTTTAGAAAGTTACTGTATCCAAAGTGCCTGCTTTCTCCCTGAAATATTTGCTTCCTCCTTGTAATCTATGTTTAGCAAAAATACTGGACGGATGCTTTTATTGTTAAACTGCTTTGAAATGGTTCATAGGAAGTAATTCATAATTGGAATTATTACATAAATAAATTTGGGACCTCTCCCTTAAAAAAAACCTTTAGGGGGTTGATGAAAAAAGAAGAGAGGAACAGAGGAAATATGGAGTATTCTTTGATGATGATTATGACTACCTGCAACATCTCAAAGAAGCTTCTGGACCTTCTGAGCTTGTTCCATCAAGCATACCCAGTCAACAAGGCAGGATTGTTGTGACCACAGAAGGAGAGGTACAAGAGGAAATTCAGCAAATTCCAGTAAGTACACAAGGTACTTGTCATGGTACTCTCATAAGGGCATTCAGCAAAGAAGTCGTGTTTTAAAAAGTTATTTTTAAAAAAAAGGCAGGATTGAAATTATTAAATAAAGTATTCTGAAAATGTCTAACTTAATAAATGTTGTGATGAAACATTGTGGATATCACAGGTATGTTGTTTTTTGAAATCTTTGAGGCTTCAGTCTATGGAACTTCCTACCGTAATACCTAATAAAGTTCTCAAGCAGGCCTTAATGAATGTTGCATTCACTTTAAAACCTTTAACCACTGCCACCAAAATAAATTATCTATGTCTTGAAGAAACCCAGGAGCCTACTTCCTATGACATAGACATGGGATTGACAACACAACTAGAGACAGATGAACAAACTTGATTTTTTTTGTTAAGTGAATTATTTACATAAAAAGGAAAAAAGTGTTGCTTTTCAGATGGTAGGATGCAGTTACTTAAGTGTACAGTTTGCAGTTAACCAGGGTATCTGCTGCAACAGTTCCTAATATCTGAGAGGGTTTTTGCAGCCAGATAAGCCCCCAGTAGTTTTTCCCTGGGACCCAATTTGCCTCTTCACACCAGACAGCCATAAGGAGGAACTGATGCTGAGCAGCAGACTTCTTCCTATTGACTTCTAGAATAGTTCAGATGTTTGCTAAAATTCACCCTCTGTTCAAGAGCTCATCTTGAAACCCTCTGGTTCTGGATTTTGGTGCCTACTTGAAGCGTCACCTCTACCCTAGAGCATGCCTTCGTGCTCTCCCCAGCTGCCAGCTCATTTCCCAGCAGTTTTCTCGCAGACTGCCAGCATTACTCTTTCCAAGCTGAGCTCTGCTCTCCTCTAGTTGGCAGCCAACTGACAGATTGGCCTTTTGTTCTCCCTCCAGCCAGATCCTCTGACCACTTATGTCCTTGCCCCTGTCAGGGAAGCCTTACCTGTTGGTCTTCTTTCAGGGGCTAGCCAGTGATTCTATATGAACAAATTCTAACGGGTAGTTGAATTTATGGACCCTTTGATGGAAGCAAATTGCATTTTACTCTACACCTGGTCCATCTATAAACAAAGGGAGCTTCTCCCACTAGTCATTTTCAGACAGTCATCTTGAAACCTCCCTCCTTAGCAACTGTTACTAAGGCAGCCATAAGTGTTCTGTGACCATCACAAAGTCACAGAGCTAGGCTTCTGGTTTTTAGGTTACATTATAACCTCAGCCACACGTTTCTCTCATAATATACCTTAATGTTACTAAGCATTATCATCAGTTTATTTTGTAATCAGCCTTGCCACAAAGAACTACTCTCAAAAGCAATGTACTGTAGCAATGAGGACAAAAATGCAGTTTCCCCTTTCACTGATTGACTCTGTGAATTTTGTTACAATGGACTAACATGGCTTTTTATCTACTATTGGTGTGAATAAGTCTGTAATAATAGTAGCTAATAACACAAATGACAAAATTTTGTAATTTTTAAATTCAGTTTCTATCAAGCAGATTTATAGAAGCCCTTTTCAACCTATGAGATGGGGGGGGAGGTGCTGTATGTCTCTTTGGCAGCCATCTGGAAGGATTAGAGGTGTGGAGGGAAGATTTTTACCAAACACGTATCAATTAATAAGTTGGCTAGTGGTGATGGAACATACTGCCATAACACCATAGTTTGTGCATCCACAAAAAACCTGGGACATTTTCAATAATAATAATAATAATAATAATAATAATAATAATAATACCCTTATTGTCAATGTACAACCTGTGTACAATGAAATTAACCGAGCCTCCCCCCCCAAACACTCAATCTCATTGCACTCTGTGCTTGTCGCACAATACACTAATCCTAGAAGTCAGTTCCACTATATTATTTTCTGTTCAGCAGCCTAACATTTTCCAGAAGTTACTTATAAAAGCAGGATTTTGGATTCCATCAGCCTTGCTTGTCAACTTGCACTCTGTAGGAGAAATTCCACTAGTCCACTGGGGGGGGGGGAATGAACATACATGTGCTGTGTCTCCAATTTCAGAAGAAAGAGGCAAATATTTTTTTTAAAACAGTAATAATATTTGGTGGTTTTTGTGTCTTGAGTAATTTTATTATTATTTTTTGCTTTTTAGGCCCCCTCCATTAACTTGCCCTCATCAGTGTTTGCATCAGAATTTGAAGAGGACGTGGGATTGTTAAACAAAGCCGCTCCCGTTTCAGGTACTAAATTTACACTGCAGTCTGGTCCATATTTACTAAGAAGATATACTATGTTAAATGGAGGCTACTCTCTAGAAAGTGACTCTCAAAGTATAGGCTTAAGCTGTCTCTCTGCCATAGCATCTATTATTACAGAATACTTTTACGGCAGAATTTCTATATTAGCAGCAGCGTCACTATGTGGTCTAATAGAAAATAGAGGAGGTGAAACTATTTTCTAGGTGCTTTGGGATTGCACAGATTTCTTTATTCTTCAATCAAAATCAAATTGGCAGCAATTATGCAGAATAGATAAACATTTTTGCATAATGCATGGTTCTACCATGCTGGAAATAAGTGTTATGGAAACAGGGAAAAGGACACAACTTTTATTTCAGTTTTGTAAATACTCAGAATAGACCCATTGAGATCATTGGACTTGTCCTTTGATTTTAGTGGATGAACTCAAAGTCTGACTTAGGACTCAGCCTAGGGCTTGCCGATCAGAAGGTCGGCGGTTCGAATCCCCGCAACGGGGTGAGCTCCTGTTGCTCGGTCCCAGCTCCTGCCAACCTAGCAGTTCGAAAGCACATCAAAGTGCAAGTAGATAAATAGGTACCGCTCCGGTGGGAAGGTAAACGGCGTTTCCATGCGCTGCTCTGGTTCGCCAGAAGCGGCTTAGTCATGCTGGCCACATGACCTGGAAGCTGTACGCCGGCTTTCTCGGCCAATAAAGCAAGATGAGCGCCGCAAACCCAGAGTCGGTCACGGCTCGACCTAATGGTCAGGGATCCCTTTACCTTTCATACAGCTGCAAATAAAACGTTTTAGGTGTGTTTTAATTGCAATATACAACGTGACACTAGATGGCAATGGTGAGCCTTGTGGAAAATTCAATGTATTTTTTTTTAAATAAAAAAAGCACTGTCAGAACATTTTTTTACATGTGTGTGGTTTCCACCTTAGTTGGCTATCATACTCATTCTTCTATTCATGTGTGGTGGGGAATAGGTATAAGGTAAAAAGTCAAAGGTGACCATGGGTTGTGACGCTCACCTTGCTTCAGGCCGAGTTGCACCATAAGGTAAAGGTAAAGGGGCCCCTGACCATCAGGTCCAGTCGTGTCCGACTCTGGGGTTGCGGCGCTCATCTCGCTCTATAGGCCGAGGGAGCCGGCGTTTGTCTGCAGACAGCTTCCGGGTCATGTGGCCAGCATGACAAAGCTGCTTCTGGTGAACCAGAGCAGCGCACAAAAACACTGTTTACCTTCCCGCCGGAGCGGCCCCTATTTATCTACTTGCACTTTGTTGTGCTTTTGAACTGCTAGGTGGGCAGGAGCTGGGACCAAGCAACGGGAGCTCACCCTGTCGCAGGGATTCGAACCGCCGACCTTCTGATCAGCAAGCCCTAGGCTCTGTGGTTTAACCCACAGCGCCACCTGGGTCCCTGCACCATAAGTTACTTACCCTGAAATGCAGGCTAGTTTTGGGGTTTCTTTTTTAAGTTGTGTACTAATAACCATTTTATCAGCTTTTTTGTATTTTTAAAAGAATTTGGCAGCAGCCTGTTTAAATATAGCAAAATTACTTATTGAATTTAAAAAATAATAGTACTGGTAATTTGAAATCAAAAGCTATGACACAACTCCTCTCATAGAACACAGTAAAAAATAATTAATCTAATTTTTTTCACTCTTTTCTAAATTAGCTCTGGGCCCCAAAAGCCTTCCCATTCAGGTGTGTGTGTGGGGGGGGTGTCCTTGCAACACTTCTAAAAGGTACTCAGGTTTGAGTCTGCCATAGAAGGGAATTCTATAAAGGGAACAGCCACAATGAATAGTTTTCTATGCTTGGCTAAAGACTGGTGTTTACAGCAACCTGGCTGTTCAGCTCTGACACTTTCTGAGAAATGGCTTGTCATAACTCATTTATAAGGTGTTATTTTTTCTATCATTAGGGCCTAGGCTGGATTTTGATCCTGACATTGTTGCGGCACTTGACGATGACTTTGATTTCGACAATCCTGATAATCTTCTTGATGATGACTTCATTTTAAGGGCTAATCAAGGAAGCACAGAGCAAGAAAAGGAAGCTTGTTGGTAATGGAATGGAAAAAGTATTACTGCCCTTCGTTGCCTTTCTGTTCTTTGTTTTGTGTTTTGCCACTGGGAAAAATGTTGCTAAGGAACTATCTACATGCTCCTTTCGCTACAGATACTTTCAGAGTCTGAAAATCAGCACCTCATCAGCTATTTAATTGTAAAATAAGAAAAATAATGACCTATGACCTGGTTAGACAAGAAATCTGAAAAGAAATGATGTGAGGAGGGAGAGCAGCAGCCTGATAGATCCATCAGAAGCTCAAGTGTACCACCTTCAATTTAGGGTAGACCTATTGAGCACTTTATTTCTTTACCAAGGAAGGCTTAAGACACTTCTGATTCTTAGGGCTTCTGGCAAAACAAACAATACATTCAGAGTTCAGCTTCATCCTCCCCCAACCATTTACATTGTTTCTCAAATCTCTGTAGCTTCTTCTCTCTAAAGTTCGCCCAACTATCCTGTCCTCTCCTGTTTCTCACAGTGCCAGTCCATCCTTGCCTGTGACACTGAGGCAAAGGGAAATAGGGTGCCTCCTAGAATCAATGCTGCTGAAGCTGCCTCTCTTTCCCCACCTGTCTGCCTTGTTATATGCTGGCAGAAGAAGCATAGGCACCCACGAGTTCTGCCCATCACTACCTATGACCCACCTGTGTTTACTTTCCATAGTGGCGAAGCAGTCATGTATGTTTGCTGCCGGCCCCTGACAGCCTTCTAGATAATCCTCATCAGCTGCAGTTGCAGCTGCAGAGAAACCAAGTGGCTTCAGCCCCCTTCCCATCAAGCTATGTTTACATGTTGTTATAAAAACTGTAGGAGTTTGCTTTTCAACCTCTTTTCCTTCTATGCTTTGGTTTTTTATTGTAAGCCTGAAGGCACACTTTCTACCTCTTTTTCAAATGACATCCTGGGAGCCCTTTTGGCTAAAGTGCAAGATGGAAATTATTTAATACTTCTTTTAAAAATATATATGAGATAGCTGGGTTTCTTTTTCTTTTTGGCTGCTCTTTCTAGGGAGTCTGGAGATGAAGATGAATGGGAGGACATGGAGGAAGAGGATGGAGAAGGCACCCAGAGTGATGTGGATTCGGAGGGTCCATTGTCAGATGACAGTGAGATTGAAGGAGAAATGAAAGAATTTCTTTTCATGCAAGAAGAGACCAAGAGCCGTTTCACAGAATACTCCATGACTTCTTCAGTAATGAGAAGGAATGAACAGTTGAGCCTTTTGGATGAGAGATTTGAGAAGGTGAGGTAACCTAACGGTGATGATTCTGGTGAATCTTAAAGGGTTGTTGGCAAATATTCTCCCACTCAAACTCTGATTCTGATACAGGCAAATCAAAGCCCTGTGTAAACGGCTACTTTATCATATTTTCCCAATGATAGAAAGACAACTAACTGCTAAACAATCATACTCTGTAATATGTACCTTACATATTTTTGTTCAATATCGAGTAACATTTATTCTGAACTGCAGTTATGTTATTGTCAGTCAGCAGGGTAGCAAATAAATTTGTATTAGTTTTTGCATAAGGGAGAATGAAATTAGGAGAATGAAAACAATTATTCTCAAAACTCCTCTCCCTCTGTTGTTCAGATTTGTTACTGAAGTTATATAATTAGTTCCAGATATATTCGGATTGAGTGTTGTGTGTTTTATGTTTAGTTCTTTGAGCAGTTTGATGATGATGAAATTGGAGCACTGGATAATGCCGAATTGGAAGGTTTCATTCACAGTGACAGTACGCGGTTACAGGAAGTCTTGAATGACTACTACAGAGAGAAGGCAAAGAAGTATGTAGAATGTCCCAGCTGTCTGATTTCTTTGTGTTAATTTTAAAAAATTCTATAGAATCTTTCAACATCAGGGTGATTTACAAATGTTGGACACAAGCTACAATCAAAACATTAAAAGGCCATTAAAAAAAATGAAATTATTTTAAAAAGGCTAATCAAAAAGGCCAATGTATAGCATGAAAAGGACAGTTGCATGAGCAGCAGGGAAGCCTCCTGGGGAGGGGATGTTCTAGAGTCCAAAGATTATGACTCACATAGATAGCCTTAGCTCCCAGCTTCAGCTTTCCCATTTTATGCTAGGAAGGGAAGCGTCTTTGCTGGTTTAGTGTTTATGTATTCTGTTTACTGATTAATTTCCAGAGACTACATTGAAAGCTGAATAATTTTTATTTAAAGGCATTGTCATGAAAAACACTATATTTCTCTAATTGTTTAATTTGGTTGTGGTTTATCTGGTTCATGGGGGAAGAGCTCAGTTGGAAGCTCTGTTTATATTCATGCTTGACTGCTGTTACCGATGATCGATTACTATGTTAGAAGAAGAAAGCCAAAGTCCTTTAAATATATAGCTATTGATGGCGAAATGTTTGACTTGACACATGTATTAAAATTTACTTCATATTGACTCAGGATAATCAACATTCTCTGCCTCTAGCAGCAATTATGAAGTGTGTATTGGATATGGAAGGGGCAATTGTAATGTCCTGTCAAGTTTAACAATCGGTATATACATTATATGAAAAATAAATAAATACCTTTAATTATATACACCTGGGTCAGGGAACAATATAGGCTGTGCTAAGAGAAAAATATTTAGCTTTTATGCAGTTGGAATGCCTGCTGATACTATGCAAATCTGTATTTTAATGTGATGTTCAATTAAGGGGAACTCCTTTGCCAAATTACACCTTTCAAAAACATAATGTATATCTACCATTTTCTGCCATACCAGTTGTTGCCGGATTGCAACTTGCATTATCCCTGGCCATTGACCATGCTGGCTGATGAATTCTGGTGTCCAACAAAGTCTGGAGAGCATAAATTAGCCACCGCTGCACTAGGGTATATTGATCAATGGAAGAGCAGCTAAAGGCAGATTTAAATTTAAAATGTTTTTAATATGCCTTCATGAATATTTTATTTTTCTCCAAAAGCTGTGTCAAACTTGAAGGTCTCGAAATCAAAGAAGATTCAAAGCTGCTCCCCAGTGAGGAAGAAGATGAGGTAGAAGAAATTGCAACTTTGGTTATTGAAGAACCCAAAGAAAAGTGGGATTGCGAATCCATTCTGAGTTAGTGTCTAGAGCTACTTGGTTTTTTTCCCCAACGGCTAAAATATGCAGGGATTATACTGCTGCTTTTGTGTGTCAAACTAGCACACACAGTAACTATTAACGAAAAAGGCCAATGAATAAGAAATTATTAATAAATTGATTGGTCTATAACAAACGTTTTAAAATCATAACTGGGACAGTAACTGATTGATTACTCAAACTTGTGTATGTCTTTTTTTCTCCTTAAGGTACCTATTCAAACTTATACAATCATCCAAAACTTATTGAGGTTCCACAAAAGGTAAATGGAAGTTTCTATTTTATATCATTTTAAGAATTTTCACCAATAATAGGCACATCCAAGAATTTCAGCATGCCTAGTGGGATTTTTTTGCTTTAAAGGAAAAATAAAATAACAAGCCTTACTATATTGAAAATGTCTTTTGGAATTAAAAGCCATGTGGCATGGAAGATTATTGTCTCTGGATGCACATAACTACTGTAGTTGTGTAGTTCTTTAGTTCCCTATCCCAATAGCATGTGTGGTCAGAAGCGTACGTGTTCTGGGAGAATTGTAACTGTTCTTCAGACCTGTTTGTCATTACTCAAAAGTGATCCAGAATAGACTGGTTGGTGTCTTTTCTCTCTTCCTTTTAGCGGAATTAAATATTTTTGCATGTATTGCTCCCAGAAAACAAGTTCTTAGTAACTTGTTTTACCTGGAAATCAGAAGCTAAAAAATTCTCACTATTCTGTACTTTAAATACTAAACATACATGCACAGTTTCAAGTAATTTCTATGTAATCTGCCAAATTTCAACAATTATAAGGAAGCCATTTAATAAATATTGCAACAGAACAAGAATACATTTTTATTATTATTTAATCATACCCAAACAGACATCCCCCCCCCCCAAGTGAGGTTATAAATTGAGCTTTGAACATTGATTTGACACTTAGGGCCTATAGGTTCTGCTGCAATGAACTTTGGACTGGGCTGATTGGAGAAGAAATCCACAATGTTAGTGTTGGCTTATACATGACATGAAAAAGTATAGCAAAGGGTGGGGGAAGAAAAAAGATTTGTTAGTTTGTATGTATTTACTTTTCAGCCCAAACCAATTGCAGTGTCAAGTAAGACAGGAATCCCTCTGGGCGTTTTGCCCGGAAGAGGACTTACAGCTAAGCAGGTCGAGCGCATGGAAATGATTAACGACAGTGACCTGCCAAGAGTAGCCACGCAGCCACGATGTAAAAATGAGAGTAAAGAAGATCGGAAAGCTAGAAAACAAGCCATCAAAGAAGAACGAAAGGTAGGCTTCTTTCGCTTTTTTCAGTAGATACTAAAATGTGCATTTGTCTGATTGTCACTTGGACTAAAGTAGTTTTAACTTGAACCAGATCCATTTACATCCTAACTTTTGAACATGAACCTGGATAACTTCACTGTTTCCAGGTTGTCTCCCATAGATAAGCACCAAGCAGACTGAGACCATGAGGCGTATGCAGGCGTATTTCTGCATCATATGTCTTTTGACTTCTGTCCTTTTACAATATGCTAAATTATTGTTGTGAATTAAAGGGTGCAGAGAGCAATGTGCACTGAGCACCACAGTGACACTGGTCCGGATCAGAAGGTGATCACCTACTCAGAAGGGAGTAGGTAAATGTAACTTAATCAAAAGGTGACACTATTGTGCGCTATATTAGATCCTTATCAATTGTTAATCTCCATCTGATTGGGAAAAGATGCTGCTTTGTTCTAATGGTGTTTCTCTGTATGGGTTTAGGAGGGGGCAGGTGTTTCTTCATTCCATTTCGATTGCTAATACTAGTACTGTATTGGATTTATGCTATTTTTTTGACAGATCTTTGCTCATAGCAGCTGGCTGCTTGCAAGAATCTTTGCATTGTTTGTGACCGGTACAATAAATTTAAAAGTGCAGCCCAGACTCTGAAAGTCTGAGAAAGAACCCAAAAACTGGCATGCATATAGTTGAAAGGATTGGCAAATTGGTAGCTTCATTCCGAACTCTCTACATGTTACTAGCGATAACAATAGAAATAAACTAGTTTTTCTTATGAGATGCCTTTCTGCAGCATTTGTAGCATGTAATAGCCAATGTGGTGCCCTCCAAAGCTTGTGGAGGGTGCATTTGGGTTGTATCCAATGCTGCCTGTGCACAAACAGAATGGATTTCTGCTCTGGAAGGGGCTTCACATTCCTCCTTCTCCCTGCACATCCCTCAAAAACTGTTCAGGAGGGTTGGAGGGTCTTCCACAGATGACTGGAGAGCATGTGAGGGGCTGCAGAGACCACATACTATTTTATTAAGGAAACTGCTTTGGGAACTTCTTTGTTGAAATGTAAGTAAATGGTTTGTCTGTGTAGGAACGCAGAGTGGAGAAGAAAGCAAACAGATTGGCCTTCAAGCAAGAGAAGACGAGGCAAGAGAAAGAGCTGCTCAACCTGAAACAGAATATTCAAGGGATCAAGCTGTCATAATGAAAAACAATTGCTTCATGTTAAGGACACTCAGCTACCATACTCTTTGCTGATACCTTTTGGAACTTCTGTCTTCAGCCTGAGAACAGCAAAGTTTAAGATAATGACTTTTTGAATTCAGATATAGTCACTTATAGTCACTTATCGGCACCTGGTTACATGCAAAATCATTTTTGGGTACCACTGAAATAAAACTGCTGTAATATCTGATGAAGTGTGCATGCACACGAAAGCTCATACCAAAATAAAAACTTAGTTGGTCTTTAAGGTGCTACTGAAGGAATTTTTTTATTTCATTATAACAATTAGACTTTCAAAACTTGGTTTAACGTTTAAGTTAATACTTCTGTGTTGCTGCTTACAGGAATGGTGTTCAAGAGAAATTAACTCCTGCGATTGGAGAGGCAGGGTGTTATTTTAAGAACCTCATGTTAAAGTATCAGGCCGTGAGTCAAATGGTAGAATTCAACATAGCACTAAGGAGATAATTATGGGCATTTCTGCTTGCCTGGCAAAATGATTTCCCCCCTCTTCACCCTGCGTGCTGTTCTAGGGATTCTCCTGAACCTCCAGAACAATTTGTGGGAGGAGAGGAAAGCCATGTTGTGCCAGCATCAGTCCTTGCATGGGCTTCCACTAGCAGGCCCATATATTTCAGCACTACAGGCAGCTAGCCAGATGAATATGAAGTGTTCACAAGTTGAGCATGATCTTCTTCCAGCCACTGTATTCTACTGCCTCTGAACATGGAAATTCCATCTAGTGATCATGGTTATACATTGCTAGCCCAGCCTCCCAGAATTTCCCTCAAAGAACCTTTCCTGAGCATCTTGTGATTCCTACAACACTTTTTTTATCACTGTCCACTTAATAAGGAGGGACGGGGTCAATGGTAAACAGTTCACCTCTATTAGTTTAAACTACTTTAGAAATTTCTGTAGCTGAAGAAGCAACTGCCTTATTGAACATCTGTCTTAAGTCAAGGTTTCCCGTTACTAAAACACTCAGTGATAACTGTCTTGTAGAGGAAGCAAATGTATTCAGAGCAGCTTAACTTCTGTTTTCATGTGCCTCATTGGATGATGGAGGCGTTGCATGTGTCATAATTGTTTTAACTGTCAGCCAATGACATTTAACTTGGGCTTTTACAAGTAAAGGAGCTAGATAAGCAAGAGTAAACTACCTGGTGCTCCTGTCTCCCTGAAAAAGTATTAAAGGCAGAATTTGATATCACTGCACTATGAGATGAGTGTGATTCCTGGGAATAAAGCAGCAACTGTAGGTATGTAATATTCTCAATTTTTACTTTGAGCTGTAGGTAACTTTTATCACTTATCAGTGAATGGTTTTGCACAGGCTCTCTGCTCTTCATTACATTTAAGTAAATGTTTGTCCATACTGGCTGATATTTGCAGAATCTATTCATAGAAATATGTCAAACATGTTGAACAGACCACAGTCATGTAAGCTACCCTCATTCATGCAGTGAGTATGATAAGTAATACATCACTCAAAGTATTAACCTTGTTAAATCCTTCTGGAAGCACCCTTTTTCATATGCAGACTTTCTGTCTAATTCTTTTTCTAACTTAATAAAGGGCTATTTATTGGCACGTAGCAGCATATGCATTAAAAATAACAAAATTGGTTGGATTAATACCATGAGAAGAGGGGAAGCACAATGGGAAGAGAAAAAATGAGATTGTGTGGATTTCTTGGATGTTAGAAAACCCTGGATAAGTAAGTAATAACTTGTATTCTTCCATTTCACACAGATGCTAGCAGCCAGAATTTGCTTTCTTGTGAAATCTGTGGAAGACATTTTATACAGGATGCACTGGTAAAAACAAGACAATTAACCACTGAATATATTTAGTGACATAAAAGCAACCTTAAGATAATTGACCAAGCAAGAATGGAAAATGACTCGGTTAATGAATGAATTCAGTAGCAATCTTAGGCTGGTTCACAGCTGAAGTTAACTTTACAGCAGAAGCTTTCATAGACTGCAGCTTTTAAGGAATTCAAAGCAGAAATAGCGACAGGCAAGTACATGAAGTACTTGTTAGTGTTTACAGTAAATATCCCTCATCCCTGCCTTTAATTCAATGCAAAGAGAAGAAAAATTAGTAATAAATGGAAGCTCCATGCATACCTCACATACCTTAGAAACAATTCCCAATGTTTCATTCACATTTTTACATATGTTAATGTGTTTCTTAGTCCCTTAGCTCTGGGCAGTTTGGACCAATTCAAGTTCATGTACTTAGGAATCCTTTTGAATATGGATGACCATGCCACCTTCTGCTACATTTTCACTTCCTATTTAAACTACACTACCGTACCTTTAATTGCCACTCTTTCTTAGCGGCTGCCACCACATAATTGATAGGGCCACATGAATATCAATAAACACAAGAGCTGGGTTCCCCCCTCCATTTACCCCTTTTTTAATTTACTACATTTATGTATCATCTTTCCTCCAAGGAGTATACACGGGTCTCCCCACTCCATTCTGTCCTCACAACCACCTTCTGAAGTAGGTTAGACTGAGGAGACACGGTGAACTTCATGACTGAGTAGGGATTTGAACCTGGGGCTACTGGGTACTTAGGCATACATACGCCTTCCTTCACTGCTTAGCTAACGTGCAATTAGCAAGGGGATTCAGAGTTACAAGTTTTTAAAGTCCCCTGTTCAGGCCATTTTAAAGTGTCCAGGATGGTTTATATATTGTCCTCAAACTTGACTTTTGCCAAGCCATGCGGCCTTTACAAAAGCATTGTGTTGGACCCAACATAAAAACAAAACAAGAGAAACTGATGCTTCTTTTTTAAAATCGCACTTTGTTTACAAGATTATATCCTTGCAGGTGCAACAGCCTGAGCCAATCAAAGGTGAGCGAGCCACTCAACTTGGTTGGCACTACAGCCAAATAATTACACCTCTGCTAGGGAAAACACGCACACCTACCTTCTTAATATTTACCGGTAACTTGAAAAAACAAGAAGGATCCCAGATTAGTCAAATTAGCTACCCACATTTATTCCATGTCCAGGATAGAATTCAGACACAGGTAATTAGATATACATACAAGTCAGGGATCATCTCCTTTGCTGACGCCCCAAAGCTTGGGCACACTAATCAAGGCTTGACATAATCATACCTTTCATTTTTATTTTCATTTCTGGAGTCCTACATTTAGAACTCAGTATAACATAATTTTGATCAACCCTTATTTGGCAGACCTTTTTCTGTCTCTCTCCATCTTAGGCACGACATGAACCAATATGCAGAAAAGTCTTCAACAAAAAGCGCAAGCCATTTAATTCCTTGAAACAGCGACTGCAGGGAACTGACATTCCAACAGTAAAGAGGAAGCCACCCCCGAAGGTATTTTTGAATTAGGCATGCAACTCAATTCAAATATATCACTTCAGGGATAAGGACTGCACTAATACAGAGGGTTGAAACGTCCTGTAGAAGTTACTGTAGAACTGAGTCATACATTATCCCTCTGACTCTAATTCCCTTACATTGCCTACTAGGAAGTAAGTGCATATTTCTTCTTCCTCTTTACAAGCCCTCTGAGACCTCTTCATTCACTATGAAACTGTGCTTTTGGAATCATCCATTTGGGGCTCATATTAACATCTAGTTTAATTGCTATTTCCTGGTTCAGAAATACAGATCCTAAGAATACATTCTACTTGCCTCAAATAAGACGTGAGCATTGTGATTCCATGATTCTTCAACTCAAGATTAAGAAATTCATCTCCTTGCCCTTACCCACCAAGCTCTCTAATCTCTTTCCATCTATGCACAGGCTGCCATACCCTCCCTCTTCAAATCTTCCACCAAGCCCAGGCTTTGGCTCCCACCTAAATCCACCAACGTTTACTAAACTCCTACCCCAAACCCCATCCTTCCTACCCACTCATTTGTTAGAGGCGACACTGCCATAGCTATCTTCCCTCTTCTGCACATGGCACAAGAAAACCAAGAACTGTATTACCTGTGTTTAATAAATAATTAATCTTTATTATTGCTTGTTATTGTTTCATCATCATACATTTAACATCTCTTGAAATTCTCTTTTCAAAAACAGTTTAGGACTATGTATCTATTAATGCACCCTCTCACTGGAAAATGTGATTCAAGTATTTCCTTTTCAGAGCCAACCAGAGAAAAAATCTAATTGGAGACAACAACATGAGAACTTCATTAATACAATCCGATCAGCCAAACTTGCCACTATAGCTATGAAAGAAGGCCGCCCTCTGCCTCCGCCTCCACCTCCAACCATTAATCCAGGTTATTTTCTTGCATTGAAGCTGTTCATCCTTTTTTAAAAATAGTTGGGTCCAGGCTCACAGAGGGGCCAAAGATTCAGAGAAATCTCCTGCAGAGAAGAAGAGATATCCATTGCCTTCACCTGTGGGAACACCCTATGGATACAATTCTGCCCAGGGGCAGTCTGGGTCTAACTAAAGTCATTTGAACAATCAACTAAAACAGAGCTAGTGGATAGCACTGGACTTCCACTCAAGGGAATAATTTTCAACTCAGCTACTGTTTCAGTGGAAAGTTTCTCTCAACCTAATTTCTTCATCTGCAAGATAGCAATCATAAGTCTGATTCACACATTATTCTGATTCAAAGCATGGCTTAGCATGAATGTGCAGGCTACTGTCAGAGAGGAGATTGTGTCTGCTTTGCTCCTCCTGAGTTGTTTTTCTACTGTGCAATGCTGAGCTAAACCACAGTTTGGCTCAGCATGTTGTCCCAGCCTGTGCTTGTTTAAGCTTTCTCCAGCCTAACCACAAGTTGTAACGAAGCTGTCCTGTGGTTTATAGCTCATGGTTTGTCCAGGAGTTAAGCCATGAACCTGGATTTAGATGACAAACGGAAACTGGCTCACTGTGGCATATTCACATTATTTATATATTTTATAACAGTGATGATGTTGTCTCCCAGGCACTATATAAATTGCTTTTATATCCCCCATTCCTCTGTTATATTCAGATTATATTCAGTGTCCTTACTGCATGAGAAGGTTTAATGAGGCTGCAGCAGAAAGGCACATCAATTTCTGCAAAGAACAAGCAGCCAGGCGTGCATTTGCTCCAGGTCAGAAAGGATCCAAAGCACCCCCTGTAAGTAATTTTATTGTATTCAAGCCATTAGTCACATTTTTATCCCATCCTTCTTCCAGGGGGCTATATAGAATAATAAAAACGAGGAGCTCTGCCAAATGTATATACGTTAATTCTTTCACTTTCCCATGAATTCTGGAGAAGGGTTGCGGTTCAGTAGTGGAGTATCTGCTTTGCATGCAGAAGGTCCCAAATTCATTCCCTGGCATGTACATCTGGGACTGGGAGTATCACCTGCCTGAAACCCTAGAGTCTCTGCCAAGCAGTGTAGGCAGTAATGAGTCATGGTCCATCCCTAAGCATATATTATATTATGGTCAATGAATACATGTTCATTGCAAAATTATTTTCTACTAATTTTTGCCACTTCACTCTACTCTTTTCCCATTAAAAGCAGAATGCAAAATGTTTCCAAATATCACATTTTTGACCCATAGAAAAGACTGGTGGATGAATAAACCAGTCAAACCAGAATTTGCAAACAACAAAAACCCATAGGAAAATGTGCAGAAATATTTTAACCAACAGACTGGAGGGTACCGCTGAGGCGGGAAGGTAAACAGTGTTTCCGTGTGCTCTGGCTTCCGTCAGTGTTCTGTTGGGCCAGAAGTGGTTTAGACATGCTGGCCACATGACCCGGAAAGTTGTCTGGACAAACATCAGCTCCCTTGGCCTGAAGCAAGATGAGCGCCACACCCCAGTCACCTTTCACTGGACTTAATTGTCCAGGGGTCCTTTACCTTTACCTGCCATAAAGCAAATTTTCTAAGGTTTTTTTTCTCCTCCAGTTTGTGTTGCTGACAATTATGAGAGGTTTTGGGGAGAATCTAAGTACTCTAGCTAATACACAACTTCAGTTAGTGAAGGGCCAACGTGATGTAGTGGATAGTGTTGGATCAGAGAAATATTGGTTTGAATTCTGCCCCCTGCCCCTCACCGCAGAATATTTGGGTAGTCAGTCACTCTTTATCTAAACATCATAGGATTGTTGAGAGGATAAACATATGATAATCCCATATACACTTCCTTAAGCTTTTTGGATGCAAATGTGATAAATCAACTGTACTGAATAATGAACGTATGCTAAAGCGTTCTTTATATATTTACTATATATTTTCCAGGGCAAGCAAGCAACTCCCAAAAAAGAACCAACCCTAACAAGTGCTGTGGGAACACTGCTTCAGAACAAGACACAGGAAGGCACTGATCCAAGCCAAGTAGTAATAGGTAAGTAGCAAAAATGTTGAATTAATGCTCAGAAATATTTGAGGGCCACAGAAATTATTCCTCTTACAACTGCACCTCCCAAACTTTAAAATTAAACAATTTCATAGCATTTCACATTCATTAGCTAGTATGTCCTATTGTTAAAACCACTCTGTAGAAGAGATTCATTTTTGCTGCTGTTGCATATTGCATGGATGCCTTTACTGTTCTGGTTAAGCCAATTCTGTAACCATTAGAACTACTCTAACACTATCATAGGGCTTAGTAGGTGAGTTTTCTGTAGCTTACGATGGCTTTATAGACTACTTTTGAACTAATAATTTATTAACTGATATGCAATATAATTTGCTTTTTGGATTATTTAGGTAAACTATCTAGAAAACCTATTTGGGGGCTCAAAGGGCTAAGGAAGATATAAATAATTCTAGAAACAGTAGAAGGAGAAGGGATATAGCATTTGGAGTGAAATTAATATTCAAAATTATTCTGCTATATACTCTTGCCTTTGGCTCCTATTATACAGGTTATGGAAAAGCCCACAAACTTTGACTAAGCAAACCTTAGAATAGTTATCATAAGACTGGAAATACCGGTAACCACAGTCAAGCACCTTCAAAACACAATGAAAGTTTAATGCTTAAATCTATAATCCTATACTCACCTGGGAGCAAACCCCACTGAACTCAATGGAACTTACTTCTGAGCAAACATCTATAGGAATGCACTGTAATTCTACAAATGAAATCAATGCTTGACTTTTTCTGGATTATGCCCAGAATATATTTTTGCAAAGGATTTTAAAGAGGTATAATTGATTTGTTATTTTTAAGGGCATGCTGGAGAAACCTCTGCTGCAACACCACAGAAAAAAGCACCTGCAATTCCCCCTGGGAAGGAGCCTGGGTAAGGAACAAAGTAACTACATCACCGGGTTTGTGCATGAGTGATCCAATCTTAATTCTCTTAAAAGCCATGAAAAACAGTTGAGAAACAGACCAGTCAAGGAAAAATGACAATTCCAAAGAACTTTTTATATAGTAGAAATAAGCTTGTAAAATATGGAAATACAAAACCTACTGCAAGCGCAAGATACCTTAATGTAAACGTGACATTTTGCTATTTGTATCCATTTATGCAACTCTCATTTCTTCAGATCAGAATATGGCCTACAATGTCCGTTTTAGTAAACAAAATCATACAAAATAGCCATGTATTGCTACACCAGCATCTGTATCACAGGTATAAAAATAGATCAGTTTCTCAAGTTTTTCTAGCTGAACCATTTCAAAGTACTCTTGATCAGTACAGTGGTATCTCTACTTATGAATAACTCTACTTACGAATGGAGCTCCGTCCGCCATCTTGGATGCGGTTTAGATAGGATTTTTTCTACTTACGAATTTTTAGATAGGGTTGCTTCTACTTACGAATTTTTTCTCCCAATGCATTCCTATGGGATTCGACTTACAATTTTTCCTACTTACGAATGTGCGTTCGGAACGCATTAAATTCGTAAGAGGTACCACTGTACCTTGAAGCAGTCTTAACAGAGTCCACCTTCAGATAAGAGAGAAACTTATACCATTGTATATGATTTGCTTTATTTCACAGCCCTCCTAAATTAATGTTTTACTGCTTTTAGGGTTCCAGTACAGGGCAAAAAATAAGGGTGGCATGTTGCCCTTGCCTCTGAATAAGAGCACTTACTTTTTACAGCCCAGGAGTCCAGCAAACTAGTTCACCGATAAACTTGTATCCTGTGTCTCATGAGACCTGTATAACTTTTCGAACTATGCAATAATAAAAGAAACATGATCAAATTCCTGGGAGTTGACTCAGTATTTGCAACTGGCATATATACAGGAGTAGCAAATGGTTATGGACGATGGAGTCAAATGCGCACACACATGCTGTAATTTTAAGCTCAAGTCAAGTGTTTCCTATTTGTTCACCATAACATCCCACCCTCAATTTTATTTAAGTATTTTTCCCCCTCATTATATTGGTTAGCTGGGTTTTGCTACTAATGAAAGAAAAAAATCAACAGACTAATCAAACCTAGGTGACCCTTATGTGATGGTTGTGTAAAATATGCAATACATATGTTGTGCAGACTCCAGTCATTTTAATGGTAATTAAAAGAGAGACCTGCATGAAGCAGAGTAACAGCAACCCTCAACTAAAAGTAGGGGGGGGGGAATCCACTGCTTCTGTAGATATCCACAAATATTTTCCAGCAATTTCACAGCCACACATAACCCTATAACATTTTGAAATGCAGGTATTTGTTTGCCCTGTACAGTCCATTACAGATGAATCCCCTGCAGGTCTACTCAGAAGCATGCCCCATTGACTTGAATGGGACTCGCTGAGTTCAACGGGACTTGCTCAAAAATGCAGCCTTACTGACGTCTCCTGTATAAATTAACGAATCACCACAAAACAGATTAGAAGGCAGAGTGTGGCATTTATTAAAGAGTTGCCTAAATTCCTCCAAAAAAAGTCACAAAAAAAAATCAAGGGTGAGGCGCCGGGGGGTGGGGGTGGCGCGTCGCCTTCCGGAGTCCTGCAGGCCTCTTCCAAGAAATTCTCGCCGCCTCCGAGCAAGGGGAACCAGCTGCCTCAGCCTCGCGCGCTGGACAGGCTTTTCACAGTTCGGGGCAGAGCTGAGGGAAGTTCACAAGCCGCGCTCTCCGAAGGTGCCTGGGGAATCGAGAGAAAGTTGGCCCCGGCAGCCGGAGGGGACGGAAGGGCAGGTTTGTTCCGGAGAAGGCGGCCTCAGGCAAGGGAAGAAGCCGCGTCCCGTCGGCCCTCCTCGTCGCGGCGCTTCCCAAAGTTTATCTCGCCCCGGCTGCCGTTTCCCGCCCTTTCTTCTCTCCCGGGGGGTGTGGGGCGCCAGGCGGCTCAGGCTTCGTCGGGCTTGTCGACGGGCGGCCCGCACGGCTGCAGCATCTTCTCCATGAGGTTGAAGCGGACGCGGGCCTTGCTCTCGTTCTCGGCGATGGCGAAGTAGTTGAGCAGGTCGAAGTGGCCCATGTAGGAGCAGTACGAGTCCCGGTGCTGGTTCACCAGCCACTCCCACTTGGTGGTGTCCGCGTGGCCCGTCCCGATGTACTTGGACTGCAGGTGCTCCAACTGGCTGTGGATCGTGTAGCGGTCCGTCATGGCGACGAGGGTGAGGAGGAGGAACAGGAGGAAGGCGGCAACTGAGGCGGCGGCGGCGGCGGCGTCTCGAAGCCGGCAAAAGCGATGCAAGAGGACGAAACCGTATCAGCCCGACCGAATGCCCGTCTCTACCAGGCCGCCCAAAAGCACCTCACAAAATGGAGGCCGGAGGAAAAGGCGGGACCAGACACGCACTTCCTTTTCCGGATCAACCTTGGCGCTATTGCGGTATCCAGGTAACGTCGCTCTTGCATCGTAAACGTTTGCTCTCTATGGTCGCAATCCGCTGTGCCGAATATGGGGCGGGCCTTGCTCACGGCGTAGCCAATGTTAGTCCTCCCGGCTTGCCTTTTAAACGAATGAGACAAATGCTTTCGTTTCGCCTTCACCGGGGTGTTGTTTTTTCTTGGGTTTTTTTTGTAAAGACATTGGTTCTCGGTATGGAGAGGAGAAGTTAAAATCCCCTGTGAAGGTCCGTGGGAAATCGGTTTTTCCAAAGGAGCGCTTCCTCAAGCCCTGTAGAAAGAATGAGAACGTGTGTGCTCATTAAATAAACACAAGTTCATCTCTCTTGTACAAGGTTTATCAGGATTATGCGAAGGCGTGCCTCTTAGCACGCGCAGAGTCCCTCCTCTCCCTAGTTCAGTGTACAGTAGTAATTTTCTTTCTTTCTTTCTTTCCCGCCCATCTGGCTGGGTTTCCCCAGCCACTCTGGGCGGCTCCCAACAGAATAATAAAAATAATAAAGCAATAAAATATCTATCAGAGAGCAGAGACTGATAAACGAGGTGCCGCAGCTTTCCGACAGACTTGAGCGCCGAGCCCTTTCATAATCTAAATTACGGCCTTCTTTTCTGGTTACCCTATTTTGAACCTAGAATCGAAATCCACCATGATCACCGACCTTCCACCCGAATAGATGGTGAGCAAGCAAGAAAGAGGTGACTGTGCCGAATCCCTCCCATAGGAAAATAACTTTTGCTTGTTTATTCTGCTTGCAGTCGGTACTCTTAAATAAATTCCTGAAATTACTGTGTAGAGATTGGCTTTAAAATAATTGGAAGTTTCTCCTGTGCAGTTAATCTGAATGGCCACTGGGTGTCGTCGTAACCTATTCTGGAAAGTCAAGTCATTTTTATTCTTGATCAATGCTGCAAAAGCCAGCATGACGGCAACAGGGCGTTTCTAGGAATAGGGGTTAATGTGAAGGCAATGGCTTGAATATTTTATCCAAATTATGAAGTCTACTGCATTACTGAGTCCTTTGCTAGTGAAGACACACATAATATATGTGACTGCAAAGACCAGTTTTGTTGACTGGGAATTCACTTTCAGAATGTAGCAGGGGCCCAAAGGGCCCCAATTAAGGTAATAATGTAATTCCCCATAAATCCTGGAATATGCTTATATTAGTGAATTATGGTAACCTGTTGCTTTAAAGAAACTGATGATTCAGCAAGAAGCTGTCCCTACTGGGATAGAAGGTCAGCTAATACGTAAATCACAAAGTAGCAATTCATAAACTAGAACATAAATTGTTACATCCACACATAACACAGGTTCCCATATTTGCAAACTAACAATATGTAACAGATCACGGCAAGTATCAAAGTTTAGTTAGCAATGCTTATTGCGCATGCGTATTAGATTAGGTAATTAAATATGAAATGAGATAATGAATATTAAATATAAAATGATGTAATGATTTATGTGATTGGTTAAATTGAAATCCTTTGTCTGAAATGTTATAAATACCCCTGCCCAACCTTTGGGCGGGGTTGCAGTATTCCGAAAAGATTCGACTGTAACCTTATTGCTTTGCAATAAACATAATGGACTCTGTCCAACTCCTCTTGTCTCTGAGTTTTATTGGCTAACTCAGAAGATAAGCCATTTTTGGCTTACAACATTTGGTGCCGTGACTCAGATTTGAACCGAGGTTGCTGCGGCCACAACGCAGAGTACTAACCACTATACGATCAACAAGATAATACTGAACATTTGCTGACATCACAGCAGTCCTTGGCTTTGGTTTGTTTTAAGAAAAAACTATTTCATCCAGGTGAAGAGGAATAAAAAGGGGAAATGGGGATATAGGGTTTTAATAAATATTTTAATGAGTTTTCTAGTTTTTAGGATGTTCCTGATTCAGAAACCAATCAACCCAAAATCAATAAAATACGGGGCCAACAGTGATTCCAAAAACCCAATGGCAGACATTTAGTGACTGGTGCCCATGGCACTTCCTTAAAATTGCAAATGTGACCACTGGCCTCCCAAGTTTAGACACCCCTGCTATACTGGTATTTTAGAACATTTCACATAGCGATGTTTTCAAATTATTTAAGCTAATAAAACTTTCTAAGATGACTGATAATGCAACTCTTACACCTGTGTCCACTCAGAAACATGTCCTACTGAGTTCAATGGGATTTAATTCCAGTACAGTGTGTAGGGGTTGGATTGCAGTTTCAGAAAGCAAGGAATTGAGCTGTGAGTTCCAGGCTTTCAGGTTAACCCACTAAATACGAATCTGTGTTTTCCCTTCTTTAAAACAGTCTCAGAAAACACATAATGTCTAATGGGAACCTCTGCATATATTTCTGTGATCCCAAAAGTACTTTTGGGAGCCACAGAGATATCACCAGTCACTGCAACATTTACGTGTGTATGACATCTTCACACAGCACTTCCATACGTCTGCATCTCAATGGCAATTCATTATGTATGCTCACATGTTACATTCAACAACTGTTCATTCTGTGCACACAAACAGTGCACACAAATAGTTCAGCTGTATACTTGCACAGTTGTTGACATGTAACATTCAGTGAGTGTACAGTCTGTGTACACTTGCAAATTAGCTGAGCTGTACAAATCAACAAGTAAATGCTTTTTCAAACACTTGTACATGTGAAGAGACAGCTTGCACCTGTGCTCAGTGTGTAAGTTGTGAACAACCCTATGAGATGATTTGCAGCTAGAAATGTGAACTGTCTCCCTTTTTCTTCAGATTATCAGGCTACCATGTAATAAGAGTGCTCAGTGCTTTATAGCACACAATGGAACTCTGCTAGAGAATTTACCATATCAACTCACCCCCATGTGGTGTCATGTAATTTATATAATTTTATATCTTGACGGAATTCTTTATTCTGTATCTTTCTTACTCGCAAGTCCAAATCCAACTGTAAACATACAGTAACACAGTAGGTAAGACCTCTGAGAAAGCTAGTAAAATATTTCCATATAACCTTAGGGCGATGCCTGTCACTTCATCACTAACATGACTGACCAGAATGGCTCATCTGGAACAGCTGGAGCACAGATTGCTATTTGATATTGGTAGGCAATCTTGATTTACCATTCCTATAATCAATCATTATCACATTGTATACAGTGGTACCTCTACTTACGAATTTAATGCGTTCCGAACACACATTTGTAAGTCGAAAAAAATTGTAAGTCGAATCCCATAGGAATGCATTGGGAGAAAAAATTCGTAAGTCGAAGCAACCCTATCTAAAAATTCATAAGTAGAAAAAATCCTATCTAAACCGCATCCAAGATGGCGGACGGAGCTAAAAAAATAAGTAGAAAAATTCATAAGTAGAGTTATTCGTAAGTAGAGGTACCACTGTATTTGGCAAATTCCAAGTTGAAAATTCAAAATAGAAGGTTATATACTTCCTGTGGCTCATACAGGCATTAATTTTCCTGAGTATTGGAAATAAACCAGAAACTAAAGCCCAGCCTCTGCTAACATGCTGCCCTCCATATTGGTTGTGGTGCAACTCCCAGCAGCCAGCTAGCACAGCTGTTAGGGACAGAATGCCCCTGTCAGACTAAGGCAGGCAGGTCTGGAGCTGTGGTACAGAAGCATGGCAGAAGTTCAAGAATCTGCTGTTGCCTCTGCCTCTGAGTCCCAGACTCCAGCTGAAGTGGCAAGTGACAGCCCTGTGGGAGGGAAACTTCTACATACTATCCATCAAGATAAAGATCTGGTGCAAGGATAGTAAAGTCAAAAAGAGGGCAGGGTGATCTTTGTTAGTCAATGTACACATTGTGCAAAATTATTTTATTTGAAAACTCATTGTGCGGTATTCAGCAAATTACTTGTGTGTGTGGAATGACTTCTGCTTGTGCAATGGGACTTCCATGCCGCCCCCAATTCTGCACCACAGGGTTGGGGGTGGGAGGCCAAAACAGATTTCGGGGGCACAGAAGGGAGGAGAATGGGGAAAGTCCTGTTGTGCAAATGGAAGTTGTTCCACTTGCACAAGGAGGTAGTTCATGCTACACTGAATACAACTCAATCCTATCCATTTCTCAGTGTCTCTCATAAGTCACCCCCCCCTTCTGACTTCACAGAAATTCAAGTGCCAGTTACAGGGCTCTAGCAAATGGAGGTGGTTCAAGTCCAAGGCTTTAGCCACCAGAACCCACCAATCCTCTTCAAGCTCCTCATCTTCCTTCCACAAGGAAACTAAAAAGTCCAAAACTGCCAGATGTGGGGGATTGACTGCCCTACCTCTGGAACAACTTCAGGTGCCACAACAACATTGGGACAAGATCAGGGCAGTTGTGATGTCAAAGTGAACATGATGGTGGCGAACATTAAACAGGTGCTAAAAATCAGGGCCATAGATGCAGTTCTACAGGGCCAAAAGATATTCTTCAATTCTTCCTTAGTTGGCCAAGAATAGCAGGGAGCTCAGGGTCATCCTTGACCTAAAGCAGCTGAGTGACCTTGTTCCTGAGGAAGAGGCATGTTCTGATGCAAACATGGAGATGGATCATAGACCCACAACAGAGGGCAATTTCATGGTGCCCATTTACCCAACAAATGGTTTCTGTGCTTTTGCTACTGCACTTCAGCATTTAGAGCAATTACCAAGATCCTGGTGGCATTGGTAGCCCACCTGACAAAACAAAGGGTGGATGGATCATTCTATATTCATACCTTCCACAGAACAGAGCCTCTGGGGTGTGCCAATGACACTGGAGTGCCTCAGGGCACACAAGTCTCTCTGTAGTGAAGACTGCTAAGAGTGCTTTGGTTCCCATGCAAAACGCAGAGCATCTGAGCGTCTGAGTACAGTTTCAAGTGTCACTTTTGTTGGAGATACAAAGGAAGCTATAGGTCTTGGTCCATGTTGTATAGGAAAGCAGAAGGCACAGCTCTGGCACAATGGCTGGGGATGGTGGTATCATGCTAGGACCTGCGCGGTTGAAGTTTCATATCAGTGTTTAGATGTGAATCTAAATGTGAGATTATATCACTTATTAGATGTAAATCACAAAAACATAGAACAGGAGATAAAACACCAAGGAGTCCTTCTACTGGTCCAAAATTATCTGGGGAGCAGGCTAGAGGCACCTTACTTTTCAGCTCAGTCAAAAGTTGGTGGGTGTGGGTAGAAGCCAATCCTGAAGAGTTTTCAGAGTACCAGCTGTGAGTCATGGTAAGTAATTTCCTTTTCTCTGTCAATAGCTCATCTGTCAAAATTAATTTTGCTGCAATCCTGTTCCCAGTTACCCGTGAGTAAGCCCTATTTAATGCAAAGTGTCTTATCACTGAGTAGGCATGAATAGGTTTGCACTGTTCATCTGGCACAATCCGAGAGTCTTTCCATCTGTTACCTAAATGTAATTACTGAGCATAGGGAATTCCACTCAAATATTGAAATGAAGATAGAATTGTTTTCAAACTCCAAGACAAGCAGTTGAGCTGCAGGTGGATTGCCTGGAGAGTAGATGTGATTAATAAAAATAAACCACTAGGAAATTAACTTGATGGATGAGGAAGTAAGTACACTTGAAGGTTCCACAGGAAATATTGCTAAATAAGAGGGAAGGAAGAAAAGTAGATTACACGCTGGTGTGTTTGCAACTTGATTTTCAAAGGACTGAGGGCGTTTTCACAGGTGAAGCTTAAATGGGATTTTCCTTAAATATGTTTATAATAAAAATGCCACACAATTAGTTCAGGAGAAGCTAATAAGCACATACTGATTTTATATATGAAAACACTCCTTGTGCATGGCTATACTGCAAAATAAATCAGGAGCACCACATGACATGGATAGCAAGGAGAAAACTGAAATTCAGGGCCCATAAACCACAACAAAGCCTATACTGGAAAATCTTTCCCCACCACAGAAGAACTGGCCTGAGTCACACACAGCACAAGAACATGGCTTTACAGACTAAGGGATAAGCCTTGGCTGCTAAACATAGCTGCCAAGTTATCCCTTTTTTAAAGGGATTTTCCCTTATGCTGAATAGGCTTCCTCGCGAGAAAAGGGAAAACTTGGCAGCTATGCTGCTAAACCTTAGGAAACCAGAGAGATGCCTTATACCATCCATCCCTCTAGTTCAGCATCATCTACTGACTGGCAGCACTTATCCAGGGTTTCAGGCAAGAGTCTTCCCCAGCCCTGCCTGGAGAAACCAGGGATTGAACCTGGGAGCTTTTCCATGCAAAGTATGTGCTCTGCCGCTGAGCTACAACCTTACATGACTTACCCTGCAGTATGCTGTATTATTCCTGGGTTGTTCTGGACACAGCACAGAAAGATAGTTGGTTTCTGTATGATCCACTCCAGGCCAGCCATACATAGAATTGCCATCTGGCTGTTTTGCTATCACTTGGCTAGACCTGTTAATGCTTGAGACAGCTGCTTGACATTGAGGAAGGCAGGAGAGGGAATCTGGACTATCAGGCACCCACAGCCCCTCCAATGGATAATCATGACTCTGACATTGCTAAAATCAGACAGGCCACACAGGTACTGGGACTTACCATGTTAGGCAGATCAATTTGTTCTCTGTCGGTTCATGGTAACACTAATAACAGACATCAGGCAGCCTTGTGGACCACCCCACTACTAGTAAAGCTGAGATAGGAAAACTGCCCATTCAAATTCCTAGTGTAAGCACAGGTCTACCACTATTCATCAACTCTGCAAACATAAAGTAATAGTATCTGTTCCACACTGTTACTGTTATCAAGTGCAGTAAAAGAATGAGGATTCCTTCACGCTACCTAAGACTAATTTAGGTCCATTAAAACTTCCTGAAGTCCATGATAAAAGTTATCATGTTTTGATGGAGAGAAAAAAATGGATTGGCCTAACAAATTACAGTTTCTAGTGTTGTTGTTCTGTGCACATCAATGATCCTTCACTTACTTCACTGATATGATTTGACCTTACCATATATTCCTAAAATCCTGAAGGAGAACTAACACTTAACAGCCCAGTAAATTGAACAGAGAGGCACTCTTAACTCGGAAAGAATCATACTGAACTCAGCGGGACTTACTTCTGAGTTGATATGCATATTGAAAAATATCCTCATACTTTGACATACTGCATTACTTTCCTCCACTCCATCAAGGAAAATACAGATGGTCTAATTAAAAGTAATTTATAATACTTTGTTCACTGCCCTGTTATTCTAATCTCCATAAATTACTCATATACAGTCTGGCCGTGAGCCAACATAGACTTTTTTAACCCATAAACACAGTGGATTAGATCCAGAGGAGTGGCTGAATCTAAAGGAGTAATGCTTCAGTTCCACTGAAATCAATCATATTTGTGTTAGTCGTGATTAACTCATCTAATTTATTTTAGTGGAAATGAAGTTTCACTAACTTCTTCAAGACCCAACCCACTGAAATAAATGGGCCTAAGTACACCTAACAATGTATTGCAATATGAAGCATGGCTTTCTCGTCAGGTACTCTAGAAATTGGAGCCTGACTTGGTGATAGTGCATCTGCTCTGCATGCAGAACATCCCAGGTTCAAGGCCTGACATCTCGGGGAATCCTGGAGAGAGCCACTGCCAGTCCGTGTAGACAATTGTTCGGTTTCTGTTAATTGGTTCTTATGGGAAACTTACAGATTCTTGCTTCACACAGTTAACTCAAGGCAGTGTCAAATTACTCTTGGCAAAAAGCCAAGGTCTGCCTGGCCTGGCAACAGCTCTCTGATTGGTTAATGACCAGCACTGAACTGTTATCTAGGAATGCTAGCACAGTTGTTTCTTGTTGGGTGTTAGGAGTAGGAGTGCTGCGTATGGTTGGAGAGAGAGAGAGAGGGGGGGGATTTATTTTGCTTTGCTTTGTATGCAGAAACTCTGCTGGTTTTATTTTCTTTTAATAAATCCTGTAAATAGTTATTCTGCGTCTAGCTGACTAGTCATTTCCACCTCAACTAGCTTCTGCACTGTTCAGGAAAACTCTGCTATGTTTGGGCTAAAGCCACTACCGGTAGAGTTATGCCTGACACTTCAAAATTCTAAGATCATGCATAGGCACTTCAATTTAGATCACGCAGGGCCGGCCCTATGGCCAGGCTGGGTGGTGCAGGGCGCCACGGCACCGGCTCACCAGGGGGGTGCATCGCAGCTGCGCCCACCGGCCGCTCTTCCACGCAGCAGCGCCCTTGGCAGTAGCGCTGTGCCCGCCCGCTGCGCAGCCGCGCCCTCGGCAGCCGCGCTGCGCCTGCCCGCCCACCCGCCGCGCTGGGAAACGGGGCGGGGGGCGCCGGAGGGATCCGTCGCACCACGGCGCCAGGGCGCCAAAGGTGCTTAAGACGGCCCTGAGATCACGCATAGGCAAACTCTGGCCTGCCAGATGTTTGGGACTACAGTTCCCATCATCCCTGACCACTGGTCCTGTTAGCTAGGGATGATGGGAATTGTGGTCCCAAACATCTGGAGGGCCGGAGTTTGCCTATGCCTGATCTAGATGGACCTATAGTCTGACTCAGTGAAAAGCAGCTTCCTCTGTTGCTACCCAACAACGAGCTGCAAAAAGTTGCAAAAACTATCCATCATCCCACCTTCGGTTGTCAAAAAGAGAAGCATTTTCTTTTCAGTTTTAGACTGTGCAATGACTAGGTAACTCTGAAGCCACCCCTAACCAGGTTATCTCAGAAGTAAATCATGTTGTTTTCAAGGGTACCTATTCCCAAGTAAATACGCTTAGAATCACAGTGTAAAGCAGATTATGGTCAAAGGCTTTTCTTGAGATGGATGAGAATGGCTTCCAGATGCTTCCCTAGGGTAGGGTGATTGTTGAACAACACAGGGCAGAAGATGAGAAAATATGCTATATTGCCAATATGCTTTAACCAACTATGACAGGCGAGTTATTGCATGGGTAACATAAGTTTCTCTGACAGCTTAAAATTAGTTCCACTGCTTTCTCCTGTGCTTAATCATTTTGTGCAATGGCTCTATCAAAAGTTGCAGTCAGCTAATATACGCTGTAATCTGCCATCTCTTTCCTTAGAATGCAAGACAGAGGATTCTTCACAGATCTGGTATATGATGCAGTCTTCACTGGCTTAGCAATCGTTAAGGATTCATGTAGAAATGATGAATCTTAAGAGTTGTGGACAGATGCCTGTGCTGTGGTTAATAAGGAATTCTGAAGTGCTGGACCTATTGCTCATGGTAAATGCCTTTGAGGCATAAATGACAAAGGAAGCCAAACTCTTTGCAAGTAATCAATGGCTAGATTAGTGCAGGACTGGCTCAATCTGTTTTGTTGCCTTAGGAGGGAAAAATAATTTCACTGGCCCTTTTGAACTTATTTTATATGGTTGTTCCATTGAGGGTGGGGGCAGAGAAGAGACCGTGTGATTCCCCCTGAAGCATTTTGCCTGTTTCATACAAGTGAATGGAGTGGAGTGGGGGACTTTTGTTCCATTAACTTGTAGGGAATAAGGAAAAATGGGCTGTGATAGTCTTGAGCAGGCATCCCCAAACTGCGGCCCTCCAGATGTTTTGGCCTACAACTCCCATGATCCCTAGCTAACAGGACCAGTGGTCGGGGATGATGGGAATTGTATTCCAAAACATCTGGAGGGCTGAAGTTTGGGGATGCCTGGTCTTGAGCCCCTAGAATTCTGTCACCATAGGCAGCCATTTGTATTGTCTGCTGGTCTTTCTGATGCCTATCGTGCAGGTTTTCCAACAGTTCACTCTTTTGCTAGCCTTTCTTACAGATCTCTAAATTATTTGATTGAATGGCTACAGTTAAAGCAGCTATGGCTAAGCTGTCACCCTCCAGATGCTGTTGGACTCCAACTCCCATCAGCCCCAGCCAGCATGAACAATGGTCAGGGAAGAGGAGTTGTACCAACATCTGGAGGGCTGCAGGTTCACTACCCCTGAGACACAGTTATTAAGGTTGCGGCCCTATGCTCACTTACTTCTTGAATCCATAAGGCTCATAGGACTTATTTCTGAGATGGCATGTAGAGTATTGCACTGCAAGTGGGTTAAAAGCTTTTCTAAACTTCAGACATTCCTTTGAAAATCTGTAACTTTTCTGCCAGATAATGGTGTTCCAGCATATACCGTGTTTCTCATATTATAAGACACGTCTTATATTTATTTTTTCCTCAAAAAAACACACTATGGCTTATTTTCAAGGGATGTCTTATTTTTTTCCTCCTCCTCCTGCCGCGGCCGGCATTGCTGCTGCGCCTATCACTATGTCTTATTTTCAGGGTATGGCTTATATTCCTTGAATGCTTAAAAATCCTGCTATGGCTTATTTTATGGGTATGTCTTAAAATATGAGAAACAGGGTATTATATAAAATAATAATAATCGCTAGCGTGGTTCAAAATCTAGACTGTAGTGCCTATTAATATGTATGATACTTGAGGCAGAAATTGGAAGCTTTCAGTAGAGTAATCTTTCTTAAATGTTTATTTGAACAAAATTTAAATTACATTATTATTGAAACCAAATTACTTAAAAACATAAATACAGTCTGTCACACTGTTCCAGAGTGACCCCAGCCTTCTATGAGTTACCATGCAATCCAACAAGTCATCTAGATTTATACCAATAAGTAATCCATAAAGACAATCCAAGACTTAATAAAATGAGAAATGACTGTATATCAAACTCAGAGCTGCTACTTTTGATACAAAGGTTTGGCAGCTGTCAAAACTTCTCAGAAAAGATTTTCAAATTTGCCTGCTCAGCATTCCCAAGAACTGGAGAAACCGACAATTTAACTAGTCATTCCACTTGGAATGATTTATCTGCAATTCTTCTCAGCCCCTTTCCCATGAAAAGATATGTACAAGAATAGAAATGTGTGCAAATGAGCTGCTTATTCCTCCAGGCCTAACTCACACTACCTTCCAGATCCAAATAATTATTGACAGCTGTAATGCAATTATCACATATATATATATATATATATATATATATATATATATATATATATATATATAATATTTACCTATAATAATACCTATCTTCTCTTGGATCCCTTTCAGAAGAGTTTGTTTCTGATACAAATCCTCAAGATTTTTCTATCATATAAAAACTGTTTCACATTCTGTTGATAAAATATTGTTTACTGAAACCGAATAATCCCAAATGGAGAGAGGAATTTATTCACAGGATATATTGCAAATTAATCTGTGGGTTTTAAAGTAAGTGTTTGACCTCAGGTCAAGAAAAAGCATTTGCTAATGTCATTCACCATCACAGCAATGATGTCCTATAACTATTACTTACAATTTTACAGGTGAAGAAATGTAGAGTGCTTGCGAATTACTGACTTTCCATAAACTGTCTAGAGAGAAACAGTTTACAGATTATAAATCAGTTGATGGCTGAAATATACTGTATGAATAATAACATTTTTAATAGATTCATTGTTCTTACAAAGGGAAATAACCCAGTGATGTTATTTTAGTGTGTGTGAGGGATGGTTTCAGCATTACTGTTATCTACTTGCATCGTTAAGATACATGAAGGAAAGCAACTAAAGTGATGCCTGAAATATATCTCTCACCCCCACACTTTAAAACACAGCTTTCTTTTTCTTACAATTGAGACTATTTACCCTAACAGGAGGCCAACCCAATACAGTATGTTGATGGAGCTGGACTATGAACGCCCTCAGCTCCACAGCTAGTCCAAGGCTTTCACTTCCATCTTTGCCTCAGCACTGTTTTCTATTCTGTGGCCCTCACACAGTGAGATAAAGTAGCGTAGACCCACAGGACACAGAGTTGGAGGGAAAGCAAAGGGAAAAGCTAAAATATACAGAGACACAAAGTCAGACTTTTTCTTCTCTGTTCCTCCTCCTTTCTTCTTACTATTTTTCCATTCCCCTATGCAGCTTAGCTTTTTTCTTGCTCCCCAACACTTTGCTATATCTCTGTGTGTCTCTGAGCATTTGGATCTTTCTCTGTGGTTGGAGAGATGGAGTGTAAAAATGGAGTATGAATGGGATGTTACCCACCCAGTTTTGCCATTGCCCCTCCGGAACTGGCCACGTGCCCCCCAGAAGGTTGTCCTTGAGGGTGTGAAGCCCTCAGACTGGAGGAGGGTCCTTGTGCGTAAATGATATCTCTAGTGCAAGTACAATGGGGAAATGTTGGCCTTCCAGATGTTACTGAACTGCAACTCCTGTTAGCACCAGCAAGCATGGCCAATGGTCAGAGAGGATGGGAGTTGTAGTTCAGCAACATCTGGAAGGCCAAAAGTTCCCCATACCTGCCAAATGAGGGTAGCCTAGTGGAATGTATAGAAAAGAATTATTTTGTGATGCCTCAGGATAATTTATGCTCTGCTGTATTTTTGCCAGCAAAGATAGAAAGTGTGTGAGATGCCAAGAAAAATCACTGTCTTCTCTATTTTATCTATTCCTCTCTTTCATCAAAGCAGAATGATCTGATAAATGCTTCTGGTTATTCCCACTCATGTAGCACTAATATCAATATTCAGAATCCAGGCAAAGAAAAATGTATTTTCCATTTCCTGTTCTGTCTCTCTGGTAGAAGCTGGATGAAGACTGCAAGCTTCAGCTTGTAAGATAGGTACTGCAGGACTTTGCAGTAGTTTCCCCCTCCAATTGTTGCCATTATAGAACACAGCAGATGGGGGCAAAGCTTGAATTAGTTGGCTCTGCCTGTCATTGGCTGTGTGTCCATCTAGTGTGGGCCTCTGTGCCTCCTGCCCTACCAGTCTCAATGGACATTAATTAGACCATTTGAAGTGAGAGTGAAGTGATGTACATTACCATCTAAATATGGTCCCCTATAAGTCCATGAATTGCAGATTCTAAAACAAATTAACTGCATCACTGTGTGGCCAGGGAGTCCTATTGTCTTCAGGTACAGAGCATAACTGTGCTAAAAGTCTGTTGCTCTCCAGTCTGGGTTCTTGCTTTGCGTTTAAGTTTTTCTTCTTAGAGCTTTTCAGTCTTGATAGATTTTTTTAAAAAAAATTTGCAGGTACTTGAAACGCAGCATGTTAGCAAGTGGAGGGGAAGAAGCTTTCGAAAACCAGAAGTTGAGTAATTTAACAGCTTCGGTAAATCCAGCATTGCAAATGTTCTGCAAGCTTGTACATGCTAATGCTATCTGATTGAGAAAGCAAATGTCAAAGATGCACTTGTGTGACACATGCTGAATTAATGCAAAGAACGGCACAGGATCTGACCACAGTTCTCATCTTTTCTCAAGAAGAAGTGTCACATAAAGCTGTCAACACAGAAATAAAGCTCTCCCATCGGATGATGGTGAAGAAAAACCACAAGACTTGTGTGCAGATAGGGGCCTTTTGAGGGAAGTGGGAAATGCAAATTGGGAGAAGACAAAGAAAGAGGTTCTCTCCAAATAAAGCCCATCACACTTCAGTCTCACTGAAATCATAGGGTTAGGGTTACATGAATAGTGACCAACTTGCCCCATAGATATTAATCAGATTTTAGCCCAAGGTGCTTTAATTGTCATAAAATCAGAGAGATGGGAGGAAACCTAAAAGGCAATCTTGTCCAGTCCCATAAACCAGATTTCATCAACCTGGCTTGCTCCAGATGTTTTCAACTACCAGTCCCATTAGGTATTGCCCAAATGTTGATTTTGAATTTTTCTTATGGACATGCCTGGCTTCCTTTGTTTTTTATGTTTTATATTTTAGCAGTTCTTGTTGCACCTGCAACTTTTTATTGGTCCTCCTCCATTTAAAAGGGATTAAATGAATTTTTGGAGACTGTGCTCATTTGTGGACACTAACCCAGATGGCCATGTCTGTAAACTTTAAAATGACTGCACCCTGCAGCAACTTGCTATGGAACCAGCAAGAGGCGTAATTATGCTTAGGATCTGATGCAAGGAGGTAAATCTTGTAGAACCAAATGATTAAAAAAAACAAAACGCAAATCTATCCCAACCACTCTGATGCATGTGAAAACCTCCTTAATTCTTAAAGTGGAAAGAAGTGAGCACTTCTTTGAACAAACAAACACACACATTCCTTCTATCCTAATTAATGGAGTAGACCTTGCACTCAATATATTTATGATTAAACCTTAGTGAGCATCATTTATTTATTTATTTATTTATTTACTTATTTAATTTGTGAAGCACTTAAAGTTATATTAGTCATCATGGGTGTCCAGTTGCATGACTATAAGTTAGTTCTAAGCTTGACATACAGTATGTGTGGGTTGGAAATTGCCCAGAATCTAGTTCAGTCATATTTAAATTCAAAAGGTGAAATTACTCACCAAGGGGAGAGGATTAGTTGAAAGGAAACAAAATAAAAAATAAAAAAATTCAGTTAGGAGAAAGCTGTATACTTTAGTAGTATTTGTATATTTTAATGGGACCTAAATTTCAAAAGTAGGACAGAGCACGGGTACATTCCTTTGGGAGATTTGGTGGGTGTATGGCCAGTATTCCTTTTCTCATCCCAGCAACAGCAAACCATAAGAAAACTTCAAATATTTACGTAAACTCACATGCGGGGGGGGAGGGGGAGGAACCATAGCTTTTGGTAAAGGGTGTGGATTGCTTGCGGGTGAATAGGTTCAGTCCCTGCTATCTCTGGTTAGAAGGATCAGGCAGCAGGTGGAATGGAAGATCTCTGTCTGAGTTCCTCAAGAGTTGCTACCAGATGGAGTAGTCAGTACTGAGCCAGATGGACAGATAGCCATAGATTCATAGCATTGGAAGTGACCTCAGAGGTCCTCTAGTCTAACCCCCTATTAATGTGGAAATTCACCAGTACAGTATCCCCAACTGGTAGCCTTCTAGCCCAGGCATCCCCAGACTTCGGCCCTCCAGATGTTTTGGACTACAATTCCCATCATCCCTGACCACTGGTCCTCTTAGCTAGGGATCATGGGAGTTGTAGGCCAAAACATCTGGAGGGGCGCAGTTTGAGGATGCCTGTTCTAGCCTGTTTAGAAAATGCCTAAAAGGAGAGTTCGCCACTGAGGAAGTCTGTTCCACTATCAAGCACCTCATAAAATCAGGATTCCTAATGTTCCTAATGTTTCATCTAAATCATTTTTCTTGTACTTTTAATCAATTGGCACAGGTCCTACCCTCTGGAGCAACAGAAACAAATTTGTGCCATCTTCTATGCGACAACACTTCAAAGATTGCCATTATATTGCCTCTTATTTTTTCTGCTCTAAAATAAATATACTCAACTCCTTCAAACTTTCCTCACAGGATTTATACCTCACCATCTCTACCACCCACCTCTGAATGAATGCCAGCTTTGTTAAACTGCAATGCCTCAAACTAAACACAGTACTGCAGGTAAGGCCTAACAAAAAGCAGAATACTTGTTTCATCTGATCAGGAAAATATGCTTTTGTTGATGCAACCATATTCTCACCTAGTTGGCATAAGGCAGCTCCCTCTATTTCCACAGGCTGCCCCCTGACCAGAATGAAGTAACTCCAGAGAAGTGACTCATACAGAGACTCAACAGGCAGATGCCTCTGAGGTTGGGTCATTCTGCTGTGTCTCTACATCAGGAGGGACTGAATAATTCAACCATACTTGATGCAGAGATGCAGCAGAGTTACCAGCTCCCAGAAAATGCAGTGAATCATGCAGGCACCTCTCTGGGCATCAGGCAGTAGGCAGCCACCTTCCTGAATGGATCCCTTGAGCACACAGGAGCTTCAAATATTTAATTGATAATCTCACTTTGATTTGGTCTTGTCACTCAGAGGGAGGTCATGATCAGAGTTGACACAAATATCATTGCAATGGCTGGGGGTGTGGGCAGTTTGCTTGCAGGCTGAGATAAGTTCTTGGCAGAATGTGTGTGAGGTCCAGACTGGACTTGCCTTTAAAAGTCTTGATTTCTCTATCTAAAAAGCAGATGCAGAAGGTCCCATTTGGATTGGGACCATTATGCTGGAGATGTTTTTAAACAATAAACAAGAATGTGCTCTTCTGCCATTTCCCCAGTTTAAATCTACTCAAAGCTGTTATTAGCTGAAAGGGAGAGGGAGAGGTACAATGTGAGCACATATTCCCCTCTTTAACTGTGACTAAAAGAATATGTAGAAGGCTATTTAAATTAGTGGGACAGTGGAAGGGGTTAAGGCAAGCCTTTTCCGCCAGCACAACAGCCCTGCAGCTTATCAGACCTCCACAGCTGCTTTTCAGCAAGGAAAAAGATGTCAGGACAAGAGAACTTATCATAGATCTTCCATGTCACATCTAGTTTGTCTCTGGTGAAGAGCATCTTTGGCTGTTTGCAGTTGAAATTGATGCACAGACTCATAAGGCTGTGAGTTGTCTGAAAGCACCTTAGGGAATGCAGAGCCTTTCTCTAGGGGCTTGATGAGTTGTAATGGATCTGTTGCTCTATAACCATGTTGCTTGCCATCACTTACTGTTTGCTATACTTATAAATAAACCAAATATTACAAATGCACCTTAGCCATCTCCAGTGCTTGTACTCTCGTCTAAAATAAATGTCCCACCGCTTGGGAAATTGAGGAGTGTGTACCATTAGTGTTCTGTCTCATCTCTGTGTTTGTTTTTCGCCACCCTGCAGCTTTCCTGTCAACATCATAGTGTCTGGAAAAGGTACAGAAAAGCAAGACATTGATCATAACGGCTCATCTTCCTTAAAGGGGAAAAAAGACTAAGGATATGGCAAAAAAGGACAACTGTGGCGTCAAGGGCGTATAAAATCAGGAGGGGTGTGAAGGGTGAGAAAAGTTATTCACAACCTCTCAAAATATGAGTTAAGGATTATGCAGTTAAATTTGCAGCAGCAGCTTTCAGAGAAATCACTTCACAAATGACTTTTAATAGAGGTTAGGATGGAGTCATACATAATGATGATCACATGGTTGTCACCTCTGTTGAAGACAGAGGACTGACCTCCGTGGATCTTTACCATGACACAGCATGGGAATTCTTAGATGCTCTCTCCAGCAGTAGCTGGGAAGCTAATTTCTTAATTGATCATTTCATATTTGCAGAGTGACTTCCTGCAGGTTCCCTTAAAGCATCATCTGCCCATTACCAGAGAATGGTTCAGTTTGGTTTTGGAAATGATTTCAAGCCACCACTACATCTGTCCTGCCTATAGTGTCATGAAATGTAATAATCTTGATTAGGCACTGTAGTAATGTTTGGACACGCAAATCCCACATTGCCTAAGGCCTTTGTTCAGCAATGCATAGACGTACATGTCTATCTTTAAACATAATCCCAACTTGCAATCAGCTAGGAATGTGCTCCAGTCTCTTGAGATGAGCCCTCGGTCAGTATCAGAGCAACCAACATGTATACGCATGTATAGGCAGTAATATGTGCACAGCCAGTCACAGTGTCACAGTGATCAATGATTTAGAGGCATGTGACAAAGACATTCCTGATGAACTAGTTCTACTGACATAGCTAGGATAGTCTCAGGACCAGAATTTCGGAAGAGACAATAAAATGAATATGGTTCCACTCCTATACAAATTTAGTAGCACTAGTAAATATAGTTGATTCCATATTGAGAAGTATGGGAAGCTGCCCGCTCTCCAAATAACTGTTGGCTGAGGGGGAACAGAGAGCCCTATAAGGCCTGCTTATTTTAGCTTTGAAACTGTTTCCAGTCCCATAAGATGAAAACAATTTGCAGATTAGGGCACCTGGAGGCATATACAGTGGAACCTCAGTTTATGAACACCTCGGTTTATGAATTTTCGGTTTATGAACACCGCAGACCCATCTGGAACGGATTAATTCATTTTCCATTACTTTCAATGGGAAAGTTCGCTTCAGTTTATGAATGCTTCAGTTTATGAACAGACTTCCGGAACCAATTACACCCATGCTTCAGTTTATGAACGCTTCAGTTTAAGTACTCCGCGGACCCATCTGGAACGGATTAATCCACTTTCCATTACTTTCAATGGGAAAGTTCGCTTCAGTTTATGAACGCTTCAGTTTATGAACAGACTTCCAGAACCAATTGTGTTCATAAACCGAGGTACCACTGTATTGGATTTAGAAATGCATGATCACAACTAGAAAGGAGGTTTTGTGCCTTTAAGACAGAAGTGGCCCAGCTTTCTGAAGTCATTCAAACTCAGGGGTTACGTTCTCACAGGGTCTGTTCTCCTCCATCATGGAGGCTTAACTTTATTCTCGAGCTTGTGGCTGTAAAATGAAGGGTCCTTGTGCACCCTGACCCACAGCAGACCAGTTTTGTCTCTTGAAATCCAAAATGTAGTTTCTTGATTGATTCTGGTAGGAATGGCTATTCCTGACTTGTGTACAACTCAAGAAAATGGAAGTCCAGCACCCTAAGAAACCTCAATCCAAAACTTTTAAGAGAGCAAAGTCCCCAGACTCATCCTGGCCTCCATCATTAACTCCTTAAATTCTAGAGAAACACAGTCAACCCCCACTTATCAGAATTCACACTGCCTCTTCTCAACTTTTAAGCATCATTTTCCATCTGGGTTGTACAATGGCCTGGCATGTATGTTTGCTTCGAAAACAAAGCCAATTTTCCTGAATTAGGAGCATGGACTTTTCCTGCATCTCTGGTGCAAGCTTGGTCTGGTGGTGCTCCTGGTGTTTTTCTTCCACTGGGGCATTCCAGGAGAAGGATCCCTTAACCTCATTGCAAGGACTGAGGACCTGCTCTTCAGCAGAAGGAAAACCCAGCAAAACATAACCTATTAATTTAGCAAAGAGCTTTGAAGAACAGGGTGCCTTGTTCTTTTAAAGTTTGCACAATAACAGAAAAAAGGAATTCCCGCAGAAGGCAAATGATGACAGATCAGTCACTAGACCAACTGTAACAAACAACCCCCAAACCCACAAGTCCACCCACACTTCCTAGAATAGACAAGAGTGGGTTACTTACAGCCCCTTAAAAGTGAAACAAAAAATGGCTTTCTGGAAAAACTCTTAGTTGCTGAGTTATGTTCTTTTGTGGGGTAAGAAAGGGTTGTGTGGAGATTTAAGAATGAAAACCCTGATCCTAACCATACGTGTAACCCAATTCCATGCATGTTTACTCAGAGGAGCTCACCTAAATCCTCCTGTTCCTGAATTGTTTCAACCCCAGCAGCTGGTTGTTATAACAACACTATTGTTGAGAACTGGTGCCCGAGTTTGCTTTTCCCCTCCTCCTTCCCCATTCCCTTTTATCACTTCTTTTTAAAAAGAATGTATGTCTGCTGCCTTGTTTTAAATTATTGTAACATAAGCTGCTCTGGGAGACTTTTTGGCTGAAAGCAGGGCAAAAGTAACAACAACAACAACAACAACAGCAACAGCAACAACAACAACAATGTGTGCAGACAAACATATGATCTTATTTGGAAATAAGTCCCATTGGGCTATAAGGCTGCAATTCTATGCACACTAATTGTATGTCAGGATTTGAGTGGGACTGTACGTCTGAGTTTGCATGCATAGGATAAGCAATGAAGAAAGATACGGCATTTTAAAAGTTCACAGCCCATCCCTCAGCTGCAAACTCTAATACTTAAGGCTTAAGCTAATGAAAGGAAGACAAGAGAGTATATCTCAGCCAAATCTATAATTTCATGAGCTATCATTATGCTTCTCATTCATATGCTATGACTCAAGTGTGGGGATGAGAGCCTTTGGACAGATAAAAGATGGAGTGTTCCCTTGATCACAGGGATATAGCCAAGCTTCCTTCATAAGCAGGAATGTGACTTTTCCAGGAGGGCATCAGAGAAAATAAAAACTAGTGATTTCTTTACAAACAACAGAATCTTCTACACTACAGCTACACGGTCCCAAACTTTCATGGGATTTAGTGCTTATGAATTGTTGGCAACGGAATGCCAAGTTGAATCTGAACTATGGGAACACAAAAAGCTGCCTTATATCAAGCCAGACTATTACTCTTTTGTCTTGCCCAGGGGTAGCCAACTTGGTGTCCTCCAGATGTTGCTGAACTGCAGTTCCCATCATCCCTGACCACAGGCCTTGCTGGATGTTGCTGATGGGAATTGGAGTCCAACAATAGGATGGCTATCCCTCCCTGGTCTAGTCTCACGGGCAGACATTATCCAGGGTTTCAGGCAGTGGTCTTTCCCATCACCTGATCCCATTATTAAGAATGTAAGACAAGACCCGCTGGAATGAACCAAAGAGCCAGCCCATTTAATCCAACGTCTTTTTCTCATTGTGGAAACAAACAAGCAGGGCAGCAGATATGTGCAATGGCACTCTCCTATCTGTGCTGCCCAGTGACTGCTGCTTAGAGATATTGAAGGTGAACATGATGAGATCTTATGCATGCAACCTATGTGCTCTACCAATGAACTATAGTCTGTCCACATTTTTTGGGGGGGTGTAACACCTTTTAAACCTATCCAGGTTTTCTTTGAAAAGAAAATCACATTCCTCCCCATATTTACATCCAGACACTTCCACGCATTTATGATGAGCCACTTTCCCTTATTTGCGCGTTGTTTGTGTGTTTTCACCCTTTAATGCCACTTAAATAACTATTCTTTTCAAAAATCGCCCTAAGCGTCAGGTCGATGGGCGTCTCGTGGCAGATGCTGACTGACACCGCTTTTAACCCGCGGTGATTCACGAGGCCTGGGGCGAAAATGACATGGGATTCATCCCACGTCGAGGAAACACGCCCGGAGAATCCGCTTCCGCACGCACCGCGGCGATCCCAGCATTGTTTCCGACTTTCTCAGGCAGCCTCGAGTTGTGCCTTTTCACAAGGCGGCATCCACTCAACGCCACCGCGTCGCCCATCACTTGCGGGGGAGGGAAAGGGAACCAATGGGCGGCGCGTGGGAGGAGCCGGGGGCGGGGCGAGTCAAGCGGCGGGGGGAACTCCCACCATGGCCAAGTTGACAAGCTCTTGCACAAGGCGGCGTGTTTTTGGCTGGGGCGTCTTTGGGGCAGCAGCGCGACGCGAGGCTCTCGTCTCTTCTCTTCCCAAGTACATGCGGGTAAGTGCTCGGGTCCTTATAGCCCTGGACGGCATGGAAATATCCTTGGGGGGAATGGTGATGGGGCAAGGCAGCAAATCTATCTATCTAAATGGGGAAAGCGGAGGACACCAGAAGCTGTGCCTTCTCCTCTCTTCGGTCAGTGGGACACTCTCTTTCTTTTTTACGTCCAGCCTGAACTTCTTCAGGGAGTTGTGTGGACGATCGTGGGGGGGGGGGTGACCGACACCGGGAGAAGCCTTCTGCTTCTTGGGCTGGAGGGGAAGTTTTGGTGTCTTGGAGGAACAAACTTTCGCCGTCGATGCTGAAGCGCTTTTTGCCGATCAGGCAACTAGTGATGAGCAGTTAGAAGCATTGGTCTGATTTAGGGGAACTTGATTTTCTTTTCTTCACTTTTGCTTCAAGGTGGCTTATATAGGGCACCCAGGCGGTCCTGGGTTGCAGTCCTGACCCCCTGTACTTGGTGTGTTACCAGTGACTTCGGTTGGAAGTGGTTTGTGCCCATTCCCTTGACTGTCAAGCTTTGCACCATGCGCATAGGCATAGTAAGGGTGCACAAGATCGCCCCCCTACAACCTGCTCACACACTGAACGCAAGGTGGGCTTATTGCTGAGGAGACATTCTGAGGGTTCGGCTTTGCCAGACTTCCTTCCCTGAGTTAAAGGTGGACAGTCTGTCGTGATCATGAAATGAAGGCAGAAATATTATCCACACTTACTTAGGAGTTTATCAGCTAAGGGGCGCTGCGGGGAATGTTCTGCCAGACTTCCATAAGGTTTTCTTCACCTTGTATTGAACTAATGGTCTGATTGCTTAAGTGGATGTGAACCCGAGTAGCATTTGGTTGGAAAAACCTGCGTTAACTTTTTAGTTTAATATTACAATCCTTCTCTTCTTGTTGTTATTAATGAGATCTGCATGCCTCATATCATAAAGTTATTTGGGGGCGTCTTAAATTATAACATCTTAAACTGGCTGTCAAGGAAGAGCTGGCTATACATGTTTGAAGCTAGGGTAGCCAACATGGTGCCCGCGGTGCCTGCAAAGCTTCTGAGCTCAGCTCACCCCCCGTACTATTCCCCGTGAGATTGCCAGGACGCTTACCAAAACGCCCTTAAAAAGGAGGAAGTTGGAACAGCGACACTCTTTCCCACTTCTTTAAATTCTATGTGCCTTTCAGAGCACTTGTGCAACTGAACAGAAAGCAAAACAACCAAGAGATAGGAGTCAGGGGAGAGAGAGAGAGAGAGAGAGAGAGAGAGAGAGAGAGAGAGAGAGAGAGAGAGAGAGAGAGAGAGAGAGAGAGAGAGAGAGAGAGAGAGAGAGAGAGAGAGAGAGAGAGAGAGAGAGAGAGAGAGAGAGAGAGATTGAAGTGCTGTGGAGAGATAATGATGGGGTTTGAAGAGAGAGAGAAGGCTGGAAGCAGTAAAATGGATTCTCTTAAAATGTTGTATTTCTTCACAGATCATCCCCCCCTTACACACACACACACACACACACACACACACACACACACACACCAACTCAAATATCATATATCTGTTTTCATTGACTTTAACAATCATGGACCTGATCTGAGGCACAAATCCTTGCAATTTTTTCAAGGGATCCCCTCATAATTGACATCAAATTATAATTCACCTCTGTGTTCGCAAATGTTTTTCTGTGCTATGTTTGTGGTTTTACTATTATTCTATGTAAAAATCACCAAGATACATGAGGATCTGTGCTGTGGGCCAATGTTTCTGGACCTGTGACTTTGGAAAAAAACCATGTAAAATGATTAGCATTCCAGAGGATCTGTTTCACTTTTTGGGGCAGAGTCCATGAAAAAGCAAAGTGTGTGTGTGTACTGCCTCACTTTCTGTCTGTCAAAAGAGAGTGTCACAGGGGAGGGGTGAGAAAAGCATGGGGTCATCAGAGTTGACAACCGTTGGTATTAGTGATTAGAAAACACTTGTTCATCATTTCTTAATAACATCAGGGGAATCCAAAAAAAGCAAACAAATATAATCTATTTTAATACTGGGTTCTAATAACACAAAATTGGATCTAGTTGGAATCCAGTAGTTAGAAGTATGTATTGTAGCATGATGGTATTACTTTACCTGAACCTTTTATATAGGGAGAATCAATATAATTCAGATATGAAAAGCTATTTTAGGAAATTTTCATTTCTTCCCCATTTTAAAAAACTTTTCCCTTTCACTTTATTCTCCTAGGGCCTAAATGGCTAAATAGAATGCTTATCAATTAATTGAGATCAATTTTGAATAGGAACTTGAAGAGTACTTAAGTTGCAGATTTAAGATAGATCCATTTTAATTTTAAACTCATAACTTATCTACACCTTAGACTTTTCTCTATTTTTAGAATGTGGTTGGTTTATGAAGAAACATTTTTCCTTATCTAGGAATTGGGAAGCTAAATCAAATAAGTTTGGGTGGGGAGAATTTCTTTCAAACTTAAAATTTATTGTTTTAGTGTATAGGTTGAATGAGCATGACAGAGAATTACACCAATATGTATTAACAAGCCAGAACTTCAAATATGGATGCTATAACCAATTTTGGTCATCCAGAAAACAGTTTGTTGTGGAAGGGAAACAATGGGTCTGATCCAGATTAAAATACTTAAACTTGGTTTCCATTGAAATCAATATGAAAAGTTAGCAAGGGCTGAGTTAAGCCGCATTTATTTCAACTAACGTGGACTGTATCCAGCTCAGTGTTAAAGAAGAACTAAGTTTGGGTAAGCTGTTCCTGTAAATTTTTGAGTACAGTAACTAATTTCCTGTGTGCTTTGGAAGAGTAAGGAGCGTGAAGGCAGTTGCGCAAACCTGTTGTTTCCGTTGCTACTGCATCTACAGTTAACGGCTCTGGTTCTAAGAATGAAACAAAAACTTGGATTTGGAAACAAAGCACTACTTCCTTCCTCTCTCCTCAGAATCTCTTCTCTGTCCCACCTTACTGGTGTTCCAGAGGATGCCCCTGTACTTTGCACACACAGTGTAGTGAGGCAAACCATGGTGACTCCCCCTACGTCTGGGGGTCAGTGCAGCTTCCAAGGATGGCACTGGGGTGGGAAGCCCCACAGCTGCCACCAGTGTGCCCAGATGGCAGGATGTTAGTTCCCTTTCTATACAGTCTTCCATGGACCCATGGCATAGCTCTGTTTTATAGTAATTGTAGACATTTATGGTCACATGTGTATCCTTTAAGGGTTTTTTAGGAGCCACGTATGAACTGGGACATTTACCAATTAATCTAATGTGCTTGAACCTCTTGTGAATGGAAGCTGCAGTGCTATTTGTTTTATATGAAAGCATCGCTTAGGCTTCAATGCTATACCAGCTTCCTAGGAATAAGCCTGATTGGGAGTAAGCATCAGTTGGGTTTACCTCTGGGCAGACCTGGAGAGGACTGGGCTGTTTATGGTTTGAAATACATAGACCCAAAATTGGGTGAGATCATATATATATATATGGAGAGAGAGAGAGAGAGAGAGAGAGAGAGAGAGAGAGAGAGAGAGAGAGCGCTACTAAAATGTACTGAAGAATAAAATGCAAGTTTAATCCCACAAAAGGTTTTAACATACAATAAAGATATGGATAAAATTACTACAATCCAATAATATATCCAGAAAATCTGATGTGACAAACAAAGAATATATCCCCCCCCCTCCCCGCTAAACACTTTTTGACCCCACAAAGGGTCTTCCTCGGTGCTGAATGAATTTGTAACACATTATTTGTCACCAAATTCCGCATGGATTCAGCATTCATAGGAAAAGTCTTTGAGTGTATTCTCTTTGGATGAAAACATTAGGTTGGAATTACCCCTTTGACTCCTCTTCCTTTGATCAACTGGAATGGCATCTGAAATCCTGCATGTTTTCCTTGCTCGTGACATTTGCATTTGAGAGTCTTGTAAGTGGTTGCATAAATACGTACAAATATACATCATGGAAGATGTGCAGTATAAACAAGGCAACGAGAATCTGAGGCGCTCTGGGAATTTTTGATTGGTAACAGCTTTTATTTCACAATGCTCTGTGTACATGTGATTGTTGTAATCATGAGGTTACAGTCACTTGATAGCATGTGGCTTGTAGGGATAATGTGGTAAGAAGTTAGATAATAGAATTAGAGCTCTTTGAATGTATGATACAGTGTTGATGCTTAGTAATCTTACCTGCATACTTGGCTTCTTAGCTGTTATATGAGTCAAGTAGTCATTAACAAGGAAATATATAAGATGTGACCTATGACTTGCATTACACTAGTATTGTATTGTGTGCATGTTTAAGGGTTAATGGGAACTACTTTGGTCCTAGCTTCCAAAAAATAGTGAAGTAGGACACCTTTTTATCCAGTTGTTCATTAGGCGTAACACCTGTGCTTTCTTTTCTGCTATCATGAGAATAACCTAAGCCAGCCATCCCCAAACTTTGGCCCTCCAGATGTTTTGGACTACAACCCCCATCATCCCTGACCACTGGTCCTGTTAGCTAGGGATCATGGGAGTTGTAGGCCAAAACGTCTGGAGGGGCGCAGTTTGGGGATGCCTGACCTAAACTATCTTCTCTTCAGTCTTTGGTTGCTTTAATCTGTTGGGAGCCACTGTTTCCTCTGCATCATTTCCTCAGTTTAATTCCCCCTCCAGCTGCTATATACATTTCAAACTGTACAACTATGATACCAAATAAAAGCTGGGGATGGGGGAAATAGAGCAGGACAGAGAAAGTTAAACCTTGCTTCCCCAGCACAGCAAAGTTCTATAGTTCCCCAGACCCAGAGTGATTGTCTATATACAGCACTCAGAAACCTAGAAAAGTGCTGGCTAATATGCATTCTGAGTTGTCCCTGAAGGAGCACTTAAACAACAAGTCAAACAGGACTCCCATCATTTGAACAGTTAGTCCCCAGAGTCTAAAGGCAGCAGCTGTTAATTGCTTGTGAGTCCTGTCTGACTAGTTCTGTTGTCATCAGTGTAAGGCATCCTAAATATTCAAACATCAATGAAAACAAAGCCAAGGCGGGCCTGAGACATTCTGGTGCTTCTCATGCTGCACTAGAATATCTTTACATTGAAGGCATGGAGGACACGGAAGAGAACTACAGTATAAAAGATTTATATGACTTGAGTTGGGTTGTAGGGAAATGTTTCCTGGGGGAAAGGGAGTGGGATAGCAGATGGTGGATTGTCGAATAGGTTAGATGGGAATATAGGAGACTTATTGAGTAGTGAAGAAACTGTAGAGGGAGCATAAAGTGCTGGGGGGGGGAGGACAGGAGTTACAGGCTGGATGTTCACCCTGTAACCTGGATGCCTGTTTCTTCAGGGATAGCCCTTCAGACATTCTGGACTACAACTCATACATCACAGCCAATGGTCAGGGGTGCCGAGAGTTGTAATTTAAAACAACTGAAAGGCACTGTGTTGGCAATCTCTGTACAATTAGCGATGGCTTTGACTTTCTGTGGCCTAGGAAAATAATTCAGGCTGAACATGTGTCTAGAAATCTACATGTTGCATGGAAAAAGGCAAGAAGGAGGGAGGAATATGGGGAAAGCACAGGAAAAAATGTGGAGTGAAATTATCGTGCTGGAGTCAAAGTACATGGTATGATTTTGCATTTCAACCAATCTCTTCTCTTTGTTTTGCCACAAATTATAACAACATTGCTGTCACCCACCTGACAGCTGACAGACTTATGGGTGGCTCCCAAATACTCTTGATACTTCAACTGCTCAGTCCTAGGTCCGATGTAATGGGCATATTTGTTGCTAGTTAAATCAGATATGTCTTCAAACTATGCTTACAATGAAATACGTACACTTTGTTTCATACACTAGTGCTATAATTTGGTTTGCTTAAAACTTAAGACAATTAACAGTATTTCATTCCTGAACAAAATTAATTTTATGCTACATTAGCTTTTCTGTACCCTGTGTTAACCAATATGGAATACTCCTCCTGGTTAATTTACTGGAAATACCTTTTTACCACACCTTAACTGCTCTGAGTATAAGGTTCTAGAACTGTGTATTTGAGGTGGGGGGGGGGAGAGAATCTCTGGTCAAATATTGGTCAAGTAATTTTGAGTATATCCACTTAAAAAAACAACCACTGAACAGTTCAACTCATTCTTTTATGCTGGAACACCAGAGTCCATCTCTAATTATGAAAGGTTGTATAAAAAATTAGCTTTCTAATATATAGGAAGCAAAGTAACAGTAAATATTAAAATAAAAAAATTCCTTCAGTAGCACCTTAAAGACCAACTAAGTTTTTATTTTGGTATGAGCTTTCGTGTGCATGCACACTTCTTCAGATACGAAGAAGTATCTGAAGAAGTGTGCATGCACACGAAAGCTCATACCAAAATAAAAACTTAGTTGGTCTTTAAGGTGCTACTGAAGGAATTTTTTTATTTTACTTCGATCCAGACCAACACGGCTACCTACCTGTAACCAGTAAATATTAAAAACAGCTGTTTTTTTAAGGCAGTATACAGCGGACCACTCTTGTAACTCAATCAACATCATGGCTTCATGGAATATTTGACTGTGGTTAAACAGGTGGTTGATTGACAAGACTGAACAATTTGCCAACATGTTAACCCTGATTAAATTATCTTACTGAAGCAGACTCTGAATAAACCACCTCCATGTCATGGTCTGATGTTACAATGGTAGAGACATGAGGGTTGTTGGTTCAGTGCAGTCCCAGATTTAGGGCAGTATGCATGGTTCCCCTGCACAGGGTGCCGAGCCATGGGGGCACAAAATAATAATAATAATAATAATAATAATAATAATAATAATAATAATAATAATAATAGTTCTTGCTCAGGATGCCCAATTATCAAAGTCTGCCCCTGGTTCAGTGAGTGTATTCTCGTCATGACTTACTCCAGATCCAACCCATGGATATTGCTGTTTGCAGCTATCACCACTGTGATATCACACCCTGGCCACATGGAAGTATTTTTCTTCCGCCTCTCGCTTGGTTGCCATGAGAGCCAGTGTGCCACAGAAGGCAGAGTGCTGGACTTAGATAATGAAAATCTGCCTTCCAATCTCTGCCCAGGCATTAAGCTCACACTGGTGATCCAGGGCAAGCTACTTTACAAGGTTGTTTTGATGAGAACATCAGTTGGGTGGGTAACCATATGTGCCACCTTGATATATTTGGAAGGATAAAAAGTACCTTATTGATTCATTCATTAATTCATCAGGCCTTGGAGGGCAGCCAAAAGGTATTAACCTAGAGAATAATTGTATTAGAATAGACTAATAAATGTGATAGATAAATAAATAAATGGATTAATTATGCTTATCTGCAGTATGCACCTTTAAACACTGGCCTTGAAAAAAGTTTATGACAATGTCATTTACTTTTGGATTGGAGAAAGAAGAGGAGCTGTTAAAGGCTAAATTTCTTTAGCTAAAAACAGCATAAGCTATCTCCTTTTAAAGCAATTGTGATACCATTTAGATTCCCCCTCCCCAAAATATCCCATTGAACCGTAAAGGCTACTTTTGGATCTGCAAACTTAATGTCTTATTTAAATCAATGGATGGAATGGAATCAAAGTCTAGAGACACTAATCAAGATTTTAGTATGTGCTTCTGTTTGAATAGTGATGTATATCTTCATGGCAAAATGTCATTCCTGATCTTGCCATGGAATATAGACAAGTATACTGAATTATATACAGGGCATGGAGTTTACAGCACTCAGCAAGTAATGTGTCAGACAGGTAGAATATTTTGTAATGTCCATGATGCTACAGTAAATATATTTGGAACATCAAACACACTGTCTTGTGTGCAAAGCTATTTAGATCCTTAAGAGAAACTTGCTATTTTCACTAATTCTTATTTTTCTATTTCTGTCCCTAGTGGCCAAAATGAGAGACCGACTCTTTGAATTTTTTGAGTTAGCGAGGCTTTACAGCCAACATACTCACGATGAAGAAAATCAACCTCTCTTACCTCACAACACTCTGCTGTTTGAAACAGATTATGCCTTGGCAAGTCTTTTCAAAGATATCCAGGCAATCCGAACGAGCAATCTCCACCTGAAAGAGGACATTAGACGCCTGGGCAAACAAAACACTCGCTTCCTCACCTCTATGCGCCGCTTCAGTAGCATAAAACGTGACACAAACACGATTGCGAAAGACATCAAGGCTCGTGGAGAAGAAATCCACAGGAAGCTTCAGGTTTTGAGAGACTTCAGTGAAGATGCAGAAACAAAATATGGCTCAAACACAATCATAGCCCGCGTGGCAAAGGACCACTATGTTGATCTCATGCATTCTTTTCAGGAGGCCATGTTTAAATACAATGAGACAGAGATGAACCAGCGGGACAACTGCAAGATTAGGATCCAACGGCAGCTGGAGATCATGGGCAAGGAAGTGTCTGGGAGCCAGATAGAGGACATCATTGAACAAGGCAGGTGGGATGTTTTCTCTGAGAACCTTCTGTCTGACGCCAAGGGAGCTCGTTCAGCCTTGAATGAGATAGAGACCCGGCACAAAGAGCTGATGAAGCTGGAGTCCCGAATCAAGGAAGTTCATGAACTCTTCTTGCAGGTAGCCCTGCTGGTAGAAGAACAGGCGGACACCTTCGATATTATTGAGCTCAACGTGCATAATGTTGAAGAATATGTTGGAGAAGCTAAAGGTGAAGTGAGGAGAGCTCTTGAATACCGAAGGAAGCATCCTTGCCGAACAATCCTCTGCTGCTGCTTGCGATGCTGCAAAATTTGATTGTCCTCATGAAATTACTAGATGAGTGTTTTGGGGACACTCTCAGATTAGAAGACACTTAAAGTTTGTGCTCAGTTTGAGAGAAATTGCTCTATAGCAGTGTCCTTTTGTTTTCTTATGTTCATTCATGACTCCGGTGCACGTATTGCAGCTTGTACCAAAAGCCAAAGGATATTGGCGAGTTGTCATGTATTCCAATATAACAGAAGGTAAAATTAACCTTGTCTGCAACATTGCTGCAAAATTACACATGCACCAGAACATATTCAAAGCAAAGGAAATGTTGACCAGATGTATAATGAATTGCTCCTAAATGAATGCTTTCGGTGCAATTTAAACAACAACAACCTGCATAGACTTTAAAGCAGGCTTCCTCAACCTCAGCCCTCCAGATGTTTTGAGACTACAATTCCCATCATCCCTGACCACTTGTCCTCCTAGCTAGGGATCATGGGAGTTGTAGGCCAAAAACATCTGGAGGGCCGAGGATGAGGAAGCCTGCTTTAAAGTAATCAGTGTTGTGGCCAGTTCTTTCCTGGATGAAAGAAAAAGGGACAAAATTACAGGTGTGATTATCAGTAATGTTGTTTAGAAAACTAGCATGTGCACATGATCTGAGAGTTTTGATACAAGATTTGTTGTAATTGTACATGCCATATACTTATTTTTTATATATATGTTCTGATATTTCTGTATATTAAAATAAATGTAAAAGCCTTAGCTATATTTTTGTTAGTGTATAAAGAAAGATCTTGAATTGCTGTCTGTCCAATATTTTTATTTATCTTGATGGCATTTGTGGGAGCAGGGAAACATGGAAGTAGCCAGAACCAGGCAAAGGCATTTTCCTACCTCAGGTGGAGCAGCAAATGGTATATCTACCCCCCAGGTCCAGAGCAACCAAGGCTGCTTGTTACTTGACCCCTGACACAGAAAATCCTACAGTGTCTGTTCCCTCCCTCACAGTGAAAATACAAGAATAATAAATTAAATTATACAAAATTGGCTGCCCTTTTATGATACCCAGAATCAGCTGCCTAAGGCAGAGTGATAGTAGTTACATTTGCCAGAGGGTAGAAGAAAGACCAGGCAGGACACAGTCTGAGGTCACCTCACCATACATTAAAAGCACAATGAGTGTAGTTTGTTCAGGGTGCTGATCTCAGAGTGCAACATTCCCCAGGATTCTCCATGACGTGCAATAATGGTACTTTAATTGTATGGTGTGGACATGGCTTGAGAAAAAGTTTGCTATGGAAATGGTGCTGCTTATGTGCACAGAAGTTTTTTGCATCATCCACATGGCGGCCGCACCGCTGTCTTCATTTTTCTTCTTTTAGTGCAGGTTTACCCATTTACACAGTTACTGAACATACTTTTTAAAAAAATCTACTGTAAATAGCAGCTATAGTAAAGCCTGGGCAGAATCAGTATTGCAGGGGCTGGGGAGGGAAAGCTTAACTCTCCCTCCACCACTGTGGTCCTGATGAAAATACTCCCTACCCATGCTGGGTTTTTTGCAGTGGGAGGGAAGACTCGAGCGGTACTAGCAGAGGCTTCCTCCCTGATGCAAATAGCAGCTAAGGGGGGTTATATTTGTCAGAAGCACAGCATGTGTGGGTGGGAGGATTATAATTTCATTCCCACTCTCTGCCATACTGTTCAGGCTGTTCATTTTTTTAAAAAAAAGTTTTAAAATTTAAAATGTTCTTTTTTTAAAAAAAAATGCATATTAATTGTTTCCATACAATAAACTCCACATTGAGTTTGACCTTTGAGATTTAACTTCCACTAAGAAATACTGAACAGTGGGATTCTTGTAAATTTCCTTTTGTAGTATGTCCTTCTATCAGTAAGCAGCACTCACCAGTTCTGGATATTTTAAGTGACTTGGGTTTTATCATTTCCTAGTTATTGAGCTTGCACTCAAAACAAAAATACATGGTAGCGTCCACACAGGATGTGGAAGAAGTTACAACTACGGTATTTGTAGATTCTTGCTTACACAAGAGACTGGAGGTATTTTTTGTTGTCATATTACTAATATTTAAGGAATTTTGAAATTGAATTTCCCAGTACTGTAACTGAAAACTGAAGAACCTGCACTGGTTTTGTGTAAAAAAAAACAAACAAACCCTGCTTGGTAATTGCTCCTGAAGGTGTCCTTTACTACAAACAGCACCTTTGAAAGGCAAACAGCAGCCATGGGGTAATTTTGCATGCAGAATCCTGATCAGGAGCATGCCCCAGTTGGGCTCCATGTGCTGCTCTTCCTTCAAAATAAAAGTGGCTAATTTAAGCATGGTTTTGTTATTTAAGGTTTGGCCCTTAGAACGCTGTTCATAACTGAATTACAGTGGTACCTCGGGTTACAAACACTTCGGGTTACAGACTCTGATAACCTGGAAATAGTACCTGGGGTTAAGATCTTTGCCCCAGGATGAGAACAGAAATTGGGTGGCGGCGGCGCAGCAGCAACGGGAGGCCCCATTAGCTAAAGTGGTGCCTCAGGTTAAGAACGGTTTCAGGTTAAGAACAGACCTCCGGAATGAATTAAGTTTGTAATCAGAGGTTCCACTGAATTATATATTTATATCTGAAAATATGTACACTATATTGTGCCATGCATGAAATCTTAAGAGTAATTCTCTTTTAATGCATTGCTAATGCCTCTGAAAGGAGATGTAAAATGAGTGCTGTGCAGGTATTATAGTGGCTAGGAGAAATGAGAGAAACTCCATCCCAAATGAAGTTTTGTTCCATTGTACCACAGCGTATCTCTGCACCATATGGGAAAAGGCATTATTGCACCACCACCTAGATAGACCAATTGTCATAATATTAGTACTGGATCAGCAACTGCATTCCAACTCTCTATTTTCTCGGGGCTTGTCCACACTGGAGCAAAACGTGGATTTGCATCTGTCTGTCTCCGTATTAATGTAGGAGTGCTTACATGATGTCTTCCCTATCCGTGTGTTGTCACATACCTTTCCTGTGGGATGACCAGTCTCATATAACCATGTCTAATGAAGGGGTTAATACCATAGAGTGAGCTGTCCTGCCTGGCTCAGCTATGTCCACTTCCCCTCACCTTGGGAAGAATTAGGTGATCAAGCTTTTGTTCTCCCCCAGTGTACCTGAGAAACTCAGTATGTGAAGATATTTGCGCTGGTTGCTCCAGCGCAGCCACATGGCTCTCTAAAGCCACTCTTGAATTCCTATACAAATAATTTAGGAACTTTCACCACTTTGTAACTAAGCCAAATTTTACTGCCTGTGCAACTTTATGAAGTACATTAACCTGACCTTTGCAGAGCTTTAAGTAAACAATTTTTAACTTTCCAAATTTGTGGTCTTTCCTTATGCTAGGGGGAAGAGGGAAACTTTGGAAAGAAACTTTAAAAGAGAATATTTTGGAACTCACTTGGAAAAGCACATAATAAAACTCTAATATAACTAAATTGCTTTGGATTGTCTTGAACAAAAAAGAGTGACTGACAAATCTAATAAATAATAACAATATTTTATTTAGGATTGCTTGGCCACAGAGAAGCTGTTTACAATTTACAGAATAATTATGCATTCTGGAAACCTGGATTTCAGTCTTTAATTTTAATAAAGTGGGGAGCAAACAGATGAATATATAGTTAAAGTGCCAGCAACTGTTTAAGGGCCATTTGTTTTAAGAAACTAGATGGTTTGCTTTTGCCATTTGCTTACTGATGAACTGAAGGCCTTTTCATTACTGCAGTACTTTAAGGTCACTTCTAAACGGTTCTTAGTTTCCTTAACAAAACCACAGTTTTGCCAGGAAATGCATTGTACCACAACTTTTTTTTTACCCTTCAAAATCAAGAAAAAAAGAGACAATAATCTTTTTCTTTTCTTTTTAAAACACTCATTAATGAATGGCAGGCCACTTCAAATAAATTTCTAGCCTCATTAAGCTTTATGCTTATTGAAATATATAATGCAACATTGAAGTTTAATCAATCTCTGGTTAATTCAACATGGTTTGGGGATAATGGAACAATGGGTTTCCTCCAGTCTTTCAGTAAGCTCTTATTGGTGGAATGAGATTCTAAACCATGCTAGCTATTGTGAAGACAGAATTATTGGTAGTTATTATTTCAGGTTAAAAGTTTTTAACACAGTGCATCAGGAGTCTTCCAGAAAAGTGTGAATAGGATTGCAGCCCTTTTTTTGATTAAACATGCATGGAGTTATTACATGACAAAATAAGGCTCATCCACACTGTTGCTTAATATGGGTAGTAGGCTTCCTGTATCTCCATTAATTCTCCCTTGTCCATAGGACAATTCTCCCTTGTCCATAGGACATATTTTTCTAAATTGCTACCTTCCCACATGCTCAGAGACACACCTAGAAAGGCAGACATACAGAGAGCCTTTCTAATGCACCAAAGGACTTAAGAACCCCCTGTATCCCATTTTTTTTGTTTCACCTTTTTAATTTTTGAGAGGCACCCTTCACATGCCAAATTGCGAATAAGCTGCTTTCAAAGTCCCTTCACTTTCAAAAGCAGTTTGTTGTGTGACATTAACATTAAAAGTGCGCACACATAAACACACCAAGAATACTAGGAACTGCAGTTTTCCCTTCACAGTCTGCACCCTTAATCAAGTACAGTTCCCATCATTTTTTGTTTGGTGGGAAATGCCCTTGTGCCTTGCGCATGCAGCTACTGACAGTGACCTGATGTTGAGAAAAGCTCCTTTGGCTTGGCTGAGCTGATCTTTGGACCTTAACTCATATTTCTAAGAATTTTATATTTTTGCAGATGAGATGAGGAGGGTTTTTTCCACTAATGACAGCAGCTTGAGGGATGTGGTTCTTGAGCAGCAGGCCTATTTCCCTGGTTGCCCCCCCAGTTATGGCACTCCCCCTTCCCCTAGAGGCAGGAGATCCACCAAACCAGCAGGGGGCATGGTGAAGTGATCAACTCGGGATGCAGCAGGACCCACAGGGGCAGCAGATCCCAACGCAGGTGTTCATCCCCTCCTTTCTCCCTTGGCAGCGAGGGAGGGACCGCTATTTAGTCATTCGTCTCGGGTGCCAAATTTATTGGACCTGCCCCTGCAAACTGGGAAGACCCCAAGCAGGACGTGGGGGCAAGAGCAGGTCCCCCCCCACGTTGCTGATTCCTAGACAGTTTAGGCTGCTTGCTTCTCTTCTTGTCCCTTCTTGATCTTGTTTCGAGGATCGCAATTGTTTTTATGCTGCTGAGGTTCCAAGTATAGTACAGTACTGTTTTGGGGATTTGTACCCACATTGCTCCGCATGATATATACACAAACCGCTTCTTTTGGAGACAGAAAGCTGTACGTTTTTTTGCATATAACAAGTGAACCCATTCTTCTTTGTTTTTATTGGTTTGACAGCCCTGCTTTGCAATAGGCTTCCTCGTGAGTAGGAACTAGCTGAAATGCTGAACCGGCACAAAACCACCGTCGCCCATTGCACTTAAAAAGAAATTTCATTCCTTAAATATTATTCGTTTCCCATAACGGCTATTAAAGGAGAGGAAATGCACTTATTGATACGGCTCCAGGAGGTTTGTGACGCAGATCGCCGCCCGCTCGCGTCTCTTTCTTTCATTTCCCCCCCGCTTAACTTCTGGTAATCCGGGTTCCGCTCTCTCCTTCCTTCGCTTCCTGCGCCCTCCCGCGCTCGGATTCAAGAATGCTCGAAGAGCAGGCGAGAGGGGAGAGCGGCAAGGGGAAACCGTTTTGCAGCTGCCGAGCGTTCTCCTCCGCCCTCGCTCTCCAGGTGGGGCCGCCGGGACCGCGGCTGGGGAAGGAGCAGCGCCCGGTCGAGCGCCCGCTGCTGCAGAGCGTGTTGTTCTATATAGGGGTGCCCGCGTGCAGGTCTTGTAACCGCACCAGGATGGCCGAGTGGTTAAGGCGTTGGACTTAAGATCCAATGGACGCATGTCCGCGTGGGTTCGAACCCCACTCCTGGTAGTTGGTTTTTTTACCCTCCAGCTCTCGGTAAATTAAAAAGGAGGAAGCACGTAGGCAGGGGGGAACCTCTCGGGCGAGCTTCAGCCTCGTTACGGCTTCCGCTGGGACTGAGCAGTTGGCCGGGAGGGACGGGCCGAGAGCCGCTTCCGCGCCTGTGCAGCAGAGCTAACCTGAAAGGAAGGTGTGCAAACGAGGGGCGCTCCCAGGGATGCATATTATTAGGAATCAAGGGAGGGGAGCGCTGCCGTTTAGTGCATTTAATTTTAGCTGGGTCTCCGTGCAAATATAACTTCCACAAGTCCATGCGAACAAGAGATTAAAGCCGGAGATCTGCTAAACAGGTTTTTTTTTGGGGGGGGGAGGTACGACTAGTTTTGCAAAACTTAAATGGCACGTGCTGCCCTGCAACAAGAATGAAAGCAAATAAGCAGCATTTGCACGTAAAAAAATCGTTATAGAGTGCATGGGGGGAAGATCTCTGTAGCATCCACAAGTGTGTCGGTATAATTTTGTGGACTTGCACTTCTCTGTCCTGGAAACGGGGTCCAAACCTTCCTGAGATGCCAAAGAAAACACTTGTTCACGGATGCCACCTTTATTTGTACAGAAACCTGCATTTTCGAGCTGACAACAGAGAATAATTCTCGCGGGGAGAAGGGGGGAGAGAGAGAGCTCACAGCCGGCAAAATACAACGTTAATTAGAAGATATATAACGTTAACGATTCTGTTACCAAAAATAAAAATAAAAAATCGGTGCCAAATGCAGTGTAACGAAGCCACAGTAAGGACATAATAATCTCACAAATTATAAGGGCAACAGCAGAAAAAAATAAGTGAATTGTAAAATGTAGGTCACAAGTAGCACTGTGGTGACGATCCAGTTGCTATATACAGTAACATATCACAATGGAAAGCTGGTCAGCTAACACACTTCATGGCGATTTAATAGTGATGAACAAAATGGCAAAATACTGAGGTGAGTGACAGTAAATTCTTAATTCCATCCTGAAACGCAACCTCTCAATAAGGAACACAGTATCAGATGTGTTTAGCAGAGTGACACCTACTGGCTAGGTGCAGCTAATCGCTATTATAATACTTCACAAATCTATTATAAGTCAGTCGAAGTTTTTATTTTATTTGTTTTTATTTATTTACAAATTCATAGTCTGCTCTTTCATAAAATATATAAGGATAAAACCAGCAAAGGAGCCATAAAAAAATCATTAAAAACATCTGTGGTGACCTTGAGCCAACACTCATATTCAGGCTAACCTACCTCACAGGGTTGTTGTGAGGATAAAATGTTGAGGAGAACTATGTAGGCCACCTCCAGCGGGATATAAATGCAATTAAACAAATAATATCAGTAAATGCAAAGCACTCGCGCAGGTTATCACAAGCCCCTGAATCTTACCTAAAATATTTTAACCCTGTCCTGAAGGGGCTGCCACGTGAGTGGTAATATTTTTAATTAATGCCAAATCATGTGGAACTGGGTATAGAAGGGGTGGGTAATCTGTGGCCTTCCAGCTGCTCTTGGACTAGGTTAGCATTCCTTAACCTCTAATTACCCTCCTGGAGAGAAAGAGCTCCGGAGAAGGGCTTCTTTAAATGCTGGCCACTCAAGAGGGGCGCTCAGCCAACTGTGGCTCCTGTGTCTCTTTCTCTGGCGGCGGCGGCAGAGGGATGATGAGCAGTGCACGAAAGGGCTCTGGAGAGGGGCTGGCTGGCACCAACAAAGCCCAGTCCCCTTCCTCCTCTGGACCGTGTGAGGGAGAGGGAGGGAGAGGGAAAGAATGTGCGTGCTGGCAATCCACGCGCTGATTCCCAGACCATCTGTGGGCTAGATTTAGTAGGCAATTGGGCCTGATCCAGCCCGCAGCCCTTAGTTTGCCGACCCATTGTCTAATCCTCTCTTAAAGGCATCACTGCCTCCTGTGGGAGCGAGCTCCCATATTTACTCCATGAAGGAAAACTTTCATTTGTCTGCCCTGAATCTTCCAACATTTAGCTTAATGTGATGTCCCTGAGTTCTAGTGTTATGAGTTCCTGAGTTCTAGTGTTAATAACTCCTCTCTGTCCATTTTATCCATACCAGGCATCATTTTAGGAACTTCTATCATGTCGCCTCTTACTTGCCTTTCCTCTTAACAAAAAGTCCCAAATGCTGCTGTTGTGTTATTTTCCTTTCTTTTTATTTTCCATAGTGAAAAATTGTACATGCTTGCTGATGCTTTGTGTATGTTAACTGATGGTAAAAGGTTTGGAACAATAATATGTGCAATCTGCACAGAAAACTACATGGGTGGATCTCCTTATCTGGAGTAGGTAAACTGCTAACATTCTTTCCCCTGCCACATTCCTGTGCCTTTTCAGCTAACCCACTGGAGATGGAAGTGACAGGGGTTAGGTTAATTCTCCATCTCTTGGTCCAAACAAAGCACAAAACAAAAACTGAGTCAGTGGCTTAGGAATGAGAAAGCAGCTTATGTGTGCCCCCCATGGGACCCACCCCCCACCCCAGTCAGGCTTACAGCCATAAATGTTGTTGGGGTGTGTATTTAAAAGTAGATTTTGAGCAGTCTAATACCAATTTACAAGTAGTCTAATATGCTTACTATCAAACTATTTTTTCATTAAACATTCTAACAATGCTTATTAAGTACCAATGCTTGCCAATCAGGCATCCAAGTGCATTTAAGCTAATTGGCAAAAACATTAACATGTTTATTATTATTATTATTGAGAAAATACAACCTGCATGTTTTTCATCATATCTCCATAAGAAAATAAACTGAAGGTGTGTTTGTGTGTGCGCATGTGCACACAAGTTGACTGGTAATGTGGACTGTAATCTTCTCTGGTTTATCTGGTTCTTTTAATTTTCAGCCTCCCATCCTAACAACAATAATTATTAACTGGTGCAGTCAGATACACTAATGATCTGCAAAATACCGGTAGGTGTGATTCAGCATGTTAGTTTTAACTCCAGTTACTTCAGAGTCTGATCAAGGCAATTTTCTTTGTTTTATAGAAGGGTTACAAGAACTACTGAAGGAGCACAATTTCTTTCCCCAGTTAAACAAGAGACAGATGGCATTTGTTCAACGGAATAGTTATATTTGCAGTCTAACACATAACTCATACCAAACTGAGCACAAAACAGGTGTGAAGCTAACAGAATAATAAAATGCAATGGAACAAAACTTGCATTTATAGTACTGAACAAAAGCTTTCTTTCTAAAGAGAAGTGTTATTGTTGCCAGTTGAAATTATCCACCTTGTTAAGAAGCTTTTGACAGGAAGGCGAACTGGTGGTGGTTATAACTGCTCATTAAGGGAATTTCTATGCAATGTTCTTAAGGAGCTTGTTATCTTTTACAAAGATAACAAATCACCCCAGGGGTGTCATTAGAGCTTAAGGAATCCTTTAAAAATAATCCAAGGGGTTGTCCGCTGAGGTGCAAATGTACGAAACAAATACTGCAGGCTCCTAACATAGAGGCTCACACAGTTAACATGTGAAATGTAATGAAAACCAGTCTTTGGACAGCTTCATTTTGAGTAGAGAATCTGGCTAGGGAGCGAGAGGGACTAGCTGCCATTTTTGCGCTCAAAACCTCCCAGCTATTTTGCCCAGTGTAGGCTTCCTGCAGGAAGAGGAGGAGTTTTGAGGAGGGATTTAGAGCAGAAAATATGTCAATTTAAAGCATAGAAACAGCAAATTCCAGTAGCCACCCACCCCTCCCTGCTTGCTACTCAACATATCAGCATTTCATTTCAAAATAATCAAACAGTTGGGTGTTTTTTTTTTCACATATAGGAGAAAGGCCAAAGCCCAGTTCTTGGAAAAACTGCTTTGCTCACAGAAGCTCCCAAGTTCAATGCATGACATTTCCAGGTAGGGCTGGAATAAACCTTTCTGAAATCCCGAAGAGCTGCTGTCTATCAGACTAGATAATGCTGAGCAAGGTAGGCCAATGTTCTGACACAGTATCAGGCATCTTCCTATGTTCTTACAAGTTTCCTTCTCTTTGGGAAAACAAATCAGACACTGTTCAGGACACTGATGTTTCTATTTTGACACTGTTTTATCACTACATACTGCTGGATTACAATCCAGTTTGAGTTACATGTTCAAATTGCATGTGTGCAGAACAATAGATTCATGTCTAAAACTTACATTTCTACATAGAAAATGGGCAGAAACAAAACAACAACAACATGTACATATCTTGTCTGTAAATGTTCTTATTCTTCTTCTTTTCAAATGCTGGCAGATCTTACAACACGCTTTAAACAATTCAAAATACTAAGCACCCAGCACTGCATTTCATTATGTGTAGATGAGTCAATGAAGTCTAATTCTTACAGATTTAAGTTGAATAAAAACAGGCTACTGTATTGCAGACGAGAGGCCAGAACAGGTGACTATTTGTAAGGCAGGTGTCACCAGCCTTTTCGGTCCCATGGATACCTGTGGATTTTTGAGTGAGTCCTATAGGAGTCAGCTCCACTGCATACTTGTTGTTGTTGTTTAGTCGTTTAGTCGTGTCCGACTCTTCGTGACCCCATGGACCATAGCACGCCAGGCACTCCTGTCTTGCACTGCCTCCCGCAGTTTGGTCAAACTCATGTTCGTAGCTTCGAGAACACTGTCCAACCATCTTGTCCTCTGTCGTCCCCTTCTCCTAGTGCCCTCAATCTTTCCCAACATCAGGGTCTTTTCCAAGGATTCTTCTCTTCTCATGAGGTGGCCAAAGTATTGGAGCCTCAGCTTCACGATCTGTCCTTCCAGGGAGCACTCAGGGCTGATTTCCTTAAGAATGGATAGGTTTGATCTTCTTACAGTCCATGATCTTCTTGCAGTCCACTGCATACTACTCTCTCTTATATCAGTATCTCTTCTCCCCAAGAAACTGAAAGAGAAAGTGTACATGTACACACATCACTTTCTGAATAAATCTGGATAAAAGTTGGATTCAGTAGAATTAATCTGAGCCTTGAAAAGCTCATGGGGTGGAATCCAGCATAGCACTAAGTCTCTCGTTTGGTGAGCACAAGAATATTCCCTTGCACCATGGAATGTCCTCCACCTTTCCTCCCCCTGAATGTTTTCTAAGAGTTCCCCCAGCACCCTGGAACAGATTTGGGAAGGGTGCAGCTGATGCACCAGCCAAAGCTGGCAGGAGATATTCTTTGGCATAGACTCCAGCTTGGGCCTCCAGAGTTTCAAGAGCACTCCTAAACTGTGTACCTGTTCCTTTAAGTGCAACCCCATTTAGAACAGTTATTCTAGATTGTATTGAATAATGTTGTGGCTGAATTTATGTGTAACCCACCCCAGGATTGTTAAATGAGGGGTGGGGTTTATATAATGATAAAACAAACAAATAGAAGCAGGCAACTTGGATTTCCTGCCAATGTAATTGCTACTGCAAACTTTGTAATAACATGTTTTGAAAAGTTGTAGTAAACAACAGTAACAATAAGAGATGAAGTCTGCTACTTTGTATTAATAAATTTACCATGGGCAAACAGTAACTTTCAGTTGCTACAATGTAGCTGTGGCCTTGCTGAGTGGTTTCCCCTGACAGGAGGATTCAAAATACCGTATCAAGTTTTGATAGACAATTATTGAGCATTTTGTTGGCTCTCATTTGTCCAGTGGGGTGGCAGATATGGAGGTACTTATAAATCATTGGTTAGAAGAGCCTGACTGAAATTATATATGTTTCCCAGAATTACAGTGTTTCCCAGAATAAGGAAAATTTAGACCATGGGTGCTAGAAGTTCTTAGTTTGGTTTTCTCCCATTGATAGCAATGGACAGTATGTCATCTGGAGAGCAAACATAAGCCCAGCATTTAAAGGGCAACTGTCAATAGTGAGGCATGATGCACTGTACAAATCAGCTTCTAGCAAGCCTTGTATTTGCATACACTAAGAGGCCCATTTGTATATGCAGTTATTTGTTCACATTTACACCTGCATTGTGCTATATGAAGGTTTGCAGTGTGTGAGAGACTGTTTTCGCAAGTATATCTGTGGAATCTGAACTCAGGACTAATTGTGTTGCTCTAAGTATAGCCACCCCCTACTGCTGAATATTTTAAAGATTGCCCATAAAGCAACAGTAACAGCTGGACAGAGCGATCCTAACTGGGCAGGTATGTTAGTACCTCCTGTGCAAATTAAGATGCAGGCAAAGTGCTTCTCTGGTTGGAAGGGCGTGGCTTGGATTAGGGAGAAGAGGACATGGGGAAACCATGGCCTTGAGTGCACTATGGCAGTGGGTTTTGGAAGTAGTACCTCCATGCTTGCATGAGAAGAGCTAGAGGAAGTGGATATGAATGAAAAATGATGGAAGCGGAAAAAGTGGAGGATATGTGAGTAGCAGACGGCTGATTTTCTACCAAGCCCATTTGCCTTTCCTGCTATTACATCACCCAAGGAACTATGCATTTTGATGAAATGCCATGCTAGGGCTGGATACACACCAAACCTTCAAAGTACAACCTTTCCTTAAAAGAATTCTGAGCACTTTATCTCACCCCACCCCAAGTTCTAATTCCCAACAACCTTTAATAAACTGTATAGGATGGTAGTGGGTTGGCCTAGGGTTGGAGAAACCCATTCAGCCTTGAAGCTCCCCATGTGACCAGTTGCCCCATAGGACTGTTGTGACAATAAAATGTGAGTAGTATGTGTCAGTTTAAAGAACACTATGCACACTGCATGAAAATAAAATAGAAATGTGGAAAAGAATGTATATTTTGCTCATTGCATCTTTCAAACTGGTATTATATATAAACTACTCATTCCTCCTCCTTTTTAAATGGTTTTAAGTGTTTTCAGTGCTGTTATTAATAGTTGGTTATTTGTTTCTTAAAAAATATCTACATAGTGTGTGTTTTAGCTGTATTTGTTTTAATTCATGTTGTGAGCCACCTGGGAGAAAGGCAGGATACAAATTAAATAAATAAGCACAAGGGCACCTGGTGTTTCAAGCAAAGGTTTTGCAAGGTAAACTTCCACTGTGGCTGTAATCCATGCATGCTTCCTCAAAAACAAGGCCCACTGTGCTTCTTTGGCAAGCAAGCGTTCATAGGACTGCAGCGCAGCCTCCCATCGCACATGCCAGTTCAGTGCCTCAATCCTAAACACGCCAAACTATGGACTGAATCCCCTCTGCAACACAGTGAGATATGCATTTCTGAGCCAGCTAGCCTATGATCAGGCTGCGCAAATTCTAGTTTAACTTGTGGCGGGAGTGCCTTTGAGGGAAAGGCAGCAAAGGATTCCAGCTCTGGGCAATCTTGAGTTTCTCCTCCGATGGGGTAGCCTAAGGTGACACACACCGACTTCATTGGGCGAGTGCGGTCCTCGAATCATAGAACTGTAGCGTTGGGATGGTGGAACAGCACGAGGGTCATCTAGCCCAACCCCCTGCAATGCAGGCATCCTCTGTCTCAAGGGGGGTTCGAACCCACAGCCCTCCTGTCGAGGAGTCCCACGCTCGGCCGGGCTCCCCAGGCACAGGAGAGGGGGGGGGGTCCGAGTTGATTGGCAGGGCAGCAGGCCACGTGACGCTGCCACGCCGCGTTCCTAGCGCTAGAGTGTGGCGCTGCCTGCGCTGAAGCTCCGACGAGGGAGGGAGGTAGAGCGAGTGGCTGCGCGCGCGTTCCGGGAACAAAGTTCCAGGCGCCGCGAAAAAAAGTTCGCTGAGCGAGTCAACCAATATCCAGGCGGCAGCGTCGTCTTGCAAACTCCAAGTTGTAGGAGGGGCGCAGGCTGCAAAAGTGGCTGAGGCGAGAGGCAGCCCCGGGCAAGGAGGGGAGGCAGGCAGGCTGTATCGCTCGCCCTTTGCAGCCGTGTCCTCACTTCAGAGTGAGTGAGGAATCCCGGGGGCCCCAGGAGGAGCCGAGGCGGGGAGGGAAGGAGGAGGGCGCGAGGGAGGGTCCGCCCTGAGCGCGGCGGGAGCAGCCACTCGCCACTCCGGAGCTGAGCCCGCCTGTCCGCCGAGGGGGCGGTGGGGGGAGAGCCTCTTCCTCCTCCCCCGGCAGCCTCAAGGAGCGGAGCGAGAGGCAGCCTCTGGGCGCGGAGCGAGCAGTTGGGACGGCGAAACTTTCGTTTGGTCGGAGGGGTTTTGTTTAGGTTTGTTTAGCAACTTCTTCAGGCTGTTGGCGCTGGGTTTCCTTTTACTGTACTTTTGTCCCTCTGAGAGGGAGAGAAAGCAGCAGCAGCAGCAGCAGCCCTGCGCGGAATGGAGCCTGTGATTTGACTTGGCCGGGGCGGATCTGGCCGGCGCTTCTCTCCTCCTCCTGCTTCTTTCCAGCAGGTAAGCTGGTGAATAATTGACGACGCCGAAGAGCGTAATGCGATTCCGCGCAGGGGAGGACAAAAGGGCAGCAGCCCAAGAAAAGCGCTCTCTCGTCTCCCCCCGCGAGCCTGGTGGATTGGATACCACAGACAGACAAGAGTTTTAAAGTCCGGTGTTTGGTGAGGGGTTGCAGTTCTTCTCAGGAAACGAGCAGTCAGCCAGGGGACAAAACTCTGCAAAGGAGTTGGATCCACGTGGGGATTGGAGTCTGACTCGTAGGTCGTAGCAACCCCCCTTCTCTCTCTCTCTCCTCTCTCTCTCTCCACCACCGCTTATGGGAAACGAAGGGGGGCACCCAATTCCTTGGTGCTCCTCCTGCTTTTCATATGCCACACGTGGCATTAGTGGACTCACTGATCTGTTTCCAGGAAAAAAAGAGTAGCCTAGCACTTGAAAAGAGTTTGCAAATTCGTCGTGTGGCATAGGCTTTGGAGGCGGAGAGGCCGCTTCATCGGATAACTTATTTGGAATGGGATGATAATATAGTGAAGCCTGCCATTCGATTTGGAACGTGGGTCTGGGCGCCCAGCTAGATTGTCAGTGGTAGGATTCTTGAAATGCAAGGAGGTTTTAATCACCAAAAGTGTGTGCCACTGTCTTTAACCATCTTTGCCTCCTCCTTCCCAAAAGAGCATTAACCTGCAGGTACAGGTTTAAAAGCTCCGCAAAATGGTCGCTTGTCTCGCTCACCTTTGGAGCTCTAGGTGCACTCAAAGCTTCTATGAAACACAAACTTCTCATTAGATTATTGGAGATACAAGTATCACTACCTGCAGGCATTTTGTGGAAAGGGAATCAAAGAAGGCTTAGGCTAGAGTTAATTCTTTTCCTGCGAAGAAGTGCTAGTGGATTTGATGGCCCTGGTTGTGCCCACCTGTGGCTGGAGGCATTGGTGGGTAAAATGAGTGGGGAAAACCACCTGTTGCTTCCACTTGAGGTGGAAGGCAGCTGCCACCTTCTTCCTTATCTGCCTCACACTCCCTCCAGACACATATGTAGTTGCTTGTGGAATGGTCACTGGTTATTTTAAGGTAAGAAAACAGTGACCTCACTTCTGTTTTTTTTTTAACTTACTTGGATTTGTTTCTAATTAAAAAAACCCTTGCTTGCTTTGCTTTGAAGCACAATGTGATGAGAGCAGGTGTTGGCTGTCCTGCTTCAGGCAAGCTCAGGGTTCTACAGAAAGGGCTGAAGTGGGCTGGCCGTTTCCCTTGAGATTAATCTGTGCAATATCTGGAAAGATGTGTGGACCTGGCATACGAGCAGATTCTGAGGCAAGGGGTCTAGAATATTTACTGGGCAGAAGTAATTGTAGCAAAAGTACCTTTGAAAGGCAACTAGAATATGAACAGATTACATATGCTGTGGTTGCCTCAGTGTGCGTATAGTGTCTGTGGACAGCTGGGAAGGCTGAGAGTTTGGGCTGGATGGAATCCAAACTCATTCTACGTGTGAAACTTGACTTTGACAGTTGTGCCTGGCAATTCAAGCAGTCACATGTTGAGTGAAAGTCTGAGGAGATTTCCTCATCTCAAGACTCATGACATAATTTGGTCTCTTTCCTTTTCCCCAATAGACTCATGGAGTGATACTGTTGGAAAGCTGAAGTCCATATCCTCTTTTTATATTACTGGTATTGCTTGCATGATGGCTTACAGCAAATTCCATCTCTCAGCTCCATTGAACCTTAGAAGGTGGCTGTAATACAAATAAAATGATGATATAAACAATTCTAAGCCCTTGGGGAATGGTGGGAAAATGTATTAATAGTGCATTGAGGCTTTAGTAGATGAGTATCATTATCTCTGTTTTTGTAGGAAATAAAAGTTAGAAAATAGACAGGGTTCAAGTTGAGAGACTACATTGTCTTCCACCTAAAATGTTGTATGGCTAAACTATATAAGAGGCAAATAACTCTTCCTCCTCCCCGTAGCTTTTGGAGAGCTAACCAGTCTCATCCAGGCAGGCTTTGGAACAGCTGGAAAACTGCTTCCTTCCACATAAATAAGGAAGTCAATGCAGCCACTCCCAAGCTGTGTTCTAGTCTGTGGGCCAGGAATTCTTTAAAGTGGCAGTGATGAGAATTGTGCTCTTATAAAGTGTAAGGCTGCAATCCTATACGCATTTACCTGAAGCAAAGTCCCACTAAATTCAGAAGGACTTGTGAGTAAACATATACAGGATTGAATTGCATTTGATTGTGTATGGAATAAATCTGTAAGTAACCTTATAACACAGGCTAATTGGATTCTGATTGTGACTTACTAGATATTGCTTGACCTTTGCCAATACACACACACTGTCATGGATACTAAGTTTAAAAAGCACTCTGAAAAAAGCTCAGCATGGTACCATGTAATTAAGTTGGTAGTACTGAAAAGCTTGAGTTCTAGAATTTGTCAGCCGCCTCCTTAGGTCTTCTTTTTTATCCTCTGCTGGAGTCTATCCTCCCATATACTCTGATTACAGAGTAAATTGACCTTCGGGCATTTGTAAGATAAGGAACTAGTCCAAGGCTTAAAAGGAGCAGCAGCAAATGAGGATTTTTAATTACACAGTTTTAAAAATGAGGAGGCATGGATGGAAGGTACAGAAGTAAGTTACAGTACAGCGCTATATATGAAGTCCTAGTTGAGAAGAACTATTTACATGTATTTATTTGAGTGTGTTTATGTTTCAGGTATTACTTCAAAAGCAGGCTGGAGTGTGAGCAGTGTGGACAAAGATTTTAAATACTTCTACTCAGGAATTCTGAAGCTGGGGTGGAGAAAAGATGGCCAAGGTTTTGGATGAAGGACTTGATGGAGGGCGCAATGAGTTTAGCAACATCATTAAATCCCGATCTGGTGAGTTTCAAGCAAATGTTTCCAGTCCTTTTTCTTGTGAATGCCTCGTGGTAAAAACAAACAAGTGCCATTTACTTGTCATAAACCGAAGAGCTGAACTTCATGTTATGTACAAATGCATGTAGTGGTAGCCTGATGGCCCATTTTGAAACAAGAAAAACCTGTTCAGGGAGCCTGCAGTTGGGAGTACTAGAGAAACAGCACCACAGGAGAGAGGTGCTTTAACCATTTCTCTGCTCTTAAATGCCCCAGCACCTGCCCCTGTGCAATGGGGGATTCAAATGCCTATTCATCTTGTTTACTGTCACCTTCTCCAAAGCAGGCTACTGTATTTGCAGTATGGTACAACCACTGGCTATGGTACAGCAAGTGACATAACCTTCAATAACCCACCCAAACTGGCACTTCTTCTGTTACAAGTGCTCTCAGGCTGCAATTATGCCACTTGTCTGTAAATGTAATTTGGTCCTCTAAATCGAACACCTGATGTGTCTGTCTGTCAAAGGATTGTTCTGTATGTTGGATCCCTGGTTCTACTTGAAAAGACTCTTGACGCAGCCATCATGAAATAAGAGTAATTATAGGCTTCTGTTTTTCTGCAGCGCTAATCATGTCTGTTTATTTAGGACCCAGTTACATTAGGCTTTATTAAGTCTTGTTTGGGCCACTTGTTTGCGGCTTAGCAAACTTACTGTGCATACTGCAAAATGCCTTTTAAAATATTTGTGAAGTTGAAGGTAGTACGTGTCTCTTCGGGAGTTCCCTGGGGTTCTAATTTAGTGCCTTACCATAAAACCAGAATTGCAGGACTGGTCAGGGCAGGGGAAAAAGATGTTTTGCACACTTGGAAGTGTTTTTTCTTCTCTGTGTAGTCTTGGACTGTATCTTTCATGTGGACAGGGTGTGATTGCACATACTTTGAAAGAGCCCACTTGAAATTCTGTACTCCCTTCCGTCTGCTACATCCATACATTTCTTGCCATGCACAAGTTATTTAGGCACTGCACACTTTTCAGAATGGGCCACAGGACCGTCTTTAGCATATGTGCTGCTGGCGTGCAAAGATCCACTCAGCACCCCCAAATTTAGTTTAGCCCCCAAATTAACTTTTATTATGCCTTATGTCACTATTATAATTTGATAAATAGCGCTCATGCCTGCATGGCTCCAAAAGGAGTTGTTGTTGTTGTTTAAATCCAGCTTTTCTAAAGAAGACAAAGAACACATTGGGAGTTGGTGTAAAGACTCCACGCATGAGTTTACGGTCGTAGGGAGATGTCTGGAAGATGAGACGGGTGGCCATTGTGTGCATGCATGGGAGAGCCATCTCTGGCAGCCTTTCATTGTGGGAGCAACCTTATTTTTAGAGGAGCTGGGAGGGCCCCTGCGAGCGTGCATATGTGGAGCCTGTGTGTGCTCCCATCGCTAGATAGGCACGTTCTCTTTCTGTGTGTGTCTCCCTCTTTCCTGTCACTTCCCCTCCTCCTGGCTTTGGTGGGCGAGACTTTCCAGAGAGCTCTCCCTGCAGCAGCAGCAGGCAGGCGGCGCGAGATCAATCGTGTCAAAGGTGCCGCTGACCCCACTGCCAAATAGAAGCTCAATACAATATGCTTAGGCGGCTTCAGTGGCGGGTGCCTGGCACCTCCAGAATTCGGCGCCCAGGTGCCCCACACCCCTTGCACTCCCAGGTAAAAATGGCTCTGATGGGCCACAATGGTGTCTTGTCAGTTCAATTATTGAAGAATGAGAGCATTTCTCCCACTGCCCCCCCCCAGTCAGCTCACTTTCAAATACACATTTATGTGGTTTGTCTTATCACACAATTGGCCAGGTATAGGAAGCAATTCTGTGAGCACTATTTTGGGTCACATCTGAACCAGGGCTTGTTATGCTCCCAGTAAACCATGTCTAGTAAATCAAGAACAAACCTATAGATCTCAGTTTGCCAGGAGCAAACCAAATCACAATTCCAGGTTTTGATGTAATATGAAGTTAGGGATCATGGTTTGTTTACGTGCAGAGTGAAAGAGTCCTCTTAGTAGCATTCATGGTATGGTAAACTATGAGATTGGCAGGTATTCATTAGGTTTTTAACTTCTGAAAATAATTATATTTGGATATATGCTTTATGTGCATATTTAATGATTTATCAGCATACTTCACTTTTTTGTAATAACTGATTTGAAAATAACTTACAAGCTTTAACTCTTGAACTTTTGTGATGTTAATAAAATTAGCCATATAAGCTCTATACCAGGAATGGATAGGTGTTGCTATACTCCAGCTTCCATCATTCTTGACCATTGGCCATATTCCTGTGGCTGATGGGTGTTGGGATCCCCGTCAGAAGTGGAGGGCCAAAGGTTCTCCATTCCTGCTGTATAGGGAGAGATTATTTCTGAGTAAACATGCATAGAATTGCACTGTGCTGTTGAGCTGACCTAAACAGAAAGTCAGCTACAGAAATCACCGGAATTAGGCCTGCCTCTTGTATTTACCTTTTGCGAATTTCCCTGAATCTTAGTTATTTATTACTCTGCATACCTGAGATAGGAGCAGAATCTGGGAGAGGGATTTCTCAATGAAAAGGGTGCAGTTCTTCAAAATACACTAGTCAACAAATTAAAGACTTGTTGTCAGGACTGGCATTTGTGCTTTTCATCTTAATTGCTCCAGAAAGGGAAAAGTGCTAAAGGGAAGGAATACTTGTGCTAGTCCTCAAATGGAGTGTTCCTAAAGTGAAATAACTATGTTCTGTAATGGATAATGCAGAATAAAAGTTATACGGTAATTATACTATGATTTGTATTTTGATAATGATCTCTATTTCATTTGGGTGATATTCAGCCACATAGGTATAGGTAAAGGTACCCCTGACCATTAGGTCCAGTCGCAGACGACTCTGGGGTTGCGGCGCTCATCTTGTTCTATAGGCCAAGGGAGCTGGCGTTTGTCCGCAGACAGCTTCTGGGTCATGTGGCCAGCATGACTAAGCCACTTTCGGCGAACCAGAGCAGCGCATGGATACACCGTTTACTTTTCCGTCGGAGCGGTACCTGTTTATCTACTTGCACTTTGACGTGCTTTCAAACTGCTAGGTTGTCAGGAGTTGGACCTGAACAACGGGAGCTCACCCCATCGTGGGGATTTGAACCGCCGACCTTCTGATTGGAAGCCCTATGCTCAGTGGGTTTAGACCACAGTGCTACCCACGTACTCTACATAGACACTTTTAAATCAATGGTCTTAAGTTACTTGCCCATTGATTTTAATGGGTCTTTTCTATGTGTGACTAATGTTGGATTTTGCCCTCTGCCGGTTGTATGTTATGTACAAATGATCTAATAAAAATAGTTGCTTGCCCTGGTGCAGAGGGATAAATATGTTTTAACGTCTTTTGAAGACAGTTGTACACTTTCCCTTTCGTGAAGCTACGTTATATTTTAAAGGAGAAAAAATTGTTCATCTGTATCTTAAACAAGCACACTAAATTAAGATGTTGCTTTGGATACCAAGAATGTTTTCATAACTTCAAGGCCCAAAAGCCAGCAATATAATCCAATAGTTTATTTTGTTTTTCCTGCTGGAATGCCAGAATTTTTAGCTAGAGTGCAGTGCAGAAAGAATTCAACTAAGATATGTTATAGGTATTGTTTAATCTTAAAATTCTGAAGGGTGACTTCAATTTCTAATTGCATTTATTTTCAACTCATGGTGCTAATAATCAATAATCTTCTTTAGGTAAAATTAGTAGCAGATTTTCACACAACTCTTGTATCAGTTGATGTTGACATTACTTTATCCTAGATAACTAATGCTAATGTTTGGAATTCCCATGTCATAGGAGGAGTCTTGTTTGACCTTGGCTCCATAACCTTCCCAGCCATAATCTGTTGTTTCTTCCATAGAAGTCACTCAGTGGGGGCCATTATCTTGCATCTGGCAAGGTCAATGGGTTGCATTTGCAGCATGCAATTCACTTATGTAGGGAAAAGTAAAGCTGTGCTGTATGTCAGGAGTTCGCAACAAAGCTGCAGCACCCTGTTTCTCATGTTGGCTCACTAGAAGTCTCTAGGAAGTCCACAAGCAGGGCATGGGCAATAATTCTCTTACACTGTTGTACCCAGCAGGTTGTCTGAAACTGGAGGTCCCAATTAACTATCATGGCTAATTACACTTTGTTCTTTGCAAATTTTGCTAGGCCCCCTTTAAAGCCATGTAAGCCAGTGGCCATCACCACATCTTGTGCCAGTGAATTCCATAAGTTTTGCATTCTGTGAAAAAGTACTTCATCTAAATCAGGGGTCCTCAAACTTACCCGGCTTTGGGCCGGCTCCTCTGGCGCCGATCACGTGGCGGGCCAGAGGGTGGGGAAACACACTCCCATATGCGCACGAACTCACTTTTTCTGGCGTGGCGCCGGAAATGGCTTCTGTGCATGTGCAGACATCATTTCCAGTGCACTTCCAGGTCAGCACAGCATCAGAAATAGCTTGTGCGCATGCGTATGGAAGCGCGTCCCCCGCCCTCCAGCCCGTGCATGCGCACAAGCTATTTCTGGTGCTGCGTCGACCCGGAGATGGGCAACCACACTGTGGTGCGCCGATAAGAGCGGACGGCGGGGGTTGTCGGGGACCGCACAATTGGCTCACGTGGGCCACATCCGGCCCCCGGGCCTTAGTTTGGGGACCCTGATCTAAATCTATTGTTCTGAATATATTGCTAGCCCAAGCTTTTGTATTATCAGAGAAGAACAAAAGATTATTTCTAATCATGCTGTAACATGGTTGAGAGTTGCGTTCAAGTCTTTGATTTTATCTCGTTTCATAACTTCACCATCACCACTTCCTAATATACAGGAAATATATCTATAAATATATATAACTAACGTATAAGAAGAAAACACAAAGAGCAAAAGTCTCGAACTATTGATTGGAAGATTGGCATACACTTGTGCACTGCCTGGTAGATTTTTAGGCACTTTAGAAATTTTAAGTAGTCTGTTGGTGCTTATTTCCATGTATGGTGGGGTTGCCCTAAAGTAAAAGCATTTTGTTATTAGTTTTTGCTACTAAAATAACAAAGCAACAAACAGTAGTCTTTACAGAATATTTTTACAGACGACATTGTAGACTCAGGCACCTGGAGTGGCAAACATGACGCGCACCCAGGGAGTGGGGTGTTGCTATGTAGCGCACACGCACAGCGTTGCTATGTATGATGCATGCTCACGCGTGCTATGTAGCGGGGTGCCGGCAGCGCCATTCATGCTGCCCCCCAAAAGACAGATCTGGGAGTGGGTCGCCCCTTCCGCTCCCCCCTTGCTACGCCCCTGTGTAGACCTACACTACAAGGAGCTTTTTCGGCATATGTTAAAGCTGCAAGTATTGCTATCTGGACTTCTCAATCTGGCTATTTTATTATATCACCATGTTGTTATAGAATTGTAGAGTTGGAAGGGACCCTGAGGGTCATTTAGTCCAATCCCCTGCAATGCAGGAATATGCAGCTGCCCCATACGGGGATCAGACCTGAAACCTTAGCATTACCAGCACCATGCTCTAATCAACTGAGCTATCCAGGCATGTGAATGGCTGTCAGTAATAACTAATTTTTATGCTGTTTACTGTTATATATTAGTGTTGCGTTTTATTCTCACTTGTTTGTGAGCTGTCCAGAGAATATATGCTTATATATCATTAGACTTAATAAATAAATTCAGTTAAAATATGGTGTTTATGACTCATGTGACTTTTCAAGCAGTGATTGAATGATCTCTTCCCCCCCCCCAAGACTTTGTTTTTGCATTTTTGAAAGTAGTAATACAATCTCTTAAACACCAAATGTTCATTTTGTACTCAGTAGCCAGGAGGTGTAGATTTTTTTAAAATGAGAGAGCCATGACTTAGAAGTATAATACAAATCTGGAAGCCCTGCAGATATTGGAGGTGGTTACAGCCTACTGTTCATATGTTTTCCGCTATTTGTCATTCAAGGACCTTGTAAGATCATTGAGTGACATCCGGTGATGCCTGCCCACTTGTACATTGGAAATTTGCTTATGCAACTGGACTGGTTTCTCTTATCTTCCAAGGCATTCCCTAGATTTTGGTTGTGTGCTAGGGACCTCCAATGGGGAGGACAGGACGGAGAAGCCCTGTTAGTTGCTTGGGCTGGATCTTGCTGAAATGATTATTTTACTAAGGGCAAACTGACATTCTATAACTAATAATTTATGTTTTGAAAGTTTTAACACATGCACTGTTGTATTTAATAACTTTTCTTACTCTTCCTGGAATGTAATAGAGTTGTGAGTTTAAATCTCTACTATGACCTACACAGAGATTTAATGGAATGTGAAACCACAGGTATGGCTAGCATGCTAGGATAGACTTCTGATGTAATTTTGGTTATTACATTCGTCAGTGTTAAGATTTTTTTTTTTATAAAAAAATATTATTTAAACTGCCAGGCACAATCAACTTAGTCTTACACTTTAATTGGCTTTTCTATTTTCACTTATGCAACAAAACAACAATTTTGCACTGCCTTGCTTGTTAATAGATATAAATATTTATGTAATTCAGCTCTAGTTTGCAAAAAATGCACAGCAAGGAGACAGCAATAGAAATATACCTATAATTTTAAAGAATTGCATACTTTAAAATAGGAGATATGCTTTATAGCAGGGGTCAGCAAACTTTTTCAGCAATGGGACGGTCTACTGTTCCTCAGACCTTGTGGGGGGCCGGACTATATTTTGGGGGAAAAAATGAATGAATTCTTATGCCCCACAAATAACCCAGAGATGCATTTTAAATAAAAGAACACATTCTACTCATGTAAAAACATGCTGATTCCTGAACCATCCGCGGGCCGGATTTAGAAGGTGATTGGGCCACATCCGGCCCCCGGGCCTTAGTTTGGGAACCCCTGCTTTATAGCGTATGCTTGAGCTGACTTTTAATCTATCAGGATTTTCAGTTGTGATTATAGATTATAGTATCCAATGTTGCAGCATCACTGGTGCAAAGGTCTTCTCTGTGTGTGTGCAGTAGAACTTCTTCTCCCTCAGCCGTTCCCTCCAGCCCACTGGAGGGAAAATCATCTCCAGAAGATTGGGGGACACTCCAGAGCAGATTTTGGGAATGTGCAGTGGAAGGATACAAAACGGAAGTCGCATCATGCCAGTGGAACTAAGCATGTGGAGCATTCGTTACAACCCAATGGCATAAGCCTCAGTTTAAAAGTGGACCTCAAATCTACATGTGTAATAAACACTAGTATAGGATGGCCTAGGTAACAAATAAAGCAATTCTGGTTTCAAGAGACAAAGAGAGGTGGCTTGAATATTGGCTTCTATGGAAAGGTGACAGTGGAAGTTCTGCCACTTGTGTAGTCTAGCACTAGGGGAAAATTGTTATTTGGCCCCAGGAAGTTTCAAAGTGCACCTTTGTTCTCTAATATACTTTATTGGCATCTGTTAAACCTTTAATAATACCAGAACCAGGAATGGCAACTGTTTCCCTAAAGGAAAACCTCATGCTGCAGTGATATGCTCGATTTCTGGAGAGTAAGATTCCTTAAAATCAGTGTAACTTCTCAGTAGAAATGCTTAGGATCACACTGTTGTTGTTGTTGTTTAGTCGTTTAGTCGTGTCCGACTCTTCGTGACCCCATGGACCATAGCACGCCAGGCACTCCTGTCTTGCACTGCCTCCCGCAGTTTGGTCAAACTCATGTTCGTAGCTTCGAGAACACTGTCCAACCATCTTGTCCTCTGTCGTCCCCTTCTCCTAGTGCCCTCAATCTTTCCCAACATCAGGGTCTTTTCCAAGGATTCTTCTCTTCTCATGAGGTGGCCAAAGTGTTGGAGCCTCAGCTTCACGATCTGTCCTTCCAGGGAGCACTCAGGGCTGATTTCCTTAAGAATGGATAGGTTTGATCTTCTAGCAGTCCATGGGACTCTCAAGAGTCTCCTCCAGCACCATAATTCAAAAGCATCAATTCTTCGGCGATCAGCCTTCTTTATGGTCCAGCTCTCACTTCCATACATCACTACTGGGAAAACCATAGCTTTAACTATACGGACCTTTGTCGGCAAGGTGATGTCTCTGCTTTTTAAGATGCTGTCTAGGTTTGTCATTGCTTTTCTCCCAAGAAGCAGGCGTCTTTTAATTTCGTGACTGCTGTCACCATCTGCAGTAATCAAGGAGCCCAAGAAGGTAAAATCTCTCACTGCCTCCATTTCTTCCCCTTCTATTTGCCAGGAGGTGATGGGACCAGTGGCCATGATCTTGGTTTTTTTGATGTTGAGCTTCAGACCATATTTTGCGCTCTCCTCTTTCACCCTCATTAAAAGGTTCTTTAATTCCTCCTCACTTTCTGCCATCAAGGTTGTGTCATCTGCATATCTGTGGTTGTTGATATTTCTTCCGGCCATCTTAATTCCTGCTTGGGATTCATCTAGTCCAGCCTTTCGCATGATGAATTCTGCATATAAGTTAAATAAGCAGGGAGACAATATACAACCTTGTCGTACTCCTTTCCCAATTTTGAACCACTCAGTTGTTCCATATCCAGTTCTAACTGTAGCTTCTTGTCCCACATAGAGATTTCTCAGGAGACAGATGAGGTGATCAGGCACTCCCATTTCTTTAAGAACTTGCCATAGTTTGCTGTGGTCGACACAGTCAAAGGCTTTTGCATAGTCAATGAAGCAGAAGTAGACGTTTTTCTGGAACTCTCTAGCTTTCTCCATAATCCAGCGCATGTTTGCTATTTGGTCTCTGGTTCCTCTGCCCTTTCGAAATCCAGCTTGCACTTCTGGGAGTTCTCGGTCCACATACTGCCTAAGCCTGCCTTGTAGAATTTTAAGCATAACCTTGCTAGCGTGTGAAATGAGCGCAATTGTGCGGTAGTTGGAGCATTCTTTGGCACTGCCCTTCTTTGGAATTGGGATGTAGACTGATCTTCTCCAATCCTCTGGCCATTGCTGAGTTTTCCAAACTTGCTGGCATATTGGGTGTAGCACCTTAACAGCATCATCTTTTAAAATTTTAAATAGTTCAGCTGGAATATCATCACTTCCACTGGCCTTGTTATTAGCAGTGCTTTCTAAGGCCCACTGTGCTTTCTAAGCAGTGCTTTCTAAGGCCCAATCACACTGTTAGAATTTTAATAAGCTTTTTAAAAATCCACATTTATTTATTGTGGTTCATTATAAAAAGAACAGATATGGATTACTATGGAAGCATCTTGGTTATGCACTCCTCATATTTGGTACAATTAATATAAAGAGGACATAACTAAGATGCTTCCATGCTAATATGGATTCACATTCTAATATACTCTTTGTTTTAAATTTAATAATGGGTCAATCCATTCTTGAGCTTATTAGATGTGTGACCATTGCCATTCTTGAATAAAAGCTCTTTATTTGCCCTTATCTTTGAAAATTATTCCCACCTACTCAGACTTCAGGGTATTGTTTTGCTTTGCTTTGTAATGCTGGTTGCATTTAACTTTGGAGGAAAGGAGTACTGTGTTTAATTAGTACTTCAGGATTGCTGAGTGAGTGGGAGAAAGCAAGGGAGAAACAATTTAATGGGGGGGAAAACAGAACAAATTTACTGTGGTTAAAACCTCAATTTCTAGTGGTTGTAGGTGCTATGCTCCTTTGAAATCTGCAAAATATCATCTATCAAGTACATTATTCTACCTTCATTGTGATGCTAGTATCACGCAGAAATGTAAAGAACTAATAGCAGGTGTGTGTGTGTGTGTGTGTGTGTGTGTGTATAATGGAAAGATTGAACTCTTTGGAGTGTTTCTCAATATGCTCAGGATCAGGAAACTTTAAATGAGCTGCGTCCAAAATTCTGTGAAGTAGAACTCCACAAATTACGGTAGATGTTCCCACAGGCAGAAGGGAAGGGAAGTGGCCTTTGTCCCACCCCTACCCTCCGCAGTCATATATGCCCCTGAAAATTTGCTCTGGAGTTTGGGGAAACTGTTGGGTATGGTGTGGGAGATGCCAATGGGACTACAGGGGGGAAGGAAGACCAGTGAAAAATTCCTCTCCCTTGCTTGGTTTCTGCCCATTTCACAGAAGCATGTCAGATACTGTAGAAGCTTCCTCTCTGAAGAGGAGGAGTCCTTCCACTCATGAAATCCAATATGTTTTCTTTTAGTCAGAATTAAAGCGCATGCAACTATTTAGTTTTATGCTGCTTTTCCTGCAAATACCTCTGGGGAGTACCATAAAAGTTATGTGAGGTAAGTTATGCTGATATCTGGTAAATGGTCCAAGATGATCAAGTGAGTCTGGGAAATGACTTAGAAAGACACAAACATGTGTCTTTACTCTTCTCTCCCCCCCCCCCCCGTATGCCTCATTTTCCTTCTTGAAGTTGTGGTGTTGAAAATAATAAATTGGGAATAGAATATTATTGAAGCAGTTGAAAATAGTGAATTTTTAAACAAGTGCCCCTTCTTAAGGATATGACTTATAAAAGCTTCTTTGTTTTAAAGGCTCAAGAACTGCTGGTGATCACCGCCCAACAGGAAGGTTCTCTTAAACAGCAATTTTAGATGTCTTGAAAGATAAAATACACAGCGCTAAAGCAAGGAAATGCCTGGCTAGCTGCCTCAAAGAGTTCACTCTTTGTGGTCTGTTCAAACAAAGGTTCCCACCTGTGGTTCGTGATACTGAGCAATAGCCACCTTGGTTGGGAAGTGGGAATGTGTAGTCAGAAAAGTGGAATATCAAATATGCAGCTAGAATAGCTACTGTATATTCCTGCATATAAGACTACTTTTTAACCCAGGAAAATCTTCTCAAAAGTCGGGGGTCGTCTTATACGCCGGGTCGTATTTCTTATACGGCGAGTTTATCCCAAACTCAATATTTTAACTGGAAAAGTTGGGGGTCGTCTTATATGCCCAGTCGTCTTTAATTGAAAGGTTTCCACTTTGTACTACCTGGGTTAAATACTAAGGGGAAAACCATGTTTGCTTATTCATATGTCTGCCCTTGCCAAATATAAGCAGGATGTTGGGGAACATTCTAAATTTTACATCAGCACTAGTATCTTAAAAAAAATCTGTTGACTTATTTTTAAAATCTCCTCTTGGGTTTTTTTTAACCCCTGGGAAGATGCCAGTCACAACAACTGTTCAAGTTTCAGACTGCAATAGCACAAGAAAGTCCAGTGTTGGTTGTAAGTGCATTTGCCCTTTAAAAGAGTCTTCATGAAAGTGGGCTAAAGCCTCAAAATACGATGCTATCTGAAGAGTTCACCGATGAGAATTACGTTCTTCTGATTTTTTTCCTTGACACTCAAACACGCTGTTGATAGTACTACGGTAGCTGCCTTGGCAGTTGCATGCTATTGGAATACTACAAGTGAAAGTGAACTTGTCACACTCTCCAAGTAGTCAGGAAGCATTTCCTGAAAATGTAACACTAGGCAACTATATGAGGGGACTTCCCAAGTTTGTTCAAAGAACTTCAGCATCTCACCAGCTGTGTCTGACTTCCATTGGATATGCAAATTCTGACAGTTGTATCTATTCAATATATAGATCTGCTAAGGGAAAACACCAACAAACTACGGTACGTTCATTTGCTTTGAAATGGTTTATGATTCAAACTGTCTGTGTGCCTTGGTGGAAGTATTGCTAGCTAGTGATTTCTGTGGCAACAAGTCACCCGGACATTTTAAAGAGATACTTGGAAGGCTTGGCTTGGGCCATTAACTTAACTAAAGAACTCTTTTACCATAGATAGGAAGTCTGCCACCCTCCCAATGTTGTTGGACTATAAACTTTCTCATCCCATACTGTTGACCATGCTGGCTGAGCCTGATGGAAGTTGAAGTCCAACAGCATTAGGAGAGTCCTGGGCTCGCCATCACTATTCTACAGAATTTCATCTTGCAGATATAAAACCATAGGCTCCCCTCCCCCAAATCTGGATCTTGAGACATGGGATCAATTGCTTGTCTTTTACATTTCACACCTTTTTATTTACTTACACAGATTTGAATGTTTGTCTAGCACTGTACTGATTGCTGTGTGTGTCATGTGTTGCAGGAATTGGTCTAGTTCTGCTGGGCCTTGGCTAGCCGTGGCCTGCAGGATGCATAGTGAATATTTCTGATGTCTAAAAGTTCCTAGTTCTGTGGTTGCTACTGGATAGCTGTCCTTAGAGTTTGCAGTGCTGGAAGGCGGTATTACCTTTCTTTGCAGGTTACTGTGTTTTCAGGCTTTTTTCATTGTAAAGTTAATACTTCAATACTTATGGTGTTGAGAATAATGCCTTTTTATCTTTAATGAGTGAAAGTGAGATTAGAGTTTTCTGATACTCCAGAGCAGGGATTTTATGACTAGTGTTGGCCTTTCTTTGTTCCCTTCTCTCTTTTCCTCCCTCTTGGTGGTGTAGGATTTGACACTTCTCAGACTTGGAAGAAGGCCAGATCTGCATGGGACATGGAGTTTGAAGTTGCTATTGAGATACATAGTTTTTGTGTTTATTTTTATTTCCCTTAAAAAATGCACAGGGGAGAGAAATTGCTATGAGGAGAGGTGGAGGGGAGGGGGGGAGGGAAACAATGAAAGTAGGTGGAGACATTGAAGGAAAGAAAAACATCATTTGTAGGCTCAAAATTGTAGTTGGGGAGAATGGAAAGCTACAGGAAACATGTAGGCATATATTGTAAATGGTTTGCTTTTTTCACACAATGTCAACATGTGCTCTAATTCAGCAGCAGGGCTGAATTAGATTGTCCAAAACCAGTTTGAAGTCCATATAAGTCCAGTTTCATAATTTTTGACCTGGCAATATATCGTGAATCATGGTGTGTGTGTTTTTGTGTGTGTGCACATGTGCGTGCACCCTATTCCAGCAGCCCCTGTTAACTCTGCCAGCTCAGCTCTCCCCTACCTCCTTTAGAGGTCAGCAAATCACGAAAGCAGGCACCAGCAAAGTCACGATGCAGGAAAAACCATGAAGCCAGCCAACATCGTGATATATCAGCATATCATGATGCTTGGCTGGTGATATACCGGTACCACAATGTTGAAAACCAGATATCACAATGTTGAAAACCAGATATCACCCAACCCTATTTAGCAGAATAGGAGAAATGGACAGTAAGATTGCTGGTTCTCCAGGCGTAATGATCTGTGGCTTATAACGCACACTTCAGCTTTCTCTACCCTGTGGCCGACCAGTGGTTCCTGTTTACTTCTGAACGTGGAAACTGAAACCCTGTTTATGATGGAACTAGGATCATTTCCAATGACCTGTTCTCAGGCTGATAACTATTGTTTATGTCTGAACCAGGTCTTTATCTATATGAATTCATTTTACTGGATTGTGCTTTTTGAAACAGTATCTTTCCCATGCTGTTGGTCAGTTTTTCCTCGCCTCCTCCTGTGTCTTCTCAAGCTCTTCTTTCCCACTCCTTCAGTCCACTGTGAGAGAAGAAAGTGGATGGCCAAAAAAAACCTTGTGTTTACTCTGTTGAACTATAACAATATGAAATAACAAATAGAGAGAATTGTAACTGGGATTTTTGTATGTGAATGCACTGGAACTGTGCAAATTGGTTTCTTAAGTATAAATTCACATTATAAGTGGTTTTACATAAGTTCTATTATGTGCACAACTCTAAGTCCTTCACACTGAAATCCTACTTGAATTCAGGCATTTGAAAAAGTATTACATTTCTATCGGCATGTATTCTTCAGTGCCATCACATTAAACACTTAATTCTTTAAGCCTCTTGCACCCAAATAAGCCACTTCATCCATTCCTACCAGCTTTGTTCTCTACACATGAGGCTTGAAAACTTAAGGTTGTATGTGTTTAAATACTCAGTTCCAGCTTTGCATTTAGAGAGGAAGGATGCAAAGAATGTATAAAGTGGTTTGTTTTGAATCTATCCTATAAAAAGCTAGTAGTTTAAACAACAAAGCACTTCATATGGTTGCATTAAAGAAACTGTGAGCTGAACAGAAACTGAACCCCGGTCATTACCTGGTGGGGATGGTTCACCTCGGGAGGTAGTGGTGGGTTGCCCATGTCCTGGAGGTAGTGCTTAGCTTGTTCTAAATGGGATGACAGTCTCTGTAAAAGGTTAGGCTTGCAGCCAGGGGTGCTCATAGATCCAGCTTTGTCATTTAGAAGCCCATGGGATATCTGTGGCAATGTCTTGCCCCTGGTTGCAGCCTAGCTGCTATATTTTAATGTTTGTGGACTGTCTTCAGAGGCAGCCCCTGTTAAACATGTTGCAATGTTGGCTAATCTGGAGGTTCGTAGAGGATACATAGTTGTAGCCAGGCTGCTGCTTATTTATTTAGGAATTTAATACCTTGTTCTTCAATACACATTTTTGGGGCAGCTTCCAATATAAAAAAAAAATGTTGAGAAATATATCAGAAAACATATCTATCTCCACAGCTGTTAATATCTATTTTTGTTACCATTTTCAAGGCATATATGCATATTATGTATATTAGACCTGCGGGAATAGGGCGGTATATAAATTCAGAAAAGTAATGAAATATTACTGACTTGCTGAAATATGGTTTAGTAAGCTATGAATATAGAGTGAACATGTCTAGTGTGGTATACCTGTGGCATAATTCGCCCTATTGCATTCTGTTCCTTTCTGTAAACTGTGAAGAGGAAGCTGTGAGATTTGTGTGCTACAGAGTAAGTAGCGGCATGTGAGGCCACATGTTATCATTCCACATTTCCCCTTTTCAAGCGGTGCTAGATGGATAACCTTTCAAGCAGCAACACATGCTGTGATTCTAATCTAAAAAGGAGTTTTAATGATTCAGCCATGTTACTCTGGTAGCCTGAAGAAACCCATAAGGTGCAGCTTCCTTTGATGGCTTCCTTTTAGTTATTTTATTGACATTAATCTGGTTCTCATTGAAGAGGAGAGTTAAAAATGTTGTTGCCCCCCTTTCCCCCAGGATAAAACCACGGCAAACTGTAGCCAGGCCAAAAAAGAAGAGGGGTATATCACTCTAAAGGGGACCTCATAATGATGATCTGAAAAGGTGAAAAGACAAATAGTGTTCTTATGGATGGGTGCCCTGTGCGTCATGCAAGTGTTGGGCCAAACTATAAAAAAGCAAAGGCATGAAATCATGCTATTATAGAAATTACAGGAAACTGAACTACAAAATCAATAACACAATTTGGGGGCAAGGGGAAATTACAGAAGACACATCAGTTTCTGTAAGTATTTTAGAAGCAAAATAAGGGCCACCTGTTACATGTACATCACTATGTAGAGACAGTGGCAGAGATTCAAAGATGGCTATGTTCTACCTCTGCTGTCTGAGCGCCAGTTGCTGGGGCATCGCAAGTGGCATTCATGTCCTCCTTGCAGGCCTCCTGGTTTGCCCCTGTGAAAACAGAATGGCGGACTAGATGAGTCTTTGCCTGATCCAGGATAGTTTTTCTGATCCTTTTAAGCCACAGAAAACTGTACTTTGTTTGACCCTTTTGAAGTAGGAAAGAGATTCGGATGCCTGGAAGGAGGGAATGGTGAAGTCACAGGTCAGGATCATGGAGTGTGTGATGCTAGCAGTCCTTTCTAATCCATTTTTACTTGGATTTGTACAATTGACTTTAATGGGAACTTCTGCCAAGCAAGTTACAGTTAATATTCCAGTCGTATAGTCTGAATTCGTGTCAGCAGTCCTAATCTTTCAATGAAGGTTTGTTAAAGAATTAATTTAGGAAATTTCAACCCTACTATCAATCATATTTGAGACTTCGTAGAGAACAGAGTGTACCCAGATGATTAAAAGTCTCTCTCTCTGTGTGTGTGTGTTATACAAAAGAAGAAGAAGAAAAACTGCTGTTTGAATCTGGGGTAGCTGCTCACCAGGCTACCTAAGAGACATATATGCAGGGTACTTTTTCAGGCAACACTATTACAGGGCCTAAGGATGTCACCCACAACACCTGGAGCCAGACACCTCACTGGACAAATAAACTGATGCATGCAGAAAACATGCACACTCTTTTGCTGTCTGTGAGAGCAGGTCAAGCAGGGGCCAGGATGGTGCCAACCTGCCCCTTCCTTATTAGTCCTCTGGAGACCTGCTCCCTACAGAATAGTTTTGTGCATTTCCAAATGAAGTCTGACCTCACTTAGTGAATCCCCCTCCTTCAAGTGAACCCCCCCCCCCAATTTTATAGTTGGATCTGGTGGATTGCAACACCAGATATGAAGTCTTGGCCTATGCCTAGTGCCTTCTTTATCATGTCAGCATGGCCAGTTTCTTACCAATGTATTAAGTGCAGTTATTTCATTTGCTGGCTGCTAATGTTGGCTGTGAGAAGTGGGGTGAGGTCATACAAATTAGTTTTAGTGAGCGTTTGCTCTGCAATCAGTGCCATCTTGAGAATGTGACTTAGTTAACTGGTGCTGGACTCATGTTTCATTTGCATATTATTATTATTTCATCGAAATGTTCCTAAGATAGTTTACGCACCTGTAGAATCAAAACCAGGGGTCCCCAAACTTACCCGGCTTTGGGCCGGTTCCTCCGGCACCAATCGTGTGGTGGGCCAGAGGGCGGGGGAACGCGCTCCCATACGTGCGCACACTCGCTTTTTCTGGCACGGCGCTGGAAATGGCTTCTGTGCATGCGTAGATGTCATTTCTGGTGCACTTCCGGGGTAGCGCGGCACCAGAAATAGCTTGTGTGCATGCGTATGGGAGCACCCTCCGGGCCGTATTTGCACACAAGCTATTTCTGGCACCACGCCGACCCGGAGACAGGAAACCGCACTGTGGCGCACTGATAAGAGTGGGCGGTGGCGGAGGTTGTTGGGGGCTGCACAATTGGCTTGTGTAGGCCGCATCCGACCCCCGGGCCTTAGTTTGGGGACCCCTGATCAAAACATATAATACGTATTCTAATATTGAAGGCCAGAAACAGTTGTGGAGATCTCATTCCATTCTCATGGGTCATTCGTTCCTATATGTGCATGGTGGAGGGCTTTGATGATTTGTTGTGCTTTTTTATGCTCTTTGTGGCTGCTGTGCTGTGTCTTGTGAGGTTGTGATCTGATTTGTGTCAGTTTTCAGTCAGTACTCTCACTTTCTGTGGGCAGCATTGGAGCTGTACATCCTGGGCTACCATCCCCACCATAGTTCTTGCACATAGCTATTGTATTCCATTTACATGTTACAGTCTGGGGGGTGGGATTGTCATCATACTACATATTAAAAAGGGAATGCATCTAGTGAACAAAAACTTGGAGATTATTCAGTTTAAAAACATTTTTTAAAACATGTAAACATTGTAATCTATACTGTGTGGGTGCAAAGGTGAAATAGAGTCCTTTGGTTGAAGCAATGGTTCCCAAAGTACTGCACCCTGTGGGCTGGTGGGATTACCTGGGGTGCTGAAAGTGTCAATGACTACCAGACTTCGGAAAAACTTGTATCCCTGGATCAGTTTTGTTGAATTAACTAAGCTAAGTAGTTTTAATTGCATTTTTTAAAATAAGCACACAATTAATTTTTACTGCTCTGGATTTTATTGTGTTACTACATTGCTTAGTGGGTTTTGCAAATGACTGGTTTAAATAATACTTTCTAGAGGGTATGGACACTGGGGATGAGTTTATGCAACCAAGTGGGTAGTGACCCCAAAAAGTTTGGGAACCCCTAGGTTAAAGTAACAGTGTGCTCCTATACATGTCTGCTCAAAAGGAAGTCCCATTTACAGTGGTACCTCTACTTACGAATTAAATGCGTTCCGAACACACATTTGTAAGTCAAAAAAATTTGTAAGTCGAATCCCATAGGAATGCATTGGGAGAAAAAATTCGTAAGTCGAAGCAACCCTATCTAAAAATTTGTAAGTAGAAAAAATCCTATCTAAACCGCATCCAAGATGGCGGACGGAGCTCCATTTGTAAGTAGAAAAATTCGTAAGTAGAGTTATTTGTAATTAGAGGTACCACTGTAGTTTGATGTGACTTTCTTCCAGGGAAGTATATAAAAGTTTAGAACCTAAATCTGCTTTTAACATTGTGTTTTAATTTACTCTACATTTAACAGCATTCGAGTTTCAATTTTTTTGGGTCAGATTCCCTGTTTTATATCTGTCAGCAGAACCATTTTAAAAACATTGTAGCTTACTCTTTACACCAGTACCATTGTATCACTTTATAGCAAACTGTTGTATGGCTACAATTAAAAAAAAAGAGGCTTTCTCGCTTTCATTACAAATAATGAGGAGTTTCAATTATACTTTTATAATGAGACATTCTGTGGTGTAACATGGCAAACTGGCTTTTCTTTGATTCTAATTTAATGATAGCTGATCCTGTAATTACAATGTACCTTTTCCCATAATGGAATAGGCCTTGTTTGACAAGTCACCTAAGCTTTAAATACTAATCACTTTGAGCTTTGTTTTCAAGAATCACCTGAGATTTAGAAATAACTTAGTTTAATGTGCATAAGTGCTCATTAATTCAATAAATTAAATATGTTCAGTATAAATAAGAATGCTTTAAGAGTAAGTTATTTGAGTTGAGAATATAGAATGCAGAGCTCTCAGCCTTGTACAGTGGTGGCCTTAAAGAAATGTGAAGAATGTGAAGAAATCCCTGAACGGCAAAGGATTCATTCATGTGATAAAGCAGGTGTGACATTTTATAAATAAGCTTGTTACTGATCAACTTATCTCACTGGCAGGCACTGTAGTCACATCACATGAACTGTGTTCAAGCATTGCCTGAACACAAAATGACTTAAAATATGGATGGGGCAGGGGGGTGCTCACAGACCCTGCCCCCAACACCCCTGTGTGCCCAGGCACTTCTTTAAACCTTTATGCATTTAGCCCAAAGGCCTGAATAGGATTTCTGAGAGTGTTCTGTTTAATGTTGCATTGAGGCACATCAAATAACCGAATAACTAATCCAAATAACTAACCAGGTTTTCAATTTCTCCAGGAATCTAAGTGTGCTCTTAAGTTACAGCAAAGCTCTTATGACATGTGTGAGGCCAGGTCACTTTTGGTAATCAGGAATTGCTTCCTTGGGACTGCATATGCAGTACTGGCTTACCCCTTCCCTCCCCACTTCCTTCAGTTCTCTACATGCCAAAAGGATCACAAAAACCTGGGCACTCCTGTGTCATGCTAATTACTTGGTAGGCTTTGGCAGAGGGAATATCTCGTTGAATCTTTATTGCCAAATAGTGAAATTGGATCATTTCCTTTCAGTTAATTTAGAGCCTATTCAATGTAATTTAGAGCCTATTCAATGCTCTACTCAATTCAATTCAATTCAGCACCTTTATTGGCATATAAATGCTCTACTCACTGCAGCATGGTAAGAAAGTAGATCTTATAGCAGATTCATATACAGGTAAAAAGTAAATGAGATTGAAGTTAATAACTGACTTGAAAATAGCATTTTTAAAGCCCCTTATTTGATATCAGTAATTACTGAATCTGCCCTCTGTTAGTCTTGGAAGAATAATAAATTAAATAAATTATAATTGTGAGTGCTTTTTTTCCTGAGCCAATAAAAACCTAGGTTTTACATGCCCAACTTTGCAAACTGAAATTAAAAATAAACACACACATATGCATCAAAGTGATTGCAATTTGCTTACTTAAAGGTTGTGAATTGGTTGCTGGAGGTTTTTTTTGGTGGGGGGGGGATGAGCCTGTGATTGCAATAATGAAAGCTTGATAATTCTTAAATTGAGATTTCTTGGAAATAAAAATGCTGCCAGATATCACAGATATAGTTTCTGGAGGTAATCCAGAGAACAGTATATCAAAGGAGGTGTTCAGTTCATTCCTTCAAATATGCTCTGCAAAGCATGCTGTTTTGAAGGGATGGCGATTGTTTTTTGTAAGGGAGGGGGGAATAAAAGCCCTGGTAAGTGAGTAATCTGTAATCTCTTATGAGCACTTCAAGGCCCCTCTGAATTTCTTCCTCGCAGTATCACAAAAGATAAGATACTAGTAAAGGAATTTCTGGGGGTTTTTTGTTTTGGAAAAGAGGCATTTTGTGTTGTGACTTGTATGCTTCATTAGTAATAGACCTTGACTACAGTTCATTTCAAGTTTTTAACTGTGTTGATTGCATAATTCTACTTCCAATGCTTTGAGATATATTTGCCAAATATCTGTGTAGTATTTTGTGGTGAAGGGTGGGGTTCTTCTTTCTGAGTAAACTATGGAATTTTGAAGGAGTCATTTTGAAGACTATCCCCTCACTTAATCTTTTCAAGCTGCTGTTCAGAATAGCCCTTGTTCTTCAATGGCAACCTGCCTAGACTGGAGGGAGCCAGCATTAGAAATGAAAAATGTATTACATTTGAAGGGAGTTCAGTCAGTCTAAAGGGCTTGCAACTATATGTGTCTAAATAATACACCTGATTACTAAATTGGCTTGATTTGTAAAGACTGAAATGCTGCTAGACATGGATCTAGTAGTTGTTGGAGTGCTACAGAATAATCTCTATTTCACAAATGTATTCTTTCTCTCATGTCACACTTGACCTGTTGGTCAGAATGTGTGTGGCTTGCAAAACATGAGCTAAACTATACTCTGTGTTAAGTGTGCCAAGTGAGGGAGATGATACATACTGTATCTTTCCCATTGCTATTCCAAAGCTAAACTTCATGTAGGTACTGAAAAATTAATGGTCAAAATCATGAGCGCAATTAACCTCTGTCTGTAGTTTCTTTATTAACCGAACAAAGCCAAAATGTAGTAATGTTTAACTTTTACTTTAGAAGAAGAAGAGTTTGGATTTGATATCATGCTTTATCACTACCCGAAGGAGTCTCAAAGCTGCTAATATTCTCCTTTCCCTTCCTCCCCCACAACAAACACTCTGTGAGGTGAGTGAGGCTGAGAGACTTCAAAGAAGTGTGACTAGCCCAAGGTCACCCAGCAGTTGCATGTGGAGGAGCGGAGATGCGAACCCGGTCCACCAGATTACGAACTACACCACACTGGCTCAACCACTTTTTATACTAGTTCTCACGGCGGTCATAAACCTTTTCCTAGTGTCCTGACCTGCACCCAGACCGATGAAAACAAGTGACTGTTTCTTTATAGGTCTTTATTGGTGTTATATCAGCTCCTAATGTGCAAGTTGCATGCAACAAAGCTCGTCGCTAATTAGCTGTCTTGAGCAAACTACTGCTGCAGATCTGTGCCAATCTTGGAAAGTTGGAGCCCAGCCCCCTTCCACTTAGCTCTAGGCAGCGCGGGGAGAAGTCAGGAGGAGGGAGGGAGGAGGAGCCGCCGCCGCCATGTGAGGGAGAGGGAAAGAACGTGTGTGCTGGCGCAGCCTGAATGATCAGTTCCATGCCAATTCCCGGAGCGTCCGTGGGCCGGATTTAGAAGGCTATTGGGCCGCATCCAGACCCTGGGCCTTAGTTTGCTGACCCAAGCTTTAAAGGTTAAAGGATCCCTGAAAGCTCTCCCCTCAACTCCTCTGCCTTGCACTTGCTGACTGGTGTCTGGCTCTCGTCAGCCAACAACAGCCTCACAGAAACAGCTGGTGCTGAGGAAGGCACTGGTGACAGGAAGGCATTGGTGATAGAGGAAGGTTTCTCCTCACTGGTGCCACGGAACCCCACAAATCACTGACTCCTTCCTGCAAGTCATCCTTCTCACACTCCTCTTCCTCTCTCCTTGGGCTTCTCCCAGTCCTGGACACCTAATGAGGGCTCACATGATTGAATGCTTCTTCTCCACAAAAGTTGGTTGAAGCAGGAGCATCCTAATAAAAAGGGAAGGGGGTGCAACTTCCTGCACCCCTTTACAATCTGCTCCAGAAGACTGGAGGGGGGGGGGCTACAGACCAGCATGGGTAATGGCCCAGGAGACTGGGAGAAATCACTTCCTCTCCTTCCCTTATGAGGAACCTCCATTGGAGTCAAGACCCTTGAGTTCATGGAAGGACCACTTCTCTGAACAGAAGAGATCTTTTGGATCCAGCCCATTTATTGTAATTTACTATTGGTTTAATTGTTTCACTTTTTAATTTAGGCTAGCCTGGAAATGCCAGTAGAAATTAAAGGTGTGGGGTATAAATATTGCAGATAAATAAATGTTGTCTTAAGACACTGGTGGCATGGTGCAAACCTACCTATAGGTTTGTTTAGCAACCACTGCAGTAAAACTCACCCCAGCAAAACTGGGTTTTGGTTGTTCTATTCCCATTTTTTTGCTCTAATTCTGAATTGGAATGTGCCTGCTTTACTTTCCCACTCTACTTTTTACATAATGATTACATATTTCCTAGTTCTTCTTTCCATGTTGGTGAGACTCCCCCTTGAAATGCCACTCTGTGTTTGAGCTGCTAGAAACAGCAGTAAGAGAGAAGCATGCTGGAAATTTTTTTACATTTGAGCAACAGCATAAAAAGTTCTCCACCCACTTGGCCAGCCACAAAATAAGTACAGTGGGTTTTGTGGGGGCAGCTCCAGTTGGCTAGCAATCTTGAGGCTGTCTTTGTTTAGAGGGCCTGCCAGAACATACTGTAGGCAGCTTTTTGTCATTTGTTTCTGTAGTTCAACATATTTTTGTATTCAAAACATATGTGCTCTTTCAGCATGAGGGAGAATATATATGTGCATCTGTATTAGTCAGATACTAATAATTTATATATCTAATAACACTTGGTCATCTAGTGTTCAGATTTGAGCCCAATGTTGACCACACTTAATCATGGCCCCCGTTAATCTTGATGGCTTATAACTGAACAGTACCCCAAAACCAGAACCTATAGTAGGTAGCCAGCCAAAATTTGTGTTGTCCATTTACCCTGATTTTATACATAATATTAGTGACATTTATAAAAGAATGAGATTTATTTGCTGTCTTCAGAATATGCAGTGTCTCGGAAACAATTTCAAAGAGAGCCCACACTCTCTCTTCTTGAACTTGAAAGTTTGGGTCTCTTCCTTACAGTTTATTGAGGTTGTCTTGCCACAGAGATAGGAAATCCCTGCCCATCAGGCCAGTCTTGGCCCATCAAGGGGTTCAGGTTGGGCCATGAGGCCATTTCCTCCAAACCAAAGTTACCTGCTTATCAGCTGACTTTGTTGGGTTCAATCTTGCTGGGTGCTGCTTTGCTAGCATGTTCCTTGTGAGTCAACTTTGTCAGGTGGGTGTGACTGCCTGTCCCCCTGTCACCTGACACCACAGTGCTAACATGACACCTGATGATTGACAATTGAGTAGCCCTGCCTACCTATCAAAGTTAGCCTGGGAGATTGAGGGGAGATCTGGCCCATAGGACCGAAGGTTTCCCATCCCACCTTTCCAGAATAAGAGCTGCATTTGCCGTATATGAGTTGGTGCTATGAATCCCAGTTCAAAACATGAAGTGAATCCATTAATTACTTGTTGAGCTGGAGTGCATTTAGTGACAGGCTTGCCTGTCACTTTGCCATCAGAAATGCTGGATTAATAGTTTGCTCTGTACTGTTATGCGGCATGGTCGTGTCAACAGCAGCACTTTTTAAACAATGCTTTTAATTTTGATTTGTAGCCTTTAAAAAAAATAGTATAAGATGCAATACTTAAACTCATTGTGAACAATACTATTAAATGTGATTCCTGCAAATGGCTATGGTGGTCCACCTTAGTTTCCATAACGTCTTAAGATATGCTTTATTGCTATTTGCACATTAAAATGCAATGTACCAATTGTAAACTGCTTTGGAGCCCTTTCAGATGGGGCAGTGTGAAAATACAGTTCATTAATGGTCTCCCACATAGCCAAATGGGTTGCCTGATTGACTGGGGTAGAAATCCCAGTAAAAGGAATGTCAGCTAAGGGGCAAAATTGGCACCAGCAGCAGTTGGGAGAGGCTGCAGTAGCTGTTAAGTGGCTGCAAGAGGTGAAGCATGGGGCGGTGGCTGGAATGTTTCAATGTTTTGTTCCCCCGAACTTCCAATTTTACACCAGATGCTTCCCTGAAGAATATTTGGCACAGTGCTAGTTTAGCATTTTCCAATGTGAATCAACAGATCTTTCAATTCTGCATTGCATGTTCACTTCTTCCTGTAAGCTTGAGGCTCTGCTTCAATCATTCTATTCACGAAAGTCTTTGTTTGGCTCTGTACTTAACAGAACTGAGGCTTGCATCCTTTTCCCCCTCCTGGAACAACCAGCAATTCTGTCCTCTTTCCCATTGCCCAGTTGCTCCAGCAAAACTCTGCAGACTTTCTGTGCAAGTGAAGGTTTGAAATGGAAAGTAATGGATAAAAGTGCCTGAGGATAGGAGAAAAGACCAAGTTACAGATAACTGAAGTCAGGAAGGAAAACTTAAATTAGGAAGAGAGATAAGCTAGCAGGACATTTGAAGACACAGATTAGTGTGGGGCTCTACTGCAGGCTAGATTTGTCCAGTGCAAGGATCCATCCAGCTGTCAATTACCGGATTGCTCCAGCTTCTAAGCACAGCACAGGGCTATTTGCAAGAGGCTTGGAAAGAGCCCTGTAAAACAACCCCTGAAGGTCCACCAATCAGCTGAGCTTCTAAAGCTGGCTGATCAGCTGATAGTTGGGACTTCAACTGTGTGCAGGGCTTCTGAAGCACTGACACCAGCTGACTAGCAATGATTTAGAAGTTTATTTTGACCCAGCCTTGCTGCCTTTTTGGCAGATGGGTGTGGCTTGGCCAGAATGGCCTGAGGGCCAAATGGGAAGACCAGCTCGACCTGATTAGGCTTGTGGGCTGAAGGTTCCCCATCTCTACATTGAAACAAGTCAGTTTAATAAACTATGGTTTAAAGTTGAGCTGTTCCACCTAACCATAGTTAAGATAAAGCACAGTATTTCAAGGATTTGGATGGCATGGCAAGCTGTTGTGTCTAGAACAAAATCAGATGTTTCAAATTTCATTCATGACACCTTTGGTAAAAGCTGTTCTCCAATTGGAGCGCTCGCAGGCAAGTGTTTCCCGGTTGTTGGTGTTTATACTACATCAGGCTTCCCCAAACTGCGGCCCTCCAGATGTTTTGGCCTACAACTCCCATGATCCCTAGCTAACAGGACCAGTGGTCAGGGATGATGGGAATTGTAGTCCAAAACATCTGGAGGGCCGAAGTTTGGGCATGCCTGTACTACATTTCTTTAGATTTGCCTTGAGACAGTCTTTAAACCTCTTTTGTTAACCACCCGTGTGTGTGTGTGTGTGTGTGTTTGTGAGAGAGAGAGAGAGAGAGAGAGAGAGAGAGAGAGAGAGAGGGAGAGAGAGAGAACAACTTTACAACAAAGGATGTGCAGGTGCAGGGAGTTAAACTTCCACACCTGCCTGCTTTTGCTGCACTCTTCCACTTCAAGTACTTCTCTCCCAGCCTGGCTTTGATCCAGGCGTGTGCTTCCTTCATCCCTATGCATTTTTTGTTGTAAACAGAAGAATGCAGAAGGCAAGTGGATGAACAAATGTGGTTGACCTGTTGTGCCTTGTTTTCCTTGCAGATGTATACAAGTTAGCTCAGTTGAAAAAACTGAAAGTATTTTTAGCCTATAGTATTTTGAGTATCTGCTCACTGGAAGGACAGATCCTGAAGCTGAGGTGAGGCTCCAATACTTTGGCCACCTCATGAGAAGAGAAGACTCCCTGGAAAAGACCCTGATGTTGGGAAAGATTGAGGACACAAGGAGAAGGGGACGACAGAGGACAAGATGGTTGGACTGTGTTCTCGAAGCTACAAACTTGAGTCTGACCAAACTGCGGGAGGCAGTGCAAGACAGGAGTGCCTGGCGTGCTCTGGTCCATGGGGTCACGAAGAGTTGGACATGACTAAACAACAATTTTGAGTATCTTCTGTGGATATTAGGATGGGTGGGTGTTTGCAATCCCAGGCCATTAATAAATTTGGTTTTCCAATTCAATAAAAAGACAATGTGAGTAATGATATGAATATGTTATGGTTATTGGCAGTTATATTTATGCAGTACTTTTTTTTGGGGGGGGGGATGCGTTGCCAGTACTCTTATATCTATACAAGTGACTTGGTGCCTGCACAAAATGACTGCCATGGGCAGCAAAAAAGAGGTGCCGGTACTCTGTACTGGGGAGTACAGTCACATATATAAAAAGCTCTTTATGTATGAATTATGCATCTAAATAAATAAGATAGTAAATACTTTCTTATGAAACCGATACTGAATGGTTGGCAGAGTGCATTAAATCTTCACTGATCTATTTTTGTCGCATTAAAAATGTTTGTATGTTGTAGTACACGGATTTGTAAGTTTAATATCTGAAGAAGGCTCACACCTGCTGCTGGCTCTTCACCCTGTAGCATACGTGAATTCCATTGCCGTCACTATTTACTTCCTCTTTCCTCTCCAAGTCCTATTCCCCTGATGGTGAGGTTTGGCTTGGCTTGTAATTGATCTAGTGAGCAGTCATTCTTGCTAGGTTGTTTACAGCCTACAGGTTGCAGCTGAATTAGAAGTTGGATACTATTATTTCATACTGCTGTTGCTAGGGATTGAGGAGACTAATGGGGAGCCAACTGTTCATCAGAAGTGGTGGGATTTCCAGCAGCAGCTGCTGTTTGCTGAAAATTGTAGCCACATCGTGCTTAAGGAGCGTGTAAACCTGCCAATTCTACACAGCCATGAGCTGCTCTATGATGAACAAGGAAAAAGGTGTTAAGAAAATACAGGCCGGACTCTGTCAGGTGGTTAGAAGGGATATAAAGAAAAAGTGCCTGTGTATTTTTATAGCTAAAAAATTGCAATGATCTATCTTTTTCAATCATACGTCTGTCATTTGGTTATGCTGTTGATACATAACAGCAATTCAAATACAACTTTCTATGTGTTCATTGTCCCAGAACAATAATCAGGACTGGGCCAAGAGATCCTGCCTCGGGGTGAACAGTGCCTGAGACAAGTAAAGTTATTTTGGAACGCACAAGCACCTCTCTCTTTCCCAGGCAATAGAAATGATAATAATAAATAACTGATAATTTCCTACCCTTTTACGGTGTCCAAAATTCATCTGCTATACCTTTGCCTAATGTTAGATCTAGCCTTTTGCAAAAATAATGCTTAAAGACTGTAGAGGTAATACACAGATGTCCAATCGTGACTGGGCACTTTGAGTTTTGCACCTGCCATACTCTTTCCTTGAATGCAGAAATTTTATCTTTCGCCTTTGAGTTATTGGTAAAATGATCATTTACTATTTCATTTAAACTTGCCACATTTCTGGTTTGCATGGATGGCCTGCAAATCATTCTTTCAAACCAGTACTTGAATTAAGTCATGGATGGAGAACCTGTGACCCATCCATTGTTGTTTGACTCAAACTCCCATCAGCCCCAAGCATCATGGCTAATAGTCAGGGATGATAGACGTTTTAGTTGAGCAACATTCGTGGTCCTCCAGGAATTGGTGCATGTGAGGTGAAGAGGTGAAGCACATGGGCACAATTCTCTATTACATTGTGCCAAACCTTGGCTTGGTATTGCTGTTTAAACCATCCATGTATCTTAAGTTCTAAAAACTATGGTTAGCACAAACCATGGTTTCCCATGGTGTCTTAATTGAGCCAAACATTAGCCTCAAAATGAATTTTGAACTGATAACCTCTGGATTCCTCCTTCTTAAATCAATCAATCATATACACAAACATCATAACAGATGCACTATTCTTATTATTTAAACTAGGCAAGGTTGCAGCACTGTGTTTTTGATCAGTACCTTATTGATGCTCTTACCTCAGTGTTGGTCAAAAATAGTTTTCATTGAAGAAGTACAAACATTCACTCCGAATACTGTACTGAGATAGAAAATAATATTAAGAAATAAAGAGGAAAAGAGCTGGAGGCTGGTTTCAAAGGCTTAGCATTTAGGAGCTGATAATAATGCCTTTGTTTTTCAAATGAGTCAGCTGACCTGTTCTTACTTCACAACCATATCAGTATGACTGTTAATAAAATCTTTCAACAGCAGAATATTTTAAGGTCTCAAACTCTTAGAATGGTGAACAACTTACATATCAGCTCTTCTTAAGTTCATATAGGTGGAATCTAATAAGACAGGAGTGGCCAACTTCCAAGAGACTGTGATCTACTCAGAGTTAAAAACTGGCAGTGATCTGCCCCCTTTTTGGGGGTCCAGGTCAAAGTTGTTGAGCTTTTTTTAGGAAGGATGTTTTTTTTTTTGGGGGGGGGTTCACATTTAAATTGTTGAGCATCTTTAAGGAAGAGGAAAGCAACATTGAGCTTTTTTTGTGGAAGGAAATCCTCTGTTTTTGGTGGTTCAGGTCACTTTAGGGGTGCAGGGCAAAGATGTTGAGCTTTTTTTAGGGGAGCCACTGATCTGCCGGAGATCTACCACAGACGTCCAGTGATCTACTGGTAGATCATGATCTACCTGTTGGATATGCCTGTAATAAGAGATTGTTGTCTCCCTGACACTTTGTTTCTGATCAACAGAGTTGCCAAGTGAAAAGCCAGCTTGTGATGTTTTAATGCACATCTTCCTGACTTTAATAAACCATGATTTGTATAGTAATCTCAGCTAACTAGATTTGGTCTGGCAAATTAGCATATGTATATGCATATGGTACGTGGGTGGCGCTGTGGTCTAAACCACTGGGCCTAGGGATTGCCGATCAAAAGGTCAGCGGTTCAAATCTCTGCGACGGGGTGAGCTCCCATTGTCCAGTCCCAGCTCCTGACAACCTAGCAGTTTGAAAGCACATCAAAGTGCAAGTAGATAAATAGGTACCGCTCCAATGGGAAGGTAAACAGTGTTTCGTGCACTGCTCTGGTTTACCAGAAGTGGCTTAGTCATGCTGGCCACATGACCCGGAAGTTGTCTGCGGACAAATGCCGGCTCCCTTGGCCTATAGAGCAAGATGAGCACCGCAACCAGGGCCGTCTTAAGCATATCTGGCACCCTGGCACCGTGGTTCGAAGATCCCTCCTGTGGCCCCCCCGCCCTGTTTCCCAGCATGGTGGGCGGGCGCGATGGCGCAGCCCCCCCCCGGCAGCCCAGTGCCCTGGCACCCTGCGCCACCCAGCCTTGCCTTAGAGCAGGCATCCCCAAACCGCGGCCCTCCAGATGTTTTGGCCTACAACTCCCATGATCCCTAGCTAACAGGACCAGTGGTCTGGGAAGATGGGAATTGTAGCCCAAAACATCTGGAGGGCCGAAGTTTGGGGATGCCTGCCTTAGAGCCAGCCCTGACCGCAACCCCAGAGTTGTCTGCAACTGGACCTAAAGGTCAGGGGTACCTTTACCTATATGTATATGTATATGTATATGTACTAAAGCTCAGTATACTACTGTGCTGAATTGGCTGTAAATAGCAAATTGGTTCACACAGTACATCAAAATTGTCTATCTTTCTGCCTGAGACTTTGGGTTCATTTCCCCCCCCTCCCCTCTTTAACTCTCATCTACTTTTTCTTGGTTGTGTCTGACTTGCATAAATGGTGGCTTAGAGTAGAATGTGGGATAACCACCCTCATATAAGCAACATACTTAAGTCTAATTAATGCATGAAGGGGTTTAGACCATAGAATAAGCTGTCTTGCTGCGGTTACCTTGAGAGAGACTAGGTAATCAAGGCTTTGTTTCCCCAGACTACCTCAGAAGCTCAACATATGAATAGGTTTTGAGCTGGTTGCTGAACCTCAGGCCACATGGCTCTTACAAGCCATTCTTGTGTTCCTATACCAATAATTTGGCAACTTTCACTACTGTAACACTGCTTGTGTTTTCTAAATGCTGTATGGAAAAGCACATCAATTTGACCTTCATGGAGTTTGTAAGTTAACCAATTTAAACTTGCCAAACATGGGATTCCCCCCCCCCCTTGCTAGGGGAAAAGGAGAACTTTGGAAGGAACTTAGAAGGGTGCATTTCCACACTTTACTTGCTGCATATTTTGTGATTGTAAATCTCTGCTGGGGTTCTCTCACCAATGAGTACTTTCCCCAATGAGTACTTGGATCATGGCATCCAGGAATTCTCCTTTTTATATATCTAATTTTCATTGCTACCAACATCATTTGCCTCCAAACCACAGCTGGAAAGCATAATTTTCTGACCTAAGCATTAAACTTGCCTGACAACTGTGCTTACTTTCTCCAAAATAATTAGAAATACTGCACTCTTAATATAAGCTCTGGAAGTAAATGAGTTTTGGAACTGGATCTGGAAATAATTTGCTTTTAAGAAAGGAGATTTAGAGTTGCATCCAATGGCCAAACTTTGCAGTAGTACTTTCACCACCCCTTTTTTGGGCTACAATGTATGCGCTGCAGTGCAAAATCTAACAGAAATAATATTAACATTTAATAATCTGAAATGTTTGTAGGGTAAGAATCCGAAAAATGTGTTTTAAAGAGAAATAATTCTTTCTAATAAAATAACACTGAGAAATTGTAAGTAAAAGCAGGTGTTGGCGGGAAACTGTTTTAACTGGCCTTCAAGCTCAATTGCTGAAGGCTTATAAATGTCAACGTAGTCTCTTCTAAACCCAGACATTCCTGCATTTCATAGTTATATGATAATTTTGCTTGTCAGAACTTGTGGAAGTTCGAACCTTAACATGATCCTTTCTTGACACTTGCCTTCCACTCAGAAATGTGCAGTGCTTTACTTTAGATACTTTACTTTAGTATACTTTAGATAACTGAGCCACTGCTGTACCATGTGTGTTCTCCTATTTATGCAATAACACATTGCCTATTTTAAAAGACATATGGCTGTATCCAACAGTTTCATTTTGTGCATGCACAGCTGAACTCCGCCTTCCTCTTCTGCATTTTCCACACACCTATAGTAGAAATCTACCCATTATATTTTGTTACATTTAATTTTGGCTTGTAGTTCTGATGGCTTGGTTCATGTGTTCATCATTCCACATCTTTAGTTAATGAATCCCAAGTAGCTGGGCTGGGACAGAAGCTGCCTGGAGTCCCTAGAAAACTTGCTTTGTTATTATTTCTGTCATTTATATCCAGCCTTCCAGTGCCCATACACCACCCAAAACGTTTAAAATCACAGCAAAGTAAAATATATTGAAATGTAAAATGCAATTAAAACAACAGCATTAGCATCCCTTTTTAAAAAAACACCTTGCAGGAGATCACAAGTTAAAATGACCCATGCAGACAAAAGCCAGGCACTGAATGCCAGTGAAGAGGCCATCCCCACTTTGTGTTGAAAGGTGTTCCATAACATTCATACAGCCGCCGAGAAGGCCCTGCCCCTTGCCCTGATGCCACAGAGAAGGGCATTATCTTCTGATAAAGGGTTTGGAAGCAGTCAGTCCTCGGGTATCCTGGGATCAAGCCATTTAAGGCTTTAAAAGTTACCGTATCATCGGCACTTTGAATTGTTATTGGAAGGAAACTGGCAAGTGATGCAAATATTGCAGGTTAGGTCCTATGTGGATGCACTCACTTACATTGTTGCAGCTTCCACTAACATTGCTGCTGCTGTTTCAAACCTGACAGTGCTGCTTGGAATACCTTGCGGTGCTGGTATACGAATAAGGTCAGGAAAATAAAGCAGTTGGTAGCAAACTAGAAGAGCTTACCTTAGTACTAACTTACAGAATCACATACTTGAATGTCAGCATGCTCATGTTATCATGACAGAACAAGCTGTTATTGAATAGAGGGTTGGTGCTGGAACACTTAGGCGTACTTCAAAAAGTAATTTTTAAGAACTTGAAATTGGTCACTTTATTCTTTTGTTCTATTGCTTTACATTATTTTGTAACTGATTATGAATGGATATGAAAATATAAACGTGTCCTTTTCTTTGAGTCATTGGCTTGACTTTTTGTTTGAGGTTGCCATGTGCCTCCCGATGTTCTCTCACTTCCATTAAACTGTTTACTTTAATTGAATACTGTTAAATGAAATCTTGTGGATTGTGTGGATGGAGGCCAGTTACCCATTATATAAAATGCATCCATCTGAGCAAGCAATTCCAAAAAGTGAGCCAGACCAGTTTGTCATAAGAACTTCCCAGTGGATTCAAAACTGTAATTGTGTTAGAAAGGAAGGAGATGAGTCATTGTCCAAATGTTTAGAATGTGAAATGTTCAATTTTTATTTGAGTGATTTTTTTCCTATCTGAGGACCTTAAATGAAAGTGGGTGAAGAAAAATCAACACCCTTCTATCAAAATTTACATCTTTATTATCAAACAGGTTGTGGACGCTTAAATATTTGAAACAAAAACAAAATTTTCAGTTCCTTTTTTGTTAAGAGATGTAAATTAACACAATGAACTTGTATAAGATGCAAGGGGGAAACTCTTAAATCCAAAGTTGGACAACACCCAGCTGTGATTTTTTCCCTTATGGACAAGCATGACTACTTTTGCTTTTTACATGCCTTGAGAAATAAAGAAGCTAAGTACTTAGAGCAGACTCTATAATCAGGAATTTTTCTTTTACCTGGAGATGGACTTTGCAGTTTCAGAGTTGCATCCTCTCCAACTGTTAGGCAACAATTTGACTTCAGTTGAAATTTTTTGTTTACCAAGTACAGTAAAGGTAAAGGCAAAGGGACCCCTGACCATTAGGTCCAGTCGTGACCGACTCTGGGGTTGCAGCACTCTTCTCGCATTATTGGCCGAGGGAGCCGGCGTACAGCTTCCAGGTCATGACAAAGCTGCTTCTGGCAAACAAGTACACCGTACAAGTACAGTACACAGTACAAGTACAGTACACAGTACAAGTACAGTACACAGTACAAGTACAGTACCCAGATTAAATTAAAGATGCTGTGTTTCTCTTTAGCTCAACACCCTGCCTACCCACAAATCTGTGTTGCATTTAAGGCATGTGATGTAACAAGTCAGAACTCATTTTTACAGAAATGCTCAGTTATATCACTTCTTTATCCCAAAACCCTAGGTGTCTAACCTGATATCTGTAGCACCTTGTAGGGATTAACAGAGCCTGCAATCTGTGTCTTGGAATAGAGTATACAAGCTGTCTTTGTGGCTACACCACCAGCCTAATTTTTGTACCTTTTTTGTTCTTCACACCTCTGCTCCCTGCTTTGTGCTTTGCCTGATGAAGAATTGTGGAGAATTTGAAAGTATGTCACAATTTTGTTATATTTGGGTTGGTTCCAATAAAGGTATTGTCCAACTGTGGACTTTGAATAAACTCAATTCAACTGACATTGTATTCTTCCTGGCTGCACAAGAGGAGGAAGCTTGCAAGCCCAATTCTTTGGAAGCTTATCCACATAGTGCTAAATTATGGTTTAGCATTGCAAATGAATTGGGCCTGAAGGCAACACCAGTGGCCTTCCAGATATTGTTGTAGTCCAACTTTCTTTAGCCCTGCCTGTAGGGCCAATGGTCAGGGATGATGGGAGTTGTAGTCTAGCAATATCTAGAAGGTCACAGGCTTCCTGCGATTAAGGCCCATTTAATACAGTAGAACTTACTTCTGCGTAAACATCCAGAAATCAGGATGTAATGTTAATTACATCAAACTGTGCCCTTCCACTTTGATAGAAAGCACTTGGAGGACTCGTCACTTGTAAATGAATATGATATCTGTATTCAATGTAAACTGAATAAATGCAAAAAGTTTTGTCTTCAATTTTGTTCAATATATTTTGTATTTTCAATAATTTTTTTAGCAGCAATTGATAGTTTGATGCTTCTTTCCTTTTTATGAATGAAGTTAAACATCCTTACCACAGTAGACTAAGTTCTTATATTAAAAGTGAGGAAAGAAAGGTGGCATTAATCATCTTTTTTTAAAATACTAATAATGGGACAAAGATACTGCTTTTTATAGCCATGCTTGAGACAGTGTAGGAAATGGATGCCTCGAAAATGGCATATCCATGGTGCATCTAAATAAAACTCTGGAATGTGGATCATATTACAGCAAAGTTAATTAAGGTTTTTTCCCCTTATCTCTGTCTGGATAGCAAGTGTCTTCTGTTTAACAAAATCTGTGTTGACAGACAACTAGTATTTATTAAAAGGGGATTGGCTCCACTATACTCAGCAATATGATCTAAGCAAAGATGAGGAGCATTTACGTAACTTATTAAAATGTCTTCCTACCTAAGTTTATTACAGTAACTAGCTAAGTGTCCATCAGTGTGATAGGCAGGGAGAGATGAGAAATGACTATGAGGGCTCCAGTAAAGGTGTGTTTGTGTTGTTCTGTCTTTCCTAGTAAGATTGCAGCCTAAACATTGTTTGTACTAGTCAAATGCAATCAGGTAGTTAGCAGTATGACACAGTGCACTTTGATCTGTGGTTATAGAAAGTGAAAAGCTGATCTTCCAAAAATAATCTGTGTGGGTGGAAGCAGGGCTTGCCTGGCGCCAGCAAGCATTTCTCAGTTTTAGGCTTAAAATAAAAACCCACCCCACTCCACCCCAAATTGTAGATTACAAAGGCAAAGTTGTTTTAAAGGCAGAACAGAATTTTTGAGCAAAGTAGAGGGAGAAAAATACCTGGAGACAATTTTTTTATATATGTATATAAAAAAGTCTGTCTATCAACCATCTTCTGAATTGATTAGTTTTATCATGATTCAATGAACTTGATTATATTGCTTTACTTCAACTTATAAATTGTTCCAATTTCATGGTGAATTAACAATATAAATCTAATTGTCACTGGTGCAGGGGCAGCCAATGTGGTGTATTTTAGATGATGTTGCCATGACTCTTTTTGATCCCAAATAGTGAGTTCATGGATGATGGGAGTTGGTCTTTTTATAGGGCCACATGTTTCCCCTCTCTGTAACAGAAGAGGCACTTTAATTAAACAAATCAAGTTGACAGGCTTGTTACATTGTAACCCCACTCTTCCTCCAATAATCTTCAGGAATGTAAGGTGGGCTAGCCTTAAAACAGCCCTCTAAGAATGCTAAGGCTTGGAAGGGGGGAGGCTAGGAGAGCCTGCGTACACCCCTTCTTGCACAACTGCCATGCAAGAAAGGTCAGCTGCCTCCCAAACTATTTGGTACTTGTTGCCACCACCCTCTTCCAACACTCTAGACAGGAAGAAATTCTGGGCGATCTAGCATGGGTGCTGGCCCTGTTTTTCCCTGATAACTTTAGAAGGTTGGCAAAGAAGTGGAGGGTGCACCATCAGAGGCAGAGCTAGCTGCTCTGGCACCCGGAGCAGCAGCGCACATGCTCTGCACCCAGGGCTAGACGCCTATGGGGGCAGGGCTAGCGTCACAGGGGGGCGCCACCCAAAGCAAGTGTCCCAGGGTGGCAGGCCACACCCACTGCACCCCCTTTCTCTGCCATTGTGCACCATGTGTGTTGCACTTCTTAGCCAAATCCCTCTCAGGTTATTAGGAAAAACAGCTGCCTTTCCCATGCTGGGGTTCAGCACAGCCTGCTCTTTCCTCCATGAAACCCCACTCTTTCCCCCCGAGCAGTATGCTTCCAGCAGCTAGGCAAGTGGGAGATTACAAGAATCCTAGAGTTTGGCATAAACATGCTTGAGTTAAGAATAAAAAGGGAAGAAAGGAGGACAGGTGGGTAAAGCAGAATAAGGAAACGGGATTTGAAACAACAGGTTCCTTTTATCTAACATAATATCGCTGCTTGCAACAGGCTTCTGATCTTCTCATGAGCAATCTTGGATGCATGGTCAGTTGCCACAGCCCACTTTGCAAGCTGGCATTTTTTCAGCCAATCAGAGCACTCGTCACACTTGCCAGGTAGTCTGTAAACACCTTAAGGAAAGGTGGGGGTGGGGTGGCTGGCTGACACTTTTGGGTATCTGAGGTGATGGTAGACACCTCTTGGAGCAGGGAAAAATGTTCATTGTGGTTATTTCCACCAGAATTTCTCAATCTTTCCTCCAGACAGGACCTGTCCTTTGCTTGTTTTTTTTTTTTAAATTTAGTGGGAAGGATATGCCTGTCATCCTTGTGTGAGATGGGCAGGAGGAGATCAGGACTTTTCAAATCTAGGATTCATTATAAGACGACACTGATCGTTGTGCACAAATGATGAATGTTGGGTGCATGGGTGTCTGAAGTAACTAATATTTGGCTGTTGTGGTCATGTGGTTTGCTACTATACTTTGAAAAGTTAACATTTTCTATGTATGTGCCTAATGGAAATAATTCCTTGCCACATGGAGGCATTTGTAAATCTGTGGGTTTTTTTTGGGGGGGGGGAGAGAGAAACCACTATGCCTGAATATTTAGTCTAACTTTTAAGCACCAAAAAGCTGATAAACGTTTCTATCAAGCGATACACAATGCATTAGTTGATAGAAATTGTTACAGGTACGTAGCCGAGTTGGTCTGACGTAGTCGAAACAAACAAACAAAAAATTTCCTTCCAGTAGCACCTTAGAGACCAACTAAGTATGTCATAGATATGAGCTTTCGTGTGCATGCACACTTCTTCAGATGCCATGGTCTCTAAGGTGCTACTGGAAGGAATTTTTTTATTTGTTGAGAGAAATTGTTAGGCTTACAACTGATATTTTTTAGAGAACTTCCATGTTGGCTCCCCTTCTCCCCCGGTAATGGTCTGTTGATGCAGTTCTTCAATTAAGTAATTTGATGTTTTTGGAAACTTGCTTCTATGCACATGGAAATTGGTTCAATAAAAACATGTCATTGACCTATGTTGCATCTGATGTGTCCAGATCAATATGGCAACAATTGTCAACTACCTTTTGGTTAGTACTCAGATACTATATAGGATGCTAAATCCTTTGAAGTTGTCCCATTCAATGTAGTAATGTTAAATCTGTTTAACATTAACTACCTTTTGGTTAGTACTCAGATACTATATAGGATGCTAAATCCTTTGAAGTAGTCCCATTCAATGTAGTAATGTTAAATCTGTTTTGTTGTGGTTTTGTTTCAGGATTAGAACTGTATACAAATCCAATTGATATCATAAAGCAGGCTGTGTACACAACTTGGATATTAACATTGCACAAAAATTAGTTTTGTTTCTTCATCTCTATGGCAACTCACCCTCAAAATGGTATTTAAAGTGTAGAATGTTTTTTTTACTACTGGGAAAAGTTCATTGGCTTAAAATGACAGATTTCTTTCCCCCCTTTTAAAAGTAGGTTCTTTATAGCTCTAAATTATTAAGCTACTCTCATTCCATATTGTGTTAATATCTGCTGAGCTACTCCTTCCAAATCCTTTATTTGTTACTTAAATCTGCCAAAAGATTAAATATTTGTATACAAGATTAAGTAGCAGTAGTCTTAAGAGTCCCTGCCAAAAGTATTTGGCAAAATTTGTTCTTGCCTCTGAAAACTCATACTGCAGTAAATAAGTCTTTAATGTCGCACAGATCTTGGTTTCATTGCATCAGAGTGACATGATGGTTTTATTCAGTTTTCAATCTTATTTTCCTACTGGATTTTTAAATATTATGGGATTTTTTACTCGTAAACTATCCAGAGAGTGTCTGTTACTGAAAGACATAAATAATGAAAATAAATGACTAAAGGCTTTTCTAGAATGTGTTGGAATTTTTTTTATTTTTGGCTCTGTAAGAGCTGGCAAGGGCTCTGTTAATTTGCAAGATTTAACCGCTTGTTGATTATATATAAAATAAATACTATTTGCCCCGCATTGTGTTTCAGCATTTGCTTTTGTATTTACATTTGCCCTAGGTTTACATACATAATAGTCTTGAAACAGTAGTCCTGGAATAAAATTCAAAAAAGTTACAAAAAAACCCAAAAAACTTTTCTGTTCAACGTATGATTTACTAACTTTCTATTTTTTATGTTTGCCAACATGATAGCTCTAAAAATTGACATATTGCAGGACAATTTGGTATGCATGTTCAGGGTGAAATTCTGTATTTCAGATTTGATTCCTAACTGTGTCTAAACACCTGTTTATCTTGGGATATTTGAATGAAAGTTGGTGAGCACATTCATTTTGCTTTGTAGAAAGCCCAGTTCAATTGCTACCACTCTTTTCCCAATTGAATTGTGCTTTGCAAAGCAGAGTAAGTAAGGCCTTTTGAGCATTTTTGTTGCAGTTTCAGATTTCCTTACCTGGTGGTGAATGCAGTAACCTGTTTCCTTACCTGTTTGTAATGCAGTAACTCTGACGACTGTGATTCAAATTTGGTACTTACGTTCAGGACAGATAAAAATGCAGAATATCTCCCTTGAAATCTTGCTTCAACATGATTTCAATTGCCCTCATGTGCAATTTTTGGGCTTCTCATTACTGTGGTTGGTTCCTGCAGCCAACAAGATGCTGGACTAAGTTGGCTTTTGGTCCAATCTGGCAGGGCCCTGTTTGATTTTAGTTCAGAACAACATGTTAGATTTTCAAGTTCAAATCCCCCTTTACAGCCACCCCATCCCACAGCACACACGTTTTCCAAAGGGCTAGAAAGGTGGCAGAATATCATTACAATGCAACATCTGTCTGGAAGATTGTTTTCTCCTTGAAGTAGCAGGCTTGTACTGTGGAGGTATTCCTGAATGGCTAGATGGCAAGTGTGGCCATGGGTGCCTTTTACCACATTTTGTTTGGAAGCAAAAATCTGGGAAGGAGAAGAGATCCCAGCAGACTTTAGGGATGCCAAAATTATCAATCTCCTTCGGCAAAATTCTTGCAAGGATCTTAGTAAACCGTCTCTTAACAATATCCGAGGTGACCCTTCCTGAATCCCAAAATGGTTTTCAGCCTTCTAGGGGGACAGTAGACATGATTTTCACTGCTCGACAGCTTCAAAAAAATGCAGAGAGCATTTTTTGACCTGACTAAGGCTTTTGACACTGTAAATCTTAATGCCCTGTGGACTGTCCTTCTGAAAATTGGCTGCCCAGATAAATTGGCAAATATCATTCGTCTCCTCCATGATAATATGACAGCAACAATCGCCGATAACAATGGCTCTCAAAGTGAACCATTCACAGTGTGATCAGGTATTAAACAGGGTTGTGTTATTGCCCCAACTCTATTCATTATTTTCATTGCCATGATCCTACACTTTGTCAAAGGGAAACTTCCCACTGGAGTAGAAATAATAACCGAACAGATGGAAAGCTCTTCAATCTGAGCAGGCTGAAAGCAAAGAGTAAGGTTACCATAACTTCCGTCATAAAGCTTCAGTATGCTGATGACAACGTAGTGTGCACACGCTCAGAGGATGACCTCCAAACCATCCTAAATATATTTGCAGAAGCTTATGAAAAGCTTGGTCTATCACTAAACATCCAAAAAACCAAAGTGCTGCACCAACAAGTACAAAATAACCCCTCTGCAGTGCCACAAATCCAACTCAATGGTGTAACATTGGAAAATGTCAATCACTTCTCCTACCTAGGTAGTTAACTTTCCACAAGGGCCAACATTGAGGCCGAAATCCAGCATCGCCTGAGCTCTGCAATTGTGGCTTTCTGCTGATTTAAGCTCAGAGTATTTGAGGACCGGGACACCTGCAGGGAAACCAAAATGCTTGTTTACAAAGTTATTGTACTCCCAACCTTACTGTATGCTTGTGAAACACAGACCACTTATAAACACCACCTCCAACTCCTCAAAAGTTTCCATCAATGGTGTCTCCGAAAATTTTCCACTTCACTTGGGAAGACAGGCGAACTAATATCCGTGTACTGGAAGAAGCAAAGATCATCAGTGTTGAAGCAATGATTCTTCAACATCAACTTCGTTGGACTGGTCATGTTGTGCGAATGCCTGATGATCGTCTCCCAAAGCAACTATTCCGAACTTAAAAATGGAAAGCGTAATGCTGGTGGTCAGTGAAAAATGTAGTATAAACACTGAGAACTGGGAAACACTGGCCTGTGAGCACTCCAGTTGGAGAACAGCCTTTCCCAAAGGTGTCATGGGTTTTGAAGACACTCGAATGCAGGACGCAAGGGAGAAACATGCTAAGAGGAAGGCACGCTTGGCAAATCCACACCGTGATCAACTCCCACCAAGAAACTAATCCACTGTGGAAGGATGTGTGGATCCAGAATTGGCCTTCACAGTCACTTACGGGCTCATTGTTAAAACCATGTTTATGGAAGACAAGCTTGCTCGGCTACAAGTGATCGCCAAAGAAGAAGACGACCACCTTTGTCCTCTATGCCAACTGCATTTTTGTTGAAGAAACCAGAAATCTGATCTGTACTCCGTTATTTTATTCTCTGTTCACTTCCAGATTAGACAATTGTGTAATGTGCATAATTGCGGGGTAGCCTTTCTAAGACAGTACAGAAGAATCTGGGGTTTTAAAACCTGTTTCAGTAAACTCATTCTGAAAGCTGATTTCTGCACACTATTTTTTAGAATATTGTCACTAATATGCCCCCGCCCCATCTAGCTTGCAATCTGCCTTGGATATTTTATATGCAGTGGATATAAATCCTGATAACAAATAAAGTTTGTCATAGTTATTATATGATTACAGACTATGTAACATGGTTGAAATTGAGAGGTAAGCAGGAAGGAAAGTGGTTAAGTGAAAGTTAATGGGAAAATTAGCTGAATTATTATTACATAATAAATGTCTGTTAGGCTGTAGTTAGGATCGAAGATAGCATGAGAATGGGTTTGAACCTTTCAATATACAAGGGACAATCTCATTTGGAAAGAGGAAACTCTCCTGGCCAGATTCATGGCAGGCAGCCCACAGTGGGGTTTTATTTTTTAAACTGGATTCGGGATTGTTTTGTAGCACAGGTTTGCTTCAAAAATCTTTCATCACAATGAAATTAAAATGCATATGGAATGTAAACATGTAACTATGTTAAAGGTAACAGTGGACAAGATACAGTTCAGCTAGCTTGCTTTTCAAGTAGTTCTAGCTACAGTACTTGTATAATACAAATGCTTTGACTGCAGGCCTCCCTCCCTCCTCCACTTATTCAATGAGTGCAACTTAACACTCCATTTTTTTTGTAAGGTTATGCTGATATTCATCTTATGTTCTTTCTTTCAGCCACTTTAAAAGCTTGAGGTGTAATAATGGCCAACATGACATGAATAGAAGGCACATAGTTATGCGGCTATCTGATTATAGGCATTACTAAGGCTTTGGGGCTCTAATTTGTTCAGTCCTTTTGGCAAGTTATTTCCCCTATTGAATTGTACATACTGTGGGTTTCTAGATAAACTGCTTGCACAGAAAAGGTGGTAATCGGAGAAGCCCAGTCCTTTTGTTAAACTCTTTTTAAGCAGAAGAGCTGTATGTTCCTACTCAGGCTCTCCAGGAGGCTGCTGCTTGTCACTTCACTGCTACTTTGCAGAATTTTCCCACCCATTTCTTTCTTACACCACTTAAATGCTGTTTGTTTTTGTGCATGAGTGGCATTCTGCAAAAAGAACACACAAAACCTTGGGTACATGCGTATGGCCCCATCCTTGTTTGAAGGAATTGGCACATGTCTGGAAGTCATTTTTGTCTGATACAAGTAGCCACGATCGCTGGACAGAAGTTGTGTGCACAGAACGCTAAGAGCATGCCAAGCATTTTCTCCTTAGCTGAACCTCATAGCTGCTTTTTAAAGTTATTGAATAAATAAATACATATGATTATGATATGTCGTACCACAACCTTTAGTAAGCATTGATATCAAATGTAGGGGGCATGGGTTTGTCCTGTTCAAATCTGAAAGGCTTTTGATGCAAGAAACATCTTGATTTCTATGGTGCAACTGACATGCCTCTGGATTCGGGATTGGCTGATAAGTGGAGTATGCACTTTCGTGCAAGCTGAACATTTTGTACATGCGTACACACACACACACACACACACACACACACACACACGAGTATTTGGCAAAATTATATCTGAAATGGGTATAATTTTCATAGTTCATCCAAGAATAGGATACAAGAACATTTGCAGATGCTTTTAACTACTGCTGTATAAATAGCATTAAAAAAAAAACCTATGAAAGAGATTACTGCCTGGGAGTATGCTGCTGCTGTTGCAATACCAGATGAAGATGTCCCTTTCCAGAGAGAGTTTACCAGCTGGCACAGGGCTAGGGCTCAGCAGCATTTTCTGATATTTCGAATCACTAAGAGTTTGCACTGAATTGTATTGTTTGATTAATTAATTTGTGCCTTATTTTGTATACTCTTGTGCTTTTGATATGATCACAATTACTGTAATGTTAATTTTAAATGTTACTAGGGTGAGCTGCTTTGAGTTCAACATAATTGTTGGAAAAGCAGAATACAAATATTAAAATACTAAGTGAAATCAAATGGTTTTGGGGGGCTTTTTAAACAGTTAAAGTTGTATGTTCTGCTCTGTGAGAAATTTCAAAAATGTATTTCATGCTTTTAAAAAAAAGCATGTGACATGAATTAAGCTGATTTGTGAGCCAGCATAAGGGAGCTAGAAACTCATTTAGCTTTGATTCCTATCTTTGACAGTACAGTAAATTCTGCATCTGGCCTTTAAAGGGATTTGAAATGGGATTAGGTTATCAGCAATGATAGGTATATGAAACCTCCCTGTTCAGAGGCCACCGAGTTCAGCTGCTGGGGAGCAGCAATGTATGAGGGCAGTTTGCTTTAATATCCTGCTTGTGGTTGTCCCAGAGGCATCTTGTGGCTATATTAGAGAATAAGATGCTGGCCTGGATGGCTCTGTCACTGATCTAGCAATGATGAATGCTCTAATTTAAAAAGGGTTTTGGATATACCCCCCTCTATTTAATATGGTTAAATATAATAACCGTAATAATAATAATAATAATAATAATAATAAATTATTTATACCCCACCCATCGGTTACAGGCTGAACAAAATCCCACAAACAGTTGAGTGATGTTCACTCAGGTTTCCTATAATTCTCCCTGAGCACATAATGCAATACAGAGGTTGGAATGTGTGTATCCCATTTGAATGATGTGCTCATGAAATATCTCGTTGAAATCCGGACATTGCTTAGACTGTCTAGGATCATCTTCTCTCCAAAGAAACATTCTCTCCCATCAATGGATTTTACTAGATAATCTATCTGCCTGTAGTGTGTTATTAAATAAGTTGTCCTACTTAACTAGAATAGGACCTGCTTAAACAAAAGGTTTTTTTTTAATGCTTTACCACTTTCAGATTCAGCATTGTTTTCACTGGATAAACATGTGTTACAATGCACTACCCCCCCCCCCCAAAAGAAGGTTGGATCCAAAGTACCATAAGGAGAGGGAAAAGGATATGAACAGTGTTCTTCAAACACTTGCACAACATTGTTCTAGCAGGACACAATGCTTCGTGGTACAGGTGTGCTTTTGTAAGTAGAACACCCACTTTTGTATTTAGCTGCACTTTTCTCATATAGTGCTTTGTACTAAGTGTACAGCAGCCCTTCAATGAGCTGAAGCCATCTTCCATCTGTGGAAATGCGTCTTCAGCCATAGCTTCAGTAGGCAGAGCAGAATATAGGATTCCCCCAAACCATGATAGTTAATCAAGCAGGGAACTCAGCACAGAGGTTAGTTGGCTCGGTTGACAGCTAATCCATTGAGGTTAATGGAAGATTAATTAGAAAAAGGGGCCTGCAATAATCTGTTGATATATTGTTCAAATGTCAGAAAGTAACATACCACAGCAATACAGGGCAGGAGAGTAAGAGAGATGCTTGTCATAAGATGTTCCTTTTCAACCTCCTCTTGCTGGCTGCCAATTTTGTGTGTAGCATAGAACCTACTTGAAAACAAACAAACAAAATCTGGAGAGCGCAATCACACATTCTTCCTTGTTAGTATTCCCCCTTTGTCATATTTGTACAAAAAGGAACCTTAAGCTGTGTTTTAATTACAGCTGTGTTTTAATTACAGGGGGAAATATGAGTGGAGGTCAGAATTTGCATGTTTGCTTTCAGGTGAATTCTTATATATGGAGAATTGGGTCCAGTTCAGGTTTGGGGCATTTGTGTCACGAATGTCCTGCAGGTTTGGTTTTGCTTTTACTTGCCTCTTGGAGACTGGCAGAGGAAGGACAGAAAGCTCAGTCCTTCCTCTGGTACTCCACTTGATTTCTGTGTTTGATGCAGAACACTTCACACAAACACCCTGAATCAGTTCACTAACTTGCCTGAATGCTATTCTTTAACACTTACAGCTACTGGGAGAGTGCTTAAATATAACGTTGTTGTAAATATACTTAGTGAAGATATAATGACTTTCTCATTCAGCTGTTTTTCACTTTAAGTAAGCAATGCAATGAAAGCTATTGACTTAAACCAGTGGTGTCCAAACTGCCACAGGTGCCGGATTAAACTGACCAGTGGGCCGGATTAGGCCCCTGAAATGGACTTAAACTGTTTTCAGTAGGAGGCTTCCCCTCTTCTATATATGCCTGCCTGCACATTAAGGTCTTATTGGTGCCCATTGCATCTGTTGTATGGTAGGTGATTACAGAGTGCAACTCCTTGCCACGAGATATGCATCTGAAATCTTTCCAATTATCTTTTAGGTGGCATACTGTTTTAGTGTTGTTTTTTAAAGGTTTTTGGAACTGTACAATGACCCTGGTGTGGTTCTGTATTTATTGGCTGCTGTTAAGGTCTCTTTCATTTTTGATGAATTGTTGCTGATTTATTTTTACTCTGTTTCAATTATGCATTTCTTTTTTTAAAGTAGAAAGGCAAGATATGCATGTTTTAGTAAACAACAAATATATTTTTTCTTGTTCCATTCTCATGCTCCCACTGGAAGACCTATGAATAAGTTTGAGGTACCCACAGTAGTACAAATCCCCAAAGGCAGGCAAGTGCAAGTTTGTAATTCTGCTACATTCCTGGTGCCTCATTGAAAACCCCCAGGCTAATTCTTCCTTTTATTTCTAAATTCCTTAGTGTAAAAATTTCATTTTTAGCAATTAAAAGGAAAGGACAGTTTTAAGAACTAGTTAAAAAGAGCATTGACCTTTTTGTGACTTTGTGTAATGGGTGATGTCAAAAGCAGTTTAAACATCTGAAACTTTTCCAGCACATATTATTTTGCAAGAAATGTTGCTTTGCCTTATTCTCTGAAGCGCTAGCATAGAAGTTTGTTTAGTAAAATGAGGAGGAGCTTTGGAGATACAGTATACGAATATTGTGTCAAAGCAAAGGAGAAATTGCAACCTGGCAAATGGTGACAGAAGCCAGAGCGCACAGAAACGCCATTTACCTTCTTGCCGCAGCGCTAGGTTGGCAGAAGCTGGAACAGAACACTGTCCGTGGATTCGAACTGCTGAACTTCTGATCAGCAAGTCCAAGAGGTTGAGTGGTTTAGACCACCGTGCCATCCGCTCCCAATAAACAGCTACCGTTAATTAGAGCTTACCAAACCCCCCTGTCTCTGTCTCTGGAGAAGGAAAATGTAAATAGAATAAGTGCTGCCAGCAGAGAAAAATACCACATTCCCAGGGCACATTCCTCTGATTCCAAGCTGGTATCTGAATTTACTGGGAGTTGATCAGCACAAAAATGATGCATACAGTGGAGCCATTCATGACTTGATAGATGTTTATAATGCCAACCACCCTATTTATATAAAGTAAGGAAGGCTGTATTCTTTAACCTTTCCTTGTATAGAACTCCTCCGTTTTGACAGCTGCCCTTTTCTGTATTCTTTCATAACTTCTTTGAGATGGAGTAAGCAAAAACGTGTGCTGTATCCCAAAAGGAGCCACTAACCAGGCTGCATTTGTAATCCAGCTCTTGAATCTGGTTGTAAATAATAGTTGAGAAATCATAACAGTTTGCATTAACTCAGATTACTGTAGATACTACCGGTAGCATAGCGCTGATTCATGATTAATTTTTTAAAAAATTATTTTTCACAGAGTGAACACATACTTGTGTAGACTGATCCTACTATAGTTTTACTTGGGGACACTGGCCCAATATTGCTGCTTTTCAGTAATTATGTAGGCTGGAGAAACTGTAAGCTTTCCTTTATAGCTTCTTGAGAGAGGACTTTGGACAGTTACTTTTTGAGAACTATCTGAACCCTGGTTTCTAGAAGGAAGAACAGACCAAATCTGTCAGCAACAATGACATTTTCTGGAATTTACTAATAAGGAGTATATAAGGCCCTCCAGCAGTTTGGGACCAGTTTATTACTTGAAGAACTGCTTTGATCAGCAGAACTGGCACTTTTCCAAGTGCTGCATGAAGATGGTTTTACAGTTGCAAGTACTGTACGTAAATCCATCTTTGAATGTGGCAGCACCTAGTCTCAGGAACGCCCTGGCTATTAATATCAGGCAGGCCTCCTCATTGTTGTGCTTTCAATACCTGCTAAAACCTTTTTGTTTAAGCTAGTCAATCCAGACATGTAATTTCAATATGTGTATGTATATGTTTTACAAACTATTGTTTTTATCTGTATTTTTGATTATTTTTATTATGTCAACTCTTTTTAATGTCTGTTGCAGTTTGTTTTTAACAAATAGTAAAACACTTAGTATTTTTTTCCATTAAGTCATATAAAAAACCTGCTATGTCAAACTCTGTTGATGAATAAGTTACGTTCTTATTCAGGTTTATCTCTATATTCATCACTCTAGTCTAGAATTTTGATAGATTATCCTCTGCCCTGAAAACCATTTCTAAGAGGTCCTCTCAACCCTTTGCTTCCAAGTGAGATTGGGATCAGTTTTTGTCTTATTGAGGGCAGTTCCTCAAAATAATGATGATTGATGAGTGACATTTAGCAAGTCTGAGATATACATTTTAATGTCTTTTATTTCCTTAATTTCTAGATGAGCACAATGATGTACAAAAGAAAACCTTCACCAAATGGATAAATGCTCGCTTTTCTAAGGTAAGGGTGGCTTAAAACCTGATAAGTATATACATAACCTTTACCCTAGCCTTTGACAGCCAAGATGTACATTTTCAAGAACCACCATTTTCCTGTGACTAATTTCTTCTTCTGTGTTTTTAACCCTGAATTTTAAATTGTTGTAGCCCACTTCACTTGTTGGTGAAGGGCAAATAATACATTTACTACTACTATTACTACTATAGTAATACCTCGGGTTACGAACGCGATCCGTTCCGGATCGCAGTTCGTAACCCGAATAGTTCGTAACCCGAACGCGATGGGCGCTGCCATTTTGCGAATGTGCAAAGCGTGTTTTTCGCGCTTTGCGCGTGCACAGATCGCGCGATCACGCGTGCGCCGCTTCTGCGCACGCGCGTGCGCCGAAAACACTTCCGGGTTTGCGCAGTTCGTAACCCGAACTGTTCGCAAACCGAGGTGGTCGTAACCCGAGGTACGACTGTACTGTTATATGGGTTACAATGCATAGCCCTTTCAGATCACCCCTAATAAGCTAAATAATTTACTTAGACATCCACAGAGTGATTTGTTATGTTATAAAGGTTGTGAGCCACCCCCATCTCTGCTGAGTGGTAGCCAGATTCCAGGGGTTTCCAGACGGTTAGCCAGGATTGTGTTTCTGTTGGGAATCAAGGCACAGCCGAGACTGTGATGTCTTTAAGAAATATGGCAGGTGGGCGGGGTTTGCGGCACCGAGCGAGGCTTACCTGGAGTGGGTGCCACCCACCTGCTTGGGTTGGCCTCTGACCTGCCCTCCGGCCAGGTAGGACAAAGGACACCTGGCGGTGTGTGTGTGTGGAGTTAAGGCCAAAGAAAGGAGGCTGAGCCACTTTCCAAGCAGCTCCTCCCCCTTTCCACACTATTTCATGCATAGCTTTAAAAGGTGACAATTTACGGTACCTTTATGACACCTCCCCACATTGCCTTGGCAACTTGCTTGTGGAGTCTTTTGTCTTGTAGATGGGTTAATAGCAGGGCAATCATCTCCCTTTGCCCCTCTATCTGGCTGGTAGAAAAACAAGCTCCGCCTGTCAGTTCTGATTATACCCAGCACCCAAAATTCTATAGGCATCCCTGTTCCCCTACTAACCCATAACACAGTCTTCCCCAACCTGGTGCCCTCCAAATGTTTCGGACTACAATTCCCATCAGCCTTCTCCAAGCCAGCACAGCTGTAGTTCGAAGGATCTGAAGGGCACCAGGTTGGAGAAGGCTGCCTTATGGTGCTGTTTCTTGCACTCCCACTGTGAAGAGGCATTGTACAACAACAGCAGCAGAGTTGTTGAGCTAATATCCTTTCAAAAACAAAACAAAAACAAATTGTGATGCATGATTAAATTCATTCATATGCCAGGAGTCATAGTTCTGTCCATAGCAGTATCCGGAGAATTTGATGTTGTCGTATTATAATTAGATTCTGCATGCAATATCCTGAATGCATTAAAATGGATTTTGAAGATTGCCTTTCTGTATGCTCGGTCACAATTCAACTTTATGAAAACATTCAGTGAACTTGCGTTCTGATCAAGTACAACTGCCAATTTCTGAGCATTATAAGCTGCTGAAGAATTGTAGTTATTCTAGAACAGTCCAAAGAGCTCACTTTTCAGCTTTCTTGTTTGACTGTTTCCTACTTCACAAAATTATATTGGGTTACATTTTAGAATTGAAGTTGTATTTCCTAACAGGGAAGGGAGGCAGGAAAGCAAATAGGCATTTTAATCAGCTGATTGGTGACTTCTTTCGAAGGCCATTTGCTGCAGAACTACTTCCTGCAAATGAAGCATCTGTGTCTGCAAAGGAAACATGCTCCATTAGCAGCAAGCATTTTTAATTCTGATTGCTTCCTGCTGCAAATAGAGTTTCCTCCCCTGCAGTAATTTGATTGATTGATGGTAAAGTGGCATAGAAAAATAATCATTCAAATGAATCACAAAGTGGCTTACAAACAATAACAATAGCATTATACAGGAGTCAGCAACCTTTTTCAGCCATGGGCCAGTCCAATGTCCCTCAGACCATGTGGGGGGCCAGACTATATTTTGAAAAAAATTAATAAATGAACGAATTCCTATGCCCCACAAATAACCCAGAGATGCATTTTAAATAAAAGCACACATTTTACTCATGTAAAAACACCAGGCAGGCACCACAAATAACCCAGAGATGCATTTTAAATAAAAGGACACATTCTACTCATGTAAAAACATGCTGATTCCCGGACAGTCCGTGGGCCGGATTGAAAAGGTGATTGGGCCGGATCTGGCCCATGGACCTTAGGTTGCCTACAACTGGCATAATAGAACATCACAAACAGAGCACAAATAATATAGAACAGTCAAAAAAATAATCAGGAAAACAATAACAAAACAACTGTAATACTTTTGTGACATAAAATTTAATATCTGGAAGTCAGCAGTGGGATCATTAGGATATTGCTGATATAGAGAAGTACGGTACCAATAAGTGTGTGTGTGGTGATTTATGCCACTTTTATAAAATTATAGATGTGAACCATGATGATTTTATTAAAACATTATAATTTAGTTACTGGATGCTTTAATTGCTTTTCAATGTTAATCATGCATTCATTGTTCACCTTCTGAATGTATACATTACAGGCAAATAGGATTACATTGTAATTTTTATAGAAAACAAAGTAATCAGGGAAATTGATGACACCTGTAGCAGTTTTGTAGACATCATAATAGCATAATCTACTTCACAAATTGCTTGTATATTTCAATAGTTTTTGTGCATTGTAGAATACCTGCTTCTTTGTATCATCGGCTACATTGAAAGTTGCTTTGGTAGTTTTGCTGCTGTTACATTTTTATAGGGAGAAAATTGAGTGTAGGTTTGTTCTCATAAAAATCAGGTACTTGTTGAGCTAAGTAATCAAGTTATAATTATTTTGGTGCAGAAGACAAAACCATCCTGCCATAAAGAAAAAAAAGAAGAGACAAAGATAATAATTTGCAGTTCAGTGGACCACATCTGTATGATAACTACTTTATATATATTCAAAATGTTTCTCTTCATTAATGACTCTCTTCAGTGCTGTGGCCAAGATCAATGAACATATACTTCAGTAAGGTTTCATGTGCCATCAAATGCCTAGGCAGCGTTTCTCAAACTAGGGTCAGCAGCTGTTGTTGGACTACAACTCCCATCATCCCTAGCTAGCAGGACCAGTGGCCAGGGATGATGAGAGCTATAGTTTAACAGCATCTGGGTACCCAAATTTGAGAAACACTTGTTTAAAGTGTATTTTGACTGCAGAGTTATTTAAAAAAATGAGGCGCAGCACATTGTATTTTGCATCTGCTTCCGCTTCATGGCTTTGCAAGTCTCTCTGCCCCCCCCCTTTTAAATGGCTGATCTGTATAAAAGAGGAATGTGGACTAATTTAACTTATATAATTATATAGAAGTGATTCATCAAAGCAAATGCCCACAAAAGAATTACATATACTTTCTAGCATCAATACAAATAGAAAAACATAAGTTCTCTTTTATTACATAAATATATTTCTGAATAAAGTTGGTCCTCTAAATTTAGATACTGGAAAAAATATGTTGGGTTTCATTTACTGAAATTCTTCCGACCCTGCAGAGTGACCTTTCCGCTTTGTGAATGGTTCCCACATCAAATTCCCATGGCTTGGGGGCATGATATGGAAAAATCTTGGCCCAAATATGAAAGTAAATAATACGTATTATGCAAGCTGAACCAGAAATTTGTTTTCTGTCCCTATACTAAGACTGTTAGTGGAGTTTCTTGAACGTGCTGCTAAATTAGTGTTACATAGAAACTTGCAAGCTTGTTTCTCCGTGGAAGAAAGATCATATAACAATATGTGGAATGGGAGAAGTGAGAAGGAATACCTACAGTACAGAACTGCTGAAATAAGCCAATGCTTCCCATCTCTCTCTCCCCCCCCCCAATGTGCCCCTAGTAAGCTCAGCTTTGAGGAGCTGGATGTGCTTCAGATGTATCTTGCCTTCCATTCCCACTTGCCCTGCCTTCTTATGGACCACGACTCTGTCAGCTGTGTGTGTTTTCTCGTTTTGTGGATGTAGCCCAAATTGTATGTTTAAAGAATGACTTTGGGTTCCTATTAGTTTATGACTATTATCTTCACACCTTAATCCTAAACGTTTGTATCTCCGCTTCCAGCAGGGCTGTGGAAACTGTGTCCCCCCTGCCCCCCAAGGCTCCAACTTCCATTAGTCCTACCTAGCCAAGCTGAGTCAGTGATCAGGAATGATAGCTGTTTTAATCCAAGAACATTTGGAGCAGGGGGGTCCAACACATGGCACCCTTGAAGCTTTTTGTGCACTGCCCCCCTCTGCAGCCCTTGTACTGCCTTCCCAAAGCCGGGTAAGCGAGGTGGTGGGCTTTGGGAAGGAGGCATGAATGCTCTGAGAGGGTCCTAGAGCAGGGGTCGGCAAGGTTTACCTCGCCTGGTCCAGTTCACTCCAGTGGAGATTCCTCCGTGGGCTGGATTATTCGCTCGTGTAAATGCCTGCGAATTCTGGCGCCTGCGCAGACATGATATCCGGTGCTGCGGAAGCGAGCCTCAGTTTAGCACAGCGCACGGGGACTTGCCGAGCGGGCAGCTCAGTTCAGGGGCAGCTTGTGGGCCTGTTAAATAACCCCCATGGTCCGCTTGTGGCCCATGGGCCTTAGGTTGCCTACCCCTGTTCTAGAGCTTTCCAGCCTCCTTCCCAATCTGAGGCTTTTCCAGCTTCGGGAAGGAGGTGGGAGGGTTCTAGGACTCTGCCAAAGTCTTGTGTCTTCTTCCCAAAGCCCAGTGCCTTGGTTTTCTGGCTCCGGGAAGGCAATGCGAGGGGGCATCAAATTTTGGCTTCTCTCTCTTGCTCCCTCACCCCACCCCCACCCGACAAGTAGTGTGTGGCCTATGGGTTCTGTGTTGAAATATTATTGAAGCCCACTTGGTATGAAAAGTTGGACCTCCCTGATCTAGAGGGTCACAGGTTTCCCATCCCTGGTTTACACTGTCAGTGTTACAAGTGTTTTGAGGTGTGGTAGCATTTACAGGTATATTTTAGGCACATTTCCCTGCAAGACTTACGGACAGTATAGCAAGCCTTAGTAGGCTTTCTCTGTGTGCTTCTGGCAACTGTAAGTGGTGGCAAATTTGGAATCTACTCTTCCAGGTGAAAATTATTGCATGATAATTTCATAGCAGATCAAGACTGTGAAGACCATGGATGATAGTTGCTTTAAATGGATTGTTGGGAGGTTATGTAGCAGTTGCCACCTTGGTGGCACTTTGGTCTATATAAATACTGTAGACCAATCGTCTAGATTTCACTGAGAAATCTGGAAAGCTTGAACATATGCAGAGAGAACAAAATTTGAGACAAAATTGGATGGCATTTTGTTCTTTTTTGTGTGTGTAGAACTAAATATTAAGCATGGTGGGAACTAAGATACCTACAACCCTCCCTTTTTTGGAGCATTTTACAATGATTCTAAAACGTATCTTGTTTTATAGTGTGGAAAACCGGCAGTAAAGGATATGTTCACAGATCTCCGAGATGGGAGGAGGCTTTTGGACCTTTTAGAAGGACTGACAGGAAATCCATTGGTAAGCAAAGCATTCTTCCAACAAGAGGAAAGTTAACTTCAAATGTTGCCTGTATAGTTAGAGTGGCATCATTCACTTATTTAGAATACTTCGCAGGTCTTTGCCTATAGTTTATGAATGTGCACACTCAAAGTCAATGTGTTTATGTTCTGTGCATCAGTTTGAACTTGCATGTGGTTCCTGGATTTCTAGCTCTTGCAGTTGTAATAAATTTAAATATGTGATGGCAACATTTTTTTAATCTAATCAGCTATGCTGAACAATTAATGCACCTTTCCTCTGATGGATTTCCACTGCATTTTTTTTCATCAGAAGAATGTGCATAGCAGGATTAGCCCCTAGCTTGAGTTAGACAATTTCTTCCCTTCATACCTGAATTAGGAGAGAAGGAAAAGAGAAGGGGAATGTATGTGAGCCTGAAGTTTGCTACAGTACATGTCTGTAGTTTCTATTGTTACATCTGAATGCAACCAGTGTATGCCTGATTCAGTTGTCTTCTATTAAAAACAGTTTGTTCAAGCTGCCCTAAGCAATTTATATCATGCAGAATTATAATTACATAGCTTGGCTAAAATAAATGGATAAACATTTGGCTAGATTTGGAATACATGTATTCAGAATGTATTCAGAGATTCTGTTTGGTCTTTCTCAATCTTCTGGAGAGTATTATTTGTTAAATAACATACAATGAAAGGAAAATTTGTGATCTTAGTTCTCCTCTTATATCTGAAAATTGTTTGTTATTTGAAGCTGAAAGAACGTGGATCCACAAGAGTTCATGCCTTGAATAATGTCAACAAAGTACTTCAAGTTTTACATCAGAACAATGTAAGTTTCTAAAATAAATGTTTGCTTAGAAGTTCAGTGCCCTTGAATATTCAGTGCCCCTGAAACAGGACAAGAGAAAGTAACTATGAGTTAAAATTAGTTAACTACCAATTAGACTGCAGCCTGAAAAGTCTTGGTGGTGGCAGGGTGGGGTTGGGGAGAAGAATGTCATAAAATTCAACATGCTTGGTTCCAATAGTGGTTTATACTTTGCAGATGAGACTGTGTAATGATACTTCACTTATAATTAGAAGATAATTTCTCCCCCATGAAGTGAACTTGTATTTCTTGTTCCTGAATGCCTTTGGGCATCATTCATGGATAGAATGCTAACTTATTTTGAGGGCTGAGTCAAATTATAATTTACTTTCTATAGACTTGTTATCAATACCAGTAGTTATCAAGTCTCCTGAACTGCATCAGAAAAAACTATCTTTTAAAAATAAAAATGGAAAGCTAAAAAGTGGTTACACAATTAAGAATGTTGTCTACTTTTGCACTGTTTATACATATAAAGGTTTGGACCTGAATTTAATTCTTGGTTTAAAGAGAGAGGTTTTCTGCCCTGCCTTCCTTTACATTTTCCCCAAAATCTGCTTCTGGAATTGGGGGAAGCCCTTGCCTAAAGGCTGTTGCTTTTGGCCACCAGATAAATATTTGGTTGCCACTGATGATGAGGGACAACTTGATTGGGGCGGAGGCAATTTTAATTTCAAACTTGAATATAAAAATGTGCATATCTCTTAGAATTTGTACATTCAATGCCTGCTTCTGCACTCATGCATTCTAGAAGTGGGATTAAATCATCCAGTTATATAGCTTATACTATTTCTTTGCAAAAATGGTTAGGAAGGGAATTGTGTTGACTGGAATAAAAGCAATGATACTTACTGACAGTAAGAGCTGTTTGACAGTGGAATTTGCTGCCAAGGAGTGTGGTGGAGTCTCCTTCTTTGGAGGTCTTTAAGCGGAGGCTTGACAGCCACCTGTCAGGAATGCTTTGATGGTGTTTCCTGCTTGGCAGGGGGTTGGACTGGATGGCCCTTGTGGTCTCTTCCAACTCTGTGATTCTATGATTCTACTTGAATGTGTGTTCCAGGTGGAGCTGGTGAACATAGGAGGGACGGACATTGTTGATGGAAATCATAAACTGACTCTTGGCTTGTTATGGAGTATAATTTTGCACTGGCAGGTAAGCAACCTTGATGCCTTATTTCAGTCCTTGCAAGTGAATTATTAATTAGCAATGGAACACATCTGCAGTTTTTCTTTTGCTGCAATCCTTTCATGCCATCTATCCAACCAATCCCACCAATCCTGAGACCCCAGGGACAGGGTCAACGACTTGAAAAAGTAGCTCTCTTCTAATAGTAATAAACCATTTGACAAAACGTTGTGCTACTCCCCAGCATGCATGCATGCACACAAGGAATAGGCTGTGGATCTCCTTAGGTGGCCAAGAAGCAGGTAAAATGGGTTCCAATAGTTGGGGAAAGTACTAGCTGAGTATTGTTAACATCTGTATCTTCAGCTTAAGGGGTACTAGTGCAAGTTTTGTACTGGCACTGGAAGCACGGGGGAGGGAGAAAAGAAAGATGTCAGGTCCAGGGAGCCTGCAGTATAAAGTCTGGAAATGAAAAGAGTTGGGGACAGATGGGAAGGGTCAATATGAACAAATACAATTACATATGCTTCTTTCATGTGGCTGATTGTGAGTCACTGTCCTTTATGCTAACACTCTGATGTGTAGGTTTGGGCAATCCTGTTTTCAGAGGCTCCATGTATTCTGGGGCAGTTGTTTTGTGTATATGTACTTGAAAGCCTTTCTGTGCTTTCTTTCAGGTTAAAGATGTCATGAAAGATATAATGTCAGACTTGCAGCAAACAAATAGTGAAAAGATCCTCCTGAGCTGGGTGCGACAGTCTACTAGGCCTTACAGTGAGGTCAACGTTTTGAACTTCACCACAAGCTGGGCAGATGGTCTTGCTTTCAACGCTGTGATCCACAGGCACAAGTAGGTAGCTCCTTGCCAAATGCTGCAGTTCTAAGGGAATAGGAGCCTGCAGTTTCTTTGTCCTGGGGTGGGTAAGGAAATTTAATGCTAAGTGATGCATTTTTTTAAATAAAAAAAATGGCAGTAACAAATGACAATAGAAGAAAACTGCCAATACAACATTTCCCTAAAGAGCACAAAGCTTACACTCAGTTCTCAATAAGTTAAAAAAAATACTTGGAATTGTTTTAAAACCCACTTTGGCATATGTTAGCTGGAAAGAAAGCTGAGAGTTTTTTTTAATGTCGAGGTTATTACGTTTGAGTGATGAGCAACAGTCAAAGCCAGTAATGTATGTTCTTTGTTTTTGCTTTTTAAAAACACACATGGGAAAGTAAGAAAACATTTTGTTTTTTGTTTAAAAAGAAATCTCTGCTCAATACTAATACTTCCATGTGTTTATCTTGTCCTCACTATTTATTCATAGATGCATATATTATGAAATGAATAAAGGTCATTTATTTTCCACTGAAAGTTTAACATTGCAATATTGTTCCAGTGAAAACCATGGAACAGTTGATGCATAAAATAAAGTTCAAGGTTCGTTTTGTTGGGGTGAAGATGTATGGCGAGGGCCACCACTACCTAAAGATAATAATAACTAAGTATCATTAAAACAATGGAACCAGTCAGTCAAAATTAATTTTAGTCCCATTGTAATGGGATTCAGTCACAAGTAATTTAATCATGTAAGGCAGGCATCCCCAAACTGCGGCCCTCCAGATGTTTTGGCCTACAATTCCCATGATCCCTAGCTAGCAGGACCAGTGGTCAGGGAAGATGGGAATTGTAGTCCAAAACATCTGGAGGGCCGAAGTTTGGGGATGCCTGATGTAAGATCATATTGGCCCAGTTTATATATAACGCTAAGATAACTATGCCTTAGCACGAATGCATGGGTTCCTGGAGATGGTGCATATTTGCTCATTGTCCGGGCCTGCTACAAGCTAAACCATGGTTTGGCTTAGTGCATTGTCCAAACCTGGTCTTCTTGTTTCTCATTCCACTCAAACCACAAGTGGTAAGCAAAGTTCTTGGTTTTCAGCTCACAATTTGTCTGGAAGAGATAAAACATGAGCACAGGAACATATGACATACTAAGCCCATGGCTTACTTAGCTCACAGCAACAGAATGGTCAGAAAAGGAGCATAGTGACTGGAGTCTCCTCTTTGGGAGCCTATGTGCTTGCAGTAAGCCATGTTTTGGCTTAGTACTACATGCGAACTGAACTAAATATGTAGCACTTTTGAAAACAGCAAGTTGTTCAAAGAATTAATTGAAGGCTGCCTTGCCTTGCATCAGTAGTACACCTGCATGCTGCCTACAATACACCCAACAATTGAGTCTGATTTATTTAGCATGATTATTGGGATCAATAAGTAGGTTGAAGGTAAGTTCTGTCCATGTGATTGAAAGTGAACTAAATTCCAGGGACCCTGAAATGTTTGTTTCCTCTGGAGAAATAAGTAATGGCATATGCACAGATCTTTCTCTTGTATGTGGTATTTGACATAATGGAGGCATGGTACATATAACTGCTTGATTCAAGTGTTGAATGAATAAGCAAATCATCTTTCTTTTTTACCTTCCCTTATTTTGTTTTCTCTTCTGATTTTAGGCCTGAGCTCTTTAGCTGGGATAAAGTAACTAAAATGGCTCCAGTTGACAGACTAGAACATGCCTTCAACATAGCCAAAAATCGCCTGAGGATAGAAAAATTGTTAGATCCTGAAGGTAGAAGATGATTCTTTGCAACTGAGTACACCTATGTCTGGATGGTGGATTTTTTTATTTGATTATATGTTTATGCATTTAAGATGACTGTAATGGATTATAATTGGCTAATTCCTATTTAGAGTAAACCCACTGAAATTAATGTGCCTTAAGTTAGTCATGTCCATTAATTTCAGAGGGTCTGCTTTGGGTATGACTACACTGGAATGCAATCCAATATTGAATATGGAAAAAAAAGAAGAATGTAGTTGCAAAGTATTTCTATATTGTTTACTTAGCCTACATTTATTAATTTGCTTAGGCAATTTATAATTTGCTCTTCACAAAAATCAATCCCCGACCAGGATACAACATGAAAATGTGCAATACATACCGCAATAAAATAAAACATTCTGAAAAAAAAAATCAAACCACAACAATAACCCAGAATTAAGCATGCTGTGCCCTTTTGAAATTAATTTCAGTCAATCTGCCAGTAGTCTTGTGCTTAATATATCTATATAATGAGAGTTGAAGTGACAGAATTTAGTACTGATGGTTCTCAGTTTGGTGGATAGTGTCCTATATACGGTATATACGGTATGTGTTGCTGATTCATTTCTGCAATCTCTCTCCCCACCTTCCGCAAACCCTGAACTCAACATATGGGTACAGCCTTATGGCTCTGGACATGGTTTTCAGCTTGAAAACCTGCAATAATATCCAGTAAACATATCATTTATGTTTTCAGATGTTGCTGTACAGCTTCCTGATAAGAAGTCCATTATCATGTACTTGACATCCTTGTTTGAGGTCCTCCCTCAGCAAGTTACCATGGAAGATATTCGAGAAGTGGAGACCCTTCCAAGGAAATATAAAAAGGAATGTGAAGAAGGGGACATACAGATGGTATGTGCTAATGTTTTCCCAATTCTTTCTTAGAGTAATGTCATATGACATTTAATGTTGCCTCCCGGTGTCTTTTGTCCTTTTCACAGTCAATAGAAAGGTATTCAAATAAACTTGTACGGTCAATAGGTTCTGGCTTCTGTCATGCAGTGCAAAAATGCATAGCTTTCTTCCATTCTTCTTCCATATCATCCAGTGATCTTCCTTTGCTTCTTTTTTTCTGATGTTACTTTATCGGTATGCTGATGACAACATAGTGTACGCATGCTCAGAGGATGACCTCCAAACCATCCTAAATATCTTTGCAGAAGCTTACGAAAAGCTTGGCTTATCACTCAGCATCCAAAAAACCAAAGTGCTGCACCAAGTAGTACAAAATAAACCCTCTGCAGCGCCACAAATCCAACTCAATGGTGTAACATTGGAAAATGTCGATCACTTCTCCTACCTTTTCTTTTATGCATTTCTTTCCCCTTTTAATATAAAGTTCTGGAGCACATTGCTGTATGACAATGTGTTGGATCTAGAGTTCGTGGGAGCTGAACTATGATCCTGGGATGCTCTCACTGGGAGTGGGAGAAGATGCAGTTTTAACTGATTCCCTGTTACCCTTTCAGGGGCGTACCCAGGATCAAAACTAGGGGGGGGCAAGAGAAGGGAAGAGAGAGGGAAGGTAGGAGGGAGGGAGGGAAGAGAGAGAAGGAAGGAAGGAAGGAAGGAAGGGGTGGGTGGGTGGGTGAGAGAGAAGGAAGGAAGGAAGGAAAGAAAGAAAGAAAGAAAGAAAGAAAGAAAGGAGGGAGGGAGGGAGGGAGGAAAGAAGGGGTGAGAGAGAGAAGGGAGGGAGGGAGAGAGAGAGAGAGAGAAAGAAAGGAAGAAAGAAAGAGGGGGGAAGGAAGGAAGGATGGAAGGAAGGAAGGAAGGATGGAGCTTCCGTCCGCCCCCCCCCCCAGCTCAGGCTGTTCCTCCCCCCCTTCCCATGTTCCTGTTGCTGGCTGCAGCCGCAGAGGGGGCGAAAACAGCCCAATTTGGGGCTGCTTCTCCCCCCACGTTCATGTCGCTGGCTGCAACCACGGAGGGGGCGGAAACAGCCCGATTTCCATAACCCCCATCAGTTTTCGGAGGAAAAAAGTGCGGGTTATGGTCTGTAAAATACGGTAATTTTTTTTTTGCTTCTAGGTGGGGGGCAGCTGCCCCCCGCCCCTCGCTGGGTATGCCCATGTACCCTTTACTTCCTGAAGATGTACTCTGGAAAGTGTGGGAGTGCTTTTTGAACACTGTGTGAGGTGGCATAGGAGGCTGCAAGGAGAAGAGGGAAAGAAGCAAAAATCAGTTCCTTCCTTTCTCTAGTGCAGGGACGTCCAACTCCCAATAGACTGCGATCTGCTCACAGTATTAAAAAACTGGCAGTGATCTACCCATTGTTGTAAAAAAAAAACCTAGCAGTGATCTACCCAAGGTTTTTGAGCTTTTTTGGGGAAGCAAAAGTTGTTGAGCTTTTTGAAGAAAGGCAAAGTTGTGGGTTTTCCCCCCCTAAGGAGATCACTGGGGGGCCAGAGATCAACCAGGATCTACCAGGAACACCCCATGATCTACTAGTAGATCACAATCTACCTGTTGGACATGCCTGCTCTAGTGGAAGCTTCCATTGCTTTCAGATGCTTCCATTTGCGAAAGGACAAGTCTTCAGCCAACTCAGGGGTCTATCTTTCCTTTTTTACCAAATCTCTTTTTGATACTTTTCAGTCTGGGTTTCAGTCTCTTCTTCAAATAGAGGCTTCTCTGACTATATTTTTGAGTTTGGATCAAAATGGTAGGGTTATTTCTTTCACCATTTGGAAATGACTTTAGCTAAGCCTAAGATGGTTCCTTTTCTCACGCAGTGCTATCTGACCAGAATGCCCTTTCTGTTGATTCTTCCTCTGTTTGTACCTTTAGTTGGGTGGGTTTGGGTGAAAGGATCTGCTTAACTCTTCCCATCCCAGCTATTTTTCCCCTCCAAAATCATGCCTGCTCTCCTGCTGTTTTTCTTCCTGAGAGATAAAATATATCCTGTTATCTTCTAACTTTTGAAGAGAAAGACCTCTTGTGGTCCTTCAGTCAGCATAAAGCTACTTTTACCTGATAATTGAAAGCTCTTGCTGGGAGAAGGGGAAAGATTATGTAACTTCATATAATGTGTAGTTCTGTCCTTGTTTTAAGTGTCAAGCCACTACAACATTTTTAAAAATTCTGTTGGACTTTTGCTCTAGTCACTGATTGTTCCTTTCAAGAGGTAATACTGCTGAATGTTTTTATGACATAGAATCATAAGACAAAGTGTAAACTCAACTTTTAATACCACCAGTTAACATCCTACCTCTTGTTAGGCTAGTTGTAGAAAGTGTGCAGAGGTTACTATTTTAAGTTTTATATACTTGAATGTATTTTGTGAAGCACTTGTCAGAAATCCTAGCTTAATGCTTGTAACAGGTTTGGTGCTACATATTGCACTTAGGCATCCGGTAATTGAACGTGTGACTCAAGTTCGTACTCCAAAAGGACAGGATATTTTTACAACAGAAATCTCTTTAGACAGTAGTGCTGATAAGACTTCTAAAGTACTTTAATCATGTGTTGGGGTTCCACAATTTTTTCTAGGATTTTTTTAATATAAGAAAGACCTACGACTTTAATTTTTCTGCACGACTGCATTGTAATGAAAAACTTATCTAGAGTAAAAACATTAACATCTCATTAAACAGTTTTATATGGTTATATTTGATGAAAGCCATTATCATTTTTTAAATATCAATGTGAGGACATAAGTCTTTGTGAGGAGTGGTCATGTTGTAGGCTTTTGGAGGTGAGATAATAGAATCTTAGCAACTTCTGTGCAGGTTTAGAAATATTTTATCTAAGTCACTGTGTAAATGCATATGTAAAATGAATGTCATTGAGAGCAAAACTCAATTATGTCAGCTAGTAAACCTAGATCATTCAAATGGTTTTTTGGTAAAATATCAACTCTAATCTTAATTTCCGCCATTTATTTCATTAACATTGAATCTGTTATTGATAACCATGCCCTGGATATCTTGAACCAGATACCTTGGATTGCTTGCACTGCAAGGTAAACACCTAATCTTGCACACACACACAAGATTCTGATACATGCATTCCCAACCCCCACTCCAGCCCTTTATGTGGTGGTAACATCTCTGTTAAATAAGCATTTGTGTTATTATAAAAACAGCTTTCAAGAAGTGGCTCTGAGTTTGATTTTTCTGCTCTGTAGAGTGAAACAGCTGAAGATGACTATGGAGGTTCAAGAGCAGAAACTCCCAGCACTGCCACTGAAGTTGATATGGACTTGGACAGCTACCAAGTAGCTCTGGAAGAAGTTCTCACATGGCTACTCTCTGCCGAGGATACATTCCAAGAACAGGAAGTCATATCTGATGATGTTGAGGAAGTCAAGCAACAATTTGCTACACACGAAGTGGGTGTTAAATAAGGTTGCTACGAGAGTTGCAGTATGTAGTTGGTTGATCAATATTATCCCTCGTTTAGGCAGCAGTAGATCTTTCTCATAATCATAGTTGTTATACACATTTTACACACCAAGTTCATAAAGCTCCTCCGTCTGCTGCCTGGGAATACAGAAAAGGGGATTAAGGGGATGGTTGCATACATAGTTTGTGGGCTGTGTTCAGCCTGGTGGGTCACAGGTTCTGTAGACAGTTGCAGAAGAACTCTGTTTCTTGTTCAATTTCTCTTCGGTAATAGAAATGTTATTAAAGTTCATGGGCTACTTAGACGTTGCAAGTTACAGGAACTTTTTTGTTGGTTTGTTTTGGTTCTTTTCCTGAAAAATACTTTTGATGGATAAATCATTTGCTTATGGAATAGCAACATTATTTTTCAATATAATAATATTTTGAGAGAAACCGGGATTTTCCATGGATTGTGAAGGGGCTGAAAATGGCACTCATGACTTCAGACTTCTTTTTTTAAAAAAATTTTTATTGATACATACATCTGTTGTGGGTTTAAGATTACACCTACCGGTAGATACATATAGGTAGTTGTTTCGTATGTTTGCCGTTACAGTGTGCATTCACCTGGAAACAGCTACTTTAAAGAAAATGCAAGCATGAAAGAGCTAATCATAGAATCACAGAATTGTAGAGTTGTAGAGTTCCCTGAGGATCATCTAGTCCAACCCCCTGCAATGGAGGAATATGCAGCTGTTCCATACATGCTTCGAACCTGCAGCCTTGGCGTTATCAGTCCTGTGTGATTAATGTTGCATATTGTTGGCTCCCTGTTCCAAAGCATTTCAGGCTATCATAGAAGAAGCATGAACCTGAGGTTCCCACAGTAATGGAAAACTAATCACACTGTTGATTTGATTATTTTATTTTTAGCTTCCTGATGAGGAGAGGAACACCTTAGCATCTTTTTTTTTGCTTGTTTCTTTATCGATCCTAGCCTTTTCTTTGGTGTTCCAATTTCCAATTTGCTATTTATTAAAAGTCTTGTAAATTCCATGCAGTTATTAAAATTATCCATGGCAAGAGATCAGATTGATCTGACTTGTTTACTCTTTTTCCCTAGGCTTTTATGATGGAGTTGACAGCACACCAGAGCAGTGTGGGTAGTGTGCTGCAGGCTGGCAATCAATTGTTAGCCCAGGGCAATCTTTCAGAGGAGGAGGAAAGTGAAATCCAGGAACAAATGTCATTGCTGAATTCCAGATGGGAGGCTCTCAGAGTGGACAGTATGGATCGGCAGTCCCAGTGAGTGACATCCTGAACACGCACAGACTAGTTTCCAGTTCCAATGGTACACATTATGTGTCAACCCCTCTGACCCCCACCCCTTGCGGACTGAGCAGTTTTTAGAATAAACTTAATGCATCACAACACTAAATTCAGCCTGGAAGCACATCTAAATGAGCTCAGGAAAAAGGAAATTAAGTAGTGAATAGTTTTGCGCCCAAGACACTAACATGAACACAAAACTAAACTGGATATTTGTATGAAAATGCAGTATTTCAGATTCTGTGTTCAATACAGGCTTATGTGTTGCTTTAAAACATAGTTCCTAATAAATGTGTCTAGATTTTCAGGCTCAATTTCTAAACATGTTGCTTTTCTTTTGACCAACCCACGTAGGCTGCAATCTTTTGAGTACTTTCTTATGAGTAAGACTTAAGGAACACAGTGGGACTCACTTCTGAGTAAACACGCTAGGATTGCACTGTTACTTTAACACCAAATCTTTTAAAAATGACGTTTAAAATGATTCGTTATGTTTTTGACATGATCAGCCTCCATGATGTATTGATGGAGCTACAGAAGAAACAACTGCAGCAGCTGTCCGACTGGCTGACTGTTACAGAAGGACGCATTCAAAAGATGGAATCTCAGTGCTTCGCTGAAGACTTGGAGTCCTTTCAACAGCAGATGGATGAACATAAAGTATTTTTACCCCTTACTGTAATAAGCATGATAGAGTGAAAAAATAGTCTGCAACAGCTCATATTTCCTGGTTCCCTTTGGATGGCATTGTTAATATAGAAACTCCTCTTTTAAAATAAGATTTAGACCTTCGTGTGGAGTTGTGCCATGTATAGTGAAGTTCAGGAACTGTATTTGTTTGGAAGTACATTTTACTTCTTGGCTTCCTTGAAACTTTGTGGAGCAATGAGTGTAGCCATTAAAGCTTCTGGATACAAATTATGGGATTTTTCATATGACTGATCTTGTGTAATATTAGTTGTTCTGGGGTATGTGTGAATCTTGCCTTTTGACACAGTGCTTTTTCTGAGGAGAGGTGTATTTTTTAAGCACTCAAAAGTGTTGTCACAGAGGAAATGTTGTTCTTCCTGTCACCCACTCTTCAATGTGGCCCAGAGCTCCAAGCTAGCATTTTCATGTGACATGTGACATGCCAAATCAGTGTGGGGATCTTCACTTGCCAGAAGTGACTCAATGAGCACATATGCAAGATAAGGCTGCATTGGTGAAAATAATTTTGCTACTATACATATCGTGTGGGATATAGTCAGAAGCAGCAGGGGCTGTTTAGAGTGGTTGTGGCTCAACAGTCGTGGCTCATTGGGAAAATATTTGCTTAAACAAACAAAATCAAGGAGCTGGCACAAGCAAAACAACACAGTTTTATGTCTGGTCTTTGTAACAATTTAATCAATGCTTTCAGGGGCTACAAAATGATCTTGAAGCAGAGCAGGTTAAAGTAAACTCATTGACTCACATGGTGGTCATCGTTGATGAAAACAGCGGTGAAAGTGCCACAGCTATCCTAGAAGATCAATTGCAGGTGAGTGGATGTCTTGATTTAATAAGTCTCTGCATGGGAAAAATGTGGAACATTTTTCAGCCAAACGGCCACATCTCCTTCTGGGGGAATGCTAACACATGCCAGTGGGTGGGCAGGGCAAACCTGGATGGAGTCATGAATATGAATCTTACCTTTGTACACACACTCACCCAATGCTCTCTGTCCTCCAGGCAAGCAAGCAACATTTATTTATTAGACTTACTAGATGCTTGTCATCTGAACGTCTTCAATCAACTTACATTAAAGAAAAATATGTGCACATACAATACATAACGCCAAAGGATGAAAAGGGGGTGGAGCCCCATTTTGCAGGGGTTTTGCTGCTGGGACTCATTAGCTAAATCCCACCCTATATGTTTGTATTTTCCATCTGCTTTCAAAGGGGAATGCATGGTTTCAGAAATTTCTTTATTTGTCTGCAGGTGCTTGGTGAACGATGGACAGCAGTTTGTCGCTGGACTGAGGAACGGTGGCTCAAACTACAAGAGCTCAATATCTTATGGCAGGAGCTATTGGAAGAGCAGGTAAAACTTGTTTATTTTCTCTAGTGTACTTATTTTTTTTAAAAAAAGAGTAAATCAGCTTTCTGAACTTGCTTGTATTCCTACTCAAAGGTATTCATTCAATTTGTTATGGACTAGTCTGTTACCAGTGCATATTGCTATGAAACTGAAATATTTTGGAAGATTCAGAACTGGAAAAAAGCAATACCTTTTCACCAGCACATAGTTAAACTTTGGAATCCACTACCATAAAATGTAACCAAGGTCACCAACTTGAAAAGTTTTGAAAGGCAATTAGGCATATTCAAAGACAATGGCGACTCCACTGTGGGAGAGGGAATGCCTCTATCAGTTGCTAGGAAACATGAGTGGAGAGAATGCTGTTGCAGTCATGTCCTGTTTGCAGGCTTCCCATAAGTATCTCGTTGGCCACTTTGAGAACAGAAAGGTGTGCTTAAATAGGCCTTTGGACACTTCTTACATTTTAATGTAATTATTATGTAATTATTTATAAGGCCATGTTAATGGGGAAGGAGAGTTAGGTTATTGTACAAGTTTTCAGGAACACCTTTAATCTCAGGTAAAAGAGTTTTAAAATAAATTGTGTTTCTTTAGTTCAAACTGCTTTTTTAGCAGGGGGAAACTTGTTACATAAAATTAAATACTAAAATAATAGATATAGATCTATTCTCATTGCACAGGCCAGTTGTCAGCTGCCATTTTGAGTGGTGCACCATCAGGAATACTTGGGCCCATGTTGCTACAATTTTTTATTATTATCTGGACATGGGCCCTTGGCTCTTGCAGTACAGCCTTCCATTTTTTGTGGATGTGCTTAAATACAAATTGCTATTGTTTGTTTCATTTAAGACCCCCCCCCCGAACTATAGAAGTGATTTATATTGTATGTAGATACAGGTCCCTCCTGGGTGTCTTAAGAAGGATTTAAAAACTAATGATGCAATAACCTTCATTGCTAAACCTTGCTGCTTTGTTTGCTGTCATAGAATAATAGAATCATAGATTTGGAAGAGACCACAAGGGCCATCCAGTCCAACCCCCTGCCAAGCAGGAAACACCATCAAAGCATTCTTGACATATGCCTGTCAAGCCTCTGCTTAAAGACCTCCAAAGAAGGAGACTCCACCACACTCCACACACACCACACTAGACTAGTGACTAGTCATCTGCATTATGGGTGAGAGAAGGAGAGTAATTTGCCTACTTGTATCCCAAAGTATAAATCAAGATTATATATATATACATATATACACACACAGAGTATCCAATATGTTACAAACAGTATGTTTTAAGACCAGTGACAAATTTAACTAAAGCAGAGCATTATTAATTTTAGTAGACTAGGGGCTGAGTAATCACTGTATCCATATGATTGTGGCCTCTTCTCTGTATGCAGTTGGCCCTGTTATGGATCACATGTGGATCAAACTGCTAAATTAATCAGATTAAATTAATCCCATTTGAGATGAATATAATAGGATAAAATAACAGAAGTAATCCTCTACTGTTGTGCCTCTTTCTATCTAGAGGGGTGGTCTTACAGATTTCAAAGGCTAGTGTGTGTATTACCACTCATAGAGGACTAGAGGAATCAGTGTTGCTTGCAGAGGGCAGGTTGTGCCCTTGCCATTATTGTATCCACACGAGCAGTATTCTAAGTCCCAACAGAAATGAACACAAATCCTTCACTTGTATAAAAGAAATTTAAAGGTCAAGGGACACCACTAGTGACACCATCAACTCTGGTTAACTCAGATTGCCTTTGTCTGCATAGTCCATGGGTAGGCAAACTAAGGCCCGGGGGCCAGATCCGGCCCAATCGCCTTCTAAATCCGGCCCACAGACGGTCTGGGAATCAGCATGTTTTTACATGAGTAGAATGTGTCCTTTTATTTAAATTGCATCCCTGGGTTATTTGTGGGGCATAGGAATACATTCTCTTCCCCTCCCCCAAATATAGTCTGGCCCCCCACAAGGTCTGAGGGACAGTGGACCAGCCCCCTGCTGAAAAAGTTTGCTGACACCTGGCATAGTCTTATCTTGAGTCCTGTTTCTTTCATTACATTTCTGCCCTGTTATTTCCCCCAAAGAGCCTTGGGCAGCATTTCCACTTCAAAATCCCCTTAATTACCAGCTTCTCCAGTTTATGCAAGCTATTTCTAAAAACAACAACATGCAGGTAAATTACTTCACTGTATGCACCAATGTGTAGATCTTTTAAAATGATTTGTTAGTGGTGAAAAAAAAAGAAACAACTCATTGGCTGAAGTTTTCTAATTGAATGGATGAACAGCAAAGAGATACCTTAGGATGTATAGTGGCCTTGATGTTTTTGGGGAGGCAGATTGTAAAGTCAGTAAATGTTAAATCATTTGGGAAAATTATCTTCAAACACTGCCACTTAACTTCTTTGCTCAATGGTAATTATAGCCTTTCTGGGTTTTTTTTTTAAAAAAGGAAATACATTTTGGCAGCTGTTAGCAAAGCTCAGTTGTTCATATTTCTAAGTCTGAAAGACCCTCTAAGTGTCCCTATTTTCTAGGGACGTCCTTGATTTAGAGAAGCTGTCCCGGTTTCTGATTTGATCCCAGAATGTCCCACTTTTCCTTAGGATGTCCCTATTTTCATTGGGAAAATGTTGGAGGGTATGGCGTTATTTGACCCCTGAGCTGTCTGAAGGCACTCCCGTATAGGAGTGTTTAATGTTTTATTATGTTTTTATATATGTTGGAAACTGCCCAGAGTGGCTGGGACAACCCAGTGTGGGGTAGAAACAGTAAAATTATCAATATGGAATGGTGTGTCCCTGTTTTCATCGGAGAAATGTTGGAGGGTATGGTCTGTGTCAATTCAATGTAAAATATTCTGTCTGAAGAAACTTGTGTGATTTTTCACAAGAATGCAAAAGTTGTGTATTAGTTCCTTTCTGTAACTGGGTGTAGCTCTTACTAGGATTACTAATACTAGCTCTTTCTGTGGACTCAAGAGTATTTGGAAATGTCCAATCCCAATAAAAAGCCACTAATGATACTTACTTCAGTGATTGGAGTGGGAGGCTTAGTTTCTGCATTGGTTCTTTAGGGTCAAATTTTGTTGCTTGCTGAGTAGATGGAATAGGACAACTATGACCCTTTGAGTTGGTTCTTGGTTTGCAGGGCTAAATATCGTCTGCTAAACATGCCATTAAAGAAGTGAGAAAAAAATATCTGCTATGAATACTAAAAATATACAAAATAATTTCCCCAGCTAGATTTAATTAATTTTGAGTTTATGCACTAACTTGGTACTGATTTGTGAAATCATGAGCTTACAGATGTTGCATTTGTCTGGATTTGACACTATCATATTAGTTGACAAAGCAATGGACTTATAGGCTATATTCAATTTTAAGATACTCCACAAAAGAATGCTCTTATAAGTAGAATGACACTTGTTCTGTCAAAGAAATGGAAGATGGCATTTTACCTAGTTGTGTGTGGTTTTTTTGGAACCAATGAGAACAAGGTGCCAACCAATAATAAGAAGACAAAGTGCTGGTGTAATGCCAAAGTAGTGTTGCAATTAAGGTACAATGATGATGATGATTAGCAAAATATAGCCTCAAATGACTGCAGTACCTCAAGGACCGCCTATCTTCATATGAACCTAGCTAGACCATGAGATCACCATCTGAGACCTTATTTTGTGTGCTGCTTCCATGGAAGATATGGAGGGTGGCAACATGAGAACAAGGCTTTTCTGCAGTGGCTCCCCATTTATGAAATGCTCTCCCCAGGAAGGTTTGGCTGGCTCCTTCATTATACACTTTTAGGCACCAGGCAAAAAAGTTCTTCTTCAACCAGGCCTTTGGCTGATTAACATCTTAAATATCTTACAAACCTTTTAAATGTGTGAGGAGACGGGGTTATTGGTTTTTTCCTTTTGTTATTGTTTTCATCATGTATTTGTGTTTTTATATTGTATTTTTATGTGGTGAATTGCCCTGAGATCTATGGATGAAGGGCGGTATACAAATTTAATAAATAAAACTAAAATGCAAGAGAATTGTGTAAATATTCTCTTGTTGGTTTTTTTTATTTAAAAAAATGTGTTGTCTCTTGTGCAGTGTTTGTTGAAAGCCTGGCTAACTGAGAAAGAAGAGAATTTAAACCAAGTGCAAACAAGCAATTTCAAAGATCAAAAAGAGCTTGGTGTGAATGTTCGAAAGCTGGCAGTGAGTATTACTTGGTTTGCATTTGATAATAGCATCAAAACCCTAAATGTTTCATCCTGTTCTACTCCCTATTGTCAATCTGGCATTTTCTCTGCAGTGCCTAGAGTACCATCCTTGTTTCATCCTAGTGCTAATTTCATGGTCTACCAAGTTTTCAAATTACTTTCCAAAGACATAGGTTAATACTTGTGGGTTTCACTCGTAGCTGAAGAATGCAGTGTGAAAATCACAGCACGCAAATTTGTGAAAAGCATGTGACTGTTCAGTTCATGCAAATGTGCTAGAGAGTGTACAAAATGAAAGTGGCGCTTATTGAAAAGCAAGTATGAAGGCAGTAGTCCAAGACAAATTCATATGGATACTGTTGTTTCAGCATTAGATCCTCAAAGGAGATATGAGAATGAAGCGTCTGGCACTAGAACGCCTGAATTACAGTGTTCAGGTGAATGATGGAAATTTTCAAAGATATTTAAAAATCTACCTTCCATTATTTGCATTACGTAACAGAACCAGCAATACAATAAAATTAAGGGGCATAAAACCACTCAACCAGCTGAAAGTAACATAACTTAAAATGCCTGGGCAAATAGAAAATGTTTTAATCTGGTCCTAAAGAGCATACATTGTTGGTGCCAAGAGTACCTCTGTCTACAGTTGAGGACCTATGAGAAAGAAGTTCCTATCTTTTATACATACATGACGTGCTTCTTCTACAGATGGAAAATGGAGAAGGACGTCTTCTAATCTTAATGCATGGGCAAATTGATATGGGAGAAGACCCTCCTTAAGACTATGTGATACAGCAGTAGATAAGTACCTAGTAATTCTGTTGCAGGAATGGGGAACTTGTGACTTGTGAGATGTTGCTCAACACCAACTCCTATCACCCCTAATTGTTGGCCATGCTGGCTGGAGCTGATGGGATTTTGAGTGCAGCGACATCTGGAGGGCCACAGGTCCCTCAACCCAATCTGTTGTATACACACAAATCATGATCTTGAGCTTTCTTGGTTTTTGACGTGACCGCAGCTTTCACTCAAGCAAGCAATTTCCCTTTTACTTCAAGGAAGAAAGTAAGAGGGAGACTGTGTAATATTGTTCTCAGTGATGAAGTAAATGGAGAAGCCCCTTGTCATGTGTGAAGCTCCACAAACGCTTCAAAATTTCTGTGTATGGCTTAAAGGTAAAGGTAAAGGGACCCCTGACCATTAGGTCCAGTCACGGATGACTCTGGGGTTGCCGCGCTCATCTCGCTTTATTGGCCAAGGGAGTCAGCTTCCAGCTTCCAGGTCATGTGGCCAGCATGACAAAGCCGCTTCTGGCGAACCAGAGCAGTGCATGGAAACGCCGTTTACCTTCCCACTGTACCTATTTATCTACTTGCACTCTGACGTGCTTTCGAACTGCTAGGTTGGCAGGAGCTGGGACTGAGCAACAGGAGCTCACGCCGTCGCAGAGATTCAAACCACTGACCTTCTGATCGGCAAGCCCTAGACTCTGTGGTTTAGACCACAGCGCCACCCGCATCCCTTGTGTATGGCTTAGGACTTCTGAATCTTGACAATAGCCTCATATGTGCATGCTAGTCAAGACTCTTCCCAGTTTTCAGTGAAACTAAAGCTTGTGGGTACAGAGTGTGTGAAGGGGCCAGTGGAAATGCACAGGGCTCCATGATGCGTCACATGCTGGACACAACCCTGGCTATAATGCACAATTGGTATTAGTCATAGTGTAAGGTTTTCAGCATGGGGACTAAAATGCTGATCAATCAGGGTTCCTCTCCTAGTTGAGATGTTAGGCATGGAGAAGCAGCGCCCCCTTCAGGTAATCCTGACTCCCTTGGCGATTTGTGGATTCTCCTTCACTGGCGGTTTTAAAACAGAGGTTGATGACCATCTGTCATGGATGCTTTAGTTGAGATTCCTGCATTTTTGCAGGGGGTTGGACTAGATGACCCATGGGTCCCTTCCACCTCTACAGTTCTATGATTCTGTGTTGCTAATCATGATTTGTCTGAGGTGTGTGTGGCTAGCACACATGTCAAGGGCATTCCTGCTGGCTTTTTCACAGAGATGGTACATGGATACTGAATACCTGAACAGGCATAGTATTTTAGCAAATGTATAAAAAAAAAACTTCCACCAAAACTATTATGGACATTTTCACAATTTTATTTTCTAAGAATATACTTTATTAGCCTGGGGAATTTGAGCAGAATTGTGCCTTTAAAAAGGGAATGGCTGCTCTTGTTTCACAATGTCAGATTCTCAAAGAAGATATGGAAATGAAGCGTCGAACATTAGAACAGCTGAATGAGGTATCCCAAGATGTGGCACAACTTCTCAACAACCAGAAGGCACTGGAGAAAATTGACAGCAATCTGGAAGAACTAACACAGAAGTGGGACAGTTTAGTTCAGAAACTTGAGGATTACTCTACTCAGGTACCATAAAAATATTACTATCCCTTTACACCTTCCAAATGTCTTTCACAAATACATGAATGTTGACCTATACAAGTAAAACTAATAAAGAAGCCTGGAGGTATTTTCTTAAAGGTGTTAAAAATAAAAAAAGGAGGGGTGGGGGGAAGGAAGTAAATCGGTCCTTATCAGGCTTGATTTCTAATCTGATTAGAAAATCTGAAAGTCTAATTCTAATCTGCACTTGATTTAGAGACAAGTTGAATAGTGAATTGGCCGAGTAATTCAAAATAGTACTGTGCAAAACAGACTGTGAAGTTTCCCAGAAACGTCATCCATTAAAAAATCACAAGCAAGATGATCATATCTCAGTTTAATAAATAGATTGAGCAAACCTCACAGCTACTGTACTTAAGCAAAGTTTAATTGTCAATTGCTTTGTCTCCTAGCTTTTTGGAAGCTATTAACCATAGTTTTCCAGTTTGGACATAATTGGAAGCTAAGGTTAAACTAGACTTCTTGTGGCTGCATGAAGCTTGTTTGCATCTTGGTTTTATAAAGATGATTCTGGACCAGTGTATGGAGTCAGTGATGGGCTGGACAGTGACAGAGTGACCTTGACCAAGTTACCGTCTCTCAGGCTAACTAACCTCATGTTGGTATAAGGATAAAAGGCTGATGTGTGACCATTTAGCCAACCCTGAGCTCTTCAGAGGGGAGAGCCAGGATAAAAAACCACAAATGAAGCTGCGGTTTAAGTTCCTTCAAAACCAGTGGAAGGCAGTAAATCACATGCTTAATGTTCTCAGTGAAATTAATTGGTCTAAAACCACTTAACTTAATCTGGATCATATCTAAAGTGATGAGTGTTACTGTTACTATTAGCTGCATTTATCTCTTGTACAAAGATGGCATATAGAAGAATTTCATTCTATCAACATTGATGCCCTGTTCAATTTGCCCCTCAGGTTACTCAGGCAGTTGCAAATGCTGAGCCGGCCCAGATTTCACAGAAAGTAGTCACAGAAACCGTCCTTTTCAAAGAGCAAAGAGCAGTTAAACATCCCAAAGAGGAAGAATTTGTTCCACATCTACCTCCATCAAAGAAAAGACAAGCCTGCCTTGATACTGAAGCAAAGAAAAAGTGAGATTTTTTTCATTGTAGTTGTGTTTCCTCAATCAAGAGACAATGAATTGCCTCATTTTCACACAGTGCATGGTAAAAAAAAAATCAGTGTTGTAAAATACTGCTGTTGTCTGTGGTTTTTTTTTGTGTGTCCTATTTAGAACTGTGTATGAAAAATTATTTGCAGTCTTGCAAACAAGGATAGAAGGATGGGTATTTGGGTGGGTAGGCTGCTTAGCGCATGTAAATGTTTGTTGTTCCCCACTCTTCTCTACTGCTGCCCTGTGTGTTGGCTCCTTTTGGTCTCAAAGTGCTGCAGCTGTTTTCTTCTGCTGAGAGAAAATCAGCAAGTGAGTGAGCAGGTGCAGCAACCATTCACAGTCCACTGTTTTGCTCTGGGTCAGGGAAACACAGCAAGTCATCATAGCAGTTGCCGCATCTGCCCTCTCTAGGCCTGTTGACTCTAGGTAGAGGTAATAGAGAGTGCATGAAGCAAGAGTTATTTTGCCCCTCTTTCCTTAGAGATCACTACAATTTGCCACAGGGAACCAGGCGAGTGCCGTATTGCCAATCTGGTAAAATCTTTGCTGAGGATTCTTCAGGCATTCAAGACTACACGAGAAAACATTTTATGTGCATGAACATGTTACTTCAGGGTAGACTGAGGGTTGCATTTTAAGGGGGGAAAAAAGATGATGACTGAATGGAGATGAAATATAAGAAAATATTATTCAATCTCTTATACTAGGCTTGATTCTGAAATTGCTGAGCTGTTGAACTGGATTTTGAAATCAAAAGCTGCCATTCAGGCCATAGAGATCAAAGAGTACAGGAAGATGAGAGAGACTTCAGACATGAAAGAGAAACTGAAGGTAAAGTGAGAAACGGGGAGGCATTTTCACTGAAAAGGTTATTTTGTCAGCTTAAGCTTGCTGTCAGTTGGGGGTAGAGTCTGATCTGGTAGCTTCCTGTGGATTAAGCTCCATTATTAAAAAATATTTAGAGTTTGGCCAAGGTTCACTCCTCCGTACTGGTTATAAACAATACTGTTGTAGTTGTGGCAGGACGTCCTTAGAGGTTTAATGGGCATTTCCTTTCCTTTTTCCCTCCTCATACTATTCTCCATTTTCGTTTTAGAAGAGGAAGCTGCACGTTGTGAGTTGTAGCACATTTTAAAGACAATTTATTCTTAGAAATGGACCCAGCAGGAATTCTCTCCTGATATTTCTCTAAAACCGAGAACCATGGCAAAGTCTTGATTTCAGGCCAAAGGGGCATCTAATAACCTTTCTAGCTATCCTGCGAAGAGCAGAGATCTAAGTCTTCTGTGGCTTAGATAATTGGACTCTTGTTAATGCCTGTGTAAGTTAATTTTAAATAGTTTAATTAATTACAACACTGCAGAGAAACCTGAAAGTACATCCCATATGAAAGAGATTTCACACATTGTCAGACAGAATTAAATTGTATGACTCATGGGGAGCCCCCCCTTTAAGCCTAGTAATGCATTGTGCCTGAGAATTTAAAAATGTTTTTTTGGTTTGCTTTAATCCATGATAAAACTTTATGTCTCTGATCTGGATCATTGTTAAATTCTATAGTTTAATATAGCAGATGTCCTTGTAAAAGACTACATACCAGAATGCTGCCAGAGAAGTGTCAAGCTACTTGTTGCAGCAGTCTTTTATGTTCAGCATTATTCAGAAGTGGATTGGATACTTGCCTTTCTTAATGTACTCTTTTCCCATGAACCGGAAGAGCTTTCAGTCCGTCTTCTGTATCATGTTACTTTGCAAAGATTTGATCTAAAGCCTGTGCCAGCATGATTACTCTGTATGTCAGTATGGGTCCAATGAGACAGAGAAGTTTTCTTTGAATATCTAATCTGGAGGACTCAAGTGTAGAAAGTGATAAATAAAGAATGGGGGTGGAGACAAAAGGCCCAAGAGGATACCAGAAAAGATGTGAGGATTTTGGAGAGCTTATAATGCCTAAACATTCTAATTTATTTATAGATATGTTTATATGTTCATGGAAAATATTTCAAAATAGGTTACTATTGACTTTAAAGCATTCTCATCCCATCGAATGCATTCTGTGTGTGCCTAATCATAAATAAGTATCTGCTGAATGATACTTACTTGCAGGTAATTATGCATAGAACTTCAGCATTAATTTGTTATTTTACTATAAATTACCCTTACTTTCCACCCTTTTGAAGACTGGGTTAGGAGCTCACAGAAGGCTCCTAGGTTGACTCATATCTAGGCAATTTATGGGGCCAAACCAGTTACCGTACTTTTTTAACAAAATAAAAAAATTCCTTCCAGTAGCACCTTGGAGACCAACAAAGTTTGTAATTGGTATGAGCTTTCGTGTGCATGCACACTTTTTCAGACACACTGAAACGGAAGTCACCAGACCCTTATCTACTTGTAACTTTTTTCACAGATAGGTTTTCACTTTCAGTGTTGAAATGTTTTGTTTTTATTTATTAACAGGCAATAGAAAAAGAAAGGACTGAAAAAAAGAGAGCATTGAATGAACTGAACCAGGTTGGAGAAAATCTGATAGACCAAATGAGAAAAGGTAATCATAATAATAGCACGTTGCAAGTACTTTCCAGGTTTTGACAAGAGCAAGTAATGCAGTTTCCAGAAGAAACAAACAACACCAGAACTACAATAACTGAAATTTATGGCAGCACCAGTTTCTCCTTCCCTGAAAGCTGCAAGGCCTCAAAAGACATTCTGGTGTTAGTGAGTTGAAATCATTGATTTCTTATTAAGATAACTTGATTATAGTCCGTCTTAAATCTAGACTGTTACTATTGTTAAGTCACTTTATTCATGGAAATGACATCTATACAGATAAAAGACAGGTCTAGCAAATCCTGCCCCACCAAAAGAGGCCAGGAATACTTTGAAATCATTCAGATTAAGGGCCAAAGGCCCAGGTAAAAAAGAAAAAAAATTGCCCGGTGCTTAAAACTAGGCAAAGGTAGTATTAGCTGAGCCTTCTCTGGGGAGAGCATTCCACAAGCAGGGAACTGCCACTGAAAAGGCCCATTTCTCGGTAATGTCGCCCTCCCTTCAGATGTCAAGGAGATAAAGAACTACATAACTTTTAGAAGACATCTGAAGCAGCCCTGTATTGGGAAGTGTTTAATGTTTGATATTTTACTATGTTTTATATATGCTGTAAGCCCGTAGTGGCTGGGGAAACTCAGCCAGATAGGTGGAGTAGGATGATGATGATGATGATGATGATGTCACATTCCAAATCTCCTGTAGAGGGGAGAGGAGAACATATTTATATTACACCCCGTTTGCTTCCTGGCATGTTCATTTATTGGACTTATCCCATGCTCATCCACCCATGTGCTCAGAGCAAGGTACTCTATGGTACTCAGAGCAGTTTACTTACGCCAGGGCTGGGACACAAGAGGAGATTCTGCAGGAACCTATACTTTGAACAGGTTCATCATATGTTAATTACGTCTGTATTTGGATTCTGCTCTGCCTATCTTGTCTAGCCTACCAATATATGCCTGTTGTGTGGCTATATGCCCTCCTTCCCCGGAATAAAGACTCGTGACACCAGGTTTAAGATTTAATTAATTGGGTGGTTAAGGCCACAACTTTATTAAATAAGCATGTAGAGCGGAATTGGCTTAGGCGTTGGAACCTAACAGACTATATCCGACTCCAACCCGTGTGTTGAAGTCTGTGAGAAGTTAACCACCAGAAAGGAGCCCCGCGACGTAGATCTACTAGAGCTCCTCCTGTGGCCACCGATGGGGCGTGCCTTACGGCCCAGGCAACTCCAGGCTCAGGACCAAGCCTCGCCCCCGGAATCCTTTAACGGAATTACCTCTCCAAGATAGGGCAGCTGATGACGTACTTGCCCCTCCTCCACTGATTGTTATGCAAATTTCCAACGCCTAACCGCCTAACCTAAGTTGTGACGACATGCTACGAGGTAGGCGAAAAACCCATCATGGCTAACCCAGTATGGGAAAAATCCTACCCAGCCCCCTGGCCAGCCAGGGCAACCAACTGACGTCCATAGCAGCGTCCCCTTGCCTCTTATTAAGGGGTGGGCGGGCGGGTGAATTGTTCGCTCGGCGAACAGCGGAGAAGAGAGGAGGCTTTCCCGCCTGCGGAGGCCTTTAAACGGTGTTGCCCCGCCCCGCCCAGCCTCATTGGCCGGTCGGGGTGTGACGCAGGCGGGAGCGCACCATCGCGCAGGGGCTGAACTCTCAGCCCCTACACGATGGTACAGTCGGGCAGCCCACAACCCCACCTCCGACGCAAGCGCGGAAGTGGCTTTGTGTGGCTATATGCCCTCCTTCCCCGGAATAAAGACTCGTGACACCAGGTTTAAGATTTAATTAATTGGGTGGTTAAGGCCACAACTTTATTAAATAAGCATGTAGAGCGGAATTGGCTTAGGCGTTGGAACCTAACAGACTATATCCGACTCCAACCCGTGTGTTGAAGTCTGTGAGAAGTTAACCACCAGAAAGGAGCCCCGCGACGTAGATCTACTAGAGCTCCTCCTGTGGCCACCGATGGGGCGTGCCTTACGGCCCAGGCAACTCCAGGCTCAGGACCAAGCCTCGCCCCCGGAATCCTTTAACGGAATTACCTCTCCAAGATAGGGCAGCTGATGACGTACTTGCCCCTCCTCCACTGATTGTTATGCAAATTTCCAACGCCTAACCGCCACTCGAGCCCACCCTGGCTCGCCGCCAATCCGCTCACATGTAGTCACCTCTTGCCAATTCGTGGCCTAACATAAACATTATTTAATTATTTAAAATTATACCGTTATTAAGGGGGGGGCTGTGGTCCTAATCTCTTATTCGCCTAGTTATGTACACTAACATGTAGCCAATCGTGGATTCCTGTAATTATGTTTTCGAGCCAGATATCATTCCCCGTAGGCGATAGATGCACACCGTCATGACGATACAGGGCTGCTTCACTCTGTTTTAGGCTTGGGTGCGAGACTACTCGGCCATTCAAGGCTAACACTCTGCGGATCACGAAAGAATTCAAGCGCCGCCTAGTTCTGTTCATAGCGATCGGGCAACGTCCATCGCGCCAAATGCGCCTCTCCAGCAGGGATGACCAAAGCAGCGTCATCCCCGGGCAGGAATCCAATAGGGTATCAAGATCACGGAAAATTTGCAACTTCAAGTCCACTGCGTTACGGTAGGCCAGGTCGTTCTCCCCTAGCTGCAGCACAAGCAGGTCAGGGTAGCCGAGTGAAGCAGCCCGGCTTTCAAGGGTCGGCAATAGCTCATTCCACTTCATGCCTCTCTTTGCAATCCAGGACACTCTCACGGATGCTGGAAGGCCCAGCCCGTGCCCCAGGCCCACCTCGATCGCCCTTTCGCGGGCCCAGTGAACTACGCTGTGCCCGGCTATCCAAACGCGCATTATCCGGCCACCTGGAAAACAAAGAGTGACAACCCGGGATCAGCTGTATGCTACGTACGAATGTACCTTTTGTATGCGTTTGATTTCCACCTTCCCAAGTCCTGAATCCTTTCGGAAGAGAGGCCCAGGTGCATGGCTGAAGTGGCTGCACCAATCCTGAAGGAGTGGGGCGAGAATTCGGTGGGGTTATACCCGCAAGAGGCGATGGCCTTGCGCAGGACCCTGGTGAATTGCTGGCGGGTAAGCCTGGCCTTGTCCGGGTGAATAAGGAAGGGACCTGGGCCCGCCGGGCGCAGGTGAAGGAACCTCCTGGTATCTTTCACTGGACACGGACCCGCGGCCCCTGTCGCAGGGAGGCGTACTACGGCGCCCTTCCCCTTTTGGTCGGTCTTAGAACGTCGGATGTGTACCAGAACCTGGGTGTCGGACAGTGACACATCCCCTATTAAAATACCCCGTGTGACACCGTCTGGTTGATCCTCGCAGACCACCTCGCCTACTCTGAGCGCCCCAAAGTAGGCCATCGAAAACGCGGCTGAAAATAAGCGCGCCTCAAATTTCGACCAGCAAAGGGTTCTCAACTGCTTGTGTATCTGAACCAACATGTCAAACGTGATAGGCCGCCTGTTGTCACTGGCTGGAGGCTGGAGCCGACGCCAGCCCTCCATAGCCCTGCGTAAGTGGAAGTTATCGCACGGGTCTATGAAATAAAGTGATTTTGAGAAGAATGTTATGGCCGCTGTGTGAATTTGAAGGGTCTTAGCGGCTCGCCCCAGATTCCTCAAATGCACTATGTATTGCATAACCTCTTCCTGGGAAGGCGGACCCGGAGTAGGACCCGTGGTTCCTTTCTGCCTAAACTTAGTGAAATCTGACCACGCCCGTTTATAAGAGTTAAGGGTAGAGGGGGCAACCGATGCAAATACTCCCTTCAGAATTTCGCGCTCCCAAGGTTCCATAGGTGTTCCGGGAACGGCTCTGGCCACAGGCGTGCCTCTGGAGCCAACGAGCGGAAGCGGTCCATCTGGAAGCGAGACAAAGCATCTGCGATATTATTATTAAGCCCAGGCACAAATTTGGCTGAGAAATGCATGTTAAATTTCAAGCTTAGTAGGACGAAATGGCGTAAGAGAGATGACACCCTCGGAGATCTTGATGATTGGCGAGCGAGGACGCTGACCACCGCTTGGTTGTCGGTTCTGAAGCAGACTCGCCGATCCCTGAATTCCTCGGACCATAGGTGCACTGCTACCACTATAGGGAAGAACTCTAAGAATGTTAAGTCGCGTGTAATGTCTGTACCCTGCCAGCTGGCCGGCCAACGCTGCGCACACCATTTACCCTTGAAATAGACTCCAAAACCCAAAGAGCCGGCCGCGTCTGACTGTACCTGAAAATCGGAATGCAGAGCCAAGCTGTCCTGCCATAGGGATACCCCATTATAATCTCCCAGAAATGTAAGCCAGGACTCGAGGTCAGCCTTGACGCCTCGGGGGAGACGCCTCCTATGAAAGGGTTTTGTTAAACCTGCCGTAAGTCTGGCTAATCGCAGGCAGAAGGGGCGGCCTGGAGATATTACCTTGCACGCGAAATTCAGGTGACCCAGGAGAGATTGGATTTGTCTAAGGGTAAGTTTTTTGCAGGGGATGAGCTGTCTAATGGTCTCCTTAAGGCCTTTAATTTTGTCCGCGGGCAAACGGGACGTTTGCTCTACTGTGTCTAATTCTATGCCTAAATAAGTTAAACGTGAGACGGGCCCTTCAGTTTTGTCTGCTGCTAATGGCACCCCCAGCTCGTGAGCAAGGGCCGAAAATGCTTGCATAAGGCCTGCACACTCCGGACTATTTGCCCTAGCCACGAAGAGAAAATCATCCAAATAATGCGAGACTCCAGAGAGGCCAGTTTTAAAGCGCAGGGCCCAATCCAGGAACGTGCTAAAGGCCTCAAATGCAGAGCATGCCACGGAACAACCCATAGGCATGGCTTTGTCGATGAAATATGCCCCATCGAACCGAAAGCCCAGCCATCTGAAGTCCTGCGGGTGGACAGGCAGGAGGCGAAATGCTGATTCGATGTCACACTTTGCCAACAAGGCGCCCTTACCAAATTGCCTTACAAGCTTTACTGCCTGGTCGAAGGAGGCATATTTCACCGTGCAAAGCTCCTGAGGTATGCCATCGTTTACGGATCTGCCCCTCGGATGAGAGAGATTATGAATGAGCCTGAATTCGCCTGGCGCTTTTTTAGGGACTATTCCCAAAGGGGAAATGTGGAGTTCGGATATGGGTGGCACCGCAAAAGGACCCGCCACCCGACCAGCGGTAATCTCCTTGTTGATTTTCTTAATCGCTATGTCGGGTCTTTCCCTAACAGATTTCTGATTGGGGGGGTTGCACGAAAGGGGTGGGCTTTTTACTGGGATTCAAAAACCGGAGGAGAACCCCTCCCAGAGGTAGTTAGCCGCCTTTTTATTGGGATAGAGATCTAAAAGGAGTTTCAGGGGACCGAGCTTTATAGGGGAGAAAGCCAGAGTGAGTGATGTATTAGAACCGATTGCTACCTGTTCCCTGGGGGGCGCCACCTGTGTGCCTGGGGCCCTGGTGTGAATTGCCCCGGCCGCCGCGAAAGGACTGCCTCCCTTTGAAACATGACACTCCAGGATGCTGCCCTAGACATTTCTCGCATTCATGCGTGTATCTGCAATTGGGCCGCTGGCAGATGCCCTTATTATATTCCCAGCAGACCCTGCGGCGCGGGTCCCTCCTTGGTTCAAACCTGCCTGACTTAGGGGGATCCGTCTGCTTCCTTTCAACGTATGGGACCACATGGTAACTCCAAAAGTGCTGATTGCGCTGATCCCACCTGGTCTTTGGATTCTGAGACGCGTTCCTACGAAAGTCTTCATCGTAGTTTAGAGCCGCCGCCTCCCCGGCCATCTTATTTGCCAACCTAACGTCAGCTACATAGGCCCACAAGTGCAAGGCCCTCTTGGGGTATGCGGCTGAGATGACCGCCGCCCAGATGTGGATACCATCTAGCCAGTTTTCGAAAGTACGGTCGGCGCGGGGGGTCTTATATCTGCGCCTACCGTAGTCCTTCCTCTTTTCGCCCTTTCCCAGCGTATGCGACAAAGGCAAAAGGGTGAAAATGTCAATAAAATCCCCGTTCAAAATCTTTTCCCTCTTTTTATTGGACAAATGCGAACCCAGGAAAATGTCGGTGTCAGAGTTGGTGGAATATTTTGAGTCTGGCACTAAGGCGCCATCCCTCCATTCTAAAGTCCCTTTAAAACCCTTACGATGGGCGCTCGATCGCCGCCTATGTATCCAAAGAGGAAGGCCCGTCTGGTCTTCCGCAATCCCCCAATAATCCTCCATCGGGATGTCCCCATCCGATTCGGAGGTCGTACCTGAATCGTCAGAGTCGTCCTTGCTCCTCTTGCGCTTGTCGGTCTTCTTCTTGGCTTTCCCCCCTTGACGCTCTTCCTCAATCCTTGGCTCCTTCTCGGTACCTCCACCAGGTCTGGAGGTGCCGTCATCCCCCGACGTGTCGGATTCCCCGGCTCCCTGTTGGACGAGAGCTTGCCCAGGCTGGGCCGCCCGGTGACCTGCAGAAGACTGATTGGAAGGACCTGCCGATTGAGACCCCACCCCCTGCCCTTGGGAACTGGCGGCATTAGCACGCGCCTTCTGCCCGCGTGTCCGCGGGGCTTGGCACGCGTTGCTTCCCCGGTCGGAACTTGAGCTGGAAAACAGAGAAGCAGAGGTACAGGGCGAATCGCTTTCTATTACACCAGTGTCAAGGAAGAAATCCTGTGACTCGGCCAGCTCCTCTTGGAACTCGCACGGATCCTCCTGTGTGGCGGCAGCCGTGGGAGCTAGCGTTTTTGCAATGGCCGCCAGCTGCTTGCAAACATCCAGCTGGGTTTTTTGAAGTGTGGAGACTACCCGGACCAGGGCCTCAGTCCTGTCCTGTGCTGCAGGGCTCTTGGAAGGGGCCTTACCCTGCACACGCTTAGGAGCCATTCTCGGAAAGGTGCTACACCGAATGTAGGCTCACAAAGAATTCACCTAATTTACTGTTATTACTTATATGTGCACGTGTGTCCGTGTGTCCGTGTGTGTATGTATGTGTATATGTGTGTGTATTTTTATATATGTGTGTGTATTTATATATATGCGTGTATGTGTGTGTGTGTGTGTATGTGCGTGTGTGTGTGCGTGTGCGTGTATATATATATATATATATATATATATATATATATATATATATATATATACTGTTATTTATTTTTATATATATATATACTGTTATTTATTTAATATTATACTATTAGGTTCCTAACTTCCAAATGCTGCTGATTCAATCAACTATTTTAATTAATAAATTAAAAACAGTGTAATTATAATGTGAGGGCACACCAGCCCCGGGGACACAGAGGATTAACTCCAAACAAATTCTAGATCCTCAGCCAATTAATTAAAAGGCACATTAATGAATTCCCTCAAATAAATTCAAAGTTGATAATTATGTAGTCTAACCTGCTAATTAATTATTCAAATGAATTTCCGCCCACTTAAGCAGCCCCCAAACGAAAATTATGACAGGGTAATTAATTCCCCTTCAAATTGACTCTAGGGACGGGATATCACACCCCAAATTAATTCAATGGATTCCTATAGCTAATAAAATACCTGAGCAAGCAATGAAATCCAGACCGTGCAATTAATACAGACCGTGCAATAAATCTATTGATCGAAAGAGGAAATTATGCCAGGGTAAATTAAATAATTAATTCTCAGCCAAGCACATCCTATTGGGGGAAAACAAGCCTTATTCCAAAAGACTGCCAGGTAAAAGAGAACTCCACAGGCTTATCAAGGAATCTGTATATAACTTTATATTTATAATCCCTCTAAGTATGCGTTAAAGTCGCTGGCAAACAGCACGTTAACAATGTGTTACTAGCTGGCAAACAACAGACAGGAAAAAACCTCCTCAAGATGGCTGCCCCCCGCAAAAGGCCCGTGGCCACACTCACAATGGCTGGCAAACAACAGACTGGAAAAGACCTCCCCAAAATGGCGGCTGCAAGCAGACGCACGTGGCCACACGCAAGATGGCCGCCTGCCTAACTGGAAAAGACCTCCTCAAAATGGCGGCTGCAAGGGGGACGCACGTGGCCACACACAAGATGGCCAACTGCCTAATGACGCTAGGTAAGCAAACCCGCGAGCCCCAGGAGATCCTCAGCAGCCACTCAAAATAATATAGCCGAAAGGGGATAAGAAACCAAGAAGAGACCTCCCCGCGACAGCGGGTAGCTCACCACACGTTGCAGGAGGCTCCACACGGCGATGTCCGCGTCGATGCGATGCGGGGCGATGCGGGGGGGGGTGCAGCCGCCTCAGACTCGGGCGCCGAGAATTAAAGGCAGAGATACACCACGTTAGGCGCTGTGGAAAGGCCAGAAGGCTTCGGCAGATTTTTTCGTCGCGGGGAGGCAGCCGCCTCGACCCTGCAGCGATCCAAAAGGCTCTCTCTCGACCCCGCTCCACTGCGTCGCTCAAGAAAGCCCGATGCGGCTGCTGCACTTCAGGGAGCTGCCGGAGCCCCGGCACCTGGCAGTGCTTTGACGAGCTTCAGTCAGTTCCTTGGCTGAAGTCCCCTGAACCTGCAGAAAAAGAACGGAGCCGCAACGCGGGGAACAGCTGACGTTCAGGAACAGCTGATGAGCGGTAGCGCTGCCGCTCGCGGAACCTAGCCTCCCCGCGATGCACCTGCAATTGGAGCGAAGAACCAGAGTAAAGAGAAAGGGGAAAAAGGAGTGAGCCGAAGGCCAAACAAACAAGCAGCGAAACAAACAAGCAGGCAAAATCACGACACCAGAGATCCACAGCGGAATGAATTGTTCGCTCGGCGAACAGCGGAGAAGAGAGGAGGCTTTCCCGCCTGCGGAGGCCTTTAAACGGTGTGGCCCCGCCCCGCCCAGCCTCATTGGCCGGTCGGGGTGTGACGCAGGCGGGAGCGCACCATCGCGCAGGGGCTGAACTCTCAGCCCCTACGCGATGGTACAGTCGGGCAGCCCACAACCCCACCTCCGACGCAAGCGCGGAAGTGGCTTTACCATGAAAAGGCACAGTTATGAACTACTGAATTCCTAGTGAGATGCTTCTTTTCACTAGATAGCTGGGGAAGATTTGTGCAATTAAAATGAAACTGGATGTCAGGTGATTGTTGTAAAAAAGAGCATTTTTTTAAATTTTTATTTAAAAAAACATGGAATGTGGGTGAACTTAAATCATTCTGTATGTTACAGCTTGCAAGTGATTGACAAGGAAACCATTATTACTATTGAACCTGATCTAAGTAAGCTTATAAGAGAAGCATGTAGCGTTGTGTTGGTGAATACTGCATATCAAAACAGTTTTTATTTCTTTTGCTTGTTCAGAAGGGCTTCCTACTGAAGATGTAGCAAATGCCCTCGAGAAGCTGTTGGCAGAGTGGAAAAGGGCAGCCTGGCACTTGGAAGAAGTTGCAAGAAAAGTGCAATGCCAGGATGAAGTAAACATTTATTTTAGGGAAATGGGTGAGCTTGATAAGACTTTGAGTGAAAAAGAATTATGGCTGAAAGAAACCACTGCTTCATCATTGCAGCAGCAACCTTTAACAACTCTAAAGGAGTTGTGCCAGGTAAACTTGTTCATTGTGAGATGCATAAACAAAATGGAATTATAAACTGAACCTGCAGTGGTAGGAACCCAGTGTTGCTTAAATGATGTTAATGCTTGTATGTGTGTGCTTATACTTAACTTTCACAGAGGGAACACACTCATCTATTAAGTCTGAGTCCATGGATTGAACAGCTGAAAACCCAGGGCAAGGTCCTTGCATCCCAGCCAGGTGCTCCAGACTTTATTGAGGAAAACATAAAGTCTTTGAATGATCGCTTCAAGTCTGCTCAACAGAAACTGGAGGGCCTGTCACAGCAAGTGAAGAAAGGTGGGTTTTTATTTAACATGTGAATGTTTTTTTTTTAAAAAAAACATTTCCCCACTTACAATATATTGCTATTTTTTTGCTTGTGGCAAAAACCTTAGAATTGCTGCTTTGTGTTCACCACAGATTCTGTGTATAAATTATATAGTCGCGCTGGAAGCATGGCATAGATTTTGTAGCTTCTCATAAAGGAATAAGCACAATTTCTGTTTTCTCTGCTTGCTATATAACAAAGTCATTTTCTTCATAAAAGCAATGCTTAGATTGTTACTTTTTGGATGAAGGTCATTTATAAATGCCACTAATTCCGAAGGTGGTTCAGAGAAAAACAGAAATACACTGAATTGCCTATGGAGATGTAAAAAAGATGTATATGCTGTTTCTGCATATATAACTTAACAACATTTTAAAGAGACAAATTTATCTTTCAGCATTATTTATTTCAAGGTCAGGTTACCAGTCTCATGTTATTGGGGGGGGGGGCTCCTATGTAGAGAGCATTTAAATATCACTGTCTAAAATAGTAGTGCTTAGTTTTATGTATAATGTATGAAGCCATCCAGTATGTCAGAAACACAGGAACGGTCTTTTCTTTCATTTGCCCTTGGACAGGAAGACTTTAGTGAAATTACTGCTATGATAATTTAATTTATATCCTGCCAGATCAGATATTTGCTTCAGGCAACTAAATGGACATCATACTTTAAAAAATACTGCTTAAAATAAAGCAATAAACGCTTAAAATGTAAGTGTCAATGTAACAACACGCCAATGAAACCAAAATGTCAATACACGTAAACTTACACAACTACTTAATGCTGCTTTAGGCCCCAGTTTTTCCATGCAGTTAGTATTTGCCCGTGCTCCTTTGTATTTCTGTACGTTTGGATCTGAAGTCAGATACTCCATTCTGTAAATGAAGAAGCGTTCCATTGACAGTAGCTCTTTCCATTAATGGAATGAAATGTTTAGATTCTTTTTATTTACTATCCCACCTTTCTCTTCATAATGCAGACAGCTCTTGAACAAATAACCTTGGAAGAGGGAAATGCTAACATCTGCACCAGGCCTAATAGTTTTCTTTCAAACTTGAAAAGTGAACTTCATGGTGTGTTAAGGATGTCAAACATATAGTGCATAGTAAATTTTTAACAGATTAATACACAGGCAACTGGTGCCAGTTTGATGTTTAGTTTTTTATATAGTTTTGATTTTATGTCCACAAGGGAATAACCGTATATTTGTAATGGAGAAAAATGAATATTCCATAGTATTGTAAGAAAAATGTGCGCAGGTACTATTGTGGCAGAATAGTATGTGAACTCCTTTGGTCTGTTCCTGCCAAATTATGCTTCTGCCAGGCTATTAATGCTCTGTCCCTGGTCTCCAATAAAAGATTACAGTTTCATCCATATTGTGGTGAATAATCATTTGGTTCTTTTGTTATTTTTTAACAGATGCACCTCAACTGAAAAATGCAGTAGCAAAAAGAATTATATAAATATTATTATTTAACATAGTGCTAGTTTAGAAGTGCAATGTTGTATCATTGTCCTTCAGTTTTCAAACACAGGAATACAATACAAAATCAGTTATTTATCAATTGCTGCCTTAAGCAAATTCTTTTTTTTAAAAAACAACCATTTTTAAAAACATAACCTTAGTGCTGTACTCCATAATTAGGGATTTAAAGATATGTAGTTTAATATAAAGGAAACTGTCATTATTCAACCTAACCTTGATGTTTTTATCATGTTTCTCCAGAATTTCCAAAAAAGAGTAAACTTGCTGGATACTGTGATTGATTCTTATAATCATACACATTCTTGCTTTCTGCTTTTGGTTTCCTGCATAACCTGAGCTTTTACAGTATTGTAGGAGTTTCTTGGTTCAGAACATATAGGTCAAAATATGCTTGAGGTAAATGCTATAGCCTGCAGCGTTTGACGGAATAAAAGAGAAACATTCAGGAGGGCAATTGAGGTTTAGGACAAAAAAATTCAGTGCTTGATATATATAATAATAAGGACCCTGCTGGGTCAACCCACTTTTGCAAATGGAGTTCATGAGTATTTATCGCCTCTGAACATGGAGATTCTATATAGCTATCATGACTAATAGCTATTTGTGCAACACTTCTCTGTGAATTTCCCTAAAGCCATTTCCCAGCCACCTGAGCTATGGCTATAGCATCTTGTGGCAGTGAACTGAATACCATAAATTAACTTTGCATTGTGCAGAGAAGTAGGTTATTTTGCATATCCTTTTTAAAAATTTTTTAAAATACTTTATTTCATAATTCTTAAAATTTACATAGTAAAGAAACACAAAGGAAACACATAAGAAACACCCCAAAGCAAAAAATCCAAAGGGAATGGAAATTATTAGAGGAATACTTAAAAAAGGAGGGCTTAAAATCGGAGTTGGTGATATGCTTAAACTAAAAACTGTACAAAGAGACAACACATTTTAGGTAAAAGTAGGTAAATTTACCCAGAAGTGGCTGGGGGCGAAAGTTGGAGTAAAACAAGTAAAGGAAAGATTACAATACAAGACACCAGTACACAGACAATCGGAAGTATTTTGGTTTTTATTCTTTATTCTTTATTTTCATTTTTATGTGTATTCGCATTGTGTATTTTGCACTTTTCCGTTTTTGTATCCTTTCTTCTGTGTTTTTCTTTCGGTTTTTTCTACAGTATGTGTGAGTTATTTGGGAATCAGTTAGCTTTTGAGTTAGTATATATATGCATGTATGTACATATATATATATACGTTATTTCTGGCTATTATGTTTGGTTATTATGGTTTTTGTATGCTTGGTTTGGCCTATGCTTGAATCTGAGTTCTGGTTCATGTATATTGTTTATGGTTTATTTGGTTCTTTTTTCTTGTTTTCTCGGTTTTTTTGTGTGTTTTTGTGTTATTTTGCATATCCTGTATCTGCTTCCTGTCAATTCAACTGGATGACTCTTGAGTCTATGAGAGACAGATGAAAATTCTATCTCTTCACTTGCTCCAAAATATGGAAATTTTTATAAGCCTATATCATGTGTCCCTTTAATTGTCATTTTTTTTCTAAACTAAAAATCCTCAAATGTGTTAGCCTGCCCTCATAAAAAGAAGGGATTATCAATGTCTGAAGCCACTCTCATGGTAATTATAGATGTGACTTAAGCAGCACATCCAGCCAAATGTTCAGTGGCTTCCATGTTCAACTGGTCATGTTCTTTGCAACATTTCTAGGGAAGTTGGTGCTCTATCCTGTTTTGCAGCATAATTTCCATTAGATGAACCTCTGCCAACCCCACATATGCAGTCAAGAGGAGAACTTTTATTTTAAATAAGGCAAAAAAGGATATGGTGGCCATGTTCACATGCAGCAATAAACCCAAAAATATGACTTGATTAATCATAAGGTGTATGTACTGGTGCAAGCAGCTCAATCACTCCTGCTGTGGCCTCGCTTTATGCAAGCAGATAAACCGGGAAGGTGATAGTTTAGTGTTATGCCCAAGTTTTGGGATTGTTGTTTGTTTTCCCCTAATGAGAGTCAGTGTGGTGTAGTGGTTAGGAGCGGTAGATTCGTAATCTGGGGAACCGGGTTCATTTCTCCGCTCCTCCACAAGCAGCTGCTGGGTGACCTTGGGCTAGTCACACTTCTCTGAAGTCTCTCAGCCCCACCCACCTCACAGGGTGTCTATTGTGGGGGAGGAGGGGAAAGGAGATTGTTAGCCGCTTTGAGACTCCTTCGGGTAGTGAGTGATAAAGCGGGATATCAAATCCAAACTCTTCTTCCTCTTCTAATGAGCTAGGGCTCATATGTCAGAAACAAACCATTAAGACTGACTATTGATCTTAACTTGTTAGGGAGAAACAAAACACAATCCTAACAAATCACAATGCCTGATTCAGACATAATCTTAAACTAACCTCTTCTTGAGTTTTTTTTTTTAACCAGGTCACATGAAGGGAGAAGCAAAGTGGGCCAAATTGGACTGTGTGTACCTGCATACATCTCTCACACAACATTGTGTTTTAAGCCAAGATTTTTGCCTTGCGCAACTCTGGTGTGCTAGTGAGGTGCTCTTCCCCCTCACAAATCAGCTCTGGTGTTTTGGACAGCCCCAAGAACAGTATTTGGTGGGAGGAGAGAGGATATAATTCTTTGGGGCAAGCTGAAATGCTTCTGCTGGCTGAATGTTGAATTGCCCTGTCTGCCTATTTTTTTTTTATAAAAAAAATTCATATCCATTATGTTTTTATTTTGAAACTAGAATTGGAAAGCCAGCCTTCTAAGGACTATTTGGATGCTTTGAAAAAACTGAAGGGTGAGCTGAATGATTTGGAAAGCAAGGCACAATCTGTCATGAATACAGTGAATGACTTTAGTAAAGTTGAGAGGGCCTTGCAGCAGACAAAGGTATGTTCCCTTTTTCACTTCAGTAAATTTAAACTCAGACGCAGCTGTCTATAGTCAGCTTGGCTTTTTTATGTCATTGCATTTTAAATTAAGCTGACTAACATCAGTGTGTACCATTGGGGTGTGGGTGTGGAGAAGAATTAGACTTTCCCCACAGTTTTAACAGGCTTATATGTGAAAACTGCCGCTCAGTAAGATAGGTGTGACAAGCAACATGTGTTGTGTTGTATAAATAGTTGTGGATGTACAAAAAACAGAGGCCTAATGTGAGTGATGCTTTCAAAATATGCATGCTTCCTTTTCTATAGTTTCAGGCAAAATAGTGAGCGTTAGCTAAGCTGTTTTGCCTAGCAGTCAGTCAGACTTCCCATGTCCTTGCAGAGCATATGGGAGGGAAAGAAAGAACTAGACAACAATAGGTTCCACAAAACCTGGACACAACTTTCCTAAAATAGCATCACAAACATGCATTTACTAAGATCAATGTGGAGGAAATGGTTCCCCACTCGGCCCGTATTAGCTGCTCAGGGAGATCCACATGGGTAGCCAGCTGAAATACCTTCCTGACACCAAAGTTTTCAAACTTGATGGATTGTGACCCATTCCCTGGTTTACAAATCATGTGTACCTGCCTAAGGAAGAAGGATTGATCCTTTTTGCTCACCCTGCTCTTTGATATGCATTGCTGGCCAGTGGGATGGAATGGTAGGGAATTGGGGCTGCAAATCATGCTTTCCTGCGGGAGGAAGGAGAGGAGAGGGATGAGGGGAAATTACCATGCCAATTGATATGCTGTGCCAGTTGGTAAGAGGCAGGAGTGGGAAACTGCAGCATGCTTGCTTCTTCTTTCTGTACTTTCTTTCTCCAGTAGATATTTGTGCAATTTCAGAGCTGTTTATGGATTTCTTCCCCACTCACTGCTGCCATGTTTTTGATTGGGGGTGGGGCATAGAAAATCACTTGATCAGGTCAGGAGTTAACTGGTTCACTGCCCATAAATAGATTTGTCTCAGAAAACCTTTGCCTCACTTTTCTCTAGAACGACTACCCTGTGAGTTGCAATAGAAGCAGCTGGACATGCAAGCTGGAGATGGCTGTGATGTGTCCTAGGAGCCTCATTTTATGTACTGTTGTCCTAAAGCAGGCATCCCCAAACTGCGCCCCTCCAGATGTTTTGGCCTACAACTCCCATGATCCCTAGCTAACAGGACTAGTGGTTGGGGAAGATGGGAATTGTAGTCCAAAACATTTGGAGGGCTGAAGTTTGGGGATGCCTGTCCTAAAGTATCAACAGAAAAATCAGGACTTCTGAATGAATTCACATTAAAAAAATCTTTGTGGCTCTGGAAATTATATTTACACAAAACCCATTTTGGCATGAGAAAATATTGTTGGGTGACACGAAGGCCACATCCATTGCTATATTTTCTTTGTAGTGTTGTAATATGTACAGTTAAAGATAATATATTTTACATAGAACATAGATTTGCTGCCATGTGCAAAAGTGAAATGTATTTCTGTTTAATCCTTTCCCTGCAGACTATCTGTGAAACTCTGGAAAATCAGAAAAGTGTGGTTGATAAACTTGCTGCAGACACACAAGTCTTAGAGAAGCATATTTCTTCTGAAAAATCAAAGCTCTACAAGCAAGAATTCAAGTGTTTGCAGGGATACAGGGACAAGTTAAATATGAAGGTTTCTAAAGATGTTCACCTACTGGAAGAAATTATTTCCAAATTGAGAATATTTGAGGTAAATATATGACCACAATTGTGTGGGTCAGTCATCCTGCTAACGGGACAGAATACCACCAAATTAGGACAACAAAGTAAATCTAGGAGAAAATGAATCCAAACTCTTTTGGAAGTTCCCCTTAGAAGAGGGTTGGGATCACAGGGTTTATGCCTTTTGATTATGGGAAATGTTGTCTGAGCCCACAATATTCTGAACTAAACCACAAGATGTTAGCGGCTTTAGAACAGGAAAAGAAATTATTGCCTTGACTCATGCTAAAGTTAACGTTAATGCTAAATTGTAGAATTTTTGTTTCTAACTATAAGTTAATTGCCAGAAATGGACCTTGACTTGTTACCTTATTCTGGTTTGTTTTCTTCGGAATATTTATGAGCATAATCTGTCTTCTGAGGACGGATGTGCCACATGGTCAGATTAACAAGAGAGGTGAATAGTGGGCTAGATTTGAGCATGAGCCAGAGAGCAAGGGCTATATTTTCACATTGTTGTAATGAAAGAACAAATGGACCAGAAAGGATGGGCTGCATTTTCACATTGTTCACTCATTAGAGCAATGCTTGGCAACAGACTGAATGTGCAAAGCAATGGACAGGGGGGAATCAGATAAAGCCAAAGCTTTGTGCCTGGTCAGCTGGGTGGATGTTGGTGATGTCAGTGGATATGGAAATAGATGAGTATCAAAAGAAGGATCTAACGAAGTATTAAAGTAGAAAGGTCAGGGGGGGTGGGAATGAAATCAGTACCTTTAGGTTTCGTAATGGAGAAAATAGTGGTTTTGGTGAGGGAGATGGAAGACAAGTTGCATGAGGCCAGAAACAAAAATTGAAGAATGTCAGGACAGCAAAAGGAAGTGGCATGTTTTATAATGGACATGGAGAACCTCTGGCACACATGCCTGATTAGGCCTGACACAGATCCCAGTTTGGTCAGCAAGGCCACTCCCCCAAAATCATGCCTGCCTCTCCCATTCCTCATGTCATATCTGACATCAAGTGTGGGGCAGATAGAGATGTGCCTGCTAGCATACTCTTGATTGTTCCTTGTCAAGGGAGGTTGACTGTCACTGCCAGCCAGCCGAGCCCACTGGGATGACATTGGAACAGAGCTATGCATTGAAAGCAGAGCTTGATGTTCTAATAGATGCTACTTCAAGCCTGCTGGAATTTGCTGCACTAGGGAGTTCTCAATAGAGCTTCCTCACACAGATGACCCCTGCCAAAAGTAGGGCTCAAAGTCTGCACAGATCAACTGATAGACTCAGAATTCAGGTCCACTGAAACCTCATCAAGAATCACTGGTGCAAATGACCACTACTAAAAAGAGAGCTTGGTGTCAGCACCAATCAGCTGAGTGGTGCTGACTTCAAGGCTTACTCAGTGGGCTTGAATTTTCCTTTGTAGCACTATTTGAATTCAAGTTGTGTGTCATCTGACATCATAATGACATCAAATGATTTGAACAGAGACTGGAGCCCACTCACCTGTTTGTGGGCAGGGGAACCCAGCACCAGCATTGTTTTGGGAGACTAAAGGCAAATTGCTCCATAGATATCTGATGGTATTTATAGGTGCAGATGGGACAAGAAATATTTTTTAGGGGCTGGGGCACAGGGGGCCATAGCGACTGTTGGAGCTAAAGAAGAAGATTGGGTTCACTATAGTGGAGAGCAGGGATAATGACAATGGAGAAGTGGCAGCTAGAAGTCAAGAGGGAAAATGATCAAAGGGATTATGAGAAATCATTGACCATAAGATGTCTGCTTTAGGCACATAAAATGCCTTGTCAATCTTAGGCGATATATAAATAGTATTTCGGCTGAAGAATATTTACTGCTCAGTTCTACAGGCTAGAGTGTGTCTCTCTTGGCCTGTAGTGAATATCTTTGGAACTACTGTGTGTGCTCTCTGTTTTGGAAACTTTTCTTCACAAGCAAATCAAGTCAGCTGAAAAAATGCCAGAAGCTGGAGGTAGAACAAAAAAATGCCAAGAATCTGGACATAAATTATCCCTCTGTGTCAAGATGCAGAACACAATAGGTACTTTGATGAATACCTAGAACAAGTATCCTTTAAGATGGCAATATATATGCACAATCAGCAAAGAATAAAAATGAGAAGCATAACTGACTTTCGGAGTTGGTGTGTTGTGCGACAAGCACACAGAGTGCAATGAGATTGAGTGTTTGTTGTGGGGGGGGAGGCTTGGTTAATTTCATTGTACACAGGTTGTACATTGACAATAAAGGTATTATTATTATTATTATTATTATTATTATTATTATTATTATTATTATTATTAAACCACTGAAGTTGAACATATAGTTGATCTAAGATAGAACAGAATTTAATTCCCTACCCAACTCTGCTGAATTGAAGGCACTCTAGCCTGTTCACATTCTTTTTGACTTCTTAAGGCTCTGTCAGAGTCCTAGAGTTTTCCCACCTCCTTCTCAAAGCTGGGAAAATGCTAACTAGGTTTTGGGGAGGAGGCAGGAGGACAGGGCCGTCTTAAGCACCTCTGGCGCCCTAGTGCCGTGGTGCGACGGATCCCTCCGGCGCCCCCCCACCCCGTTTCCCAGCGCGATGGGTAGGCGGGCAGGCGCAGCGCGGCTGCCGAGGGCGCTGCTGCGCGGAAGGGCGGGTGCAGCTGTGATGCGCCCCCTGGTGGGCGGGCGCCGTAGCGCCCTGCGCCACCCAGCCTGGCCGTAGGGGCGGCCCTGCAGGAGGACTCTATGACTCTGTCCTCACACCTCTTTCCCAAAGCCCAGGGCCGACATTGGAAAGGCAGTGCAAGGGCTGCAGAGGAGGCATGAAATGTTGCTGAGGGCCACCAAAAAGGGGCTGCATGTTCGACCACCCTGCACGAAAATTACTTTGTCATGTCTCCCTTCTCTGGAACTCCTTATTAGAATACCATGACACCATGCCTCTTTCATATCACTGAAATTTCAAAGTTCATCTTTTGTATGAATGTTAGGCTCTTGGGGGAGTGAGTTCTCTTTTTTTTGTTGTACTTCTCTAAGCACCATTCCATTAATAGTGCATTATTACTGCTGTTGGCAGTTGCTGTGAAATGTAATTATTGGGTTGGATCCTAATTTCACCTCCTGTGAACAAAAGGGCTCCTTCTGTCAATGGAAGGTTTTTGATTCAGTGAAGGATCCTGCTGACAGAAAGGGGAGGAGGTAATCTTTACCAATTTTGTGCTTTTGCAAGCAAAGTCTGTGTTCATGCCAGAAGGAGCTATGTTTACAACTCAGATTTTGCAGACAGTATGAAATTATGCTTTATCTCACAAGCCAGTTGCTTATTGCTCTGTTTTCAAAATGCCTCAAACCCTTCAAACCCATGTTGTATGCTGGTACAGAAGATTTGAATGAGCTACTATGTTTTACCCCCACTTAACAGAGTCAGTATGCTTCTGAGTGCCAATTGCTAGAAATCACAGATTGGGGGGAGCAGTGTGGCTCTCAGGTCCTGCTTGTGAACTTTCATGGGCATCTGGTTGGTCACTATGAGAAAAGGCTGCTGGACTAGATGGGCCTTTCGTCTGATCCACCAGGCTTCTTTGTGTGTTTTTATTTCCCTTCCTCCAGTGTTGGTGCCATTTGTCCAGAATTTGGATTATTAGTTAGTCTATAATTGGGTTTTTGGTTAACAAATCTTTACATGAGCCTGACATTGGAAAAAATAAGCAAGTGGGGATTACTATTGTATTTGGGTTTTTCTGATCTTGAAGACAAATAGGTTAAAACAGTTAATTACATTTCTTAACTTTTCTTTGTTCTGTTCAGACGGATTCAAAACTGGTTCAAAAGTGGCTGGATGGTGTAAAAGACTTCTTAATGAAAGAGCAAGCTATCCAAAGGGACCCTGAAGGCCTTCAGAGACAGCTTGATCAATGCATGGTAAGCCCTGCTAATGTAGAACAGAGTTGCTTGTTTACCTCTGTTATTCTTTGGCTACTTCAAAGCATTATGTAGTGCATTTCATAAAACCTCTCTCTCTCAAAAAAAGGATGAAGCAACACAAAAGTGTGTTTTACATTTGTTCCCTGATACCATCGAACTAAAATGCAGTTGTGGAACCACGTTTTAAAAATTTGACAGCCTGTTCAGTATTACAATATAGATAGGAATACTAGAACTGTCTCACTTCTTTTTTTCAAAATGAAGATCTCTAACAGAGAGATAGGTAGTGTGTAATCTTGCAAGATCTGATGATGAAGTCTTCAGAGTAGCCTATAAATTAGCTGGAGTTTTGCCCATGTGGAGATACTGTTGGAATAAAAACAAAATTAAAACAACATTGGTCATGGGGGGGATTGGGAGAAAAGTTTAATTGCGCTGAGATTATTTGAATTGTTCTGCGCTGTGCATTCGAAAACAAAATTAAAAGTACAGGCACACTTTCCCTAAAATATAGAGGTACTTCAGTACAGTTAAATTGTGAGGTTAGTACCCTCCGTAGTATATGATTGCAGCCATTATAACTGGCTTTCAAAAATCTGCCTTACACACACCTGTGTGCTTGGGTTTGCATGTCATGATATTTGATCATATCCTCCTTTTGAATAGAAGACCAGACCCACATATTCCAAGCTTGTTTAGAGTTTACTTGCTTCCAAAAGTGGGTTGCCATCAGGCATACGGGGCTGCTATTCAAGAAGCATAAGATCAAAGAAACCTCTTTTGGGCACAGGGACTGTTGCACAGTTCTTTGCATATTAACCAGCCTAGTAGCTGTAAGGTTTTTAGTAACTGAATTTATCACTATAGGTAGTGGGGACAGAGCCAGAGTACCCTTGATACCCTTTTGAGTCTTGACTGTGACACCATTCCTGAATAAAAAGAGACAATGGCCAAAATCCAGATAACTGCTCAGGAAACTCCATGACATCAACAGCCCATCATAATATATGACACACATTTTCTTTGCAAGTTGAGATTTTCACAAGCCATTTGTAATGTAATATTTGTGTGTGGGCAGCAGCTGCTCAAAGCTATTCAGAGAAAAGAATTCCCTGTAGTTGAATACAAACCCTCACACACCTGAAGAAGCTCTCTGGATTGGATCCATTTTCAGACTCAGATGAAAGTATGCAACTGGATATTTATTTTAAAATAATTTTGCATATGGAGTAATTTAAGAGTTATAAAAAATAGAATGAGAAATATTTGCACAATGCCTTCGGAAATGGACAACATTTCTGCCTGCATCCTGAAAAAGTGGTTGTTAAAAGTGTTTTCTCTCTTGTGATCAGCTGTTTGTTACTGAAATGGAGAAGACTGAGTTGTCCTTAAAGGAGATGAAAGAAATAGACTCTGCTTTAAGAGGCCAGCCAGTTAATGCCTGGGTGAAATCTAAGCTGACAGATGTCCAGTCACAATGGGAGAGACTCAGCAAGCAGGTTAGTTACTGACAGCATTACTCTTTATTTGCATTGTCTTGTCTGTCACTCTGTATTCATAGTATTAGCTTTCTTGTATACATAGAAATAACAGACTTGGTAGCCATATATAATATATATTTAACATGTATATTAAAACACAATGTCTGGGTCTGATCAGTGCCTGGATGAGAGATCACCTGAGAATCTCAGAAGCGCTGACTTGAGCTCCATTATGGAAGAGATGCAGGATGTAGGTGTACTTAGATAAGTTAATAAACATTAACAGGCAACAATCCATCCTAAAACATTGAAACTGTGTTAACTGTTTGGCAGTGAAACCATGGGACTGCTGTCTACTACTGGTTTAGCAAAGGCAGGTTAGAGTGAAAGCTGTGATCTGGGATGACACCCTGTTCAAATCTCATCTTAGATATGAAATTTAGGTAGACCTAGCGAGTCATTCTGCCCCTTGGCCTCAACACCACCACACTCCCACATGGGATAATAATAGTGATTTATCTTCCAGGATTATTGTAATGGTTGCTTATAATGCATGTATTCAGCACTGTATGCATTATATTATGTAACAGAATGCCCAACGCCACCAATCATTGCCAAAGGCACAATAGGCAAGTCATCTTTTGACAAATAGTAATGAAATGGCTTGGCAAGGCCTCTCTGGGTAGGGTATTCGTGGCCATGGTGTGCACACAGATCCAAGACTTCCTTCCAAGTAAACCTCCTTAGAGGAGGGGGTGGGGTGGGGTTCATCTTTCTAACAGAACTATTTTTATATCCTTTCTCTTCTTGGTTTTGCTACTGGACAAATGCTTGAGGGCCAGGGGATCAATAAACACTGAAGTAAATCATCTTGTTTGTCACTTTGTACAGCATAATGTTTCAGCTAGACTGCCTTTTTTGGTGTCTAATAAATCAGTGTCGCCTTTTCCAACCACTGAGACCTTTTGGGTCTTGCCTGCCCATGTTTTCTGCCAGACCAAAAGAAGAAGAAGAAAAAAGAAGAGTTTGTGACTAGCAAAAAAAATGACAGATCAGGTCTGCTGCTTGTGCTGGTTGAATGCTCATTTTATTTCTTGCTCCATTAGACAACACTGCAAAAATTTAAATTGTGTCTGTGGAATCTGAAGTTTAATTTACCCACATAGGTATTTCTTGCTCCTCTTTTTATTATAGTTTAGGAAGCCATCTCTTTAAAGGCCAGACATTTCAATTAGTGCTTGGCATCCTTCAGTCTAGGCAGTACCAGTGGGCACATATTCATTCTGGATAAGATATGCATTGGAACCTCCTGTCCATTTAATATGTATATAATGTGTGTGTTTGCCTGAAGTAACAGAAACTTAAGCACATGTAACAGTAAATTGTGGTGTTGATTCACTGCAATATACATCCTGTTTGAATGATCCATATCCTAGGGATGTTCAATCATGGATTTGTTATTATAGAACTTAAAACTATAGCAAACATACTATAGCTAAAAATAAGCAGAATAGTATTCTATTACATCTGTCAGTTCTAGCAAGCTGTGATGAAAGATCCTTTTTTGGGGGGAACCATAGCAACAGTATTTGCCAGATATTTTATAATGCAATAATTACTTTAGAAGTGAGCTGCTGAAACTTTCAATCCTCTGATATTTATACTTTACATTGAATCAGTGCTGAGACTCTCTTAAAATGATGCAAATAGCTTTTACCTCTCTGTGTTTTTTTGGTTGAACTGCTAGATCATTAGTCAGAAAAATCAATTATCCGAAAGTCAAGAAAAAGCTGTAAACCTCAAAAAGGATTTGACAGAGATGCAAGAATGGATGACTCAGGCCGAAGAAGAATATTTGGAGAGAGATTTTGAGTACAAGAGTCCAGATGAGCTGGAAAATGCTGTGGATGAAATGAAGGTAAGAAAACATGATTGTGCGAAAGGTTATGTGGGTCTCTAAGTTTGTGTCCATATTATCCATTATTAAACAAGAAATTGCTTTTTTGAATTGATTTTGTGAGTTTTTGAATTTACTTTGTTGTTTTTTTAAAAAAATGTTAGCTTTAGAAAACTGAGTGAATAATAGAAATGGGTGTGGTGTGATGTTGGAAGTAGCTTAGGTTTCAGGAAATGATCTTTTATAAGGCTTTGTGAAAATGAAACAAATAACTGTGAACCTCTGTGTTTTACTATATCTAAAGGGAAGGGAGAATGGGATATGAATGATGAAATACTGGAACTAAACAGTGGTGGTGGTGGAGGAGATCCTATGTAATTATGAGAAGTGGATCTTACTTGGTCTGGCACTATTTGCTTATCCTGGCCTAAAGGTCTCAGACTATTGCTGGAGTTTCAGGGCCTGGCAGAAGCAGAAGTTGTAGATCTTGCTATGTAGGGGTTGAAACTATATGTGTTCAGAGTGCAAAACTGAATATAGTGTTAGCAGATTTGATGAGGGAACTTTGCACTCTCAAACTGAGAGGAGGCATAGGATTCACTGTAAGTAGGTAACTTTTCCCTTTTCTGCCACCTCCACCACTTTCATCCAAACTTGTGTCGTCATTTAGTTTTTTATCAGATTTTTAAATTGCAATGTCATTTCAGCTCTGTGACAGAATTGGAAATAAGACATGAAATGGGAGGACAACCCTAACAAACATATTTTATGTGGCTACTCACCTGGGAAATGTTATATTTGAATTGCTTTAAAAATGTTATGAATGTAAAGGATTTTTCTATAGTGTTGTTTTTGCATTTTCTGTTTTGGTGAATATTAATGAATTGAAACAGCAGTAGTCTGGCTATGATAGATCATGTTCAAAGAAACTTCTTTGCACATTATGAAATCTCTTGCAACAATAAATTATTTCAGGTGCTACAACAGTCTTTGTTGTGTTAGAAATCATGTCATTTGACAGCATGATGAAAATGACAGCATGATGTGATAAATAATACAACAGAGTATCAAGTGAAACTTCATGGAGCACAATGGTTCTGTTCCTGCCAGCTTCTCTAATAAAATATTGAAAAAAAATTGAATGAGTATACTAAATGAGTATCCATTTGTATACTACAGACTAAGACTTTGTAATTGTCTTTGTCAGTAACCATTTGATCAGCAATCACTTTCTTTGGACAGAGAGCAAAAGAGGATGTGCTACAGAAAGAAGTGCGGGTGAAAATTCTGAAAGACAACATTAAGATGTTAGCTGCTAAACTGCCATCTGGTGGTCAGGACTTAACAACTGAGCTTAACCTTGTATTGGAGAATTACCAGCTACTCTGCAACAGAATCCGGGGGAAATGCCACACTTTGGAGGTATTGCCGAATAATCTAACCTCAGCAGAAATGTTTCATATGTCTGTGATATACTGGGCAACATGAAATGCTAGAACATCATTGAAAAGCCGAAGAACTTGAAAACATGAAAACATGAAAACTTTTATTTAATGTGACCATAATTTCTATATTAAATGATACTTGAGGTCAGATGTGACCATGTGTACATCTGCAAAGCATTTCAGATAATACTTCTCTACACATGCTTTAGTTCAGGCTTCCTCAACCTCGGCCCTCCAGATGTTTTGAGACTACAATTTCCATCATCCCTGACCACTGGTCTGCTAGCTAGGGATCATGAGAGTTGTAGGCCAAAAACACCTGGAGGGCTGAGGTTGAGGAAGCCTGCTCTAGTTGCCCCAAAGGGAGACGCTGGCTTGCTTTGGAAAATAATATCTCTCCTTAACAAGTGAATAGTTTAAGATCATACCGTATTCAAAAATGAACATTCATGGTTTCCAGGTTTGGATGAAATTGGAAAACTATGCTTAGAGATTTGTTGGTTTAATCATGGCTATCTCCAAAGGAGAAACAAAGCGACTATCTACTGTACATGAGCAGAATATTCCTTTGTATCTTCATTTGCTAATCTGACAGAGCATGTCAAAATTTTATTTAGAGGGATTATACTGTAATGATGTGGGTATGGGTACAGAGCAAGATCCCTTGGTTTATCTCATAGCTCTCCCACTTTCCAGTGGAATGGTATGCATTTGAGGTGTAGCAAAAGATGGGATAGGTGGTGAAACATGGGCCCAGATAGGACTTGCTATCTGCAGAGAAAACCACTGCAGGGTGGTTTGATAAAAATTTGTGGAGTGTATGCAGAGGTTAATGAAGGTCTTGCTGGTTGACAACTTACTCTATTTAGAGTGCCAATCGAAAGTTGAGAAATATGTGCCTCTCTAGATTGAATAGGGATTTGTCTCTGAAATGTAATTTAGTTGTGTGGGTTTTTTAAATGAAATCTCACCACCTTCAGGAAGTGTGGTCTTGCTGGATTGAGCTGCTCCACTATCTGGATCTAGAAACAGCCTGGCTGAATACTTTGGAGGAAAGGATGAAAAGCACTGAAAACTTGCCAGATAAAGTGGATGCTGTCAATGAAGCCCTTGAGGTATGGTAGGCATTCCATCAATTCATGTATGCTCAAGGAAAGGGCAGAAAATGCACGTGGACTTTTAATTTATTTATTAGAGCAATATTTTTCTGCTACATTACAGCATATGATCGTTGCATTGGTAATGAATAAACAGTTCAGCCTATTCTTTATAATAGTTAAACTATTGTGTATTTGATTTTATTTATTGATAAAAGATGTCCTTTGGGGCTAATTCTTCCAAAAATGCTTTAAATCTCAGTAATTGCCTTAATTAACTGGTGTGCCCTTTTCTAGTTGGAGGACAGTGACTTGACCTATATAATTCATGCCACAGTGACACCTAGATTAGACAGTTGCAAAGTGTCTGTCCATAAAGATGGTGTGGAAACTACAAGTGGCCAAATTTGGGGATCCAATCAACACTAGTGTATTCCAGTCCAATGCGCCAGTGCTCATTGCATCCCCTCAATCAGGGCTTGGATTTTCTCAGCAGCAACCCAGTGAGACAAAGAGTAAAGCATGACCAGTGATAAAAGCTCAAGATTGCAAGTGAAACAAATCAATTGGCTTACCATATTTGTGTACAAAGCTTAATGGCGTTATACAATTTTAAAAAACCAAGTAACTTGAATAATTATGAAGTTTGTGAAAAATAAAGCAACTTAAAGTAATGTGATATAAATTGCATATGTAAGTCTTGATGATTGCACTGACAAAGTGATCAAATAATTAATATGGACTCCTCCTAACTTCCTCTAATTTTGAAACAGATTTTCTAAGTTCCCAAGCATACTAGCAGGTTGGACTAAAGTTCATTGTTACAAATCCAGGCTGTATGGCAGGATTTTTTGAGCTTTGGCTGTGTGAAAGCATGTGAAGCAGAGTTAAACAGCAGGTAGCAGCTAGCAGTGAAAAGGAGCAAAAATGATTCTCCATACACTGTTTTCATCTTGATTGGAAACTGGGCCAAGAGGATGGGAGTTTTCCATCTTTTCAATTAATTTAACCACATGAGTGGACCCATGTAGGACAAAGACTATACTCTATGTGGGAAGGGGAATTGTGCATCTGGGACCCCTGCTTCTTCAGCAGTTCTTCACTTAAGTCACCTTTGACACACTTCAGCTCTGGCTTTCACCTTTGTTTTGACTCCATGGATATTGTATTCTTCATGTAGGTAACATTATGTTGACAGCGTGATGTTTCCTTTTAATCTTATCAACATCCAGGATGCCAGTCTCACACAGCAGTTAGCAAAGCTAGCAAAACATTCAGTGCTGCTTGCACAGAAATGACAGGCGACTATATTTTCATCCATCATGGCTGCTCTTCTGTGTGTTTGCTAAAGTTGCTGGTTCTGCACCCCTAGCAGGTTACAGGTTAACAAGTGCTGTCAGGTGCGCATCAGCATGATGTTCAAACACTGGTGCTCAGACAACATAACGGGTTACAGGTGTGTTTCTGGACAAAATTATGAGTTCTCACTTTGTCTTAAATGCACTGGGTCCTGGATATTTCAGGGCAAAACTCCCCATAGCTTGAGATCAGCTGAGGAGGATCTGCTTCAGGGTCCATCATTGCTGGAAGGTCAGATTGGCTTCAACAAGAAGCAGAACCTTGTTGGTTGTTGTCCTGGAGCTACTCAGTGCACTTCCATGAGATATGTTTGGTGTTTGGCAGGCAGGTTAAAATAATTGTTTCCACATGCTTTCAGATACAGGTATCTCACATTTTATGTGAGGATTTGGTTCTGGGTGTCCACACATAAACATGTAAGTGTTTGCCTGGCTTTGAGAAGGAGGCACAAGGGCTTTGTCAGGCTCCCAGGGCCCTTCCACCACCTTCCCAAAGCTGGTAAGTGAGGTGCTGGGTTTGGGGAGGAGGCACAAGGTAGTGTGCTACTTTCCCAAAGTCAAGTAAGTCTGCGATTGCAGCTGTGCAAGGGTAGGGGCTGGGAAATAAATTGAGAGTGGGTTTCCTCTGCTCTCCGTTTGTTTATTCCCCACCCACCCAAAGCTGTGATCGCGCGAGTAAAATGAATGTAAGATTTGAGTTATCTATATTAGTTTATGTTGCATTGTTGTGATGCATTGTTTTTTTTAAAAAAACTAACAACGCAATTCTTGTTAGTCATTGGAATCTGTCCTACGCCATCCAACTGATAACCGGACTCAAATTCGGGAACTTGGCCAAACGTTGATTGATGGAGGGATCCTTGATGAAATCATCAGTGAAAAATTGGAAGCTTTCAATGCCCGCTATGAAGAATTAAGCCATGTGGTAAGAATTTGTATGTTTAGTAAGATGGATAATTTGTTTTCACTAGTGCCTCTATGCTCACTATGTAACAAAGCTTTAAATAGCCATCACAAGCTGACAGCAATCTTTGGCGCCCAGTATCAAGATCAGACATGTACAACTTGCCACCCACCAAGCCAAATAATGCACAAATCATCCATTGTAGCTTTCCAGGTGTTTGGCAGCTGTCAGACACACAGCAAAAACTGAAGCCTTACTAAGCCCCTGATTAGCCAACATTCAGACCGGTTGACTGCATTTAGATTGGTGGGTCACAATCCACTGTGCAGGGCAGAACAAAAGATGATAGGGTTGCTGATTAATAAATGGACTCCTTCCATGCTTCTAACAATCAGTAATAGGCAACCTGTAAACTAATGTTTTTGCCATCATAAGTAAGATGCAAAGCAAGGAATAAAAAGACTGTGAGAATGCTCCCATAAGCTTTTGTGCAAAATGGAAGAAAAACTTTCTGTAAGTGGAATATTAGTTGAAGTGTATTAACAGCTAACTAGATTAATTCTGAAAATCACAAAACAGATTAAGATCTGGATTGGTGACTCAGATTCATTTTAGAGATTGCAGGATGCTACCAGCAATGTGTAACACAGGGTTGGATCCAAAAGGTCCCTTCTACTTTTTGAGGGAGGGACTCCCTCTGCTCACTGAGATCCGCTGAAGAGTCTCACTGGAGGAAGAGGAGGTGATTTTGCCACTTCCCTCTTCCACCTGCAGTCCCCATGCAACTTCCCCTACAGCTTTTCAGAGGATGCGGGTTTCTGCAAAAATGACCTTGCCCCTCTTCTAGTGGGTGTGCCCAGCAAATGGAGTTCTACTCATAGGAACACTTGTCTCAACTATTAGTTATACTGCCATACAGTCAATTTATACTATCTTGGTGGAGCCACAGCTATTCTTTTGAGCAAGGGGCTACCTTTGCACCAGCTTTCAGTTCTGATCACATTTTCATTGCATATTGCCTTACTCTATTCACTCACATCTACTCTGATGACTGATGTGGCCAAGTGGTTTTAAAAGAACCACTTGACCTCTGTTTTTGAGTGCGACCTGCTCTCTGACCTTTGAAGTGTGTGATTGTGAAAGCATTAGGAATGTTTAAGACCCAAGGGATCTTGCCTAAGGGGGGAGAGAGGTAATGTTCTAAGAACAACAATGAGAAAAACCCTGCTGGATCAAATCAAACACCCCTCTAGTCTAGCATCCTGTTTTCTCAGGCCAACCAGATGCCTATGGATAGCCCACAAGCAGGACATTAGTGTAATAGTAGTCTCTTCTCTTGTGTTTTGTAGCAACTGGCATTCAAAGGCACACCAATTGTACAGAGGTACCTCGGTTTAAGAACAGCCCTGTTTACGAACTACAGTACAGTATTTGGTTTTTGAACTCTGCAAAACCAGAAGTAGTGTTTTGGTTTGTGAACTTTACCTTGGTCTAAGAATGGAAGCTGAACAGTGGAAGGGCGCCAGCAGCGGGAGGCCTCATTAGGGAAAGCGCGCCTCGGTTTAAGAACGGTTTCGGTTTAAGAATGGACTTCCGGAACGGATTACGTTCGTAAACCAAGGTACCACTGTACTGGAGGTGGTACACACATCCATCATCATGAGTATCCATTGATCACCTTATTCTCAATGGATTTGGGCTTGTCCACACTTTCCTTAGACACTAGGCACAGGTCCAAGGGTTTTTCTGTTTGTCCTACCACTTTCCTTTGGAAAATCCGCTCTTTACTGCTGACTTGGAGCAATTGTCAATGCATGGAAAACCCATTTGCCATTTGCTCTGGTTCAGCTGTATGGAGTGGGTTTTCTCTGGGGAAAAGCCATCCATTTTGGCAGCCTTTATAAACATGTTATAGTAGGAAATGATTGCTAGAATTCCCTAGAGAGTTCAAGCTGTACCTCCAACCATGCTATTCTTGTGTATGTTGAGATGAATGATGCTGATGGGGGGGACATAATCACGTACATCTTTGTTTGGTCTTCCCATGTTAAGGATCTCTGAATTAAGTGCTTTTCTGTTAGCAGCAGTTCATAATCTCGAAAAATTCAATGCTTAAATTGCAGCCCTTGACAGCAAGAAAGGAAATTGCAGTTCTCATTTTATTTCATATTCATATTTTTCTGTGTGCAAATTTTAAAGTAATCATGCTGTGCAACTTACCCTTTTGCTTCTAAATTCAGGCAGTGAGCAGACAGATTTGCTTGGAACAGCAGCTTCAGACAATGCGGGAAACTGAGCACATGTTGCAAGTCCTACAAGAAAGCTTGAAGGATCTGGATAGGCAGCTAACTTCGTACTTGACCGACAGAATAGATGCCTTCCAAATGCCACAGGAGGCACAGGTATTTTCAATAGACTTTTGTTGCCACGCAGGATTTTTGGGTGTAGGATGATGATAGATTGCTTCTTGAAAGGAATCTGTGCCGTATAATTTAGCTGTGTATGTGTGTGTAGGCGGACACATTGGAGTACCTGCTGTAATAGGGCTAATGACTTTGAAAGAAGGAGCCTATCATCAAAGCCAGCATGACTGATGTTGACACTGTAGCACTCATAATAGACTTCTGTGGTGTGATTTATTGCTAGTAAGGCTGATATCTGCCATGTACTGTTTTTTGCCTTTCCAATAACGACTTGGCAGAAAATCCAAACTGAAATTGCTGCTCATGAATCCACCTTGGAAGAGCTGAAAAAGAACGTGCGGTCATTGATGCCAGCCTCCCCAGAATGCAGATCTCCTCGTAGTGGGTCTCAATTGGATGCCTTGCAGGTAAATATCACAAACATTTGCCAGTGACCAGGACTAAGTGCAACTGACCGCATAAGTAAAAAATGGAGAGGGCACCTTTGGATGATAAAGAGTACTCCTGCTACTTGAATTTGATTTGCAGAAGTTTAATAGATAAATAATTTTGTTACTTTATAAATTTCTTGTGCTTCTTTGATTTGTGTGGATGCTGCTTTTTAATGTTAATTGTTCTATTAATCATTAGAAAATCACCCTGAGATCCAGTGGATGAAGGGCGGCTTAGAAGTTTGTTTAAATTATCTGTTGATCTGGCTTCCAAATTTCAATACATTTGTTGTCATTGGAACAGCTCCAAAAATAAAATGAGAGGTTGACGCTGCTAGTTGTAGAAATAAAACATGATCTGAATTATTTCAGAATTTGTGTGCAGGATGTGTTCTGACAAAGGGCAGCTTTTTTGTGATTTGGGGGCAGTAAGCGCACTTATGGGACGTGGGTGGCGCTGTGGGTTAAACCACAGAGCCCAGGGCTTGCCAGTCAGAAGGTTGGCGGTTTGAATCCCCGTGACGGGGTGATCTCCCGTTGTTCGGTCCCTGCTCCTGCCAACCTAGCAGTTTGAAAGCACCTCAAAGTGCAAGTAGATAAATAGGGACCGCTCCAGTGGGAAGGTAAACGGCATTTCCGTGCGCTGCTCTGGTTTGCCAGAAGCGGCTTTGTCATGCTGGCCGCATGACCTGGAAGCTCCCTCGGCCAGTAAAGCGAGATGAGCACCGCAACCCCAGAGTCGTCTGCGACTGGACCTAATTGTTAGGAGTCCATTTACCTTTACCTTTAAGCACACTTATGGGTGAAGGCTACGTACTTTATTCATGTACACCAGGAATCAGTGTACAGTACATAGAGATTCTGAGTGTAAACACTGGCAGTGCTTGATTTAGGGTGGTGCGGGTGATTCTTCCACAGGGCACAGAGCCAAGGGGGTACATAATAATAATAATAATAATAATAATAATAATAATAGTAGTAGTAGTAGTAGTAGTAGTAATACCACCTATATATGTGGGATGCGCCAGATTTTGTCCTTGCTCAGAGTGCCATATTACTAAAGCCTGCCCCTGGCACAGGACTAGCCTGCATGCAGCATATTAAATGGTAAATTATACAATAATTCTACATAAAACCTAATTAGCTTGGAACAATTTCTAAAGAACAGGCAAAGAGTTTTTATCCTGAGCACTGAGCACCATACCTTTGAGGCTGGGCGATAAACCTGGGCTGTTGGGGGACTGACGGACCACTTCTCATGACTTGCCAGGCTGGAACCCTAGCATGAGAATTGGGGAACAGTCTTTCTAGAAAACAAAGAGCTGAATAGACCTATGGTCTAATTCAGTATAAGGCAGCTTCTTGTGGGTCGTATTAGACATAAGTAAGAGATTTCTCATCATAGTGGGAGAAAGGATGAAATTGTTTGAGGGAGCAGGAGACTTTGCATAGCTGAGGGTTTTGCTGGAGGAGTGACAGTCACAGGTAGAGATATATTGAGGTTTAAGAGCAGAGAGATGTGATAAGGCAGGCATCCCCAAACTTTGGCCCTCCAGATGTTTTGGACTACAATTCCCATCATCCCTGACCACTGGTCCTGTTAGCTAGGGATCATGGGAGTTGTAGGCCAAAACATCTGGAGGGCCGCAGTTTGGGGATGCCTGTGATAAGGGTATGAGAATCTGGAGTCCTTTGAAGATAAGGACAAGCATCCTGTGCTTGGTTGAAGACTGTACAAGAAACTAGGACAGGTCTCTGGGAGACGTGCTGCATGGTCTAAGCAATGAGATGCAGGAGGAGGGTTGTTGAAACCTCTTGGGGGTGTTTTCTTTCTGGTCACAATTTGATATTGTTGCCTTCTTTTATAAACAGAGGAAACTGCGGGAGGTATCCACAAAGTATCAGCTTTTCCAGAAACCAGCGAACTTTGAGCAACGTATGCTGGATTGTAAGCGGGTTCTGGATAGTGTAAAGGCTGAGCTCCATGTCTTGGATGTGAAGGATATTGACCCAGATGTAATTCAGTCTCACTTCGATAAGTGCATGGTAATATAGAATTTTGGCTGCACGTTCCTTCTTTCCCCTCCCTCCATATTATTTCCATGAGGTCATGAAGATTTAGGATACTTTGCTTCTGTGTCTCAACTGAAATGAAGACTCCTACTGAAGATATCCACAGATTTGGTGGAAAGCTTGGATAAAAGGAACAACTCTTTTAAAGTGATTTGGTTCTTATACCTAGATAGAATTATCAAAAGAACGTAACACTTTCATGTTATCAAAATAATTATAAGGGAAGCTTACTTAACTTTTCACTTTAATGTTACCTAGAGACAAGTTTGATGCAGAGTACATAAATAACATGATTTTATCTTTGTCATGTTTAGCATTAAAGCAACACCCCCCCCCCCAACAGCGGTTTCTTAAAACTCTGGATGAAACATTTGTTATGGCCAGGATGTTTGAATTGATGCATTGTTATGTTTGACCTGCTTTCAAGAAGTAATATGACATGAACAAGCTTAACCATTATTTGGAAACAGAAACAGACAAGCCTTGAGATGTTAAATAGTAACAAATGTGTAATTCATCCTGGCTCTAGAAACTCTACAAGACTCTCAGTGAAGTAAAGCTTGAAGTGGAAACAGTAATCAAAACAGGAAGGCAAATTGTACAGAAACAACAAACAGATAACCCTAAGAGCATGGATGAACAACTGACAGCATTGAAATTTCTATACAATGATCTGGGTGCACAGGTATGAATTGTGTGCTGCTTTTGGGCTTTGGGGTCAGGCTATTTGAGGACAGTCTTCTGCCACATGAATCTGACTACCCTTATGACCATTAGAGCCCTTGCTCTTTGTCTTTTTGCCTTCAGAGGTACTGCTGCTTGGGACACATATAGGGTCTTTTCTGTAAAGGTTTTAAGATTCTAAAAAGCTCTTCCTTGAGAAACTTTGACTGGCTTCTTTCTTTTTGTTTTTTAAATAAATGGTCAGTGCATTTTAATTTTTCGGGCTTTTGGATTGTTTTAACTTTGCACACTGCATCTTCAAATGCTTTAGTTTTGCTCTCACTCTGAGCTGTCTGTTCTTTAGTACTTCATTGTGATGTATAATCTAAATGGTAAGCCACCTTGGATGCTCTGTCTAGCAAACAGGATCACTTCTTTCTATATGCCTTGTTGACACTCTCAAAGAACTCTTAATAAATTAGTGAGACAAAATTTGCCATTGCAGAAGCCTACTTCAGCTCTGCTTCAGTCAAGCTTGCTGTTCTATAGGATTGGTTATTTTATGTTTAAATATACTTCCCACCAGTTTTCCTGTGCCAGACATTAAGCTAAGCAGGGACATTAAACTAGGGACGTGGGTGGCACTGTGGTCTAAACCACTGAGCCTTTGGGGTTTGCCGATCGGAAGGATGACAGTTCGAATCCCCACAACGGGGTGAGCTTCTGTTGCTCTGTCCCAGCTCCTGCCAACCTAGCAGTTCAAAAGCATGCCAATGCAAGTAGATAAATAGGCACTGCTGTGGTGGGAAGGTAAAAGCATTTCCGTGTGCTCTGGTTTCCGTCACGATGTTCCGTTGCACCAGAAGCTGTTTAGTCATGCTGGCCACATGACCCAGAAAGCTGTCTGTGGACAAACGCTGGCTCCCTTGGCCTGAACGCAAGATGAACGCCTCAACCCCATAGTCGCCTTTGACTGGACTTAACCATCCAGGGTCCTTTACTTTTACCTTACCTATACTTTCTACCAGTTTTCCTGTGCTAAGCAGCCTGTAATTTCCAGTATCCCCTCTGGAGCCCTTTTTTCTTTTTTCTTAGTATGAACTTTTATAAAAAATACCACCTGGATGTTGCCAATTACTTTCACTGCTACGTATTTCTTATTGAAGAAGCAGAACTCCTTATCTCTGTTTTTACATGCTGGGTTTCTTATGCAGGTCACTGAAGGGAAGCAAGATTTGGAGCAGGCATTGCAGCTGTCATGTAAGCTCAAGGAAGTCTCTCTTTCCTTGTCGAAATGGCTAGAGGCTACAGAGGCTGAGTTAGTGCACAAGTCTACCTCAGAGAGTTTGCTCACTGATCTGGACACTGAAATTGCATGGGCTAAAGTAAGAAAAACTGTATATTGTCACTCATCCTTTGTGTTCCTTTGTGATTTCAAAACAAAACAAAGCAAAGCAAAGCAAAAAAACACAACAGAGACAACTGTTGACAAAAATGCACATTCTAATTAGTAGCCTATCTTGAAGCCTTGTATATAAATTAAACAAATTATACTTGAATAGAAAAGATTGTAAAGCACTAGAAATTTCCAACTATTAGAGGAGCTAATCACCAACATAATATCTATCTACTGTCGCCTTAATTTTTGCTGCAGTGATCAATAGCAACCCACCTGCAAGGCTCAGAGTTTCCAGAGTCCTTCCAAATAATTTATTTAATGGTTTTTCTTCTTTTCCGTTTCCCTGATGGAACAATCTGTCCTCATCCCCCCACATGTTGTTCAGCTTGCCTGATGGAACTATCTGTCGCCCCTCTTGCGGGGGATGTTGGTCTCTGGACCACCCAGAGTAAATTTGGCGAGCACAGAGAGTTGGAGGTGGGAGAGGTGGAAAGTCCTGTTGCACTAGAGGGAATTGTTGCGCTGCTTTTCACTGGTCCAATACTTAGTCCATAGTGCAACATTTGCCTGGTTTACATTAAGCTGATGAAGAAAAAATGATGCATGCTTTTCAAGCAGAATTTTCTGCTATGCAAATGGTGGTCAACTATGCATTGTTGATTATAAATAGGAAAATCTTAGGCATTTTCCTCCAGCATTAGATTCCAAAAACATTGCATATGGTACATGATTATTGTGAATGGGTAGTGTTTATCCTCTGTACTCAGAGGTGTAACAAGGGTCTCTTCTGCCCCTGGCAAGGAGCTGTATTGATGCCCCCCCCTAATTTTGCCATGGTGCAAGAAGGAAGGGAAGCTTCTCCTGCATTTGATCTTGCTGCAACAGTGGTGGTGTGGCACCACACACATATACACCATACACTTCATAGTCTGAAAGGTGATTTTTTGCACTCCACCTCGGCCTGTGTTCTCGCAGGGTGCTGTTTTTGCCAACCCCTATCTTCACCTCTGTCTGTTCTTCTAGGAGAAGTTAGAGTTAGTAATATAAGATTTTTTGTTGGCTGTTGCTCAAAGAAAATTATTTAAAATGTTAAAGAATTAGCAATTAGATCTGTAACTGTTATACAAAACCGCGCTGGAGGAGCTAATCTCTATAATGCCACAGCAGCAACACTTAATATTTGCTATCTGTTACATGATAAATCTCCTCAGTGATGGATTAAAGTGGTTATAATAGCTATATAAAGATTTTTTTTTTACCGTTTTGAAAAATCAACCAAGTAGCTAACTACACAAATATCATACTTTGTTCCAAATTTCTCCCAAGTACTTTGTTCTGAGCATATATTTAAGCATATATTGTGTCCACACTTCCTTTACTGCTTTTCCCTAAGCTGGCATGGATAATTTAAAACCTTAAACTATCTTTTAAATTTGATTGCCTTATTATAGACTTTTTTTTAAAAAAAAGTTTCTCAAAAAGCTGAATTGTGCCAGCCAAAAAAAAAGGCGTATTAGATCCAAGGCTCACCAATGTGTTTCATTTTCCATTAACGTAATACAGTTCTTGGCTTTTTGAATTTAATTGCTTGTTTTAATTATTGATTGCTATTTTAGAGAATGTCATGGTTAGTCAATTATTTGCCTAATTGAGTGCAAAAAGTCATTAGCCTACAAGGAGGAGCATTGTGTTCTGAGGATTGATGTTAAAAATGGAACAGTATAATTTCTTGTCGTGCAAAGAAACTGCACAAATCCTTCTTTTGTTAAAATGGCTATAAATAATTATGATCTGAGGACCTTTTTACTATATGTATACAACATACTTCAATATGATTAGCAGCATTTAAATATTTCAGTGTAATGTATTTGAAACACTGCAATATCCTCTGTCCAGTGATTTAGACAAAAGGCACTACTTTATTAATTAACAAGTGCTTACGCATATACCATTATACAAAATGTATATTATAGTGGGAAGAATTACATAAGGTTCCCTCCACTTCATGAAAAGTACATGCACACATGCAGACAAAAAATAGTTTGAATTGCTCCATAATAGATGGATATATAGTTCCCCACGTGCAGAACAGGAAACTTTATGAAATAACAAATGAAACTGGAACATGGAGTAATTGCATAATAAAATAAATGGCTGAATCTAATAAAAACAAATTTGAGAAAGGCAAGAGGAGGATACAATTTGTCTTAAAAATTACAACTTCACTTCCCAACTGTAGATAATTTCAGGTAGCAGGGGCTGCCAAAGACATTTTGGCATCTGAGGCAAACCACAAAATGACCTCCCTCTTCCCACTAGGGAAGAAGGGGTGAGTGAAGATTGATATCAGGAACAAGGGTGGAGTGGGGGAATAAATATGTACATTGGCATCTGTTACCCTGTGAATCTTGCTACCTGAGATGGTCATCTCACCTTGCATCATCGGTGGGGCAGCCCTGTCTGTATGATCACAGAAATGCAGAACTGTCAAATGGTCCCAATAACTTCACAATGCTTCAATCAGCTTTTATTGAAGGAGAAAATACTATAATGAGTGCAAATATTGCTGTCAATATTCGAATACCCCATATTTGGAGTTTATTTGGGCATATATGCAGTTTGCTGTTAAGTGCCTTACATGATATGAAAAGGCAAGCTGGTCAAATTAGAAACATGGTCATATGCTATGAATGCATTTGATGCCATCTTTGACTTTGCAATCATGGAGAATTTGGTTCTGTTAATAGTTTCTGTTTGCCTTTTAGAATGTGCTGAGAGAACTGGAAAGGAAGAAGGTTGATCTTAACAGTGTAACAGAGAGTAGTGCTGTACTTCAGACGTTAGTGGAAGGCAGTGAGACAACTTTGGAGGAAAAGCTCTGTGTTCTTAATGCTGGATGGAGTAGAGTCCGAACTTGGACAGAAGATTGGTGCAATACCCTTTTGGTAAGCTTATATGCAATTTTTACTTTACAATATTTGCTGCTTTAAAAAATACTTTTTATTAGCTGGGTTATCTGTCTGACATTAAGATTTCCAAAGTGTAATTAGCTTCAGTAGAATAAGGTACATATGATAGCCTTCTCACAGTGTGTGCTGTCACAAAGCATAGAAATTCCTGTGAAGAGAGAAGATATCAGCATGCCCAGTAGATGTAGGATTGAAGTTACTTAATAAGAAAGGTGAGGGGCCAATATAATTTTAAAATGTGTCATGAATTTTAGAAGATCATTTCACTCAGTTTAAAATGTGCCTACCTGAACTTTGTAAGATTCTTGCTATCTAAACAGCCAGTTTTAATAGCTTTTCCCTTTTTGACATTAATATGTTGTAGCCATAATCCCAAGGAAAATATTAAGAGAATCTAATGCACCCATGGCAGTTTACGGTAATTCATTCTTGTGTCCTCTCTGATCTCTGTTGTGAGTTATCTATTTGTCTGTCAGCTCCCTGTTTTGAAGTCATTCACAATCAAGAGTGGCCATCTGTAATATCTCTGAAGCTCTCTTTAGACATTTGGCTGAATATGTGTAGGATTAATGAAGTGGGAGGGGTTTTGCATATGACCCGCACCCCAAACTTCACTGTATGCACCAGTTCCCATTCCTGGAATGAGAGGAATACAAGGCAGAAGTTCAAATCATGGGAGAATTCCAGTGCTTATAATCTTCATTCAGATGTTTCCTTTCCATGTGGGAAGTTCTGAAGAGGGACTGGGTATCTGTGAGGATGTGCATGCAAACAAACATCTGAAGGTTTAAAAAAGTAAAAATCTTGCCTGGGTATCTTTCCAGAATCGCCCTTGGTCTCCCTGATACATTACAGGGAATAGGGGAAATGTGATCTTGTTGCTCTTGCTTGATCTCTCAGTGGCCTTTGATACTGCAGTATCCTCTTGGACCATCTTCATGAGGGGGGGACTGATGGAACTATGGGGCCAGGTTTATAGAACAGCATTGGGGAAATTATGTGTCAGCCCCCTGCCAATTGTGCTGTTCATTGCTGCAGGGCAATCAAGGTATATTATGATATCCTTCTCACTATGTGTTCCCAATGCTGTTCAAGATCTATAAGAAGCTGCTGTGAGTGGTAATTGGGAGATTTGGGGCACGGTGTCATCAAATTGATGATGCTGCCCAGCTCTATTTCTGTTTCATCTGAATAAGGAAAGGATGTGGCTGTTTTAAACTGGTGCCTGGATGTAGTGGTGGGCTGAATGAAGGGCAACAAAGTGAGACTGAATACTGGTAAGATGGGGGAGTGGGTGAGTGGCTCCCAGGTACAGGAGTTGGGGAGTTTCCTGGTTCTGGTTGGGGTTGCATTCCCTCTGAAGGAACAAGTTTATAGTTTGGGGGTGCTCCTAGATCCATCACTGGAAGCTCAGGTGACCTCTGTGGGGATGCCTGTTATCGGCTTAAGCTGTACGGCAACTGCACCCTTTCCAGGACATGGATAGTTTAGACACTATTGTTCATTCGCTGGTAACCTCAGAATTTATGTTGAATCAAAGCATAAGGTGAACACACTACAGAATTTCACCAGCGCTCAATCTCAAAACCATTGCTATAAAGTGTTACTATCAGAATAAATGAATTCTTTAAAAATTGGGAACTTTTGGAAATCCAATTTCACAACCATGATAAACAGTATTCTTTTATCAGTGAAATAATCATTCATGTAAAATGGACAGAAAGCAATCTATAATGAGCAGCGTTGTTTGAATATGTTAAGGGTTTGTTATGTGTTTGAGCAGACGGGTTTACTCATTGGCTATTAAACCCTGTTATGATGTGGGGATATGAATGCTGCATATTTTCTACACTCTTTGGGGAAGTATGTTCTTAGGGAGAGGTGAGGTGGGCTTTATCCTGTAGCAAAAATATGGATACAGGAGCTATAAAATAGTGCAAAAGGGGACAGGACATAGATTTAATACCTTCTAAATTTTAGTCTAATTTTCTTTTTGAATTGAGTATGCAAATTTATTGTAAACTGTCTAGAGGTCTTGGCATGGAGTGGACCAGATATCTAAATAAACATAGTGATGACTATCTATTGCTAAGTGTTTCCTGTTAATATGCAGCATTTTTTTCATTTTATTGATCAATCTCTAGGTATTTCTTTCATTGATTTATCCTTGTCTTTGCTATCCAGAATCACCAAAGTCAACTGGAGATTTTTGATGAGAATGTCGCCCACATAAGCACTTGGCTGTACCAAGCTGAAGCCCTGTTGGATGAGATTGAGAAAAAGCCAGCCAGCAAGAAAGAAGAGACAGTGAAGGTGGCAAACCTAATCTTTTACTGACATGGCTTATACAGTAATAGTATATTTTGGTTCCAAATGAAACTCTGCCAAATCTCTTGGTTGATAACTCTCTTGCTACACTCCCACCCTGTTTTATCCTGCTCTGTACTAAACACTAAGCTTGTGCTGTTTTTCCCCTCTTCTCAGCGTCTAACATCAGAATTGGATGAGGTTAGTCTCAGAGTAGATAATGTGCGTGACCAAGCTATTATCCTGATGAATGGCCGTGGTGTGTCGTGCCGTGAGCTGGTAGAGCCCAAGCTGGCTGAACTGAACAGGAACTTTGAGAAGGTATCGCAGCACATCAGAAGCGCTAAGGTGAGGATGGAAGATGTTGTGCAAAATAAGGGTGCTGCTTCATGATCCCAAAGCATTGATTTCTTCCCATTTTAAAGTACATATGTCAAGGGGAATATAAATTGAGCAGTTAATGTGCATAACAACTGGCCGGGTCTTGTGGAGAACAACATTCACCGAGTCTCGTGGAGAATGTGCACACAACCCTTCCATGAAGAGGAAATTGTGCACATTTCCTGGTCAGTATAAATAAGCCCCAAAAGGCCTCAGAGAATGTGCATATTTCAGAGAAAGAAGCAGCTGATGTGCAAACAACAGGCCATTGTGGCCATTCACCTGGCCTCCTGGAGACTGTGCACATAATCCTTCCATGAAGATGGAATTATGTACATTTCAATGGACATAATCCCTAACAGCCCTTGGGTAATGTGCCCATATTGACTGGATTTTGCATACTTACATTCCCCTTAAGATCCTTGAGTATCCCAGTTAGTCATGACTAGGCATTTCCTTAGCATGGTTCTCTGGGAATGGAAATCAGTTTATCACAACCTTATTCTGCATTCTTAGGTGCAGTTTAGTATTTTTCATTTTTCAACTGAGCCAGTGAAACAGGATAATCTGTAGCCAAAGTTTTCCTACACTGCAAAATCTGATTCTGAACATGATGTTCATTTGCAACTTTACTGATGCAGTTATTTAGGCATTAATCAATGTGTGTGTTTTGTCTTCACATTTGCCATCAGATGCTTTTCAGTCAGGAAGCTCACAAAGTGTTTGTCAAGCAAGGGACCCATGGAATTGCAGTGGATTCTGCAGACATTGATAAATTCGAAAGTGAGTTACAGGATGTGCTGAAGGTTGTAGAGAAGCACATGGAATCAAAGGAAGATGATGAAAAGGTGTGTGAGATTAGAATGAAACAGATTATTGCACTTGTCCTTATTAAACATATTTCCAGCCATTCTTCTGTACATTTTTATGCATGTTTCTCTTCACAGATACTGGGTTGTGTTCAGTGTAGCACTTATGTGAGCAGAATGAATTCTGCTGCAGAAAGGGACTTTCCCTCCTTTCCTCCCCCTGTACACCCCCTAAATCTTTCATGGGGATTGCCCCAACCTTCTAGAGTAGATTTTGGGAAGGTGTAGGGTAGATGTGGTTGGGAGAAGGAAGAGTCCCATTACGCAAGTGGAAGTTGTTCTGTTCATGCATATATATTTTTTTGGTTGAATACTGCCCGTTATATCCATTTTGGGAGGAGGGGGAATATATTCCCTTAAAGTATTGTTAACTGTTTAGTGTTCTTGTGCTGTTATCATTTTAGTTGGATGAAGAGAGGGCTCAAATTGAGGATGTTCTACAAAAAGGTGAAAAGCTACTGCAACAGCCAATGGAAGAGAGCAGGCATGAGAGAATTCGTTTGCAGCTTCTGCTTCTGCAGACCAGGCAAAGCAGTGCTAAGGTAAAGCTATTGTGCTCTCCCTCCACCTACCCAATAGGATAGACATCTGCAGTATAGTTTCCTCTCTCCCAAACAACATGTGCCTGCCTGCATCAGCAAACTCTGTAACTCTCATGCGCACACCCATGCCCAACTTCAGATTTTTCATTTCATTGAAACAAACGTCTTTTCAAGCCAGGTGCACATAGCTTTCCATATTCTCATGCTAAGAACTTCCACTTCTGGAAGTGGAATCTTTTTTCTCGTCACCCTAAAACTAGGATGGTTAAATGGATAAATTAGTCATTAAATACTCTCTGCAAACAATTATGCTTCTGTACAAATTTGATCTTATGAGTCAGCTCTTTACCCACTTTCAATGGAAGAAAGAAAATATGTTTATAGGTGCCATTGAAACTGGGTGAGGGATCGGGGCCAATTAGATCTGTAATTGCCTCCATATTTTTAAAAATGTTAATATTGGGTAAAAGTGTTCAGCTCTTTTATTCTTGTCTGCGACTGATGAAAGACAGACCCCTGTTTCTAATTCCTTGTCATCTTCCCCAATGGAACTAGAGAGTTCCATATTAGGCTCATAGAAACTGAGTATGTGCTAGCCCCCCTCCTCCCGCCCCCCGCCCCCCGCCCCAACTTAATTTACACCAGCATGGTGGTAAGGGAAATGGGGGTGGGACAGAAGAGGGATTGCTAACTCATGAAGATGAATGTATGGTTTTAATAGCGTTTTTTAAAATTCTGGATTGCTGATGTACCATTAAACACTTGAAAAGCCCCTTCATCAACCTGGCAAGATCCTGTTTTGTCTCAGATGCCTTCAAGGAACCCCACCTCCAGCTGAGGATTGGGGAACCATTTAAATTTGGTGCCTGGGAAATAGGCAAATTGATCCTTGGTAGAATTATTTTTCAAATGAGGCAATCTGTGTTAAGACAGAAATTGGTGATTGTGGCAGCATGCAGTTTCAACCCAGCTCCCTGGCAGATGTTGTTTTGGGTCGTAATTGTCAACAAATACTTCTGCCATTTCAGCTTGCACTTCTTTTGTAGATTCTAAACATCTGTGATTGAACATACACAACTGCTTTTCTGCTACTTATGTCAACCAGTTGCTTTATCTTCCCTTCATTCTTTGCTTATAGGAACTTAGGTCATTACAAATGAGACAGGGAGTGGAACTCTCCCCTTCATTCTCCCAATATAAAATAGAACAAGACAGTCATTTGCACTGGCTCAAGGAAACAGATGGAAGCCTTTCTGGAACAGAGGAAGCAGAAGATGAGGGCAGGTTGCAGGTAGATCTTATTTATTGTGAATTTTTTAATATAAAAATTTCCCCTTAAGTTACAGTAACATACCATCCAGTATACTTTCACTACCAGTACAGTGGTACCTCAAGTTACAAACATCTCAGGTTACAAATGCTTCAGGTTACGAACTCCACTAACCTGGAAGAGTTACCTTGAATTGAGAACTTTGCCTCAGGATGAGAACGGAAATTGTGTGCTGGCGGCACAGCAGCAGCAAGAGGCCCCATTAATGCCATGCCTCTAGTTAAGAACAGTTGCAGGTTAAGAACAGACCTCCGGAACGAATTAAGTTCGTAACTAGAGGTACCACTGTAACTGTTATACCTCAGTTTGCAACCAGCTCCGTTTGCGACCGATCAGTTTGCAACTGCCGTGGACCCGGAGGTGTTTACATCCGGGTTCTGCGATGTGCGGATGCGCAGAAGCAATCTGCACAGCACGTGCATGCGCAGAAGCACTCTATCGGCACTTTTCGCAAGTGCAGAAGAGCCCCTCGGTTTACGATGAACTCGGGGAGCGACCGGCTCCCCGGAACAATTTGTGGTCGCAAACCGAGGTATGACTGTACTATATGATGGTGTTTTTTTTTTTTTAAAAAAAAATTGTTTCAATAATGTCATCATATTATTGACAAAATAAAATTGTCAATAAATTCTAAAATGGACCATTGCACAAAATTTACCTTTTGGTAAAGGACCCTGATAGATAAATTATTTATCAATAGCATGTGAAATCCTGAAAGAAGAAGATTTTCTTTATATATTTACTATATTTTCAGTCTTGTTTTTTTTTAGATAATTGTCTGCTAATGTGTCTCATATTAATCAAAGAGAGAGAGGGAGGGGGATGAGAGTGAGAGAGAGTGAGAGTGAGAGAAAGAGACCCTGACATTTGGTTTATAAACTAGAAGTGAGTTGTTTGGTTTATAAACTAAAAGTGAGATGTAGCTGATTCTTATTTGGCTGATGGTAAGGGCCAGTTGGTCTCCCTGTTGCCTCAGTGTTTCTGTCGGGAGGTAGTGACCCTAGGTTTCCTGGCTATTGGCAGAAGCTAGAATGTATACCCTTCCATTCTCTGGCATCAGGGCAACTGTGATATCTATGAATCGGAGATCTGTGATTATTTTTTATCTCTGTTCATTAGCCATCTCTTCTTGAGGCTATTCCCATGCCTTTCAACTTTTCCTTGTGTTCAGATTTTGCTCACAGGTGAGCATTACCAAAGGAGGTCATATCCTGCTATGTTTCTGGGCAGTTTCTTGAGCCTTGGTAAGCCCTGGTTCAAGTGAACTCCTGATCCAATTTTGATTTGACCCTTTATGATTTTATTTTGGATGTGTTTAAATTGGATGTATTGAAATCTGCTGTTTAGTCAAATATTTGTGAGAATTTTATTGAGTGCAATACTGTGATACTGACTTCAGAAAGCTTGTCTGTTTCAATTATTCATACATACAAAGCTTTTCATTTTCCATTTCTAATGCGTCCACTTTTCTCAAATATTTAGTCTGTCATAAGAATTGTTGTTATATTTTATATAATAGTGAGGAGTCGTCTGAAGCAGTAAGTAATTTTTTGGACAAGCTTGTGCATTAGGCAATCTGTCAAATACTTTTGCATTTCTGGTTATGGGACTTTATAATTAAATGAATCAATCTCTTTATGACGCTCCTATAACTTTAAAGCCCAGAGCCAATTATTGAGGAGAACATAGAATGTGAAACACTCAAAATCAAGTTTATGCAGCATAGAATAATGATGCCTAAAGTCCTCCCAATTTAGTCCCCTGTTTTGTCAGAAGCTACCTCCATTTCTTCCCATGGAGCTAACAGCAGCTTTAAATTTGGGGAATTTAGGTTGGGATGATAGTGTGAGGAGAATGGGTGACAATTCTTTTCTTACAAAAAGGGCTGAAATTGGTGAATTAATATGAGAGTGAAGGTGGCCAGCAGCAGGCTTGGATCAGTTTTACCTGACAGAAAATGTCTTTAGGAAAAGTACCAGTCATTGCTTTGTAGCAGCAAATCATCTCCCTTCTGCACACTGGACTTCACATAGGAAACCTACTGTTAAGAACTTATGTCAGCGTGCAAATATCAGACAGGTGGGAGTCTGATTGTCACCCCCATTCTCCTTTGTACAGGTAGTGCTCAAGTAATGAAGAGAAATCAAAAAGATGGATTTGCATGTGTAGAGATGCACCAAGTATTAATCATTGGTTTTTAATGTTTAACAAATTAGTGTATTTTAATGTTTCTGTTCGAAGCCGCCCAGAGTGGCTGGGGAAACCCGGCCAGATGGGCAGGGTATAAATAATAAATTATTATTATTATTATTATTATTATTATTATTATTATTATTATTATTATTATTATTATTGCTGTTTATATTTTAAAAAGATTTTATATGAATTGCCCCAGTTCATTTTTCAGGCTCAAATGCCCTTTGTTTGTGTAGGATCTGGAAAATCAGAGTTGCTGCCTTCTCTGAATTGAACCTTGAACGTAAGGCTGCTGAGGTTTTCGGTTTTCATTAATTTTTGGCATACTGTACTGTAGGTGACAAAACAGCAATTGATCAATAGTACTGCAACTTGTTTAACATTTCTCTGTTGGAGACCTTGTTGATGACCTTCACTCTGCACTGGACTCTGATAATGATGCAATTCTGTATGGTGATTCAGAAAAGGAATCTTTTAAAAAAGGCTTTAACTATCTTGTTGTGCCTGGTTTTGATTGGCTTCATCTTTTAGTGATTAGCCAATTGGGGGATACTGCATTACCTAGCCCATTGCATCTGGTATAAGGTTGGCTTGGTAACCATTCATACACCAAACAGAGATCCTTGGAGGAAGGGCAGAATACAACTTTGATAAACAGAAGCAGTTAATTGCTGTGCCCTTTTGAATGAACTGCCTTTGGGGACCAGACCAAGGTCTGTCTCATCCAGTGTTATGCTTCCTGCAGCAGTTAACCAGATGCCTCTGGAAGCAAGGCATGAAGGTGACCATGTACTGTTGTTTATCAACACCAGCTTACGGTGCTTCAATTAAGCTATTATGCTATTCAGAGCCCTAATCTCTCTGAATTTATCTAATTGATTGTTTTAAACTAGGGTTGGGGAACTCATGGTTTTCCAGAAGTTGATAGGGCTCAGGCACGGCACTTCAAAGTACTTTTATTTCCTACATTCCTCCTGGTGCTTTCTGCATTAAAGAAGGACTTCAAGTTGAGAAAAGCTCCCCAAACAATGATATGCTGTGTATGCAATAAAGCTACAAGACTGAATATATGTTTTAACCCTTGTTGTATGGCTCCTTTCCTATTTTGTGGAAGCTCTTGCTATCTGTAGGAAAACATGCTTTTTAGTGTTCTCTTTTGTCACAGGTCATCATGGGCATGCATTAGCCTCCATGCCAACTGAGAATTATAAAAATGAATGTCCCCATTGCGAGAAGCACACAGAAGCTGGGAAAAGACTTTCTGCTAATTTAGTGTGGGCTATCTCCATCCTTTTCCCATAACCAGAGCTGATAAATTGAGAAGAGGGGGTATTTACTTGATTGGAGTATATTTGTATTGGTATATAGGGTGATTCATTTTAAAGAAAGTAAATTAAGTTATTGGTGTACCTGCTCCGGACAAAGTAGATATACTTCCTTCTAATTATAACAAGGAAACACATGGCAGGGATTTTAGTTTTGGGGATAGGATTTCAATTTTTAAAACTTGATTTTATCTGGTATATTTTAATAGCTTATTTTTCAGTTCAGTTCTTTTTTAAAAGGCTTTAATCTGCATTGAACCTGAAAGATAGGGCATAATGCAAATACAAATAAACGAAACTTGTTTTTATCTTATAATGATGTTATTTTAAAAGAGCTAAGCTTAAGTTTATTTTTCTTTAGGCAGTCTTGCAGAAGATTCAAGGTCCCTTCTCATCAACAACGAGGGCATCTCCATTCCCTGCAGAATACCTGGTTGAAATTAACAAGATTTTGCTGGCTATAGCTGATGCTGAGCTCTTGCTGAATGCTCCGGAACTTCATTCTGGTGTCTATGAAGATTTTTCTACTCAGGAAGATTCATTAAAGGTACTAGAAACTGAAACAAAATATTAGAATAGAAAATTGAGTATTAAAAATGGTGATTATTTTTTCCAAACATTCTAACTTGGGTTTAAGCATAAGGAAATTCAAGGTATTTCTAAATGTTACAGAATTGCACCTTGATTCATAGGCGCCAATTTTTCTAAAATGGTCCGGATTTGGCCCGTGGGCCTTGTGTTTGACACCCGTGTTATAGAAGAAATTGGATAGCATTGTGGTTTTAAAAAAAAATTATGGAAAGAATCCTATCCTAACAGTGTAAAAATTACATTGTTCATCCTTTTTGCAATGCAGTCAAAGGGTTCCATTTGTCAAGTTGGCAGTCATCCTTGAGGGTATGCTAATGCTTCCTTGTAGAGCACTTCAACAGGATTTTTGTCTTTCTATGCTTACAGAACATAAAAGACATGTTGGACAAACTTGGGGATCAGATTGCAGTCATTCATGAAAAACATCCAGATGTTATATTGGAAGCATCTGGATCTGAGGCTGTTCAAATAGCAGATTCTCTAATCCAACTGAATGCAGAATGGGACAGAATTAACAGGATGTACAACGATCGTAAATGGTAAGTAAATGGACCACATTTACTTTGTTCTGAAAAACAAACAGTTGTGCACCCTGAAAAGCTGATTTCTATGATGAAGAAGTGAATCTGTAGGGAAAACTTAAAGTACACCCTGGTAGGGATTTTCTGCTTCAGACAGAACTTGGCCCTGCCAAGCTTGAGTGATAGCTATAATAATAATAATTAATAATAATAATAATAATAATAATAATAATAATGGCTATCATGAAGTTGCTTAGCAAATATCTGTTACATGAGCAGGCAGGGGCTCTAGGAGTGTTCTTAATGTCAAGGATCTAAGGTGCTCTAGTATTAAAACTAAATATTGAAATCCAAAAGGAATTCTTACCAAAAAGACTGATCTCCTTCTGGCATCATGGGCTCACTGGATTGGATTGGGCTCTGGCTCCACCTTGGTCACAAGGCAGGAGAAAAATCTCTTTGGGAAAATGGCAGTTCCCAATCAGTTTTTGCTCCTACCTGTTCTTCAGCAAGCCCTGCCATAGTAATTTTGGTTGCAGTTGGGACCCGCCCTAATTGGGTAAGCTTTGTGATCCCATGATACCCATGGGAGAGATAATATGATTGGTACTCACCTGAAGTGAAGATTGCTGATGGCATCATGGGGTCACTGGAACCATGCCCTAATATTGACTGCAAATATTGGCTCTGCTATTACCACGTCCCTTTAAGTTTCCAGTTTGTTCCTATGATTAGGGGAAACTGGGCACCTTTCTTGTCCTTTACTGTTTGTGACACCAATGACTCTTTGAGCTTGGCGAGACTGCAAAACTGTTTGGGAGCTGCCCACTTCCCAAAGGTATTTCCCTCCCGCCTCATGACCAGGATGGACCCAAAGGCCAACCCAATTCAGTGACCCCATGATGTCAGCAGATATGTACAGTTTAGGTGAGTACCAATAGTACTTCCCATGAATCTCAGAATAAGCTCACTATTCAGGGCTCAACCTCTTCACTCTCAACCTCAACTCTGTCTCCTTTTCTCTCTCTATACATTAGTGTTTAGCTCAGCTTTACTGTTTCCTGCATAGCAAAGCTCTGTTCCCAGGACACAGAAAGCAAGATGATAATGCCAATTGCTAGGGCTGCATACCATCCTCCTTATTTTTTGTCTGATTATCTGTGAGGTGGGCGGGCTCATCCCTACTCTTAGGGATAACTGTGGCCCTCTTGAACAACAATTTCCCAGGTCCCTATGAGTAGATATAGAATGAAAGATGCCCCAACATACAGCCTAATTGCTGGATGGTATAGAAACTTCAGTAATCTGATTAAATTAACAGTTAAGCAGCCAAACTACTCTTCCTGTTTAAAAAGATAAATTAAAGCTTCACAGTTAATTGGTGCAGTACAACAGATTGACTTTCTAGCTGATTCATTGAAGGGTAAGACATTCCTTGAATCTCATAAATATTGCATCTTATTTTGCATCTTATTTAAAATGTGACTGGGCTTGTTAAGCATTCCTTTGAGGCTAAGGCTTATAACATTACAAGTACCGGTAGTGTTTACAAGTACTGTTGATAGGTTTTGTTGTTGTTTAGTCATTTAGTCGTGTCTGACTCTTCGGGACCCCATGGACCAGAGCACACCAGGCACTCCTGTCTTGCACTGCCTCCCGCAGTTTGGTCAGACTCATGTTTGTAGTTTCGAGAACACTGTCCAACCACCTCATCCTCTGTCGTCCCCTTCTTTACCAACATCAGGGTCTTTTCCAGGGAGTATTCTCTTCTCATGAGGTGGCCAAAGTATTGGAGCCTCAGCTTCAGGATCTGTCCTTCCAGTGAGCACTTGATAGGTTTTATTTTATGTAATTCACAGACAGTACAATTTAAGATCCTGAGGACTGTTGATCAACATTCCCTATACAGTCATACCTCAGTTTAAATACGCTTCTGTTTGAGTACTTTCAGGTTGAGTACTCCATGGACCCGTCTGGAATGGATTAATCCACTTTCCATTACTTTCAGGTTAAGTACGCTTCAGGTTAAGTACAGACTTCTGGAACCAATTGTGTACTTAAACCGAGGTACCACTGTATATTATAGGGAGTTGCTTTTACCCATAAAGCTAAAATCAGTCATTATAAACAAATGAGTTTTATTATCATGATTCATACTGACTTTTGTATTGGTCATGTTTAAATTTTAGGGGCATGGATGGGATATTGGACTCCATTATGATTAAATATACCTAGTTGTCAAAGTACCTTATTATACTCTTTGAATTTGTTACAATTTCCAGTGCTAGAAGTCTTTGAAAGTTTCTTTGGATATCTTCTGCTAGAACTCAAGAATTAGCTGGTCTTCTATTTGCTGCATTACTCACTCCTGATCCAGACCTCTTAGGGCTCAGTCTTCACACAGACAGAAAAATGATTATCACGCTTAGTACTAGTTTGTTCCTTGCCATAGCTGCCAAGTTATCCTTTTTTTACAGGGATTTTCCCTTATGCTGAATAGGCTTCCTCGCGAGAAAAGGGAAAACTTGGCAGCTATGTTCCTTGCTCATGTACTAAAGTGAGTTGTTTGCAGGTGCGTCTATATCCAGCATGTATGGGGTATTAGAGGAGGGCAATACCTTTGGTGGGCGGCATGTCATGCTCCTTCTAACCAGTTGTTGCCACATTATTTTCTGTGTGGGTAACCTAGTTTCTTCCCAATCCTCTTCACTAGTTGGATCAGCATATGGGGAAGGAATGGGGCTATGCGAAGTAGCCTTTCTCCTTGGTTTCTGTGCGTACAACAGTTTATGAAATGGCTTCCAAATGATCTAGAACCCTTCATGTGCATGGAATCCTGGAAATCATTCTGTGCACATGGCCCTGCCCTTCAAACTTGGAGGTGTATGGATGGGGTTACTCGATGCAGCCCAGCCCCCTTTCGTGCGTCTTTTCTGAATATGTCTTTTGCTGGTTCTGCAAATTTTGCTGCAGAACTGGTAATGTACAGCAGTTGATTAGCCAGTGATCAGTTACAAACTACAATTGTTTGATATCTCAACCCTTTTAATAAATATATTGGTGTTGCTTTTAAAGGAGCTGCATGTATGTTCATGCATTTATTTATTTACATATAGAGCAACTTACTGTCATTTTTGAAAACAGCACAATCCATTTGTAATACACTGTAAACTGCTCTTGGGGGCATGGTGGGGTGTCAGCACTTACTCTGCTGCAAAATCTGTAGAACTGATTTTCATGGTGCTCAGTCCTGGAGAAAAAACTACAGTAGTTCATATGAGCTTACTGCCACACAGCTATAGTATTTGGCTTATTTCCTACATTTTCTTGATATGCTGGATCTATGGACAAATTTGATTTTGGAATAAGGGAGATATGACCTTTGTGCAATTTGTTCTGTTGCATCACTGAACATAGGCTTTGACTATGTCCATCTCCCTTCTGAATGGCAAAAATGGCAGTGGGTGGGTTGAATAATAATGTTGCTATGTATAAACCTAGAATAATTAATCTTTTTTTGCATACCAACTTTTGAGTGACACCTAATCAATATTTATTTCTCATGCAGTTAAATTTTATTTATCACAAAATTAAAAAAAAATCCTTCCAGTAGCACCTTAGAGACCAACCAAGTTTGTCATTGGCACGAGCTTTCGTGTGCATGCACACTGCACACAAAAGCTCATACCAATGACAAATTTAGTTGGTCTCTAAGGTGCTACTGGAATGATTTTTTTATTTTGTTTCGACTACGGCAGACCAACACAGCTACCTACCTATAGCTTTATTTATCACATGTTGCTCTTTTTGCTAAATGGCAGTGCTTCTGTTGTCCCCCATCTATTCAACATTGCTCTTTACAAGAGCAACACCCATTCTGCAAGGATATTTCCATTTTGTGGGATTTTTTGTTGCACAAAACACTCTTGCTTTTGAAATATATGCACAGGCAATTAACAGCCCCCTCCTCCTTCTGTTTCTTTTAGTTGCTTTGATAAGTCTGTGGAAGAGTGGAGACAGTTCCATTGTGATCTCAACGATCTCTCCCAGTGGTTAGCAGAAGCGGAAGGGTTGCTGGCCGAGGCCCAAACTCAAGATGGCGGCCTGGATTTAGAAATGGCAAAGATACACCAGCAGGTATCTGATCATGGTTTGTTAAAGTGTTTTGTTAAGAACTTGCTAACATTTTGATTTGGGTCTGGAAACTACATGCACAAACATGGGCCAAAAGCTGTTAATAAGTGGATTTCTGCATTCTGTACTAGCCGAAATTTCGAATCAGGCAGCCACATCTAACCCAGCCCATAAACCAATATGTGAGTGACAGTTGCCAGGTCTCCATCTTCCACTAGCAGGCATAGGGGTTGTACCAGCCAAATCTGATGGAAGACATGCTGGACCACTAATGGATGGAAACCCAATGAAAACCCTTGACTCTCAAATTATTAGTGAAGGCGCTTTATACATATGCATATACTGACCTTAACGGAAAGTCTTATCTCCAATTCCCCGGTAAATAAATAAATGTTAAATAAATAAATAAATAAATAAATGTTAAATAATAAATAAAAATTTAAATAAATGTTAAATACTGTTCTCCTTAAAAAAACACAACTTAATTTTTAAAACAACATAACTTAAGGCATGATCCTTCATGATCTTATGTAGACAGAAGTAGTTACACTTACATTTGGCACATTTTAATTTGCTAAAATTTCATATAATTTAATTTAGCTACAAAAAGCATTGATGGACCACTGAGTACTGTTTTATTATTTTTAGAGTGTATCTGATCTTTATAAAAAAATTATTTGAGCTGTATTTTTTTTAATAGCACAGTATATTGTATAGAACAGAGAGATCTCTTTTGACAGTTAATGCTTTTTTCTGGTTGTTAGTGATATGTGAAAGTTTGAGCCTGACTTTCCCTGACTTCCCTCAATTTCCTTGGGTTTCCTACCATATCTGCAGATCATGGGAACGCTGTCCTTAATTAGCCTAGCTGAAATCTTAGTAAGGCTACAGAGAACAGGCAGCATATCTATTCTGAGACAAACTAATGCAGTGGTTTCCCTTCATCCCTACCCCACAAACCAAAATCTGTAGGCAGTATTTTCCCTTTTATCTCAAAGGCATACATGCATAGCCTACTATGTGAGGAATGCTTAGCCTTCATACTGATTTGATTTCAACAGCATGTTCTCGTACTGTTTGCCTTTGGTAGATTGATATTCATGAATATATTAGCTTACTCTTAATAACAAGTGCCTAATCATTCACTTAAAGAGCAGTGATTTTTTATTTTATTTTTTAAACGAGCAATGTGTGCCCAGTCATTGTTTCAGGCTACACGTCAATGTCATATTGGGTAAGCAACAAAATTGAGCTTGGTTTTTATATTTGTGACAGGAACTTGAAGAGGGAGTCAGCAGCCATCAGACCAGCTTTTCGACATTGAAGGGAACAGGAGAAGGAATTGTGCAGAAGCTCTCTACTACAGATGGAAGCTTCCTGAAGGAGAAACTAGCAGGGTTAAATAATCGCTGGAAAGCCATCACTGCTGAAGTTATGGAAAGACAACAGAGGTAACTGGTTCAGTCAGGTTTTGGGGTATCTTAGGAGAAGCATTGGGAGCAAGTTTCTCTGGAAGCTCCAAATGACATTGCGTATTTCCTATTTGGTTGAAACGTCCATGCCCTGAATCTGAAAGGTCGCTCAAGGCTACTTTGAAACAATTAGTGAGAATGATGCTGTTTTTAATGTGCATACTCGTTCTATTTCCCCTTGCTCTGTTTTAGGAAATTGCTCGTTCATTTCTTTTAATATACTCTTAGGGTATGTGAGTGCTACATTCATGTTTTAGAATTGCATTTTTATCTGTTGATGATGTTTGCACATTGCCTTTGGTCCTCCTTAGCATACAGGTGGTTAGCAAGGCTAACCCTCCCCCCAGATTTCCTGCAAAAAGGAAACAAGTGCATTCAAGATGCAGCTAGATTAGTCTGTCTGAAGTTGAATTATTAGTTGTGTTGCCATTTTGAAATGTAAATTTAAGTTAATATCTGTTCTCCGCCCCAATCAAAATAAACAAAATCCTAGTTTACCACAGAGGCATTATGTACCAATGTTATTGTCATTCCCACCACCAGTCTAGCTTTATGCAGTGCATACATAATTTTAAAAATACTTGCTTGGTATGATTGAAGACAGTGTGCAAATTCTTTCAATTTTTACACAGAATATGAAATATTGCTGGGAATTGTTTAAAATTAAATACATCTTTTTAGGCCTAAGGCAACCCATGGAACACTTTAAGCATTTCTTTACTTGAACTCACATTGCTAGAGAGAATGTGGAAATGTCACATGAAGAACTTTGTACACTTGAACTGATTTCTTAAATTCAGCTTTGTAGTTTTCGATATTAGTAAGCTGTAGATGGAGTGTGTTTTCTTCTTGCATTTTACCTTTCAGTATTTATGTTGATGTTCTTGTTTTATATTCCACTTTGGGGTTTGCACCTTAGACTGAAAGGAGAGAATCAACCATTACTAGACTTCACAAGAAACCTAGATGAATTTAGTTGCTGGCTGGAAAACATAGAAAATGCACAGGGAGAGAAGCCTACAATCAGCCATGAAGAAAATCTGAAGGAATTAATGGCAAGTTAGATAAAAATGATTTCATACTTTATTTGAATTTATTCCTTCTTATTTCTACTGGTGCTACTGAATAATTAATTTGAAAGGTAGGTGGATTCTTTAGTTCACAAATAATTGTTGTGTATTAGGTTGAGATGAGTAACCCAGTTGAAGTGTACGGAATACATCACACACAACCCAAGTGCAGTGCTAGGTCTGTTCGTTGCCTGTGGCAGGACACACTGAACAGAACTGCACCCCTGGGACATCCCAACTGGTGGAAAGGAGAAGGCGGTGTTTTGCAAAATCCTCCTGTGTCTTGCGGTTCCCTGAAAATCTGCTCTGCAGAACTGGTGAATCCTCTGGAACAGTGTGGGAAGGAAGGAGGAGTAAGTGAAAAACATTTCCTTCTCCTTGTGCCAGAGGAGCCTCTGGTGAATCAAAGTTCCTTTTATGAACAGGATCCTTGTATGAAATTATTGCTAAAAGTACAAAGAGCTGCAATCTAGCACATTGATTTGGGGCTTCAAGAGCACAAGTCTAAGACCTGGACTAATAATCTCAATCCAGCAAACTGGGTGTGCAACCAATTTCCACTGCTGCCTATGAAAGGAAAGTGACCACGTTAGTTTTTATTTAAATGTCGATACTAAAACTTTTCATTCATATTCCCAACGTCAGTAAATAACTTGTATCTAGAACAGGGGTAGGCAATCTAAGGCCCGGGGGCTGGATGCGGCCCAATCGCCTTCTCAATCTGGCCCGTGGACGGTCCAGGAATCAACGTGTAGAATGTGTGCTTTTATTTAAAATGCCTCTCTGGGTTATTTGTGGGGCCTGCCTGGTGTTTTTACATGAGTAGAGTGTGCTTTTATTTAAAATGCATCTCTGGGTTATTTGTCAGGCATAGGAATTCGTTCATTTCCCCCCTCAAAATATAGTCTGGCCCACCACATGATCTGAGGGTCGGTGGACCGGCCCATGGCTGAAAATGGTTGCTGACCCCTGATCTAGAACCTGTGGAATCGGCAGGGCACACAGAGGCCTATGTTATTGTGCATGACACAAATCCTCCACAAATTAACCTAGTTTTTAAATGATTTTTATTTACTTACATTTATATCCTGGTGTTTTTCTATCATGGAACCCAAGGCAGCATACATGTGATTCCCAGAAAGGTACCCATTCAGGAACTCACCAGACCTAGCGAAGTGGTGGCCTTGTGCCTTCCGATTGTAACCTGGAAATAGGGTAGCAAGTCAAGTAAAATCCTATGATCTTCTTAAACCATGCAGAATAAGAACAATGTTCATTTTCTCTAATTTTGCATAATTTGTTCTTTAAAAAGTATTTTGGATAATGTATTCTGCTTTTGCTTCTCATAGAGAAGTGCTTATCTTCTGGCACTAGGCATTGTCCATATCTTTTTTAAAAAAACAACAACTAGTCAATAAAAGTGCTTTCTTTAACCACTTTAGGGCTTGATCGAGGAGATGGACATGCAAGGAGAAAAACTTAAGTGGCTAAACAAGAATGAACCTGAGCTGATTTCAAATAAGAGCATTGGGCTGAGAGAGAGAGAGAATATTTCTGATAGACTGAGGACCCTGAATATTAAGTGGAAGAAGGTATGGATTCCTTAAAATCAGCAAGTATAAAATGTATTCTTTTTAATTGTGTTTCTGCCACATACATATGAATAATCTTGTCGGAGGAGGCACGATTGGACAAGTTAGTATAAAGAAGTGTTTTGTTTCACAGGCAGCATTCACATGTTATGGTAAATCACATTTACTCATCTTGAATGCATGGGTTTCTCCTGCCTCACTTCTCCTTTGGCATGAGCAACCAACCATGATTCCTGGCTTAGCGTTCTGTCCAAACTGGGGGTTGTGGTTTGTTTTGCTCAGAGAAAATTAAAGCTGGTAAGCCAAGAACAAACCTTGGCGTAAATTCCTTGGTTTATTTCGAGTTAAATAAAAACTACAATCCCCACATCAGATTTAACACTAAACTAGGGGTTGTGGTTTGCTGCTCCCACTCAGGCTAGGTGACAAGTGAAGAAGGATCCACCTGTGCACTCAAAATAAGCCATTAACTGTGGTTTACAGTGACATGCAAACATGGCCATAGTGTTAAACCTCTGCATGAAAATACTTTTCTTTCTTAATATTCCACATCAGGAGTAAGCAGTGTGGTGCACTTCACATGTTGGACTATAGCTCCAGTGATCCCTGACAAGCAGCTATGTTGGCTGGGGTTTATGGCCAGCTACAACATCTGGAATGTAACCACAATTAACTAGCCTGGTCTAGATCAATAGCTTTCTTTTGCTTGAGGCAACATGCATTGTATCACAAGCAGAATTCCTAAATGTGACCCTGGAATACTTTTCACAAGTGGGAAGTAAACATCCTTCATGCTTTATGAATTTGAGTTTCATTTATTATACTTGTGTAGTAAGCTCAAAACAACTTACAGAGGGCTCCATGTTTTCTTCCCAGAAGGAAACACCCACTGAGCACTCCCACAACACTCACTGAGCTTGTAGAAAAGTAGGGGAACTTGCATGGCACAGAAAAAAGCTCCAGCCTAGTCCTTACCTTATATCAGTTTTGCTTCTATGAATTTGCTTCTTTTAATTGGATTGACATTCAAACATGAAATCCCTTGTCTGCCTTCAGAAGAGGTGGGCTCCCAGCATGGCAGCTTAAAACAACCACAATCATGCTTGGGGTTTCCCCCCCTAAAAATATACATTTCAAGTGCCAAGGGCCAGGTAGTGTGCATCTTCTGCATTCAGTGAAAACTATATACAGTGGAAACTTGGTTCTTGAACTTAATCCGTTCTGGACATTCTGAAAAATGTTCGCAAACCGGAACACTCACTTCTGGGTTTTTGGCCAAAACACCTGAGCACCAAGGTGTTCAAGAACCAAGGTATGACACTAGTGAAGATGCCAGATAATAATAATAATAATAATAATAATAATAATAATAATAATAATAATAATTTATTATTTATACCCTGTCCATCTGGCTGGGTTTCCCCAGCCACTCTGGGCGGCTTCCAACAGATACACAAATCACAGTAATCTATTAAACATTAAAAGCCTCCCTGAACAGGGCTGCCTTCAGATGTCCTCTAAAAGTCTGGTAGTTGTTTTTCTCTTTGACATCTGGTGGGAGGGTGTTACACAGGGCGGGTGCTACTACCGAGAAGGCCAACTGCCTGGTTCCCTGTAACTTGGCTTCTCGCAGCGAGGGAACCACCAGAAGGCCCTCGGCCCTAGACCTCAGTGTCTGGGCAGAACGATGGAGGTGGAGACGCTTCTTCAGATGCACCTCTATGGGGAGGGAATTCCACAACTGCTGCAGAAAATGTCCTCTCCTGGAGCATATGCATCCCTGAGCTTCTAGGGGTGGTGTAACAACCTGCTCTACTGAACTTAACACCCAAGGAAGTCTCCAGGGATGGACATAGTATTTCATATATTTGTGGCCTAAGCCATGAATTCAAACACTTCCATGACCTTGAATTGGGTCTAGAAATGAACTGACAACAAATGCATCTGTTATAATAAAACAGGGGTTGTATGAATAAACGTTTTGCTGTTGTATTAGGACCAGTTGGAGTTTCTAAGGCATCGCCAAGGGCAACCCCACACAGAGCACATTGCAATAATACAGTCTGGAAGTTACCAAGGCATGGGATAGAGTGGCCAAGTCAGTTGAGTCCAAATGGGACCTTAGCTGGCACCTGAGCCTCCAGTGTTAGATCCAGAAAACCCCCCAAAGCTGCAGACCTACTCATTCCAGAGAAGTGCAACCCGGTCCAGAACGGACTGTCTCTACCTCCCAGTCCTGAGAACTGAGGACACCTAACGCTTCTATCTTTTCAGGATTCAGCTTGAATTCACAGTCATTCCTCCTCATGGTATAACTCACTTGTATTAACATTTATTGTTAATATCATACTTCCCCAAACAGTAGCTGCTTTTGGTACTATATGTCAGTCTTTGAATGGCTATTGCAACTCTTTCCTCCTCCCCTGGTTGCACTGAATCCCAGGTCTGTTTGTTGTAATAGCATCTGGCACATGTAGATCTCTCTCTCTCTCTCTCTCTCTCTCTCTCTCTCTCTCTCTCTCTCTCTCTCTCTCTCTTCTCTCTTCTCTCTTCTCTCTTCTCTCTCCCTCTCTTTCTTCTCTCTCCCTCTCTTTCTTCTCTCTCCCTCTCTCTCTTTCTTCTCTCTCTCTCTCTGTGTGTGTGTGTGTGAGAGAGAGAGAGAGAGGGGGGGGGCAGACAGTCAGACAGGCTCCATCTCTAAAACTCTTTGGTCTTGGGGGTTAATGGATTTTGTGCTCAGCTGTCTATAGTGGTATTGCTTTAGCTGTATAATGCTAAAAATGTTAATCCTCAGTTCTTGACATGCAAAGGTTTTTGTAATGTGAAGTTTTCCCCTGCCGTATTAGGTGTTCAGAGAAGCACCCAACAGAGTGAGAGAACTGGAGGCCCATGTTCATCAGCTTCATCTGGTGCCACAGACAATGCCACCTGGTGAGCTCTGAGAAGAGAATGTGTTTCTCTTATGGGACAGTTTTCAGTATTCTTTGTCATCTCATTTTTTGATCTTTAAGGCCATGAACGTTTTAGATTGTGTTTCTGTTGAAGGGCATGGCACTGAGTCACTAAGACCATGCGTCCAAATGTATTGAAAGGAAATAGGCTTCTAATACATTTTATGAACAAAAGAAAGTACATCAAAATTAACAGAAATTAATTCCCTTCACCATTTGAAGTTCTGTACTGACGTATTCTTCCATCAGTATGATTCAGAGGATCAACAGCTAAATGCTTGCTTCTGACTCAGAAGCATTTTTTTCACTGCCAAAAAATGTTTGAATTTGTTCCTTCCTGGAACTTAATCAGATGGTAAACTGGGATCAGCTGCAGGTTGTGACTTTTCCTGTGGGTGACAGCTTAACGATGTGTAGATTTTGCCCACACATTATTTGAATGTTCCTAAACTGCCTGGGTATTGGGATTGGCAGTGAATTTCTCACACCTCACCAGATCTGTCAGTGATGAGTATGTCACCAACATTTTCACATCATTCTGGACCAGGAAGGCAGTAATCCAGATGATGTTTGGAACTGAAGGCTAACCTTTTAAGGTTTTTAACTTCTTTAGATGGGGATGGAGAAAAAATACAGAGGATATTCTTAAAATTGCAAGAATTGGTATTTTGTTGTTTGTTTTTCCAACTGCAAATAAATTCAAGTACTATACTAAGTGCGATTTGAAATACCAAGTGAATTGTGTTGTCTTGTTTAGGTTACCCTGTTCTCCAAAAGATGGTGCTAGTGTCCTCTGCCTCTGAAAATGTTGCTCAAACTCAGCAGGCTTTGGAAATTTCTGCACCTGCTGATCTGGATAAAACTACAACAGAACTGGCTGACTGGTTGGCACTGATAGACCAGATGCTCAAGTCCAACATAGTTACTGTGGGAAATGCTGAAGAAATCAATCGGACAATTGCACGCATGAAAGTATGTGGTGCCATGAAGTGTTGTGTTGAAATCCTGAATATATTTTGAGTCCCTACTTTATTTTCTGGTGGAAAAAGATAGAATTTGGTTTAGATGTGGATGATTTCTCTGCTTGTCTTGAAAGGCTTTGAGCCTTTGTGAGTATTATGAATGAATATTCGCAAAGACCTGAGCGCTTTGCATATGTTTGATGGAACATGCATAAAGTGCTCGCCTTCACTCCTTACCCTACCCAACCCTGCTTGAAACTTATATTGGAACAGAAGAATTTGGGGCATCCTTCCCATTAAGGATCCTCAGCAGCAATGAATGGTTTGTGTCCAGTTCCAACTGAACCTTCTCCATCGCAAGCTGATGAGGACTGGCAACTCTGAAGCACTGCTGTTGCTCAATGAACAGGATGAACAATGCTGTGTTTGCCCTCGTCCTGCTGTTTGATTAATGGTGCTCCCATTTAGGAGAGCCTCTTCTTTAACACATTGCTTCTGAATTTGTTCTGTGTTTGATGGTTAAGTGCTATAGTATAATGCCTTTCTGTAACCCGATGCCCTACTTTTTTTGAAGTCAACGCTGATAAGTGATTCCTGGGTGTTCATTTATATGTGTGTTGTGTTCTGTTGTGTCTAGCACATGACATACAGTGCAGATTACCAGAACACGTTCACCTTCCACAAAACATGATTCTTATCTACAAATAGGTGTAGTGCATTCAACTAGAAATAATGAAATTCAATTAATGTAGGTTAATTGCCTTGCTCAATAATTGTTAAACATTGGGATCCAGCCTTAGGCAGCCTGTGATTGTTTAAAGAGAGATGTGAATATCTACACTGGCATTTTAAATTGCACTGGCTGAAGTTAAAAGGGAAGTGATTACACATATTTATGTTGACATTTTCCTTGCTTGTGATATTAGCAACATAGTGAAGTAAAAGCAAGCAGTAAGTAACAGCTTTAGGGTACTTGTGTGTGTGTTTTAAACATAACCTTCAGTGGTCAAATTAATTGTCAAACCCTTTGCTGCAATAATACATGTAATGCAATTTCATGGGATTGATCTCTCAGGTCCTTTCAGCTGCCTGTCTTTGGACACACAAACTTATTATGACTATAATGGCTCATTGTAGAGATTTCAGTCTCAGTTGCTTGTTATGAGGAAAAGGCTTGTTAATATGATACTCATGCAGGTAAAAATGGAATTTTCTTGCGAAAATAGTACTGAATATATAGTGTGTGAAGTCCTAAGGACCAAAATAAAATACTGCAAATGCCCAAACCCTGCCCCTCACCCTTGGAGCAGATAAATATAGGTAATATGTCCTGATACCCTGAGATGTTACAGAATGCATGAGAGACTGCGAAGTTAAGCCCAGCACAACAATATGATTTTTACCAGCTTTATTTTCTCATCTTCTCATGTCTCATCTCTGTATAGATACTGCAAAAAAGTTGAGCCTTTAATTTAATATGTTGATCATATTGGTTAGTACAGAAGTAGTGAGAACATTTCTGCCTTTAAAATGGCTTCATAATACGTTGATTAAGAAGTTACTAACTTGATAATCTTCTGTAATATAAATATGAATATTCTTGACTTTCCCCCATGGTTTATTCTTTATTTAAATCTCAGAGAGTAACACATTTTAATCCTGGCTCTTAACAGATAACAAAAGAAGACTTAGAACATCGGCACCCCCGTCTGGATTTCGTTTTTACCTTGGCTCAGAATCTGAAAAACAAAACATCAAGTTCTGACGTTAGGACAGCAATCACAGAGAAACGTATGTTCCCAGTGGACAGAAGTGTGAGGAGATGGGTACAAATGCGCAATAGTTACGCTAGAGCAGGCACCCCGAAACTCGACTCTCCAGATGTTTTGGGACTACAACTCCCACCATCCCTAGCTAGCAGGGATGGTCAGGGATGATGGGAACTGTAGTCTGAAAACATCTGGAGGGCCGAGTTTGGGGATCCCTGCGCTAGGGGAAAGGCAACCAATTTTTATTGACAGTGACTACTGAAGGGATGCGGGGGCCAGATCTTGCAATGGCCTGGGTGGAGATTTACATAAACTGGCAAGTCATGGTTGGAGCCAGGATGGAATATGGAGGAGACTTGAAATGTTACCTCATATCAGAGTCCAGCATAGAGAAAACAAACTATATGTGGGAGTGGTGGGAGTTTCATTGCCTCTTTATACATTTGAACTAATATTGGCCTGGAGGAGGAGGGACATTTAGTGGCAATTATGAATATGCATTTATGCTTGTAGCATAAATGTGTGTGTTTGAGAGAGAGTGTGTCTAGCAAAGGGAACAGGGCCGTCTTAAGGGTATCCAGCGCCGTGGTGCAAAATCCCTCCAGTACGCCCCCCCCCCGCTTGCTAGGCGCCGTTGGAAGGGCAGCTAGCATGCCTGCTGTTGCGAGGGGGGGGGATGGCAGGAACAGCGCACCGAAAGGAGCCCTTTCAGGTGCTGCTCCCGCCGCCCCCCTTGCCTGGGCAGGCTTGCTAGGCGCCGTTGGAATGACAGCTAGCACCGCGCCACTAAGCCAAATGGAAAGGACGGCCCTGAAAGGGAATCCATGTGTAGAAATGAACCTGTCCTTCTGTGAAGATGAATGGGTTAGTTTGTGAGAGCTGTGCGTAACAGCTTCCCAAGGGCTCAGGTTTGGCTTTAGAGATTTTGGGATAGTTACTCTGAGTAACAGAAAGATTGAGGATAATGTGATAGCCATAAAATGCTTTTTGTTTGGTTACATGTTCCTCCTTTGTCTTTTTCAGTGGAGAAAGTTAAGAACCAATGGGATAGTACACAACATGGGGTAGAAGTACGTCAGCAGCAGTTAAAACGTATGCTTTCTGACAGCATGAAGTGGGATGACCAGAAGCAAGAAATGGAAAAGCTAATTGGACAATATGAGATCCACCTGCATGCCCTTCTGCAGTCTCCTAAAGAGAAGCTCACCAAGCAGATTTCTGAAAACAAAGTAAGTTAAAATGTGCTTTCTAATTTGATTCTCTGAATGGTTTATGAGTCTATCTTGGACCTGTCTTATTCACATGCCCAGAAAAATATATTTGATAATTGACAATTTACATTTTGTAGACGAAAAATTGCTTTCTTTAAATTCAAAATGCTTGTTGAAAGTTAGTTGTTTCTGCAGCTACTTTTTGAAAGAAGTTGCCTTTGAGAATGACATTATCATTTATTAAATTTGTATCTTATCCTTTCTCCTGAAGGACATTGTAAAGGCTAATAAACCTATTCTAAAGATTGGAAGCCTTTGTTATAAAGTAGAGCTTCAGAATGCACATAAAACTGAATACTCCCCAGCATATAGGAAGCTGCATTATTCTGAGTTAGACCATTGGTCCATACAGCTCAGTACTATCAATCCTGACTAGCAAAACATTTGCTTTACACAGGAACACACATGCACATTTTACTCATCCCTTCTCCCTGATTTAGTCATACCTATGCCGAGGATCACTTGATCATTCTGGCTGGGATCCATCAGTCCCCTTGCCTTCCATCTTTAATCCACTGGAGTGTAAAATTAGCCCGTCCACTTGTAAAACCTTTTCAAATCTAGTAACACCCGCATTCAAAAATGTTTTGTAAAGTGTCAATTAAAAAACACATAAGATCCATGCTGGATCTTTCTGAAGGTCCATCTAGACCTCCATGCGGTTCTCATAGATTCCTATGGGACAAGCAGGACAGGTGCCCAACAGCATTTGACCCACTTGTGATTCCCAGCAACTGGCATTCAGAGGCTTACTGCTTTTGGCAATCAAGACTAGCAGCTGCTGATAGCCTCAGCTAAGAAACAGGTGAAAAACCTGCTTATTTTTAATGGTACAACATAATCTCCATCACTAATTCCAGGTTTATGTCTGTTTCATGCTTTTGTGTATTGCCATAAATGTTATTACAGAGAATGGAACTTTAAACTTGCAAATAAATACACCACAAATAAATGTCAGCAATGTTACAAGGAACATGAAGGGCTAAAAATAAGTATTTATGGATATATTTCATTTGTTCTATTATAGATGACCATGCATAATGTTTCACCTGCATTTTTATTTGGAAAACAAATGATTTAAACATCCTTCGTGTTTTGTTGTTGTTGGAGGCAAATCTGCATATTATTTATGATGGTTTAAGCGGGCATAAAATTCAGACCACAGTTTCTCTATAAAATATAATCTCATTTGTACTTTGCTGCGACTAATCTTAGGTTTGGAACAGCATAGCTCTCCAATTACTTTTTAAGGCTAGACAGCAAATATGTGGAAAGTTTAGTAGTTGAGGATTTGCAAGAATGTTTCAGGAGAGCCTTTTAAATGATTGATTCACCCATAGATCCTCGCTATTTTTAAAATGTGGCCCTTCATCTTTGTCCTTCCTACCTTTGGTTATGAACCCCCTGGGCAGGGATGTTTCTGCTTAGAACACATTTGATGCTAAATGCATGGTATATAGTGACACTAGTAAATGCTCTTTAAAATGACTCTGATGTTAAAGTCCATTCTCTGTTGCTAGGGAAAGCAGTTTACTCATGTTACAGTTCCTTCCTTTAGCTAGCAGCCAGGACTGGAAGAAAATGAACATTTTGCCCCTTCAGCCCAAAATAGATTCTGTCTGGCAAGCAGGAGGTTGGGTTGCTGCAGGGCACCACATCAGCCTCCAGTAATCCCCTCCTCAACTCTTCTTATAACCCAAAAGAACTAGAGTCATTAGGGGAGAAACATCAGCCCTGCATCACAACTCATTACAGAATACAGCAAAGGTCATTGATGAAGTAGCCATTATGACGAGCAAGCAATAAACAATTGGACCCAGTACATTTTCCCAATATGGCATTGAGAGTAACTCCACATCTTTGCCATGCACTGGAATGAAAGTTCACTTAAAGCCATTTAATCATCTCTACTTTGGAAGCCTGTAAGCACAACAGCACTCTTCCACTTGTGTTCCTCTGCAAGTGGTATTTAGAGGAATACTGCCTCTGATATTGGATTTAGTACACAGTCATCCTAGCTAGTAGCCACTAATAGCCTTAGCATCCATGAATTTGTCTAAAGCCCCTTTAAAGCCTTCCACATTGGTGGCTATCACTACATATTGTGGTAGTAAATGCCACTATTTCAACTATGCGCTGTATGAAGAAAACATGTTCCCCATCTGCCCTGAATCTTCCAACATTCAGCTTCAATGGATGACCCCATGTTAAAGTATTAAGAGAAAGGGAGTAAAGAGTCTCCCTATATACTTTCAACATACCACACAAAATTTTAAATATCTCTATTATGGCCCCTTCATATTCACTTTATTGACCGGAATTTTTATTTGTGTTGTGGGGAAAGGAGTGATTTACAAATTTAACTAAAAAGTGTAGTCAGAGTTTGAGAAACCATATTTGGTTTTCAGTTTTACTCTTGCTTTTTCTTAACTACTCTGAATTTGCTGCTTAGATGTTACTACAGGATCTAGATACAGGGGATACCAAGATGAATCAATTCAATGATCTATCAAACAAACTTCTTCAAGACTACAGTAGTGATGACACAAGGAAAGTGAAGGAAATAATGGATCACTTGAATACCTCATGGATCAACTTGAAACAAAGGTATGTGCAAACAAACGTGTGCCTCAGATTCATATTCTATTAATTACCGGTAATCTAAATTGGGGGTTTTCTTACCAAGTGTATCTAAATCAAGGGGGAACTCTAAACTGTTCCTTTGTGGCAGCACAAGCCAAATGAAGCTGGTCAGATTCCCCCCCCCCCCAGCATGGATTCAGGTGTAGCCAGGTCTTTAAAGTTCCCAAGAGATTTGTTTAATAAATATGGGCTCTTGGGAAGGTGCCTGTATTTGGAAAATATAAGGTGGTATCATTAACTACTTTTCTAATCAGCATTTCCAGCACTGATTGAGAGGAGTGCTCCATCAATACTGTCCACCTCTTCCTTGTCTATGCTATGTTGTCAACTGTCTTGTGCTTTTAGATTTTCTTGACATCCCTATCGCCAAGGGTACACAAAACCTACTGAAAGTGAAAGCAGTGCTTCCTGAATATGGAAACATTTTCAATTCCTTCTTGTTCTTGAAGTCATTTCTGGAAAATGGTTGAAAGAAAAGTGCTTTTTGATGTTTCTAAAAATGTGAGCATGCATCTCATTTGGTTCATCCCCAAGTACTGTAGTGCCAGGAAATAACAGATTTCATTATGGAAAGACCTTGAGTAGAGAAACAGCTATCTGTGTCTCCTTCAATGTAACTAGAACACATCATTGTCTAGCAGCACTCTGCCTGACCTAGTCAGGTAGTGGTCAAAGAAAAAGATTATGCATGTGCAACATACTTGGACATCCCTATATCCACAGGCTAGAGCAAGGGTAGGGAAATTGATCTGGCCAGTGGGCTTGATCATTATTTCCGCCATCTCTTGCAGGCCAAGTTTGACCTGACTCTTTTGTCCATATGGGTCTTGCTGAGTGCTTTGCAAAGTGCTCCACAACAGAGCAAGCAAGACAAAGCAATCAACCAGCTGATCATCAGTGCCTGCAAATGGACTTTTGGATGAGTCAGATGTTTCTTTAGCTGCCCCATGCCTAAGGTCAGGGGTTGGCAATGCTTACCGGCCATGGGCTGGATCACTCCCACGGAGATAATGTGTGGGCCAGACCAGCGCAGCGTGACACTGGAAATAGCTTCTGCGCATGTCCAGACGCCGGAAATCGTGCCTGCACAGAAGCGATTTTCAACATCTGGGCATGCGCAGAAGTGATTTCCGGCACCGCTCGGCGAGTCCCCGCACTGTGCTGCGCCGGTTTAGCACAGTGCGTGGGGGGCTCACCGAGCAGGCGGCTCAGTTTGGGTGTGGCTCGTGGCCGGTAAATCAGTCTTCATGGGCCGCACGTTGCTGACCCCTGCCTAAGGTCATATATGGCATCAGCTGTAGAGCAAGTGGGCATAGCTTGGCGGAAATGGCCTTCCGGGCCAAATTTGTCCTGGCAGACCAGATTAGGTCCACGAGCCAAAAGTTCAGCACCCCTGAGCTAGAGTCTTCACAAGCAGTAACATTGTAAAAGCAGACTGTTGCCTCATGGATGTACCTCACCCTCTCAAATAAAGCCTTCTGTCCTCTGTAGGGAGTCCTGGATTACACTTTGAGAAAATATCCCTCAACTTCAGTTTTTAGTGTTTTAAGCCACAGAAGCTCCCTGTCTGATTCTGAAAGGAATAGAGTTAATGATTTTTCCCATTTGAAAATAAACTTCTTGCAGCTGAGTCACAATTCCTCCTTTGTATAATAGTATGTTTTCTGCCTCCAGCTATCATTCTCTTCGTTACCTTGAACACTTTTATTTTAACCTAAAAAAAAGTTTCCTCTAGAGATGTGAAGATGGTTTGTTTATATGTCGCCTTTTTCATCATTCTGCATAATTTCATCAGTCCTGTCACTTTCACTGTGTTAAGACCCAAGAGTCCCTTCTTTTCTAGATTTCCCTTTATCCTCTGTTAAACATTTGTGGTTTCTGTACATCAACTCTCAGGCAGGTTGAGTAAAATTATTTGACTTTATGTATACGTTATAAAATATCATAGACTTGAAAAAATTGTCTTTCAAATAATAAAATGTTTATACTTCATGGTGCTGGAGAATGAAAATATAGTACTGTATGCTCATTCTTAAGGTGCTCAATATGCATTGCAAAGTATTGATAGTTGCAACATTTCTGAAATAAAATACTGTAACTTTGCAGGTAATGTTAGGGTGGTATATGGCTACTTTGTTTTGGCATGAAGATTTGAAGGGTAAAAAATTGGCCAATAATTTTAAGGTAAATTATGGAGGAATTTGTATTGGGACTTGATAGGAACAGTGCGATCTTATTGTAAATGAAGCCAAGTGGTGAAACAGGCTTTGAAGGCAAAAGTGAACAAGCAGCTATTTAAAAGAAGCTTGGATAGATTGTTTTATCCTGAAAATGTGGTGGATGAGGAAACCAACGTTTAGAAATCTGTTTAAATACTTCAAACCATGAAGCAGGTAAACATGCTGGAACTTATCTATGTGTATGTAGCAAAATGTATATACTGCTTGATTGTAGCAAAACCTCTGCTTGCAAGAAATATTAAAATTATCAGAAAAAACAGTTAAAAGCAATTAAAATGGATAATTAAAATTAACAGCAAGGAAAAGAAAGATGTAACAACACCTGGGAGTAAAGGACTGCTAAAAATAATAGAGAATTTCAGCATTTCTCTAACTGAAACTTCTTTAAAACCAACATGTCCCTGCTTGTTATATTAATTCAGACCACTGGTATTGAAGAAATTGCCCTCTCAAATTTGAGCTGCTGTATAAATTAGATATGCTACACAGTGGGCAATAATTGTTTATACTTCAGGGTTGAAACTGGGTAATCTGTCAGTATCTCTGTAACCTGGATGAATAAATTGCATTCTTTGCCCCTAGTCTGACTCAGATATTATTTCTTGAATTTAGTCTAGACTTTTTTTAAAAAAAATCTTCTTTCATGTTTTAAAACCCCCTAAAAGTGATTTTAAAAATAGGACATCCTCGCTGCAGCTTTAAAACCACTGTTTCAATCATGCGTGTGCTCATCTATACCACCACACCCCTCTATTATGATAATCAGCAAAGTTATTCTTTGGACTTTTTGGAGTTCTGTAAAGCTACAGGAAATATGAAGTTAGATTTACCTTTTAACTTCATTGGCCCTTTAACTTCTTGTTGTTAGCTTTATCGTTGATTCAAACGTTATGCGGGTTTGGTCTTCCTGTTACCTGACAATTCTTTTTCTTTATCTTCTTGAAGTGCTAATGTTCTTTAAATTAACTATAGGACTATGCAGGGAACAGATTTTGGACTCAAGACTGAAAAACACATTGAACAGTACTAAAGAAAGGGAATTTCAATGTTACCTCTGTCCAGCAGCTGGGGATTAACAGAAGATGGTTCTTTCCTACTGTGCTCATTTATGTGTTCCTAGATGCACCTGGCTGGCCAATGTTCTGGACTAAATGGATCTTTCCTCTGATCCAGCAAGTCACCTGATACATTCACAGGATCATGTGGTTCATAGCATCTTTACTTCCTTCTTAGCTTTTGTTTTTCTGCCTTGGCAGCATCCCTAGACTATATTCCAAAAACAGCACAATCCTACTGCATGATCTTAAATATACTTACATGAAATTGGATTTATTCTTAGTTAAGGGTGCACAGGATTGCATCCTTGTCTACTTTAATGAAGAAATATCTCCACTTTATCTCTTTATTGCCAGACAGAGGGCCTTCTCGGTAGCAACACCCACCCTGTGGAACGCCCTTTCATCAGATGTCAAGGAAATAAGCAGCTATCCTAATTTTAAAAGACATCTGAAGGCAGCCCTGTTTAGGGAAGCTTTTAATATTTAATGCTGTACAGTGGTACCTCACAAGACGAAATTAATCCGTTCCACGAGTCATTTCATATCGTGATATTTCGTCTTGTGAAGCACGGTCTCCCATAGGAATGCATTGAAATTTAATTAATGCATTCCTATGTGCAAAAAAAAGCGCAAAAAAGGTACCAACTCACTTGCCACGGCCGGAAGTTTTAAAGGCTCCCTCCCTCCTCCCCCAGCACCCGTTCGTGCGCAGGCTGTCTGTCTGTCTGGTTGGCCTCTCCTGTTTGCGCGCAGCTCTCCCGTGCACGGCGGCTTAAGGTGAGAGTGAGGGGGGATCCGGCTGCTGCTCGGCTGCCGGCGGTCATTTCGGTGCGCCGCCGCCAATCGGCATGTCCCTGTGGAAGCCGGGCGATGGCGGCGGCGGAAGCGCGAGGCGGGCTCCCCGGAGGAGGCGTGGTCTGACTTTCTTCTCGAGGTGCCCTGCTTCGTCTTTCGAAGTTTCCTATGGCACAGCCATAGAAAACTTCGTCTAGCGAGTCTGCCAAAAAAAATCGCAAAACATTTTCGTCTTGTGATTTTTTTTCGTGCTGCGAGGCATTCGTCTAGCGAGGTACCACTGTATTGTTTTAATATTCAATTGGGAGCGACCCAGAGTGGCTGGGGAGACTCAGCCAGATAGGCGGGGTATAAATATATTATTATTATTATTATTTATTGCACACATGCTTCTTGATAGTATTCAGGTAGATTAGTTAATGCACCACAGGAAGAAATCCAGCAGGTGAAGCTCTCATGACCAAGGGGCATTTGCAAGGGCATTTAGTGGAGGAGTTTGAGGGGTCAGGCCAGAGTGCTGTCTCATGGTGTATATAGGACCAATAGACATGGATGTGTGTATGTGTGCTCATAGTTCATCTACCATTGCCTTTCACACATCAATACTTCAGAGGTTTGTTAAACTGCAGGTTCCAATTTTGTCGGGACTGGAGAACTGTGGTTTAAGTGATCTCTACAAACCAGGTTACAAAACCATGGCTTAATCCTGCTCCATAATATACTACATGGATTATTTCAGAATTTAAAACAGGAGAGCATAAATAAGCATTCCAAGACATTAGCAGTTGTTGATCTTAATGATAATCATTTCATGGAAATCACCCATCATCTGAATATCTGCCCATATTTTTACCAAACATTTCTCATTTAGGCAGAGCTGTTTTACAATTTGTTCTTGGAACTAATTTCACAGTTATTTAGATCTGGATCTGTGAGAAGTAGTAACTATCACATGGACTGTTGCATCAGTTTATTATTTTATGCTGCAGTTCACACAGGGTTTTATGTAGGAGATCATCTGGAGGGGCACAGTTGGTGGCCCCCTGTATCTCAGAAGCCCTGCTGGCCCCAACTAGATGTCAGGCATTTAGTGTGTCTGGTCTCATGCTCTGGAATACTCTTCCAACAGAGATTCAGCAGGTGTCCTCACTGCTAACCTTCAGATGTCTCTTTAAGGTTTTTAATGTCTCTTCAGTTGTTTAATTTCCCTTTTTAGACAAACCGGTCATTCTTGGGCTTTTTTTATATTGTGTTTTTTTATGTTGTGAATCTCTTTGATATTTTATGTGAGTGGGTGGTGTGGGTGCATGTGTGAGTGAGTGTGTGTATTCTCTCTCTCTCTCTCTCTCTCTCTCTCTCTCTCTCACACACACACACACACACACACACACACACACACACACACACACACACCATAGGTATGGTCCATACTGGCACAGGTCCCACTTCACCTTATATGGTGGCTCCACACATTGGTGGCTCCACACATTAGGAATCACAAGAAAATAGCTTACTGCAGAACAATAATTATATTAAGATGCTTTGGTAGGAAATCGGGATATGTATTTTTTGCTAAATGCTGAAAAGATCTTGTGGAAAGTAACTACAATTTTGTTGGAGCACTCCAGCATAAACTTTAATTTGTGGAAGTATGTGGATTCTGCTGTCGGTAGCTGCACACACTAAATCCTCTGGATATTAATGTTCTGTGATGGTATAATTCTTCCATATAGAAAGTATTTTGTGTTGGCTCAAAACTGAACATGGGGAAAATACCTTGATTATTATTTCTAGAGGTCCTAACCCCCATGCATTTATCCTTTAAAAATGAGCAAAGTTGTAGCTGCCTTAAAAAAAGTTCTTAACTTTATTTTAAACATATAATTGAAATGTGATCTATTCATTCTTTGTGTTTCTAAATAAAAAATTCAACCATTGCACCAGCAATCACCAATACTTATTATTCAGTGATATATTACTTGAAGTAGATATTTGGAGAGGATGCTTTTGGTACTGTAGCTCTGCAATTTGGCACTTGCTTATTGCAGATTTTTTTTGGCAGCCTACCAATAGATTATCACCAAAGCAATCTTCAAAAATTAAATCCTGTGAGTTGATCATGTTGCCTGAATTCATTTTGGTTTGGAAAGATGAAGGTCAGACAAGGTCAAAAGTGTCCCAAATGTTTACAGATTATTGAGGTGTGTAATAGAAGACCAAGTGCAACATGAAAAAAACCTCTCAAATAAATTATGATTCTATTAAAGGAGTAGTTGCATTCTCCCAAGTAAGTGATAAAATAAAGAACATCTGTTCCACTTTTTAACAGCATTGTGGTCTGTACACTTTAGGGAGTTGTTTTCACTCATTGCGAAAAACTATTTGCTTGCTTCACAACCTCCTGAAGGTGTACAGTTAAGTTCCTCACACTTGCAACATTGCAATATGGTTACAGCAAGAAGAGGAGTGTTTAGTATATTGAATTATTTTCATAAATTGTAGCATCTTGCAAGAAAATGAATACGGATAGAAATTATGGAACTTGTGGCATAATGCACCAAGACAAATGCGCACCAACTGCTCTGTCTTAGATTCAGTGATTACTTTTTGCAGTTTTTCTGAGGTCAGTGTTATTTTTCTTCCCTACAGAACATCTAATAGGCAGAATGCTTTGGAGGCTGAACTGAAGGCAGTGCATGCCTTGCTCAAAGACCTTGAAAGTTTCCTCAAGTGGATACAAGAAGCAGAAACTACAGTTAACGTGCTTGCAGACGCGTCACAACGAGAACGTGCTGTTCAGGACAGTGCTTCTAGAAGAGAACTGAAAAAGCAGATAGAGGTAAGAGCATGACAGGCTTGTGTGTGTTAGTTAAAGTAGTTACCGGTAACTTGCCTTTATGTTTAAAATGCTAAAGCCAGATTGCAATAAAGAAAAACAACAATAACATGCAATTAATAACGAGTGCAATGCTTGCTGAAGAATAAAGGCTGTTGCACAGTAATGGAAGGCCATCAGCTAAGATACCAAGATGAGCTGCTAAATTTGAGTGTGTATTTTAAAGAAAATTCCACAAAGTAAATGTTTTTTCCTCCATAAACCTTGTTTAATGAATCCGTACTTAAAAGTTACAGTGATTTTAATCAAGTATTCCCCCAAACCTCTAGCTCATTGGGCCTCTTCACAAGCATTTCTATATTTTCTAAGTAGGAATGCTGCAAATCAAGAATCAGCATATCATGAGGTCTTTCATATCTCACACCAGCCTAAATTTTGTCTCAAGAATTTCTCAGAGACACAAAGCTCCTATATGGACCACCTAAGCTTCCTTTCTTGTTCTCCCACTTCTTTTCATTGTCAGATAGGAAGGAATCAATAAGTAAATTTTGCTGATGGGAACTGCTATGAGGTGTCTCCCTTTCTTGTTACTTACTAGCAAGGAAGTATGATTGGTGGCAGGAAGGAAAACACCTTGTGACAGCCAACCGTTGCTGATCGAATGCCATTAATTCACATAGGAAAACCATAACCCAACCTAATTTTTAGACATAGGCTTTGAAGGAAAGGGATCATTTCAGCAATATGATTTTCCGCGATATAGAAAGAGATTTCAGCAAATTCATACTAAAAGAGCAAATGTCCATTTTTCTGAAGTCTTCTCTTGGTTTTGTTAGTATTCATTTTTTTTCAGTAAGAGTTGCCTGTTTTGTTTCTGGCTGTTCTGTGGATACATAATTATAATGTAGCTACCCTTTATCTATTAGCACCTATGGATTTCCCAGTTTATTCTTATATTTAGCCTCTGAGCTCTCTAACCTCAGCTAGTCTTAAACTCCAAACTACTGCTGACCACTGCTGTCTACTAAGGTGGATGATAGATGGTAAAGGAAGAGTGAGCAGCTAAGAATTGGCTTAGAAGTTTTGAATGCTGAAAATAAATTGCATGATGGTTTTTATAACTGTCTCAAAGTTGATAAAGGACAGATGAACTTCAAATACTGTTTGGAGAATGAATGGGGGGGTGTCTTTCAGTATAATATTATTACTAAACACATTTCTGATCTCATCACTGAGGTATTGGAAGGAAATGGGATCAGCCTTATTTGCTTGGCCACCGTGAGAGGAGAATGCTAGACTAGGTGGTCCATTTGCCTTATCTAGCAAGGCTCATTTTACATTCTTATGTTCTTATCTGTCCCCTTTTCTTTCTTGGAGGTTCTGTAAGAGCTATTTTCCTTTCTCGCTTCTACTTATATGCTTTATGATTGCTTAGTGGTATATTTGGGGAAACAAGGGCAAGTAGGTGTCCTCTTTTGAGGTTGTTGTACCCTTGACTTTAAAGCTTAGGAAGCTGAATAGCAAAGTTAAAACATGCAAAATTTCCTCTAAATTGTGAGGGGGAAATTTAATATACTTCCCTTATAATTATGGAATCGTTGTTTGCCCTTCTTGCATTATGCGACTCCTTCATAGTTATTTCCATCTTACCTGAATATTTTAATACATTTTCTACTTGAATAATTTCCCTCCATTATGTGCTATAATATAGTCTCTCCCAATGTAGAAATAAATGGGTTTAGTCATGTGCATGCAGTTTCGAGTTCATGGCAAACCCTTTTGATGGTCAACAAAGTTTGATTTGTTTTTAGTGAGAACTCGTTAATCATAAACGTGCAGAACTAACAATGCAAGCATTCCTTCAGAGCATTTGCAGCTAAAATTCAAGCACCTTTGCTCTGGGACTGCAAATGCAAAGGAAACAGCAACTGAAAAATGGAGGCACAACTGCTAGATCTCTAGCAAATTGTTGCCCCCCCCAAACTGTTTAGAAGTGGCAATGAACTGAATCATTTATTGAAGTGACCCTTCACTTGGCAGTGGTTACATACAGCCATTCCCCCTTCCCGCCCAATTCTATCTTCAGCCTTATCCTATGACTATAAACTCTCTTTTTCAAGATCACCAGAATGCACAACTAACTCAACTGGTTGCCTGGAGGTGTGATGCTTTTAGAGGTGTTAATGGAACAGTGCATGAACCTAGAGATTTTCCTTTATTATCCTTTGGATGCTCTAGCTCCAGCTTGAAGGTTGTATGTGCCAACATCCTCAGTGAAATTAAAAAGGGTTTCAAGTTGCACTTCTTAGACTGTGCAGTGTGCTACTGTCTGAATCATCACAAAGTTTTGCACTGTGCCTGCTCTTTTGAGAAGTTCGGCAGTACTTCTGATATTCGAAGGAAGGACAGGGGAAGTGGTTGGCTGCATAGTTAATAAAATGAAGCAGTGTAGTATGTCAGCAATGTAATTTTTGTTAGCTTGGCACTTCTTTCCCCAGCAAAAAAACCTTTGCCACAATCCTCCTTGGTGGTTATTTGTGCTGCTTCTTTAGACCTCTGTGTTAGGAAGCAATAGGAATATAGTTTTGTTTACTAGGGGGTATCTGTCCTGGAGAGCTTCAGCTGGAGATAACTTGTACATTGCAGTGCTAAGGGAGACGCTCAATTCAAATAAACCTAGAATCTCCTAGATTCACTTAATTTATCTTCACAGGGGAGAGAGAGAGAGAGAGAGAGAGAGAGAGAGAGAGAGAGAGAAGGTTCCTCTGAGGCCCACTCCCAGTTTCTCCCCAGGAACAATATACCATCTGAATTTTGGATAAGATAGACCTTAGTTTTATGTCGAACATCAAATACAAAGCAATTCTTATGTTTCTGTATTTGTACAAAACATTAAGCATTACAATAACAAGCAATTATAGGATCCACACTTTGTGCAAAGACAAAATGAGAACATACAGTACAGTATCTTATACTATTATCTGATTTGATCATATGCTGATAATTTCAGTGAAGGAATTTTCTGTTTAAAGTATGAGCTCATCTTGCACTTTTTAATCAAAATGTTTCATAGTAAAAGTGCCAGTATCAAACTGATGTGAATATAAGCATTACATGAACTCTAAAAAAATACAGATTACAGTGAATGTTAGTAAATTCTGCAAAGCTTGTTTCATGGCAGCCACTAAATTAAACTCAAGGACCTTTTAATTTTATTCTGGTATAATTTTGTGTAATGGATGAATTAAATGTTTGAGCTGGTAGGTTGCAGTTACTTTTTGTAGATTTTCACTTGTATCTAGTGATTTATTTCTTGTGATTTATTTTTTTGCTATTTCTTAGGTGTAGACTTTCAGCTTCTTGGGAGCAGTATGTAATCTATGTACTACAAAAATCATTTTGGTTTTAGTGCATTTATGGCCGGTTATGCACACAAGGGATCAGCCTTTCCCCAGACAAAGGTTGTTTACTGTGTTCTGCCCTGTCCTTATGACAAATACTAGAAAAACTTGACTGATTCTATTTATTTTCAGAACTTAGAGCTTTGCAATATATTTTTCTTGTCTTCCAAAGGAAAATCCATCAACTATAGTTATTTCTGTTCTATTGGCTATGACAAGGCTAACTTGGCTGGTTTGTCACTCACCTCACACACTGATCTTAACAATCTATGACTTCCTGAAATGTTTCCCACATCATCTTTGAGAGGTACACTTAATTTCCAGGTATTGAAGATAAGCCAAATGATATCTTCATCAAACAGAAAATATTAACAAGGCTAATATTGTGTATAGATTTCTCTTTCTGACTGTTATTTCAATTTGGATACTGGATCAGAACTCAAAAATTCCCTAAACTACTTTGTGTCATGAATTACTCCACACGGCAGTGGGAAACATGTATACTTGGATATTTTCACTGGCTAAAAAGTACGTGAAAAAAAGGACACGGTGTCTTTAACAAACGAAAAAAGGAAGAATTATGATATTTTGTATCATAAGGTTGTACAGATGTTATGTTTCAGAATATGTTGGTTTCCAGTTACTTAGAAGACATGCGAGCAAAACATGAAAATCTGTAATGTACTGCTGGCAGTCATCCTAGGGGTTAGTGTTGACCTGATTTGCTGCATGTGTCATAGCATTCAGCAGGAATTAGAATGAGGAAAAGGTGTCCAGTTGAATGAGAATAGTGAATATATTAGAGGCAGCATTTTAAAATATGTAATCGTTCAGGATTGCTGGCCTAAGACTAGGTACAGTTGAGGAAGATAGCCCTCAGGCACTATTATTGACAGCCTGGGGGGGGGGGAGTGGGAATCTTACTGAAAAGGTTGATCTTCTAAACCCAGAGAGTAAGCACCAAGGTCCAGTGTCTGAAGAATGTGTTAGAATTCTTTAAGATCCTTAAGATCTTAAAGAATCTTAAAGATAGGTCCTAAGATAAAGCTGTGGCACAGATATGGCTGGGAGAATTAATTTAAATATTCAAATACTTACAGAGTAGACCTGGAAGTTAGTAGAGGGATTATGGTAGGCTTGTCCAAAAAGCTCTCGTCATGTACTAGAAACAACATTCTACTTACCAAGGCAGGAACAGACATTGCATGGAGAATGAAAATATGTAACAAAAGAATCCTGGGAGACAGTATTACTTCAAGAATCACACTTTTAGGGAACAGCACAACCCCTAGTTTACCACAAAGTCCAAATAAGGGGTTTTGGTTTTGTTCCACTGAAACTAAAGTTAGTAAAGCTTAGCTTAACGCTGCAGTTTAAAGTGAAACAAAATATTAAAATGTAAATAAGTTTTAATGAGTTTTCCCCTCATTTTTTACTGTTTTGTTGTTTTGTTTTGTTGGCTGCTTATTGATTATTTTTCAGCTTATTCTTGGTATTTGAAGCTTTTAGAATTTTCATTGTTTAATTTTATAGTATGCTTTGCTTTTGCTTTATGTTTGCTACTAATATGTAAGTAGGAAAGAGATCTACAATTTTTTAAAATATGTAAGTGGCCTTCCTCCATATTCATAGAAAAAGTTAATTTTTAGTGCTACCAGTGTCCTAACTATGCAGTGTAACCAGTGGCAGAGGAAGAGGAGTGCGGGGGGGAGCGCACCGCCTCTGGCAGTGCGATCCCAGTGGGGTGCCATCATAGCTGCCCCCCGCCTGCGCTGGGTGCCACACCCCCACAGGTGGCGTGCCATGCCCCCAGGTAGTGTGCCACGCCCCCAGGACGCCTGCCATGCCCCTGTGGATGATGCGCCACATCTCCGGGACTCGCACCAGCCCTGCCCCTGCCTGCTCTCCAGCCCCCGGTGCTGTAGCATGAAGCTCTGCCACTGAGTGTAACAATCCATATATGAAAAGCAACCTAGCTTCCTTTGATCACATGTGGTGGAAACCTCAGCCTCATCTGTATAGCAACACAACTGTTGTCCACAGAGCTATCATTGGCAATTGCAGAGCTGCCACAAATAATGCAGACTGCACTGTTCTAATAACCATGGAAATTCTACCAAGGAGGGATTTTCTCTTTTAAATAAAGGGGGATTGAGAGAGCGTATGAAAATACTGTAATTACACCTTACATGACCTAGGCCCTGAAATATTTGAAAAACCGCCTCCTTCCCTGCAGACCTTTGGTGTTATGATCAGTAATGGGACCCTCTTGATGGTACCACCATCCTCAGAAGTTAAGTGGGTGGTGGCCCAGGAAAGGGCATTCTCTGTGGAAGCTCTCAGGTTGTGGAACTCACTCCCCAAAGAGTTGCATCTGACACCTTCATTGTATAGTTTCTGCCATATGCTGAAGATGCAACTCTTTGCCCTAGCCTTTGGCACTTGGGATATGTGTTTTCAGGACCCACCCTAATTCATGTGATTGTACTTGGTTTAAGCTATTTTTTATATTGAATTTTGAATTGTCTTCTTTGGAAGCTTAGGGTGATGATTAAGTTGAATGATAAGTTCTATTTAGGCCGAAGAATGCTTTCTGTAGAAAAAGAAAGGGTTTGTATGCTCATAATGATTTTTTGTGCCTGAGTAAGGTGAAGCTTCCCACTTGCACAAATGATGTATTTGCTTATTTTGGACAACTTATTTTCTTTCACTCTTTATGGGCTAGGGGGAGGAACTGAGGAGGGTTCAGCAGCCTCACCCACTGAACATGAACCAACTTACTGGGTCCTCCTCTGTAATAATAATAATAATAATAATAATAATAATAATAATAATTTAATTATTTATACCATGGCCATCTGGTTGGGTTTCCCCAGCCACCATATGTGGCTTCCAACACATATGAAAACATAATAAAACATCAAACATTAAAAACTTCCCTGAGCAGAGCTGCCTTCAGATTTCTTCTAAAATTCAGATAGTTGTTTATTTCCTTGACATCTGATGGGAGGGCGTTCCACAGGGAAGGCCCTCTGCCACACTTTCAAACCTGCTGTTGCAACTATCAGAGTTCAGAAATTGCTCTTTAAAAAGCTAGTCAAAATAGAGGGGGGGGGGAAATGTGAGATTCATAGAATGTTGCACTAGTAATGTCATTGAGTACTCAACTTAGAATCATAGAACTTCATATTTTAAAACCTTGCATTGATTTACAGAATGTGCACCAACCTTGCTAATAGGTAAATTTAGAAAAAGTTAGAAGTTGTAAGTTTTAGCTGCTAGAGGTGTAAAATTGTATCATTGGGAAAGCATGTAGGATCAAACAACTTCACTCAGTTAAATGTAGCCAATTCTGTTTTGTTTTGTTTTAACAATAAGTGCCTCATTTGTCTTTTCTATTTTGTTGCCTCAAGTTAGAATCTCACAGTAAGTAAATATTTGTTGGCTCTAGTCATGCACAGAAAAGGTTGCTTGCAGTATTTGGTGAAAACATTTGCTTTCCTGATTTCTGAGCCGTTGTAGGAGGATGGTAGCACTCTGTTCAGCACACAGGCAGAGAGGATGGCTCTTTAAGAGGAATCGAGGGATTACCAAGTAGTCCTGAAGTTGTGCTCCTTATGATTGGGAAGAAGACTTCTTAGATATGTTCTGCCCCCCCATCCGAAGTATTATGGGACTGCCCCAGTGCATGTCTGTCATTCCCCACCCCCCGCTTCTCCAATAACATGGGAATATTTAAAAAAAAATTACGTGGGTTGGCAGGAGTAGGTAGGAAGAAGGAAGAACCAACCAAATAGTCTCTCACATAGTTTCTGACACTTGAGAGCTTTGTTCTCATGAAATTGTTTTACTTCGTTGTTTCTACATTCCTACAGTATCAGAGTAGTGTTGGGATGGAGCAGGGGTAGCCCATGCATCAACCTCAAGACACACCAGGAATCACAAAACAGAGAAACCAGTAGGAGAACACTTCCAGGACATTCTATACAAGATCTCAAAGTAGCTGTCATATTACAAAAGAATTTCAGAAATAGACTGGAATGAGAAGTTGCTGAATTGCAACTTATTACCAAACTTAAAACCATGGAGAGACCTGGTCTGAATAGAGACATTTGATTCTTATCTCATGATACATGATTAAGCTATTTTTCGCCATCTTACCTCTTGCTTTTTCCTGTAATAATAATAATAATAATAATAATAATAATAATAATAATAATTTATTATTTATACCCTGCCCATCTGGCTGGGTTTCCCCAGCCACTCTGGGCGGCTTCCAACAGAAATATTAAAATACACTAATTTCTTAAAGATTAAAAGCTTCCCTAAACAGGGCTGCCTTCAGATGTCCTCTAAAAGTCTGGTAGTTATTTTTCTTTTTGACATCTGGTGGGAGGGCGTTCCACAGGGTGGGTGCCACTACCAAGAAGGCCCTCTGCCTGGTTCCCTGTAACTTGGCTTCTCGCAGCGAGGGAACCGCCAGAAGGCCCTCGGCACTGGACCTCAGTGTCCGGGCAGAGCGATGGAGGTGGAGACGCTCCTTCAGGTATACTGGACTGAGGCCGTTTAGCGCTTTAAATTGTGCTCGGAAACATACTGGGAATTGCAGTTGTTAACAGTCGTCAACAGGTTTACCACATCTATCAACCATTCACCCATTCCCACCACCCTTCTGAGTAATACCCCACCCCACCCTCTCATTATATATAAAGGTCTGGTGACTTCTGTTTCAGTGTATCTGAAGAAGTGTGCATGCACACAGAAGTTCATACCAATGATAAACTTAGTTGGCCTCTAAGGTGCTACTGGAAGGAATTTTTTATTTTGTTTTGACTACAGCAGACCAACACGGCTACCTCCCTGTCTCAAGATACTATTACACCCCCAACTCCTTTCAGCCCCAGTCAGGATAACCATTAGTGGGGGATGATGAGAAATGGAGAATTATAACATCTGGAGGGCACACCTTGGTTATCCTTGGGAATAGAGCCATTGTGGGTTGTGGTAACCATGCTACTTTCTTAGTATTAGGCCTTTTGTGATGTATGTTAGAATAATAGAATTGTAGGGTTGAAAGGGACCCAGAAGGTCATCTAATCCAGGCTTCCTCAACCTTGGCCCCCCAGATGTTTTTGGCCTACAACTCCCATGATCCCTAGCTAGCAGGACCAGTGGTCAGGGATGATGGGAACTGTAGTCTCAAAACATATGGAGGGCTGAGGTTGAGGAAGCCTGATCTAATCCAATGCCTTGCAGTGTAAGAAGATGCAGCTGTCCCATATGGGGGTTGAACCTGCAACCTTGGCACTATCATGCTCTAACCAACTGAGCTATCCAGGCCGTGTTGATGGCATGGAGTTTATTTCTAGCATAACTATTTAAGTATGATCCACTAGAGCCATGTTTCTGACACAGTATCTGACCTGGTGATCCTATTTATGATTGGGAAGGAGTTTTAATCTTGGGTTGTTTTCCTTGAAGTGTTCCACATCCTTTCCTTGCAGGGTGTGTCTAGGGTCATGTGCTTGAACCATCCTTGCTCTTCACATAACATTTTACAGTGCATGGGGTTTCTGCTTGTGGAATTATTTGATTCGCTCAGCCCTGGAGGTGGTTTGATATGTGAGCGGGACATTTGATCCATACGTTCTGTTTTTATTGATTGGTTAATGACATTTACAATGTCTCCCAATAACAGGCTTCTCTGGGCGGCTTACAAACAATAAAGCATTAATATCCAAGAATAATCACAGAACAGTAAACCAACTCTAGCATAGAATGTCAGCATAAAAATTCCAACAGCAAAGGCTTCAGCGTCATAGGGGGAAATATGCAGCACCACTAAAAGTATGTAGCATATCTAAAATTCAGTGAATTCTAAGGTTCACAATTATAAAACAAAAAATAAAAAGCCCCTCACATGGCATTAAAAAGCCACACCAGGTGAGCCTCTCTGTGGAGGGACCTGCCACATCATAAGATACATATTTAACAAAGAATATTTGTATGTTGCATATCCAACCTTTATTTCAGTGTTGAACTCAAGACAGCAGACACAGGGTCCCTAGGCTTTCTCCTGTCCAGCCACTGGCCGCCTGACCAGGCTCCCGTACTTGCTTTGCTTCAGAAGCACTGCAGCCTCATGTGACTCCAGCCTGTGCCTTGTTACACTTTGCCACGTTTGAAGTATGTTCTCACTGTTAGACCCACACAGATGCTGACAGCAAAAGAATAGCCTCATTATGAAGCATCTGTCTTAAACTAAGTTCCTTAAATGATGCAACTTCTCAGAGTTTGTTATCCAGGTCCAAAGCTTGTGAAGAATCCTGCCCAGGGGGAGGGAGCAGGAGGGTGAGTAATCAATAACTAAAATATTATCTTGCTAAAATCATACCTAGTTGCCTTATTCTTCAGATGGACCTATGAAGGAAAGGTTCTAATTGGAATTTTCACTATAATAGCATTGGTACTTCTACATGTAGAACGATTCCTTTCGGAGCTCTGGAAATGAATGAGCTTTAAGAGAATCTTCGCAGGATGGGTTTGCCCCCTGCAGGTCTTCCTTTTGTGCAAGATAATCTAGCTTTTGAGAGCTGTCGCTATGTGATTTATTAGCCTTTAACGTATGGCTGATATAATTAGGGCAGGTATCCCTCTGCTCTTCTCGTAAGATTTATAGCACACTGTATTATTCACTTGCTCCACAGCTCTGCCAGAGCTGCTTCCAGTGTGAGCGCGAGAGCATCTTTCTCCAGAGTCAGGGAAGGGACGCTGCTCTCTTTCTTCCTATGAGGCATATTCAAAAGGAGAACTGTTGTGATTATGTCTTCCCCAAGGAATTCTGCTTTGTTTCTGCAGCTCGGTGCTGTCAATTCATAAACCTTCGGTGGTATGTAGTTCACTCTCCCCATTTGGTAGCAGGCATTTTTCCCTGGATCTGCTGGGCAAATGCAGGCTTTGAGGATGCCGGCAAGCTTTTGTTTTTGTGTGTGTTTGGCTTTTTGAAAGAAGAGACACTTTAACACTATGCTAACTGCCTTTGCCGTTGAGTCTGTCACTCGGAAAAGCTGCCCTGGAAGCGAGCATGCTCAGAGAGCTGGCAAATCGTTGTCCAGTGACCAAGAGGAAATGATAGTTGGTCTTCATTTATAATGCAAATTTTGAGGTGTCTTCAGAAGTGTGGCAAACTTAAAATGATGGCGGTGGTGAGAACATCGCTGCAGAAAGTTGTGGTATTGTTGCATCGCTTGCAGAGAATGGCAGTTTCTTCCCCACGTTATCAGAAGCTTTGCAAGGTAAGTAAAAACTGGAAAGTAAAACTATTGCTTCTTTATTTCTTTCAAATTGGATGAATTTTTAATACATATATAGAAACACAAGTATGACTAGCAGGTTTAGTGTGGTTAGGCACTAGAAATATTTTTTGGGGAAATATTAATTATAGTTTCTGAAATGGATACTTTCCTGGTTTCATTATTTTTTGCCACAGTTGGGAAGATGCTGTTAGAAATGTTGCTTCTTATAAAAATCCGTTAAAAGGTTAGTGTAAGAGCTGTTCTGTACAGACCCTCAGTGTGTTTTAAAATATCAATCCGTATTTCAATGTACAAAAGTTTAAGGTAGCACCTGCTTTCTGCAGATCTGCAACCAGTGGAGCTTGTATTGTGTTACATTATTTTTTTCTATTGAAGAATTAAATAGGAAAACGGTAAAATGTCTATATTTCATAAAATGTATATGCTGCTTTTCCATTCAAAAGCCCAAGGTGGCCTAGTGCTCATGACAGTCATGTAAACATCTACTGCTATAAGTTGTTGCTCCACAGATTCTGTGTGGTTGCAGAACTTTTGCAGTAGTGGAACTGCTTGCAAGTGCTTGCTAATCTTTAACTTTGAGATACGAGGTGAAATCATTAAAGTTGGTTAACTTTCAAGGTAAGAGTCCCACTCTATAAGTCCATTCTTGAGCCATTTCTCATACAGCCAACCTAGCTAGAAAGGACAGAGTGGGAGCAGGAGGAAACACAAGGATTTATCTTCCAGTGGGTTGTTGGAGAACTGGTGGATGTCCTTTCATTACTTTGAATCAGCAGCAGCAGCAGCAACAACAACAACACACACATACACACAAAGAAAACAAGAGGGGGGAAAGGAAACAGTGATTATCATCAAAGCAGGAAACTGGCTGTGGCTGGTAGAACTTCTGATTTTTAATGCTACTGAATATTGCTGTTTTAGGAGTTAATTCATATTCTTTGCTTGAGTGTGAACTGATAAAAATTAAACAATACTGTTTGCATTTTCCATCATTTGTTATGAGGAGGTAACAAATCTCCTGGTTTCTTGGCTATCTTACATTTAGTCTTTTTTGCTTCCTTAAATTACATAGGAATGACTAGATTTCCAAAATATTTATAACTTTGTATAGATGCTTCAGAAGTCATGCTGTGAATTTGAAAATATCCAGCCTGTACAAGTACAAATTCTAAAGCATGACTATCTTAAGTATTTTTGTTTCGGCCAATTAAAAGAATAAATTACATAGCTGGCATTTGTTGCAGCTTTTGGGTGAAAAATAATCTTTTCTGGAAACTTGTCCAGAAGTGTGTAAGATGTTAATGCTGTGCATGAAATAAGATAGTGTGGTTGGGTTGTTTATAAGCTTATAGTTTTTTTTCCTTATCACATCAGTCTTGAGGCACAAGCAGAGAAGCCAACTTTGTAGTAGTACTAAGATACTAGAAGAAATTGGCCGAGTAGAACAGACGTCAGTAGCAATGCATTTATCTTACTAACTTAGCTCGTGAAGCAGCAGAAGGAAGTTTTATTTTATGAATGGGAATTGATGGTGTATTTATCATTCAGAAGTGTCTAAAAGCCTGGAATTATTGGATACATATTTTTTGTTCCAAACGATCATTTTCTAGGGAGAAAGAAATAGCATTTTAAATTATACACTGTGGTTTCAGTTGTCAATTGAAGTGTTCAAAGTTTGTTTATACTGCTCATTCAACTGTTGTTGGAAAATGTGCTACAATCCCAGCCTCTTCCACCAGGTGTCAATGTAAGGCAGTGATAAATGAGTGGCGAATGATAGAGCACAACAAAAATCTAATGTGCACTGCAAATTTTAAAGCAACTTTCAATGAAATAATGAACTGCACTATTATTCTACCATGCTCATTTCATTGGGGAAAGAAATAACTGAAAGAGTCTCAATATTCTTGTGCACAAAAAATCTTTATTCTTCTTGTTATAATCGTAATAATGCAACCCTGCAATTTGATCATTCTATGTACTAACTTGTATGCTAGGAATATGGTAAACATATCCGTAGCTGTATTAAGATTGATTTCAATAGTGTAATGCTAAATGACAGAATACTTAGCAACATAAGTACTTGTTTTATTCCTAGATTTAGGGGTAACATTATCCCCCCCCCCCAAAAAAAATGTTCACTTGGAGTTTGGGTGAGCAGTAAATTAAAGCTGTCTTAAAATGAAATTAATGGAAAATATCTTGTAAATAAGTTCAGAATATTGCTAATAAAGATAATATTAGAAGTGTATTGTAAGTCTGAATTCTACAATTAATTTATTGAGCTGGGCAGTAAAAGATAAAGTTCTAAAAATAGATTGTAAACAAAAGCCTGTCTGCTGTATTCTTTAAGATAGAGATGTGCAATCTTTAGCCTAATTTCAAAAGCCTTCTGCATACAATTAAGCCAGCCCTCTGGAAGAGTGTTCTGTCTCTCCACTGGGTGGGGGTGGGGGTGGGGTAGGGAACGGAATTGCACAAAGCTAAAAAACAGGTGTCCAACTCACTTTTGATTTTGGTCATGTCCTTCACTGGCTTCTGCTCCACTCAGTCATGTGACCCCTGACCCATTGCCCTGGATAAAGTTGCCCTTGACAGCAAACTGGTTGCCCACCCCCTGCTTTAAAGGCACAGCAGAATACATCTGGTAGGTTTTCCTAACACATTTATCATTCTGGGTTGGATCCAGTGGTGCCCCTCTATTCAAGGCCTTTGTTCTGTTGGAGGTTCCTACAAATGGCTACAGATGGGGAGGTGTCAGTATTTGCAATATTATTCTCCCCCTCCACACCCCTATACTACCTCTCATGCTGTTCTGGAGGGCCCGCAACTGTGCTAGTGGGATCATTGGACCTAACCCACCTTCAGTGTTGACATAACACAAGTAGGGACATGAATCACAATCCTTTGGCTATGCCCTTCCCATCAATTTCCCCTTCAGTTTCTGGGGGCACCCCAAACATCCGGAGTTATGGTGTCAGTCTTCTTGACGGAAACTGCAGGAATTTTCTCCAAATATTAGCTTGCCCCTTCCTGAGATGGTAGATTCTGCTTACAGGATGGGAGCAGCATCACTTGCTTGCTCGAGCCCCAGGGATCTATGTGGCATGCAGCAGTCTCTGCTCTTCATTCGCTTCCTAATATCTGCTCATGCAGCATGAATCTGCTGTGCTCAGGACTTGTCAGAAGCTCTTAGGACATAAAGAAACAAAGTGAAGCAGTGTGTGGGTAAAGATGGCTGGCACTTTTTCTTCATAGTCCATGAAATGTGAAGAGCATTGCACTTCCACTTGGTGTATTTGAGATCATCTACAAGCTTTCCAATTTGGCAGCCATGATTGAGTCTAAATTGGCTTGAAGCTTAGCAAAGTAGCATTTTTTTTTTAAAAAAAAGAATGACTGCTTCATGGAAAAAATTGAAAGAATACATCAAAACAATATAGAATACCACAACCTTTTAAATGGCTAACGTGGCTTGGGTTCCTAATAAGTAAAAATTTGGGTATACTCACCCTTCAAATCAAGAACTGCCTGGTCACTTTCAGCTAAGAAGACAAGTATAGCGAAGGCAGTTTGTGTTCAAAACACAGAAAATATTCTGCCAGAAAGTATTCATTTACAACACAACAAATGAAAAACTATTTAGAAAATGTATACATGGGAACATCTGAAAGTCTACTGGGTATGACATTTATCTCCAGTCCTGAAGTGACACATGATAACTTACATGACGTGCCAGGTTCCTTGGATGCGATGATAAATTATACAAATGCACTAAGCTATGTCTGGCTTTCAGATGAATGCTTTATACATATTTTTTTTGAAGAATAAATTTCAATTTCAGAAAGCTTTTTGTGGAAATTGATGAAAATATAAAAATAATGATGAGCGCAAAAGGAAATGTATGGTGCTATATGATTAATCCTTGCAGACGTGGAAGTTTCACAGATTCAGGGCAATTGAATTTAGAGATGAGGGGAAGAAAACGATTTTATCTGTATCAAATCCCATTGCCAATATTCCAGTACATTTGAGTATAACCTAAGAAGCAGAACCTGGGACATGGCAATTCATAAAAAATATTTCTTTAAAGTGTGCATTAAATTATATGGTGCAAAGTGCACGGTGAGGCCTGTTCCTGCCTCTTGAAGGGAGCAATAGCTGATTGGGACTGGTAAAGGAATATAGTTAGGGAAAGTACCAGAACTTTTAATCTTTTCCCTTCCCTTTACACTTTATGGACTTCAGCTGGCATGTGTTTTGAGGTAGCTAAACTTCAGGAGCTACTTTGAAGTGGTTCAAGTAGCTGCTGAAGGATAATGTGAGACAATAATAGGAGTTCAGTTAAAGATGTCAGGGAGCAAGGAGCTAAAATGATCTGTTGGAATTAGTGGCAATGAATAATGTTTGTTTTAAATGGGGATATAAGACAAGAATACTTAGATTACATAGAATCTAGTGGAGAGGACTCCGTTGTTCAGCTCCTAAGCATAAAAGCTTGGACAGTTTTAAGGAAAGGCAAAATAGACCGTGTCTATATTATCCTGTCTTCGTTTAGTCTTAGAAGATCTTTGCAACCCTCTCAACTATGAGCATTAGCTTCAGCGCCAGATTCAGAGTGGTGCAGGCAGTTACTCTGAGCAGGGTGTTGAGCTGAGGAGGCGACCCAAGACATACCTGTGGTTGGAGCTGGTGCAGCTTCAGTCATTGCATCCTTGGCTTCCTCCTCCTCCTCCAAGTAGACTGCTTTGAACTTCTCCTGCAGGGCCCACTGCTTCGTTCAGGGCACCACATTACCAAAGTCTACCCCGTATGGATGCTGAATAATATAACAGGATTGTAGAATCATAGATTTGGAAGGGACCCTGAGGATCCTCTAGATCCCTGCAATGCAGGGATCTCAACTAGATCATACATGACAGAAGGCCATCCAACCAGCTACAAATCCACCCCAACAGTGACCTCGCCCAGTCCCCATTTTATCAGTCATTCTTTTTTGAAAGTGCATTTTAGAAATATATATTAGAAGCAACCTCACATAGTGAGGGTGCAGAAAGGAAACTTTTCCAGTACTTAGCAACGATGTGTCCGTCTTAGATGCTTATGATTAAAATATTTTGCAGTTACAAAGCAGAATGCTGTTATATGTAAATAAAATGTAGCAATAGGGTTGTAATATCGCAACAGCGGTGTTAAATAACAAGTGGAGGATTAATGGGGAAAACTGTTTTCTTGAATCTCCCGTATTTCCTGGAATTAAATCAATACCTAATACATGAGTTTCTGCTATTTATTACTGCACAAGAATGCTGCTGATTTGACAGAAAACACCAAGGTTACTAACATTATAAACCCCATGTTGTAAATGGTCTACATTATTTACTTGCTTCAGAGGATGTCGGTAAGTCTTCACACACTTCTTTGATAGCTGCTCTTTTCTAATTCTTCATGTACCCGATAAAAGCTTACCTTGCAGATGGAAAAGTGCACAACACTCTCCTTCACTAGCTTGTCCTTCAATTTCATAAGGCTACATTCCATTCACCCCTGGTAACTTGTAATATATTTAGTTAACTCTCTTACCTTTGAGAGTAACACATTTCCTTTTCATAACACATCTCCCTAAGAAGGCAATTGTGGGTTTTAGGCTATGACTGATGGAAATGTATGAGAGTGAAAACTGAAACTGGTTGATAATATATTTTCAGACCTACCATTGATGTAGGATGTAGAAGTCACATAGAAATTGCTGATTCATAACTTTTGCAGCCCCAGTTTTTCCAATTTGTTCAAGGAAGAATTACCTTTGTTCATAGCAAACTTCAGATTTTGCTTTAGACTTTTATGTAGTAGATCTAGTAAAGCGCCTCTGGGTTTCTTACGACACATATAATAACAAATTTATCATTCTGTGAGGCTTCAAGCTGGTCATTTTTCTTCTGTTTTTTTAAAATCTGGTTTTAAATCCAATGCTAGACATATCCACTTGTAACCAGTCTTCCAAATATAGATTGGGAATAAACAGCAGCAAGCCTGTGACTCATGCACTCCCTTCTCCTTTTATCCCATGCACACAGTGAGCAAATTAGAAGCCTAAATTTTAAAGCAACTTTCAATGAAATAATGAACTGCACTATTATTCTACCATGCTCATTTCATTGGGGAAAGAAATAACTGAAAGAGTCTCAATATTCTTGTGCACAAAAAATCTTTATTCTTCTTGTTATAATCGTAATAATGCAACCCTGTAATTTGTTCATTCTATGTACTAACTTGTATGCTAGGAATATGGTAAACATATCCGTAGCTGTATTAAGATTTATTTCAATAGTGTAATGCCAAACCATTGTTTGCCTCAAACAAGAACCCATATCAAGGGTTGATTTTCATCTGAGAACCCTGTTTTTCAGGGTGAACATGTGCTGGTAATTAGGAGAGCTGCTTTAAAGGTAAAATAAGTTTTTAATCTTCTCACCTAATGTACATGGGGAGGAGAGGAGCAGGTGTGCTATGTTGAGACTTATTACTGCTCATCTTTGCACAAAACCCAACACAAACCATGGGTTGTTATGTATCCAGTGGCCATGTTTGTTTTAATGCTAAACAATGGTTTAGTGCTATGTGAAACAAGTTCAGTCTCTAAGCTGGGGTGACCTTCTCTCTCCTCCAGTCATAAGGCAGGGAGAAGGAGTTTGGAAGCTTTCCCTTTCCCCTAACCATACCTGCTTGTTGTATACATTCTGGAAATGTGGTTTATCAGAAACTATGGTCAGTTCCACAAGTCACAGTTTGAAAACATAATGGGATTGTTTTGAAATGAACCATAGTTAGTGATAAGCCAAAGTCCTCAGTTCAGATACATCAATGATCTGTGGTTAAGGGAAAGGGAAAACTTTCAAATTGCACCTCCAGGAGGAGAGAGGAGAAAACCACATGAGGCCTCGAGCAGGCAAGGTTCCACTCCTATAGCACTAAACCACGATTTACACAGGGTTGAGGGACCTGTGGCCCTCTGGACGCACCAGGATTGCAATTTCCACTATCCAGCACTTTTGGCTATGCCGTCTAAGGCTGCTAGGAGTTGGATTCCAGCAGTGTTTATTTATGAAAAAGGTTTATGTAAAAGTTTTCTAATATCCAGGGGACACAAAGAGGAACCTCTGGGGCAGGGAGTTCAACATACATGATGCCACTGCAGAAAAAGGCTTATTGCCTGTTGCCACCAGCCTGGCCTCAAAAGGGCCACAAAAGAATGAAAATAGGATTCATTTCTGCTTCAGTCTCCAGTATTAGTTTCTCTGTGAAAAGGCTAGGGTACCAGCCAATTTAGGTTAGGTTACATTTTATTAATAAAACGAGGGTGGCAAGGAGGCACGATGGTTTGTAAGATAAAAGGGCCCTGGTGCTTGACTCTTTCTTGTACTGATAATATCACTCTGCATACAGAAGATAAAGAAATGGTTCTATTTCCTCTTAAATGTGGCCTAGGTTTACATCTTGGTGGAACATTGATTCCCCTTAGCCCTTCTAGTTCCCCCCCCATTAATAACAAATGCTGCAGATGAATGATAGTTGACAGATAGTTGACAATGTAATGGAACTTGGTTGTTTCAGCTGGAACTCATGGTCATAATACTTGCGTGAGAATGTTTTTGCCCATACACAAATAACGTTATTTTTTCAGTTACAGGTAGGTAACCGTGTTGGTCTGACGTAGTCGAAACAAAATAAAAAAATTCCTTCCAGCAGCACCTTAAAGACCAACTAAGTTTTTTTTTATTTTGGTATGAGCTTTCGTGTGCATGCACACTTCTTCAGATACACTGAAATAAAAGCCCCAGACGCTTATATGTAGAGAAAGGGTGGGGAGGGGTATCACTCAAAGGGTGGTGGAAATGGGTGATTGACTGACTGATAGCTGTTGATGACTGTAAACGACTGCAAATGGTCTTGCATGAATTGCAACTTATCACCAAGCTTAAAACCATGGAAAGACCTGGTTTGAACAGAGACGTTGGATTCTTATCTCATTATACATGATAAAGCAATCTTCAGCCATCTCACCTCTTGCTTTTTCATGCAAGACCATTTGCAGTCATTTACAGTCGTCAACAGCTATCAGTCAGCCAATCACCCATTTCCACCACCCTTCTGAGTGATACCCCTCCCCACCATTTCTCTACATATAAGCATCTGCGGACTTCTATTTCAGTGTAACTGAAGAAGTGTGCATGCACACGAAAGCTCATACCAAAATAAAAAAACTTATTTTTTCAGGGCAGCTTCTCTTTCTTTATCTTTTGATACTAAATTGCTTCTGCTTCAGAATAACCATTTCAGTTGTTGACTTAGTGATTGGCAACATAATGGTGAGCCGTGGTGGTTAGATTTTAGTAATGTTTAGTTTACATTTAATTTACAGCTTTGTCTGGTTGACATGATCTCTGCTTATAAGGTTGTTGATACAGTTCAGTGCACTTTCCCTAATCAAGGTATGTCACCAATTGCTGTTAAATTCCTGATAGAAGAAAGCGAGGAAGAACTTTTCAGACAGGTGAAAAGGCTTGAAAATGCAACTAAATGTGGATAATTACTTTTATAGTAAGTTCTTTCAGTACCCTGCAGCAGTGGCTTGGTAGGGAAGAAAGATCATGTGGAAAGAATGAAAGGTTATGGGATGGGTGTTTGCTCAATAATCAATGCAGACAAACTACTTACTGAAGAGCTTCTGAAAAGTGATGCCATTGGCCGTGTAAATCAATACCTTATTATACAGTAGTATAATTAGGTGTAATTGAAATATTGTCAAAAAGTTACAAACAGTACTATCAATTAAGTGTCAGGATAGGAAAATAGGTTAGGACAGGGGGTTACCATAGCTTATTTGCCTCCACTCTTGCATCCAATTTTAAACTTCTGTGAGAACCAGGGCCAACAGGAGTAGTCATTGCTGGGTCCCTACCACAGCAGAAGGGCCACTCATGAACCCAAAGCCCCCTATCATTACCTGTTCACCTACTATCTTGGAGCAGACAAGCAGTGGCAAGATTTAGAAGACAGTGCAGCATTCACCACTTGACATGCTGTCGTCTTCTGGGTGGTTGTACAAACATGGGCGTACCCAGGATCAAAACTAAGGGGGGGCACACCAGCCACACACACCCCCAGCCACCCGATTGGCTGGCGACGTGACCAGGATCCCCCAGGAGGCGTGGTCAACGTCCACTCCCCCCAGAGGGGAGGGGGCTGTTTCCAGCCATTGCCGAGGCGGCACACAGAGCCACCCACGCTTGCGCTTCTGCCTCGCCCGCTCCTTTACCGGCAGTGGTGACTAAAACGAGGCAGCAGCAGCGAAGCTGCCTCCGCCGAGGGAAACCTGGACCTGGACCTGGGCTAACTTCAGCCCACACTCCTTCAAGTCACAGCGAGCACAGCGCAGAAAGTGCTGCCCCACAATGCTCCACAGCACCTCATTTGCATACTGTTTCGCTTCAGTCGAGCAGGCCGCGGAGCACAGCTGGCAGCGTCCCTGCCTGTCGTGCCGTGCTCTGGCCCTGCCTGGCAGGGTGCCGGACCATGGCGGCTGGTATAGACGGCCCTGCCCGCTGCGGCAAGATCGTGTACCCGACCGAGAAGGTGAACTGCCTTGACAACAGTGCATGCCGCGAGCTGTTTTATACCCCCTTTTTGCTTCTGGGAGGGCAGCTGCCCCCCCCCTGCCCAGTGCTGGGTACGCCCATGTGTACAAATCGGATGCAAAGGAAGAGGGCAAATGAATTGGCAGCTAGTGACAGCTAGTGTGGAGGAGGTACTACCCGTACAGAGCATCTTCCCCAAGAACCCACTAAAACCTGGCATTGGCATATATGTGAAGTTACATAAGGGATGATGGCTAGAGTGGTTGAGCTTGAAGTAACATAAGTGACCATTGACCTGCATTGGAAACTAATGCGTCAAAGGGATATTGAAATGTATAGTAGTTGTTGTCTCAAAGAGTAAATGAAAGGCAGACTAGAACAGGAGACAATTTTATCACATTGGAAACAAATTATTTCATTCCTACCTAGCAGGGTATACATGTGAACACAAGCAGCTACCATGTGCACATTTCCATACTGGACATGTACGTATCTGGACATGTACATGCATGTACATATCTGTGTTGCATTTTGTGTTCAACTGTGAAGCCTCCAATTCATTCCCTTCTCACACTTCAAGCCTCTAAGCATCTTGTTACCTGAGATTGTATAGATGGTCTCAAGTCTTTACATTTTATGGTTCAGTATGAATTATTAAATGGTTTTTCAACTTTTATTTCATAGAATTGTAGAGTTGGAAGGGACCCTGAGGGTCATCTAGTCCAACCCCCTGCAATGCAGCAATCTTAAGTAGATTATACATGTTAGATGGCCCTGCAACCTCTGCTTAAAAACCTCCAATGAAAGGAATCTGTTTCACTGTCGAACTGCTCCTACTGACAGAAAGTTCTTCCTGATGTTTAGTTGGAATCTCCTTTCTAGTAACTTGAAGGCATTGGTTTGGGTCCCAGCTTCCAGAGCAGGAGAAAACAAGCTTACTCCATTTCCCACGTGACAGTCCTTCAGATATTTGAAAATGGCTATCATGTTTCCTCTGTTTCTTTTTTCTGCTTGGGTGAAGACAGAGGCAAAGTAGGTTTTTTCACAGTAATGAGAACAGACTTTTGTTTTTAGTATTGCCTCTGTTTATTAACACAATTACTTGAGCAATGTTTACCTAACTTGGTGGAAAACTAAATTAAAAGAAATCTAAGCTTTCAAATGAATATTCTGGTTATATGGATTTCTGAAAATGATGAGTTCCCAACCGTATCAAAGAATAAACAGTGCGGTTCTCTCTTTGCCAATGTTGGACGGTCGTTTATTTGAAAGTTATTGGACCTATTGCTGCATGAGTATAACTGCTGCTCTCTGTATTCTATCTCTTCATCACTTAACATCCCCCCCCCCCCGGCAGTGCAAAAATATTTGCTGGATAATCTTTCTGTGTCCTCAAATATTCATGTAAATAGTTCTTGTCTGAGGAATGTCATGGCAACTTGAAAAAATTATATTCGAGATGTAATGTAAAATTTATAAAATCTACCATTTCTGCCTTCAATACAAAGCTTTCCTAGTAAAATTAATCAAGCACCTTAGAAAACTCTTGCTGTGTGTAACATCCAACATGTTAGTCTGATGTCCAATAATTTATTCATTTTTTTACCATTGTACTGTGTTTTTGTGACCACAAGGAATTGCAAAGTAGCCTCCAATTAAAAGTGTTTTTAGTTATGTGTTTTTGAAACTTTCTGGCTGTGCAAATGGCTTATTTGGCAAATATCACCTGTTTGCAGCAGCTGCAAAAATACATTAATATAAGACCAACGTTTTTATACTTTGGCACTTTTCCTTTTGGAATAGCTATACTAAAGTTGATACAACCATTTTGGCAATAAGTGATTTTCATGACCGCAGTTGGCTTTTGTACCCCTGTTCATTCTTTATTACTTCCCATGGGTGCAAGGTGAGCTGTTTGCAAGTCCTTTCATGCTGGCTTCTATTTTAAAGGCTTGATTGAACGAGCTGCTCTTTGTTGACAACTGAGCTTACAATAGACTTTAGTGGCAAATTTTCTGAATGGTTGATAGTATTATGGTGCTAAGAAACACCATTGCCACACACCACGTGTAAAAAGTTCATACACAACTGTTGCACAGTTTCAGCCTGGGTGACAGTGATGTCTTTGCAGCGCAAGTAGATGAGGCAGGGCAGCAGCGAGGTCAGGAATGCATGGGTCTGTCTGGGAGATTGTATGGCTTCTTTGGCTAATAGCCCAGCCCTGCTTGTTTTCCTATAATGTGAAGTTGTCACAAACCTCTTTGAGAGCCAGTGTGGTGTGGTGGTTAAGAGCGGTAGACTTGTAATCTGGGGAACCGGGTTCGCGCCTCCACTCCTCCACATGCAGCTACTGGGTGACCTTGGGCTAGTCACACTTCTCTGAAGTCTCTCAGCCCCACTCACCTCACAGAGTGTTTGTTGTGGGAGAGGAGGGGAAAGGAGAATGTTAGCCGCTTTGAGACTCCTTAGGGTAGTGATAAAGCGGGATATCAAATCCAAACTCCTCGTCCTCCTCCTCCTCCATTACAGCTATGCCCATTTACTGGATACTTGTGTCAGTTCAAACAAAGGGCTGTGTTGCACCCCAAAGGCTACCCAGACAATAAATTTATCTGCAGAGGTGCTTCTCCAAATGCCCCCATCAAATGAGCTATGGGATGTAGCTGCTCAAGATTTTTTCAACTGTTGGGTGCTCTCTTCAGGAAGTCTTCTCTGTTGCCTATGTTATGGTGCCTTCAGCATAACAATTATGCATAGTATATATTCCTTTCTTAAAACCTGCCTTTTGGTTGGCTAGGAAGGCATTTTCTTTTGCCCAGTCCTCTAATTTTTTTGCAGATGATACTTAGCATAAATTTTAGCTGGGATATCAGTCTAATTAGTCTGTAATTCGTAGCGTCTTGCCCATTCCATTACCTTTCTTAGAATATTAGAACTATTTCACTAAGACTCCAGCCTTTTGGAACACAGCCTGTGTTATTTATATAGGTGAATAGGCTTGTCAGAAGTGAAGCCCACCAGTCTACATTTTAAATAATCCAGGTTGCAAAAAATGCTATCCTGGTGCTTCATTATCCTTCAATGTCTGTATGAGCAATTTAATAGAAAGTGTAGATACTGGAGGCCATGGCAGAAAGCAGTTGATATCCAGCTCCAAGTTGATATCCAGCTCCAAGACCAGCAACTCCAGCTGGTCTTCTTTAAGCTTCTTCCTCTTTCTATAGGGATAGAGCCAGGAGGCTTAGTTTGGTCAGAATCAAGTACAGTATACACTTCCAGTAAAGATAAAGGTGAGCTCCTGTTGTTTGGTCCCTGCTCCTGCCAACCTAGCAGTTTGAAAGCACATCAAGTGCAAGTAGATAAATAGGTACTGCTCTGGCGGGAAGGTAAACGGCGTTTCCGTGCGCTGCTCTGGTTCTCCGGAAAGCGGCTCAGTCATGCTGGCCACATGGCCTGGAAGCTGTCTGTGGATAAACACCGGCTTCCTTGGCCTATAGAGCGAGATGAGCGCCACATCCCCAGAGTCGTCCGCAACTGGACCTAACAGTCAGGGGTACCTATACCTTTACCTTTTACCCCTGACTGTTAGGTCCAGTCACGGATGATTAATGCTAAATAATACATTACTGCTGGTAAATGAGCCACCATAACTGCTAGAGGGCTGTGGAAATTTGTGTCCTGGGCTTTTTAGTCTCTTCTACCCATGTACTAACTGAAACCCAAGGGGCGCATTGGTTACTAGGAGTGAAATATATTGGGATTGTTTTCAGCTCTCCTACTCCACTATTTGGGGATTTTGTATTTGTTTGTTTGTTTGTTCTTACTGTTAGCTGCCCAGTGACCTTTATGTTATGGGGTAGCCTACAAATGCTATAAGATAATAAAATAACAAGAAAGCTGTTAATATAGGTAAGATAATGTCACACTATAAATTAAAACAAAACTGACCTGTAAAGTCTACTCTTCCTTGTCAAACCAGCCTGTGATTGTTAAAGTTTCATGGCAACTATAAACTGAGATAAACATAAAATTGCAAGTGGATGTTTTATAACTTGCAATTAGTAAGTGCTACATCTTCAATGACAAATAAGTAGGTGTGGTGTATACAGGCATCAATTATTTAAATGGACACAATCCAGCCCTTCTGTGAATTGTCTAAGGAATGTAGGATTTTAGCTGTGCCCCATTTATTTATCAGTACTACTGTAGTTCATGTGTGATATATCTCATACCAAAGTATTGCATTTTCATCTCTGTTGGAGTGGGGGTGGAGGCTCACCTGAGAAGAGGTATTGGTTGACTTGTGATTGGTAACACACTGGATCTCGCAACCATCATGTGCCATCATTGTTCTGATAACTTATAAGCTATTTAAGGAGTAATGAGTCCTTTCCAGGATTACGGTATAAAGGGCAAGCTCTGAGAATTAGAACTGTAGAACAGGGATTGAAGCTTCAGGACAGGAGAAAGAAGCAGGACAGACATACAGAACAAGGCACTGCCCATTGGACAAGTCAGTTTCTGTAGATACCATTAGGACCTTATCTGTCTTGTACTCAAAGCCGAATATCATCTTCAGCTTTGAGTACAATGTCAGGCTACCCTTGAGCCAGCTCCCAAGGAAACTTTGCAAGTCCCTGGGGACTGGAACTATGATTAACTAACATGCCTATAGCTGCCTATAGCTTCAAGACTCGCAGTGGTAGCTGGGTTCATGACAGCATGACAGAAATGCTGTACTGTATTGTCATCATCAATGTGAATAGTTATAGAACTATGGTTTTTCCCCCTTTAAAAAAGCTTTGCTTAATCCCCCAGTCAAATAATACAAATTAGCTTCTAATGAAATGTATGTTTTGAACAATATTCCAACTTTTGTTCTGTGCTCACAGTGCAAATAAAAGGACATTTTTGTTATCTTAAGAGGTAAAAATCACAAGCCCAGTGCAATTTGTGTCTTTAATTAACATTTCGCCATTTCAAATTGAGCTGTTTGATTTTGTTGACACAGAGAATAGGCCCTGTTGTCAGTGCATAATTGCTTTGTAGCCACTCCCCGGGTTTAAGTGTTGGGGGAACGCCACAAGGTTATGCTACACGCTTATGCTATGCACGTTTGATTCAAAGTATGACTTTTGCTCTTAGTGAAGTTTATCAAGTTTAAGTTGTACTTTTTATGTCTTGCTCTAAGTTTCAGAGAACAATTTATTAGAATCTTTCGGAATGCCAGTGTTTTTTTTTTTTTAATAATCTTTATTCAAATTTTTAAAAGACACATACATAACAAAGAAAGATACAAAACAAAAAAAACACAACAAATATAATAAGAATATTCAAATTATATATATACACTAAATAATAAGAATATTCAAACTATATACACACACAAACAATACTATCACAAATAAAGAAAAAGAAGGAAGAAAAGGGAAAAAAGAAAAAAGAAAAGAAAAGAAAAATACAAATAAAACAAAAAAAAAAAAAACCACTTCCCGTTATTTACAGCACGCGTTTCTTTGTTTCTTCTTTTCTTCCTGCTGATCCTCCTGATCTGGTCCAAAACCCATTTTCACTTTATATTTAATTTAATTTTTTCTCTCCTTTTAAATTCTAATCTAAGCACTTCACTAAATTTGTCTCCATATTTTCTCTCTCCAAATATTCTTGAACATATATCCATTCTTTCATTATCTTTTGTCTCGGAACTTGTCTAATTATTGCCGTTAATTTTGCCAATTTTAAATATTCGACTAACTTCTCCTGCCATTCTTGTATCGTAGGTAGGCTAGCCCCTTTCCATTTTGATGCGAGCAATACTCTTGCCGCTGCACATCCATACATCAGGATATTCGCTCTATCTTTTGGTACATCCAACGGGGTCATACTCAGAAGAAAGGTTTCAGGGGTCTTTTTGAATGTGTATTTTAAAAGTTTTTTTAGCTTTTCATATAATTGGTTCCAAAATTCGGCCACTTTGGGGCACGTCCACCAGCAATGGTAATAGCTCCCAATTTTGTCCTGGCATTTCCAACATTTCCCCTCCCCTGTCTTATAATATTTCGCGATCTTATCTGGGGTCCTATGCCATCTATAGAACATTTTCAAGATATTCTCTTTGATTGATATACAAGCTGTAAATTTAGCGTCAAATTTCCATAATTTATCCCATTGATTCACCATAATTGGCCTGCCTATATCTGATGCCCATTTTATCATAGTACTTTTCGTAAGTTCATCTTTTAGTTCCCAATCCAATAAGAATCTATAGACTTTTCCCAATATTTTTTTCCCATTATCTAAAATAATTTCTTGTAATTTAGACTTTTCTTTGGAGAATCCAATTTCCCTATGTATCTTGAAAATGCTCTGTATCTGGCAATAATGTAGCCAACTAGCGCAATGTATTTTAATTTCTTCGTATGGTTTTAATTTAAGTTGGTCCTTGTCTTGTATCAATAGATCTCGATATGTTGGCCATCTTTCCTTTATTGGGTATCTGCTCATCGCTGTCATTTCGGTGGGTGATGCCCACCAAGGGCTATATGGTTCCAAAAGCTGTTTAAATTTGAGCCAGATCTGGTATAGGGATTTCTTAATAACATGGTCTTTAAATTCTCTTTGATTTCCTTTCTTATCCAACAAGAGGTAGGCATGCCACCCTCTTGTATGTCTGAATCCTTCTAGTTCTAACAGTTCTCGATTCTCTAAAGTCAGCCACTCTTTTATCCAGCACCATCCGGCTGCAGCGTAATAAAGTTTTAAATCAGGGACTCCCCACCCTCCTCTTTCTCTGACTTCCGTCAATAATTTGAATTGTATCCTGGGTTTTTTATTTGCCCAGATAAATTTACTTAATATTCTTTTCCAATCATCAAATACTTCCGTTTTTCCTATTATGGGCAGCATCTGGAAGAGGAAAATAATTTTAGGGAGGATCACCATTTTAATCGCCGCAATCCTTCCAGATAGGGACAAGAATAATTTATTCCATCTACCTAGATCCTCCTTTATTTCTTTCCATAATTTTATATAATTGTTTTCAAATAGATTAATATTATTTGGTGTTACTTCTATACCTAAATACTTTAATTTATTTACAATTTGCCATTCTGCCAATTCTTCGGAATGCCAGTGTTTTTGTAATGTTGAAGCAGTCTGCCGTTTGAACAGTATAAATTTTTGAGGAAACTTGATGATTAAGTGTATTCAAGATCACTTGATTTTTGTACCTCCACTTGAAGGTGTTTTAAATGTCCTGATATAGGAGTCAATACATAGCTCTTCTTTATAAAATAATACTCCTTATTTGGATAAAAGTAAAGGTGAAGGGAGGGACCCAGGTGGCGCTGTGGTTAAACCACTGAGCCTAGGGCTTGCTGATCAGAAGGTCGGCGGTTCGAATCTCTGTGACGGGGTGAGCTCCCGTTGCTTGGTCCCAGCTCCTGCCAACCTAGCAGTTCGAAAGCACGTCAAAATGCAAGTAGATAAATAGGAACCGCTACAGCGGGAAGGTAAACGGCGTTTCCATGTGCTGCTCTGGTTTGCCAGAAGCGGCTTTGTCATGCTGGCCACATGACCTGGAACCTATACGCCGGCTCCCTCAGCCAGTAATGCGAGATGAGCGCGCAACCCCAGAGTCGGTCACGACTGGACCTAATGGTCAGGGGTCCCTTTACCATTTACCTTTAAAGGTGAAGGGACCCCTGACCATTAGGTCCAGTCGTGACCGACTCTGGATAAAGGCATACAATGGAATCTCTGTTTTCGAACGTAATCCGTTCCAGAAGTCCGTTCGACTTCACAAGAAGATACAAAATAAAGATACAAAAAACCACCAGCAACCCCTGAAAAAGCTCTGCAAACAATTTCTGCCCAAGAGTCTGTTCAGCAGCCTTGGCTTTTGTAGCTGGAGTCAGTCAGGGCCCAGCTCTCCCAGGCCAGGTGGAAAAAGCCCTTCAAGGGCCTCACAGTGTTCCAAGACTCACAGCCAAGATGGTATCTCATTACCAAGTGAAGTAGGCAATTTCCCAAAAGGTTGGTTTTTGTCAGGGTGTAGAGGCTAGGAGAGAGAAGTTAGAGAGCCGGAACGTTCTTTCTTTTTTGGGGGGGGGGGTCATTACCAATAAATACCTTAATGGTCCAAATCTATATTTCAAAGAGGCACCAAGAGAAAGAACATTTGTAGGCTAGTGCCTCTTCACCTCTTGCCCTGTGACTCATAGAATGTCAACTTAGCTTGTTGAGCTTACAAATCTTAACCTTATCACTTTGATTCAGTTGCAACACCAGACCACCCACCATGCAGCTCAGGTTTCAAAGCAGCCTTCATGGTGAGCTAACACATGGACAGTGAAGGGTGCCAGAAGAGGAAGATTGGAACAGCAATTAATGTTTATGGTTGCTTTGGAATGCTCCAATGGACACCAGGAAATGATAGGATGGGGATGGGGAGGGATATCTGACGGCCAGGTAATATCACCTTATACAGATGAGCTTTCTATTGTATTTCGTGGCCTCTCTTATATATCAGAAGTATTAACGATCACATACCGGTAATTCTCCTAGGCTTTGTCTTGACTTTGTTTTGAAGTTGATAAATTTTCTGCTTCTATTTTGGCCCTATTATGATTGCCAATCTTGTGTATGGCAGCAAGCGATTGTTTTGCAATTACTCTGGTGCCTGGTTGCTTTATAGTAGTAAAGGCTCCCATCTGTTAAAAATGCAGGCATCTAATTTACCATTCATCAAGAAAAGTGGCATTCACAAAATGTATAGAGAGGTGAGAGAACACCCATGTTACGTGTTAATATTTTCATTAACTCGGGGCTCACTCTCCTCCATCTCATTATAAACATTGAATGCTAATGGAATATTTGATTACAGTTTCCCAACCAGCATGGAAACAAGACAGTGTCCCACAATTGCCTTTGTGTGCAGTTCACTCAAGCCCTCCCTGCCAATGCTAGCTTGCCCCTGCTTGTTACCTTATTCATCAGCCATAAAATTCACCTTGGTGATGGAGGAAGGATAAACTGGAGGTGAGGAGACTCAGACAACTGCATTCCTGACTCAAAGCTGAAAATGGTGCTTTTCCTAGCAGACTACAGTGGGTTAATTATGCCTGTATGCTTGTCACATGGGCAAAGTGGAAGGACACGATAGGCTGGCTTGCTAATTCTGCTAGAAAAAGCCCATTCACACAGTATGTACCCAAAGTTCTGTTTCTTCTGGGATTTCTAGTTTTTCTATAAAATACTGAGAATCTGCTACCTCTTATGAATCATTTGAAAGCTGCTGTCTGAGGCAAGCCACCTTGCCATGCCTAATGTTACGGATTTGTGCCTACAGTAAGCATGCCCCCCCCAGTGCATTGATGTATTCAGAAGTAAATCCCATTGAATAAAGTGACTCTGACTCCCATGTAAAGGATTGCAGGCTTAGTGTTGTGCTCTTTAAACAAAGCAGTAAAATGGTGTAAATTATTAGTACAATCTTAATTAATTTTACTGAAGATTCTTGGGAAGCCTGTGTTTTTAGTAGCCTGCATTTGGCATTGGAGGTTTACCTCCAAATATAACCCCAATTAAAGAGTAATTGAAAGATGTTGAGGGATAATCGAAAGGGCCCTTAGAAATGTTCAGGGTTATATAACATGGTCAGTTTCCTGTTTGAAGGACTTTAAAGGTAAAGACTCATAAGAAGGGAGGGCAGGGGCCCTGAGGTTGCCCATCAGCAGTTAGCACCTGGAGAGAAGACCAAGCAAGCACATAAGCCACCTGATCAAAGTCTTCTGTACTATGGGGAGATGCATTATATTTCCATTTAAATTTTGGTAGCTGTCCCTGAAATCATCAACATGTATAAATAAGTATATGTCTATTTTATGCAAATCTGTGTCCTCTTTTGCCTTCTTTTTTGGCAATACGTATGTGGCCACCTTTGGTCTATAACAGGACAGTATTGGTGGTGCTGTGGGTTAAACCACAGAGCCTAGGGCGTGCCGATCAGAAGGTCAGCAGTTCGAATCCCTGCAACGGGGTGAGCTCCTGTTGCTCGATCCCAGCTCCTGCTAACCTAGCAGTTTGAAAGCACATCAAAGTGCAAGTAGATAAATAGGCACCGCTACAGCAGGAAGGTAAACAGCATTTCCGTGCGCTGCTCTGGTTCACCAGAAATGGCTTAGTCATGCTGGCCACATGACCCGGAAGCTGTACGCTGGCTCCCTCAGCCAATAACGCGAGATGAGCGCCGCAACCCCAGAGTCGGTCAGGGGTCCCTTTACCTATTGGTAACAATCAGATTTGTCCTTCAAGCTGTTTGGGAATCAAAGAGTTGTCAGATAACCCCAAAACTTGATTTTTAATTACTGCAGTAAGAAATTGCATGCAGACTATCAAATTATTAAATGACTTTTGTTGATATTAATCATCCCTGTTACACTGTGACAGTCTTTATAAATAGGGAAGCATGTGCCCTCTAGGGATATGGAAATGTATGCCCTATTTCAATTCATACTATCATGTACAGGCCAATGAGAGTCTGGTGTCTCTTAAGGGGAAAAAAGGCAAGTTTGAATTCTCTGATTAAAAGAAGTGGGTTGTTTTTTTTGCACTGTTGATAAATGGTTTAGCAAGATTTAACACCATTATGGGCTTTCTTGCTCCTGCCAATGTTGAAGGAACCCCGCCCCCCCCCCCCGTGATTGTGTTTCTTTTTAGCTGATTACACTTAGCATGTTTCACATTATCTCACATAATTTAAGTCTAAAATAATGCTTAATGGAACTGGGAGGAAGATTCTCATATACTGTGCTGTGTGATGATAAATATCAAAGAGCAGCTGTAAAATAATGTGGTATACAGCCCACTGGGCTTCAGTGTTATATTTATAATTTTGCTTTTTAAACACATGATTGTTTGTTAAACAGTGTCTACCTGGTTCACAAAATAAACACTTACTCTCTATATTATCTCTTAACAAAGAGTAATGACATTGCCGTTCTTTTGTGGAACATTTCCTTTTCCTAATATGTATGGATATTTAGCTTAGTGTGTCAGTAGGCCAGAGTCCAAATGGACTTTCTAAACAACAAAGCACAAAAATAATTGAAATTCATTTGTGCCACCTGCATTACAACAGACAGTGGAAGTGGAAGTGTTGGTTGAGAACAAGAGGCAGCAGAATTGTTTTGTAGACAGAGAATGCACTGCATTATGCCTTAAGTGCCTAAGTTGCCCAACACAACATCTTAAAATTTGATGTTAAAATAATTGAATGCATCCGTCAGTGGCAAGGACACCATTGGGTGGCTAAATTTTGCTAGGAGAATATCATGAACCTAAATAACCTCTTTGAAAGCGTCTATTCTTTAGGAAATTGTAATTGCTCACTGTAAACCTTGTACAATTTATTTTGATTTATTTGTTGGTGTTCTGCCTTAGTTACTAAGTAATTTAGTTGTTCTTAATTTATCTTATTATAATGCTTCCACTTGTGTTACTTTTCCAAAATCTGGCATTAGAGTTGGCAGGCAATGACAGTCCTTTGGAATCGGAGGCCTTCTTATGTAAATGCAGAGGAAGGCCAACAAGAGGTTGTTAAGTATTTTCTCATCAGTGCAGGGTAGCTTTCCCCAACCTGGTACCATCCTGGTCTTTTGGACTACAATTCCCATTAAAATAAGCCAACATGGCTGTGGTGTCTGGGGATAATGGGAGATGTCAAAAACTTATCGTGGTACCTGATTGGAAAAAATCATCGTGTCTAATAAGTGATTGAGAACTAGCTTTCCCTGATACTAAACCACTCTACCCCCCCCCCAAAAAAAATTGGTATCAAAAGAAGGCTGCTTCTGAGAGGGGAGAGAAGGTTCAGTCTGCAGTTGTTGCCCAAAGCATAGCTGTCAACCCTCCCTCTTTTGCGGGAAGCTCCCTTATTCCAAGCCACAACTGTCAGCCTTCCCTTTTTTTGCTGGAAATTCCCTTATTCCAGCGCCGTTTCCCACTGCTATCCTGGATTCTTAGATATACCATAGAGTGTCCCCGGGACGGGTGAGGCTGCTGATCCCTTATTTTCAAATCCAAAAGTTGACAGCTATGGCCCAAAGACTCCTACTCTTCTATACCTTCTGGGAACAGCTAGGAAGGAAGCAGGACCCCAGAGAAGGTTGCCTTATATCCCAAGAGCTCTTTGGATGTGGGCATAGTGTCCACAGAGCCATCCTATTTGGTAGCTCATTGGATTGGCCAAAGGAAGGTGAGCATTATCACATCAGGAGTTCATGCTAGTGCCTATGCAAAGTCCTCTGTGGTTGAGACTATTTCCCCATAGCATGAGGAAAGTGCACATTCACAGCTCTTATTAGAGGCTGTGGTCATCTAGGTGAAGTGGATGACATTCTTACAGCCCCCCCAATGCACTTCCTCATCACTTTTTGTCTGCACATATTGCAGGCTTAAACTGTGTTGTTCTTTAGTCGTGTCTGACTCTTTGTGACCCCATGGACCAGAGCACGCCAGGCACTCCTGTCTTCCACTGCCTCCCGCAGTTTGGTCAAACTCTTGTTGGTAGCTTCATGAACACTGTCCAACCATCTCGTCCTCTGTTGTCCACTTCTCTTTGTGCCCTCAATCTTTCCCAACATCAGGGTCTTTTCCAGGGAGTCTTCTCTTCTCATGAGGTGGCCAAAGTAAACTGTAAGGAGCTGCTTTCCAACATGCTGATCTTCTCTGCTTTTCTACCCTCAGCATGCACACAGAGAGGCCTACTTAGATATTATTTGGTGAAACAACTGAGAGAGGGAGAGAGATCACAAAATGTGCTCTGGCTGTTAAAACCTATTATTAAGTAATTAATTGGCTTCGACACATATGTCTGAAGGCAATGAACAGAATATAACAAAAAACAAAACAAAACACAGTTAAAAACAATGCAGGAAATAAGAGCCAGTGAATTGAAAAACAATAAAAGGGTGCTTGTTGCATCTTAGGTATAGGAGCTTGGACATTGGTCCCCAGCTGACCTATTGGATGAATGGAATATCTGTCCCAATTGCTGGCTTTCTTTTATCAATTATTACACAGCACCTACATAGCTCCACATAGCTTGGTGGAGGGTGGTGGTGGTGGTGGTGGTGGTATAAATGAAGAAGTGTAAGTTGTATTCCTGTGGAACTGAAATGATCAAAACCACCAGTTGGTAGTCCTGGCATGAGAAAGGAAGAATAGAGAAAGGATGCTTACAAACCTCTTATCTCTTTTTGTTTTGACATGATCTTCTCTCTCGGTATGACACCTGAAATTATCCAGTCATTTATCTGAATTACCAAATAGACTTTGTGCTGCTAGTATAGTTGACAGTGGAGGTATTTCAGCAATATTTTCCATATCAGTGAAATAATGTTTATCTGCTCTTTCTCCAGTAGTATATCTGTGCAGAACACATACATGGGGGTTCAGAACCTCTGGTCTGCCAGCTAATTGTGGCCCACTAGGGAGTCCAGTTTGGTCCATGAGGCCATTTTCTGAAAACCATGCTCAGCTGCCCATTAGCTGATGTCATTGGCTGTGCAGCTTGTGTGTGTGTGTGTGTGTGTGTGTGTGTGTGAGAGAGAGAGAGAGAGCTCCCTGAAAGAGCTCTGTCATGCACCCAAACTCTGCACTAAACGTACCTGTTTTAATTAAGAAACTAGTGAAAACGTACCTGTTTTAATTAAGAAACTAGTGAAAGAGGCTGCTTCTTATTTCATTAGTAGTTAAGTGAACAGATTAATGCATTATCATTTAATGAATGTCTGGCCTTGTGCAATTGCAAAGAACCTTTCCAAAGAACCTCTCCTGAGCTTTTCACACCTCTGTTCTCAAAAATGAGCCTATAATTAATGGGTCAGGATTTGTGGGCTATCAAGATTCCAAGCAGGAATTAAGATTGCCGGAAGAAATATCAACAACCTCAGATATGCAGATGACACAACCTTGATGGCAGAAAGTGAGGAGGAATTAAAGAACCTTTTAATGAGGGTGAAAGAGGAGAGCGCAAAATATGGTCTGAAGCTCAACATCAAAAAAACCAAGATCATGGCCACTGGTCCCATCACCTCCTGGCAAATAGAAGGGGAAGAAATGGAGGCAGTGAGAGATTTTACTTTCTTGGGCTCCTTGATCACTGCAGATGGTGACAGCAGTCACGAAATTAAAAGACGCCTGCTTCTTGGGAGAAAAGCAATGACAAACCTAGACAGCATCTTAAAAAGCAGAGACATCACCTTGCCGACAAAGGTCCGTATAGTTAAAGCTATGGTTTTCCCAGTAGTGATGTATGGAAGTGAGAGTTGGACCATAAAGAAGGCTGATCGCCAAAGAATTGATGCTTTTGAATTATGGTGCTGGAGGAGACTCTTGAGAGTCCCATGGACTGCAAGAAGATCAAACCTATCCATTCTTAAGGAAATCAGCCCTGAGTGCTCCCTGGAAGGACAGATCGTGAAGCTGAGGCTCCAATACTTTGGCCACCTCATGAGAAGAGAAGAATCCTTGGAAAAGACCCTGATGTTGGGAAAGATTGAGGGCACTAGGAGAAGGGGACGACAGAGGACAAGATGGTTGGACAGTGTTCTCGAAGCTACGAACATGAGTTTGACCAAACTGCGGGAGGCAGTGCAAGACAGGAGTGCCTGGCGTGCTATGGTTCATGGGGTCACGAAGAGTCGGACACGACTAAACGACTAAACAACAACAACAAGAAGAAGAATGTTAGTGCAGTTAGGATGTAGAACTGCCTTTCTCTCTGTCCAAGCCATCTCAGTGTGTCTATTCCCCCACTCCCCCAAATACAATTTTGGAAACAAATTTAGCTCCTTTAAACAAAGGCTTTATTTGCTTGAACATTATTTAGATTTTTGGCACTGTGTGTTTTCAAATGTCCAGAGGACCTTCTGTATTTCTAAAGAGAGTGTGAGCAAGGGGAGCACACTTAGCTGCCCATCTTGTCTTCTGGTTCATTTTCTATCGAGGGTGAGAAACCTCTGGCCCAGTGGCAGAATACAACCCTCCAAGTCTCTTAGTCTGGTCCTCAGGACTCTGTGCAGGTTGTTCCTTCCCAGGCCATGTCAATCAGTGGCTATACACCCTCTTCAAACGCTTTTGACTGACTGTAGAATTCTGACTTTAGAATGGGTGGAATGTAGTCTACTAATAGGGTAAGAATTGCATCAGTTGCTGTGCTGTGCCCACTTTTCCCTCTGGCCCCAGCCACCAGTGACATGTGGCGCACAAAAGGGTGCCCTTAAAGAAATGTGGCCCTCGGGGTAGAAGAAGCCGCTCACCCTTGATTTATTTTGTTGCTTTTATGAAATTGTAATTTTGGACCATCTTGAGTGGAGCTGTTGGAACAGAAGGGTGGGATATAAATGTCTATGGATGTTTGTTCTAAATTCTTTCACTTCTAATTTGGTTTTAACTTTTTCTGATTATACTGTATGGTTTTATGGTTTTAATGTTGCAAACCATTGTGATATATATTTATAATACAGAAGTATATAAATATTTTTTTAAAATAGAGAAAAGATAGAGAAATATGTGATAAATCTCTACCGTCATCCTGCTTGTATGCTAGTTTTAATTATTAGCATTGTTATCCTTTCAAAATGTTTTGGTTGTATTGAGAATTGTCTGGGTTTTCTTTTTACCCTTTTGCTAAATTATTGCTGTTTATTTTGTCAAATTGCATAAAATATACTTATATTTCAAGAAATTGCAATGTTAACTCCTTGATTTCCAGACGTCAAGATGCTGCAAGTGTGCTATGTTATGTAGTATTCTAAGCCACTCAAATTTTACTTGCTGTTCAAAAATCAAGCTTCCTTTCTCTTCAGGGAGTCACGTAAACATAGTTAAGCTTGCCAAACATCTGACAGACACAACAGTAGTGTTGAGTACTTGATATTGTTTCTTGACATGTGTTGACAGGTGTGAGCATTGTGATTTCATAATAGGTAATCATTGAGTCTCGTTCGACTAGCAAGAACATTTCTCTTTCATTCTGAAATGTGAAGGATAAGCAATATTCACAGATATGTGAGGGTTTATTAAATTAAAAGTGTAGCAGGGAACCATATTTCAATGAGGGACTGAAACTGGATCATTTCTATTTATATCCATTTCTTTCCATATAATGTTAAGAATTTGTAGGCTTGAACATTTGTTGAACGGTTGTTAAGGAAGTGAATATGTAACTTGTGTGGCAATGTCCCTCCCTCCCCGTGAGAATAAAGACACACGACACATCAGATAGATTTAAATGGGTGAAAAGGCCACAACTTTATTGTTTACGGATGTTGAGCGGTATTGGCTTAGGCATTGGACCCTAACCGTCTACAACTGACTCCAACCCAGATGTGTTGGACATCTGGGAAGAGTTAACCACCAACAAGGAGCCCAGTGATGTACATCAACCGGAACTCCTCCTGTGATCACCGTTAGGGGCGTGCCTTATGGCCCTCACCTCCCTAGGCTTTGGACCAGACCATGCCCCCGGAATCCTTTAACAGAATACTCCATTTGCAGGGCAGGTGATGGCGCTACCTACCCTCCTCAGCTCTAACACAATTTCCAATGCCTAACTGCCAATCGAGCCCAAAGGGCTTGCCGCCAATACCCTCACACCTGCAACCAACACCTTATACCGTGTTTCCCCTTTTTAAATACGCAGTCATAAAGTAAGCCATGGCAGCATTTTTTTAGCATTAGTGAAATATAAGACACCCCCTGAAAATAAGACATACCTCCATGTCGTGTAGAGCGAGCGCGCCGAGCGCCCCAGCCAGCCAGCAGGACCCAGCCAGCCAGTGAAGCCTGGAACTGGCTGCTGCTGCTGCTGCTGCAGGAGCAGCAGCGAGCACACGGAGCGCCTGAGCAGGACACGCCCCCCGGCCAATAGGATCGGTCGGCCCTCAAATGATGCGGGCGGGAACCCCCAATCGCTCAGGGGCTGAGTTCTCAGCCCCTGCACGCGTGGTTGGGTCGTGACGCCCACAACTCCACCTCCAATGCAGGCACGGAAGTGGTTTTGTGGAGTTTCAAGAAAAACATTTGAACCCCCCTTTATATATGAGACTGGAGTATCCGGAATGATCTGTTTTTTATTGGTCCCTTAATGAATATTCCATTGTTACATAATTTCAGGCCAATAAGGTTCAGAATTCCAGTAGAAACAAGGTCTTTGACTAAATAAGGGTTCTATCTGGAAGGGAAATATTCCGACTTTCAGGTATGATATAATACTTGATCTTCTATTTGCTATAAGCTGTTGTTCTGCCCTGATGTTTTTGTTACTTTATAATATTACTGTAAGTTACTTTAAGAAGTTTTCTATCAACTTATTTCCCTTTCAGTCAGTTTATTGGCATCCATCTGTCTTGAAACAATGGAGTGCGCCTCCAGGGGTGAAGTCAGAGTGACCTCCCTGGGGTGCAAGCCTGGGCTGTATGTATGGGGGTCCTGGGCTGCCCAGATGACAAAAAACCCCTCTCACCCTTGCTGATGTGGCCCAAAGGAAAGCAGAGCAAGGGAAAGGAAAGCTGAGTGCAGGGTGGGGACCAAAGGTGGACAAATGACCACAGAAGGAGCATGACTTGTTCCCCACCAGAAGGGATCTTCAGCACTGGTATATTGCTCTGCTTATCTCAAGGCAGTTACCATGTGTGTGAATGGTAAAAGGTGAATAAATGTATTGAATGGAAATCAGTAGTGGCAGCAGAACTTTAAACGATAAAAAGATCGGGTACTTTTAAGAGATATGTGCAGAGTATCCTACAAGGAATCCTAAATGTGTAGATCAGTGGTTTGCAATTAGCTAAGTACTACAGGCCCTCTGTTTTTTAAAAGCCAAGCCATGGACCCCCTACTTTTGACAGTTTTATATAGCTATGGTAGGTCTCTCTTTTTGCTATGTGAATGGTTCTATGGACCCCCTGGGTAGGTTTCGTGGACCCCCCAGTTGGGAACCTCTGGTGTAGTTAATTAAAATGATATTTAAAATATAGGACATATCACTAGGCATTAGGGTGGGGAACCTCCAGGTCATGGGTCAATTTTGGTCCACCAGGGGGTCCTGTTTGGCTTGTGAGGCCTTTCCTCCCCAAACACCCACCAGCTCATCAGTTGACATCACTGGGTGGAGGACAGGGTTAAAATCTGCATTGGCTGTGTGCCTGCACAGCCATGGCTGCAGGATTTCAAATTCAAATATCCTTTATTAGGCATATCAAACCACACATTATCACATAAAATTTATATACAGATTATATAAAATACAGACTCAGTTGAGCAAGGCTTATCCCAGTCAGTTCCTTAACTCCAGGAAGAGTATAGATATATATAAATACTACACCGAACACTGCCACACCACCTACCAATTAAGGAGCACTAACTCTCTTTGTAATGGCCCAGCCTTTCTGCATGGACAGCACTCAAAAATTCAGCTACGGCTGTAGTAATTTGATCATCCCTGTCCGATAGTAGGACCTGAACGGTTGGTAGTTTGGAAATCAGCCAATTGAGTTGCAAGGCCTCTAATAGTTGTCTTCTGGCATGAGTTCCAAATTCACAGGAAAAGAAAATATGCTCCAAAGTATCAGGTTCTTGTTTACTACATTTGCAGAGTCGCTCTGATTCTGGGAGACCCAAATATCTTCCCCTCACCATCATCGAGGGGAACATATTAAATCTGGCCAGCATAAACAGCCTACACAGTTCGTGGTTTTTCAAATTTGTCATGTATCCCTTTTGAAAATCTCTGCACAGAGGGAGATTTAAATGGAGAGGAGAACAGGTGCTGTGCTTTGCAACCTCAAGCATGGAGAGAACACTTTTTCCTATAAGAGTCTTCCTAATAATTTCCCAGATGTCTTTGGGATCAGAATTTTCAAAGTCAACTAAGTTAAGCCCTATCGAATTCAATTTTCTCCTACAAATCAACGATAGATTGTAAATTATATTATCACTTAAAAGATCATACAGGAGAGAGTTAGGGGATAGGGCTCTGTAATGCAGGAAGATCCAATATTTCATGGTCCTCAGCCATGCTCTTGCTGATAAAGACAATATTCCCAGCTCGCAGCATATTGATTCATATTTTACAGAACTTGCGAGTCCTAGTAATGACCTCAGAAGGGATGCATGGAATTTATCCAGCATCTTAAGGTCACCTGAAATCCACAGTGGGGTGCCATATAAAAGTTGGGCACAAAGTTTCATGTCAATTACTTGCAGTACTGCTGGAATGTATCTGTTTCCTTCAGGAGAAAAGAAATAAGATTTGATATGGTGGGCTGTCCCTTTAACCTTAGCTATTGCCGCACAGATGTGTGTGTTCCAGTTCATATTATTTTTAAATACAATCCCCAGATAATTAAAATGCTTCACTTCCTGTATTAGATGTCCATTGATTATATAGTTTTTTGGGTTCCCTCTTTTTGTAAACTGCATAATTTTGGTCTTGTCATAGTTGATTTTTAAATTATTAAGGGAGCAGAAGTTTGAAAAGCTCTTAAGTAATTTTTTAATACCCAAAGAAGAAAGTGAGATAATTGCTGCATCATCTGCATATAATAATAAAAAAGTGGGATATTGTTTAAATAAGGAATATGAGAGGTTACATTCTGAAGAAATAATGGTAAATCAGATAAGAATAGATTGAATAGAGTGGGTGCCAGGACACAGCCTTGCCTAACTCCTCGATTGTTGAAGATTGGACCTGCAAGTCTACCATCTTTTGAAACTTTAACATATATTTGGTTATTAGAGTGCAAATTTTGTATCAGTGTCAGTAGATGTGGATCTATTCCAAGGTGCTCCAGTTTGGTCCACAGTTTGTTACGATCGACCGAATCGAAAGCGCTTTTTAAATCTACAAATGCCACAAAGAGTCTTCGTTTGTTTTTTATGGCATATTTATCTACAAGATGACTTAACACTAAACATTGATCAAGTGTTGAGGAGCCTGCCTTGAAACCAGCTTGTTCCTTACCAGGCAGACCTTTGGTTAGCATCCATTGTTCCAGTTTAATAAGCAGGGATTTAGCATAGATTTTGCTTATGCATGGTAACAAACTAATAGGTCTATAGTTCTCTTGACAGTTCCTATCGCCTTTTTTAAAGATCGGCACCACTATTGAGTTATTCCACGATTTTGGTACAAGGCCTGAATGATAAATAGAGTTAAAAAGCGGGACAAGATTAATGGCCCACCATTCCACATTTAGTCTCAGCAAGTCTATTGAGATGCCGTCCATACCCGGGGATTTTCCCTGTTTAAACGAAAGAATTATCATTTTCATCTCCTCTTCAGTAATTTGAAATTGTATGGTTCTTGCCGCAGGAGACTTAAAATTCTTCTTTGTAAAAGCTTGAGGATCATAAAAGACAGAGCTAAAATACGTAACCCAAGCTTCATCCCTTATATTGGGGAAATCAGTAGTAGTTTTTATTGAGAGAAGTGACCAGAAGGTTTTAGAATCTTTAATTTCTAGTGCAGCCACAATTTTGGACCATTTGGCTTGTGCAGACATGAATTTTTTTTCTAGGAGCATATTCTTAAAAGCATTTTTCATTTCAAAGTAGATCTTCCAAAGATCTTGGGAGTTGGTAACAGAAGCTTCTTTTAGGCAAGTTCTAAGTTCTTTCTTATGGTTGATACAATCTTTATCAAACCAGTTATACTTGTTTGAAGGTTTGTTGCTGAGTTGAAGATTTAAAAAAGAAGAGAATAATTCCTGTATAGTATTATAATAGTAATCATTGTCGCTGCAGGATTTCATCGCAGCTGATGAGCCAGGGTTAAATGCTGTTCAGTTCAAACATGCACAGCAAGGGCTGTCCGAAAGCTGCCTGTCTCTTTTGTGCAGCCAGTCTTGCACCTGGATTCCCCCTCTGCATTTTGCAGGTCTTCTGTGAAAGCAGCTTCTCCTGAGCATGGCAAGGGTTGCAACATTTCAGCTTCCTCCCTCCCTAACCCTCTCCCTACCCCTGGCAGCCAGGCAAGAAAGAACAATCTTGTTAGTCTTCTGTTCAGGACTCGCAACATGACTACTCCTTCCCCATGGTATTTTACAAGCATTGCTGCACTCAAGGGAAGCCTCTTTCACAGTGGATCTGCAAAAACAGTTTCTTTCCCTTCCACTTTTTAAGCAGATCTGCTGTGAAACAGGCTTCTCTTGAGCTTAATGGTGCTTGTAAAATACTAGCTTCTTCCTTGCTCTCCTCTTCAAAGAGCACTTTTCCTTTAAAATGCCTGCACGCAGCTGATCTTCCTTCTCCAGATATTCTGCTCCTGAGAGGAATTCTTATTATTGTTGCTGTTGCTGTTGTTATTGTTGCTGTTAGTATACCGCCATTCATTTGTAGATCTCAGGGTGGTCCACAACATAAAATTACACTATATTAAAAAAAACATAAAATAAATAACTGCCTTGGGAAAGATTCTTCATGTAGGACTCTTTGAAACATCCCAGGCTGCGGATTTAAAGGGGTAGGAGAGGCTTGCAAAGCTGTGTGTTTGACACGTGAGATGATGATGACTGACATGATGTGATTGACAGGTGGGTAGCCCTGCCCAACTGTCCTAATAAGGATCTTGTGATTGGAACCCATAAAGTTCTGAAACCCTGCTATACATTGCGTATAGCATGATGGGGCTGGGGCCAAGTCGAGTCAGGGTCTACGTGGATGTCAACATACAGAAGCCCCGTGAAATTTTGGGTGTTAGTAGTATAGCTCTTTAAGCACAAACCTTGGGGACTAGTGGCATCATCATCACCACCCCCCTTTCAAAGTTTTTTCCTGGTTGTTTTTTTAGTGAATTGTATGACCTTTGGCAGCAGGAAAAAGAAAAGATTGTACCTATGCCTTAGCAGACATACAAGATTTTCATAAACAGATGCTACCATTTGATATACATGAAATGCTGCAGGAAATAAATAGATGTTTTGTCAGTTTAGATTAGACAGTGGAAATTTCTGGTCTGATGTGAATTTGCTACAATATGCTGAATATGGGCACCCAAAAGGGAATGTTCTTTTTCTCTTGTAAAAACATACTGGAAAAATTATTCAAATGTGAGCTTGGGACATCTGTTAAATATTCTGGTAAATTCATCAAGTCATTCACATTAGTGTTGTTTTTTTAAAAATGTGTTCTGAACAAGAGCAAATTACATCTTAGCAACATCATTCAAAGTGATATGTTTAATAATAATATGACACTTTTTGTCTGTCATTACATTTCTGCATATGATATAGAAGCTTACCATAATTTCTGTAAGAGAGGGTTTTCCCCTTCGAAATACTCAAGCAAGCCAGTCAGGCTCATAAAAAGCAAAGCCCAAAAAGGAAACACAATACAGTTAGTCACTGAATGTTGTCGTTTTTTGTCTGTTTAATTTTCTTCTTTTATTGCACAACACAGATCTGATTTATGTAAAGGCAAACAGATGCCTTTCTGGATTGTTCCATTCACTCGCCTCCCAGCCCTTTCCTCATGGAAAATATACTGGAACCTGATTTAGTACAGTTTCCATAGAGTTCATTGGTTTATCATAAATTTTTTGTGTGTGACCAAGTCTAACATTACTGCCATTTATGTTGGAAATTATAAGAGGCTTCACCCACCCACTGCAGAAAAGCTGGGTTCAGTTGGAACCCTGCAGATTCCCCCAATCTGTGTAATTTTATCTGTGCTGTGAGCAGTGAAAGTATAATTATAGTGGAAAGGGAATGCCCCTACTTTGGGAGTCAGCAACAATCCCAGCATATGGCAGTCACAAGCAGGAGGCTGTACCTTGCCCCAGTTATTTGCAGAATCCAGGACCATACCTAATGCAAACAATTGCTCTAATTCAGCCATTAACTCCCCATCAGGAATAATGAGTATCAACTACCAAACAAGCCCCACCTTAATTAAATTAAGCATCCCTTTGCATTTCTTGAGAAGTCCAAGCCTATCTCTTTTCAGAAAGATGAAGGCACACTGCTAATCGACTGTGTTAATTAGGTCAAGAGTATCCCTTTTTGCATTTCCAGAGAACTTAGCATATCACCTCTTTCAGCAAAGGCAAGAGCACTTTGCTAGAAATAGACTGAATGGGCAAGAGGGGTTGTCTCTGGCTGGGTTTTCGCCCTGCAGCATGACAGTTAATTAGCACAACTCAGGATGTTCTAGAAATTCTCCACCCATGTCTTTTGTTGTGAAATGTCATTCAGGTACAAGCTCGGATCCTTTATAGAAAGCTTTAAAAGACCTTTAACATTCGGTGTTTTTCCTATAAGTGGGCGTACAAAGTACCCCCAGTTAGCTCAGTAGTCTTCCCAAGAGGTTTCATCTTCTGCTCGGGAAACTGCTCCACAGGTTTCACATTCTGCCCTGGAGATTGCTTGATGCCACTGTAGTTCAGTTTTCTTCAGTGCTTCCAGAGGCTGATCCATGCCACTCTGTTCCAAGCTGTACTGCCCAGTGATGAACCTCAGGAACCGATGTCTTTTCTTTTGTTACTTAAGCTTCCTTGCCAATGCTTCCTTGCCTCAAATACAGTATATGCTTATTATTTTGTTTTTGGGTGTAGTCTGCAATCTGTAGAGATGTATCAGCCAGTATCTTTCTAAAAGGGGTGCTTTCCCCATTTTTAAGACAACTTGGGTGGTAGGGTTCTGAAATAGGAATTTGGGGGGGGGGGGCTTGAAGACCCAGAGAAGTAAGGGTTCTGACCCAGGAGGAGTCCAAGAACCTCAGCAAGAAGTACAAATTAGGAGCTCTTACTGACAGAGAAATGACAGAGACCACACCAGGACTTCCTAAAAAGCAAGGCGATTTATTCTAAGACAAAATAAAAAGCTGTTGCAACAGCGGTTCCTCTCTCACGTGGCAAGACTGAGCGAGAAGAACCCAGAACAAAGGATTTTCCCGACTTTTATATAATATATAATATTATATAATATATAATATTCCTTCCCAATGTTACTCAATTACTCAGATGATGGTCAAAAAGAACAACAAACACTCACTATGCTATGCTGAATAGGGGTGTCTGTTGGACTGTATTATTTAATGATGGATGAACTCTATATAAAATGGGACACATTATGTCTGCTATCGAACATTTAGACAGGCACCTATTGGAGAGGCAGCAGCAATTGTTGCTTATCACGTTTTTGGTGACTTGCCTTTTTCAGCTGAAGGTAGGTCAAATTCTTTTGTGCTCACAGTGGCACTTCATTTTATTAGTTACTGAGTTTCCCCAACTCAGTGTATCTGAAGAAGTGTGCATGCACACGAAAGCTCATACCAAAATATAAACTTAGTTGGTCTTTAAGGTGCTACTGAAGGAATTTTTTTATTTTGCTTCGACTCAGACCAACACAGCTACCTACCTGTAACTTGAGTTTCCCCAAGTAGTTTCTGTAGTTGAAAAATGCCATAGTTTCTTTCCTCAGAAGTGTGAACTGAAAATCTCAAGAACCAATCCTAGCTATTTGGGCACTCTTGATGAAGCATCTTGGACCTACATTGAATGTACTTCACTTCTTCACCTGGTCATATTTCCCTTTGGGGAGAATAAATACGGTTGCAGTGTCTGGAAACTGCAGAGTCCTACATGTAGATAGTTAAATTTTCATAGCAAAAACTAGAAGGCTCTCCTAAGTATCAGTAGTGTCTTTTCTCCCTACCTCTCCTTTGTGTGTGATTGTGCAAAACACCATTCCTGCTGGGAGACAAAACTGAACATTTTCACATCAGTAACTTTAATCCCCTAGAGTCAAAAAATGAAAAATGTTCTGTATTTTCTCCTGCCTCTTGTTTTCTGTCATGCTCACTGTGACACTGACCAGAATTCTAATGTAGGAAGTAAGAATTGTTATCAAAGAAATCTGCCTTGAGGGGTCTCTTACAAAATTCCGTCAAATATGTTTCACGTTGGTTTTCAGAGACTCGTATTTTGCCAGCTTTTCACTGTGTCTCACAAAATTGTTGCTAAATGAGAGCACTGACTAATGAAAACAACAAGCCATATGGTCCAACTTTTATTTGGGCAGATTAATAATAATATTTAAAAATTAGCAGTCAGAGCTTTTGAGCTAAATAATTTTTCTGTGTAGCAGTGTGTGATGACACCATATTGCTACCATTATGTTAGGGGATAGCAATTCTGTGAGCCCTGCTTGTGTTAATAAATAACTGGCACTTCCATATGTTGTAGGTTTTTTTAATTGAAGCACAGCTTCTATGCTAAGGAAATGTGTTTGAAATAATATATTTATAATCCTACTTTCTAAACTAGTTAGATTCACATCAGACTTTCATTCATGAGGGACATGGCTTCTTCTGAAAGTGTAGTTGATTACAAAAATTGTGCCAAATGGTACAGGTGGCAAATAGGTATACTCTTTGCTTGAGCAATAGCCCAGAATAACATTTAGATTGAAAAGTTGTTAATTTATTGAGTGATTCTGCAACCTATTTACACTTTCCTCCTTGTGGTCTGAAATTGCCCCATGTATCAAAGAATAGATACAAATGATGTATTTTATTGGACTGCCACTGTTTGCCTATTTCAAACCTTATTATCCAGTTGGTATTGTTTTACCTCGTTACTTTATGCTGCTATTGAGGGGATCTAATTCTATTTCACACTGGTACTTAATTTTGAGAGAACTGGTGTAGGGGGGAAATCAAAAGAACCGTATAAAATATTTTCCAGAAACAAAACCACTGAGCTAGAATTTAGTTAGCTGCTTAATTACATTTCATTCCTTCCTCCAAAGAGCTCAAGGTTGTGTAAAACAACCTCAGAAGACCTTTGATAGCCATCACCTGGTCCTTTGCATTAATCTTTGCTCACCATGACAAAACTGACAATCAGTCGTCTTGTGCAAGATTCACTTGTTATGAGAGAACTGCAGGAAGTAGGATAGAGGTAATAATGTGCTATGTGGAAGGGCTGATGGACATGTTTTCCCCATCCTAGAAATAGCTGACTGTTTTGGTTCCCTTGGTCTGAAACAGGTAATTTTGAACTTGTAAGCTTTACCTTTCTAAAGATGTATAATTTGCTGCACCTTGGTGGAGACTTCCAGTCCATTAGTTCGCAGGACTGGTCTCACCCTGACCGAGGAGTTCTCTGAGAGGGTAATAGCATTTTGTGTCAATCACTGCCCCTGTTTTTATTACTGGCTGGTTAAGCCAATTTCTGTGTTGCACTGTATGTTTGAAGTTGGTGTTGGGTTCACAAGGCACCTATCAGCCATTGTTTGGAGTTCTACCTATTGAACTGCCTGTGGCGAGACTAGGTAGGGAATATAAGGGCAAGGGCAAGTTGCCTTTCTGTGCAGTTTCTACTCTGTCCTCTGGCACTACTTTACATAGCATAGGTCAAATATCTAATTGGTTAAGGTTTCATTCCCTGGACATACTTCCTTCCTTTTGAGCATTCCAACTGTTGGCATACTCTGGGATTCCAAAAGAAAGCTGCCTTCATGAACACAAAGCCAGACATTAGGAAAGAGCCACATGAACATCATTCAGACAACAAAAGAGAATGTCAAGTTTAAGGGGAAGAGGAGGAAAGAGATATAGCAAGAATCTTCTTCGTCCAACATCTTGGAGCTACAGAAAGCCATTTATTTTGCTTTTCAAATCAGAAGAGGTGGCACAGAAAGCCATCTCTTTACTTATTGGAAGGGTCCAAGTTGGAAAGGTCCAGTGCCTGTTCAGGCATCGAAACCTGTCAGCTGAGAGAACAAGAAGACTGAGATTGTGATACATTATTATTTTAAAAACCTTTGCTTGGAAAGGTGGTGCAGTACAGCTGTGTTTGTTCTTTTTCTTTTTTCAGACGGTTGGAAATGCCAGTAAGATGCCAACAGCATTCCATCCAATACAGATGGTGCTTATTAAAAGCCTCATTCCAGCTGCCTTTTTTAAGGGTTAACATTACTTTAGCTGCATATATACGATTTAATATATGTGTCAAGGTTTCCAGACTTATCCCTCTGGGATAAAAATGTTCCAGGAAAATAACTAACACTGAGTGGACTGCACAGGGATTCCTGTTAATATAGCTATCTTTGCCTACAGAGCCAGTGTGGTGTAGTAGTTAAGAGCGGTGGACTCGTAATCTGGTGAACCGGGTTCGCATCCCCACTCCTCCGCATGCAGCTGCTGGGTGACCTTGGGCTAGTCACACTTCTCTGAAGTCTCTCAGCCTCACTCACCTCACAGAGTGTTTGTTGTGGGGGAGGAAGGGAAAGGAGATTGTTAGCCTCTTTGAGACGCCTTTGTTGTTGTTTAGTCGTTTAGTCGTGTCCGACTCTTCGTGACCCCATGGACCATAGCACGCCAGGCACTCCTGTCTCGCACTGCCTCCCGCAGTTTGGTCAAACTCATGTTCGTAGCTTCGAGAACACTGTCCAACCATCTTGTCCTCTGTCGTCCCCTTCTCCTAGTGCCCTCAATCTTTCCCAACATCAGGGTCTTTTCCAAGGATTCTTCTCTTCTCATGAGGTGGCCAAAGTATTGGAGCCTCAGCTTCACGATCTGTCCTTCCAGGGAGCACTCAGGGCTGATTTCCTTAAGAATGGATAGGTTTGATCTTCTTGCAGTCCATGGGACTCTCAAGAGTCTCCTCCAGCACCATAATTCAAAAGCATCAATTCTTCGGCGATCAGCCTTCTTTATGGTCCAACTCTCACTTCCATACATCACTACTGGGAAAACCATAGCTTTAACTATACGGACCTTTGTCGGCAAGGTGATGTCTCTGCTTTTTAAGATGCTGTCTAGGTTTGTCATTGCTTTTCTCCCAAGAAGCAGGCGTCTTTTAATTTTGTGACTGCTGTCACCATCTGCAGTGATCAAGGAGCCCAAGAAAGTAAAATCTCTCACTGCCTCCATTTCTTCCCCTTCTATTTGCCAGGAGGTGATGGGACCAGTGGCCATGATCTTGGTTTTTTTGATGTTGAGCTTCAGACCATATTTTGCGCTCTCCTCTTTCACCCTCATTAAAAGGTTCTTTAATTCCTCCTCGCTTTCTGCCATCAAGGTTGTGTCATCTGCATATCTGAGGTTGTTGATATTTCTTCCAGCAATCTTAATTCCGGCTTGGAAGTCATCTAGTCCAGCCTTTCGCATGATGAATTCTGCATATAAGTTAAATAAGCAGGGAGACAATATACAACCTTGTCGTACTCCTTTCCCAATTTTGAACCAATCCGTTGTTCCATATCCAGTTCTAACTGTAGCTTCTTGTCCCACATAGAGATTTCTCAGGAGACAGATGAGGTGATCAGGCACTCCCATTTCTTTAAGAACTTGCCATAGTTTGCTGTGGTCGACACCTTAGGGTAGTGATAAAGAGGGAATCATATCTAAACTCTTCTTCTACAGAGGATTCATGGGATGCTAAACATTTTACAAACACTTAGTGGTCCATCTCACAGTTTGGCCAGCGATTTCATATGTTTAAACCCAGGTATAATCTGGCTATTTATCCTACCAGAATTGGAAGTGATGTTTCCTCAAACTAATATTTACTTAGTGTTGCTTTCACCTTCTCTTCTGAATGAAGTCGACTTGCTTACTTTGTATCTCCTATTCATTTTAACTTGCTTACATCTTAAGAGGCATAGCCTGCTGTGTAACAAGCTGTCTCCTTTAAAGTGAATCCCTTTATCAATTGTCAAGTCAGGTTAAATCTCCCATTGAAATCTTTGAGGCTTGGAAGTGTTCACATTTGGATTACACCCATAAACCTCCAAGAAAATTATGTGCCTGTGTTATGAATATCCCCTATATAACTGGTCTGTCATGTATGTGAGCTTCTTAGCTCACAATCTTTTACATGGATTCATTTATCAGTGAACCAAGACTGATTGTGCCACTTTTTAAATGTGCAAAACGTCCTACACAAAGATATAAAACTTGTTTCATTTGGAGGAAAAGTGGATGTTATTCTGAGATTTGTGAAGCTCTCTACCCTGCTACAGAGGGCTCACCAGCCTTTAAGAGCAGTTGGGGGGGGGGCAGAAGGAGTTGCTGTGAAAACTGAGAAATGGGAAACAAGAGATTCCCCACTATGCACCAATAGTACAATTCAGTGAGCACATAGTGGTTCGGGTGCTATGTGTGCTGCTTGTGAGGGAAAGAGGATCAAGGTGTTTCTATAATTTGATGTTGGAAGGGAAATGGACAGCCTTCAAAGAAAATCTCTGAGCTTGACTGCTGAGATTATCTGGAGGTTCCCTGTTAGTTGTCTCCTGTGTTACAGAGGCCTGGCTGCCCTCAATGGGAAGTTGGGCATTTAATGTTGCCGTGGAACACTTTTCCAGCAGAGATTCACCTCACACTGAATTTTCAGACGACCTTTTAGTGCTTTCAGGCCGGTGCAGTTGTTTACAATTCTATCGAGCATAGATAGTCATTTTCAGGATTGTTCTGTACTCTTTTAATTGTTTTATGTTCTATATTACTGCACAACACCCTGAGTGGGTGATATGTAAATATTTTGATAAGTAAATGCAAATAAATTAAAATATGTTGGGGGAACTGCTGTATGTGGGCAGATGAAAGTAACATTGGTGCTGTGATTTTTAGGTGGGTTTTCCCTTACCTCAGTGGTGTGCAAGGCACCAATGCATGCAAGGATGGATTGGAGGTTCTTGGTCTATGTACAGTATTTTCAGGAGAAGCAACACTTCGTTCAGGAATATAAGGCACCCTGTGCTGTGAAAAGCAACAGCCCTATAGTCGGTGTCTATCCATGAGAGAAGATGGACATGGGAAACAATTGGTAACAACTGTGTACTTATTGTCCTAAGCGCTGATAATCTAGAAAGCTGATGTGAAACCACTGTAATGGGATTTTAGGTGTTAATGAAGCAGTCAGCATTCAAGTTCTAACGGGAGATGAAAACAAAAAATGACACAAGGTGGACAAGGCCTGTTAATATTAGATATGAAACTTAGAATGGCTTGGTCTTTTCCCCCTTGATGTGGCATTCAAGGTTCTCCCTGACAGGCTACAACATCAAATACACTATAATGCTTCATTCCTTTCACCAGTTAGCTAAATAATAAACCAGAAAATTGCATATTAGAAGGATAAACCCCAAAAGAAAGCACAGTTCTGACTGCTAATTTTAGCCTGTATTCAGTCCTTTGTTTTAGGCAGTAAGCAATACGTATATTTTGATGAAGTAAAAGTATTTTATGTAACCATTACTTATTACTAATTATCACATGCCACTTTGAAGAAAGAGAGAATATTTGAACTCTTAGTGTTCAAGGTTTCTAATTAGTGCCAGCTTTCCTGGTATAGAAAATTAAGTTTAAGGGTTTATGTAAGAAGATGGTCAATCACAGTTTCTGTGTTCTATAGATAGTGTGAACAATTGTTACCTCTTTATTTTTTTACAGCTTTTGAAGTACTTAAGAAGTATATATCAACTTAATTTGAAAACTAAATATATCTTGTTCATTCAGCTTTTATTCCTTTGTGATTCTCATAGATTGCTACTGAATTTTCTTAAATTGTTCAAAATCCTTTCAGTATTATTCCAAGTGACATAGAGCTAATGCTGTGATGGATCTTTGACAGTGGAACAGTCTCCCTCAGGAGGCTGTGGACTCTCCTTCCGTGGAGATTTTAAGCATAGGTCGGATGGCCATCTGTCATGGACACTTTAGCTGAGATTCCTGCATTGCAGGGGGCTGGACTAGATGACGCTTGGGGTCTCTTCCAAATCTACAATTCTACGAAGAATCCACTTGTTGCCCCCCACTTTCTCTGTCTTTCTTCTATGCCATTGTGAACTCATTTATCTATTTTAGGCTGCCATAAGATATTTGAATTGTGCTTGGGGCAGTGGGAAGAAAAGAAGATACTATTTGTTTTTAGCGAAGGTTTTAAAATGTCAAACCACCATGCATTAATGTTTCCTTCACAAACCCTTGTACTGTCATACTCTCAAACATCAGGGAAACTTTGCAGAGGCAATATCTGTGGCCCAGTATATTATTTTATATTGTCTAAAAACAAGCTGAGCAGCAGAATCCATGTGAAAGATATTGTGAAAACATAGTGAGGTGGTTTCTATAGTTTAATTCAACTTCATAGGTATAGGGTCATGTCAGAGTCAACCAGGCATTTTTCCTTTTTATGGAAGTAATGGAATGTCTTCATTTTTTTCTGTGTAATTTCAGTTTTATTGATTCTACCGGACTGAGTTCCACTCACATATTCCTAACTCTAAAGCTTTGTTTTTGTGGCTGCTCCATAGCTCTGTGCTTGATTAAAATTACTTTTTTCTGAAAACTCGTAAACTTTTAAGCACTGCTGTTGTCATCAGCACTACATGTATGTGTGTACATGTGTCATCTTGCCCTGTTTCAAACAGAATAGATAGTGTGTGAGCATTGCAATACAGATTTTGGGCTTTTGGACCGTTGAATAGCAATTTTATAGATTGCACATTCATTTCTATTTAGGCTTTTTTCAGAACTTAGTTTTAATTATTAAGTCATATCCTGTATGGAATTTGTGCAGTCTGTTTGAAAGAACATGCACAGCAGTTCTGAAAGCTCTTTTATAGTGGTTGTGTTAACTGGTGTAAGCGGTAAACATTAAAGCCTCACACTCTTTATTGCTAGCACTGATTTATCTAGTTGCAGCATTGGCATAAACATTCTATTGATAGACCTGTGTACATGTAAAGCACCTCTTTTTTTAGTGTATTTGGTAATGTTGTTAATGGAGGATGTGCTAATAGCACCAGAACATTCCTGTTATATCCTTCATAAAAACTCAATTGCAAAATTCATTGGGCATTTTTTTTTTCAGAGGTGATCTGTGTTATCGTTCAGCTTGTGGCAGTAAGCCAGTTTCATCCTTAAAAGATTAGCTGAAACTTATTTGCACAAGTGCTTAAACTGTCAGAATGCCAGCTTCCTAGAGTCTTTGGTGTCTTCAGTCTTTTGTAAAGTCTGTATTTCTCTATAGTGCTTGTGGGTTTTTTTGCTAGAAAAATTGGATTCTGGGTTTGCACACATACAAAACTGAACCATATTTTTGTAATTACACAGGGATATAAACCATAGCTGGACATTTTTTTTTTGTCTGGGAATTAAAGTGTTTTGCATTCATGGTTTTGCATTTCCATGCTTATTTCTTTCTCAAAGATGAAGAATGTAAAGCTTCTGTTTATAAGGGGCTCCCCAGTGCACCCCAGGTATTTAACATGGAAGTGTGAGTTACAGTTGCAAGAAAATCCAATAATTAGTTGAGCTTTCTCATTGCAAGAGCAATTGTGTTATAGAGAGAGAGATAAATGTCCAATAATATAGTAGAACATAATTGTGCACCCTTTGCTACAGAATGATCTCGTCCATGCTAGTCACATAGCCTTTAAATTTGCTTTAAAACAGTGTTTCCCACTGCAGTGGCTTCCAGATATCCCTTGACCATTTGGCCACACTGGCTGGGGTCTGATGACATTTGTAGTCCCAAACACCTGGAGGACATCAGGTAGGGGAAGGGTGCTTATTTAAGTGAATTGCAGAATAACAGAGGGAAATTCTTAGAGCAGCTATACATTTCTGTGGAAGATGGAACCAGTACTGGCAACATCAGTATGCAGTCTTGGTCTGTCGTTTAGTTACACTGTGTCTGCTCCAGTGGGTCTAGGACAGCAATATTTGTTAACCACGTCAGCTTATGTAACCACTGGACACAGGAAGAGGAAAAATTGCCATTCTGGGTGAGATCAGTGATCTGTTTAGTTAGCAGTCTGGTGACAGTCATCATGCAGATACCAGCAAGCATGACATTATGGCAATATATGCTTCTAGTTTTTTTATTTTGAAGGTATACAATAACTGAACATGGGATTTCACTTAGTACACAAGAAGAGCCATACTCACAGGAAGTAGGGATGCCATACAGTGCATCCAGAATTTCCCAGACATGCGGGAGTTGTCCATTGGAAATAGCGCCCTGGCGAAATTTCCAACAATCAGGAAATCCTGGGCATATGGCAACCCATTTCAGAAGTGTTTATTTTTGAGCGAATTTCCTTTAAAAAACCACAACTCATTTGCACACCACACACCCCGGCCAAAAAAAAGCTCAACAATTTTCACTTTTTGAAATATTGCCGCCCTACAGGGTGAAGATAACAGCCCTTTCCTGGTCTTTTGTTCCTGTAAGCATTTGGTATGTTGAGGTGACTTGACTTTTAATATTAAACTTGGTCTTTATTTATCTAATTGTGCCAAACAGGTATACTTGTGGTATTGCAAATAATTATGGCAATGATTACTATTAGTTGATTATATGTTTATATACTTCTTGAATCTGATTTATTTATTTATTTTCTGTTGAAAGCTGTTCAGGTGTACAGGTAGTAGTGAAATTAGTGGGAGGGAGGTGGATTTGAGAAGCCTGCTTTTGTTTTGCATTTCCGCATCTAACTGACATGCTTGGATGTTTAAAATGGGGACCGAAATGGCCCAAGCTTTTCCAAAGGTTTCTTCATAGGTTGGTCATGTTGAATAGAAGCCTACATCTCTCTTGCAACTCATCTGGCATACATTATCATCTTTGCTATGGAACAATGTTTTTATGAATGCCAGTGTTCACATTTCACGCTGTTTAGTATGATGTGTATGAACTGGAATGAGCAAGCCTTGGCCTTGCGCACCCCCCCCCCCACTCTTTTCCTCTTACATGATAGAATCACAGACTCAGAACTATAGAATTGGAAGGGACCATAGAGGCCCAACCCCTTGCAATCCAGGAATCTTTCCCCCCAAATGGGGCTCAAAGTCATGACCCTGAGAGTAAGAGTCTCATACTCTACTGACTGAGCTATGTATCATGAGGTATCTTGTCGGTCGGAGGAGGCATTAGGCAGATGCATGAAGGAAAAGGCTTCCAACGGCTGGTAGTTAGGGTAGAACCACAGAGGAGTTGGAAGGGACCCCAAGGACCATCTAGCCAAACCCTCTGCAAGACAGGGATCTTTTGCCAAACATGGGTCTCAAACCTACGACCCTTGGATTAAGAATATGCTTTACTGACTGAGCTATTGGAGGGGAGATCTTAACTTCACTTTTTACTTAAAGTTGGATTGTTGTGTTGTCCAAACTATAGGTTGTTGTTGATATGAACTATGGTTAACTTAGCTTCATAACTCATAGTTTGAAGTTGGCTTGGTCAGGATCTGAGCAGATTATGTGATAAACCACAATTATTTAAGGAAGCCGGGGGGGAGCTCTCAAAGTCTCAGCTGTGAGGGAGGAGGGACTTATTTGGTCCAGTTCATGCACATAGTGCTAAACTATGGTGCAGCATGACATGCAAACTCCACCTCTGTGTTCCTATACTATGATGAACATTTCACAAACTTTTTTTAATAGCAAAAGATACCTTTCCCACACAAGTGAAATAAAAATCTGCAAATGTTCTTTCTTTTACTAAGTCTGTTCTTCTGCAGCAGCGCTTTCAGAGTAGTATTCCTCTGATCGCTACCTGATTCACAGGGTTTGGGCATCTGCACCCTGATGGCCACACTGATGTTAAGTGAAGCCATTGGCAGGTTTTAGATGGAACTGATATGAGTAAGAGTTGCAATGCTGAGAGGCTTTGTGACTGTTCAGTTTTCAGAAATTGCTTGCTTGCTGGGAAATATAGCGAAGCGTTTTGCTTGTACACCTCCTCCATAAGATGTAAAGGAAACATTGGCAAGAATTGAACTGTGCACTCTTTTCACTTTTTGAATGGAATTTCTTTTTCTTTTCTATTCTTTCTGTTAGCAAATCGGAAGTGATTGCCTAGTAGCAAAACTCCAGGTGTCAGGTTTCCTACTGAAATGAGAGCAAAAGGCCTCATATGAAAACAATCTGTGTGTGTTGAGACTGAGGTAATGGAAGCAGAGCAGCAGCAGGCTTTGGCGCAAGATTTACTGTTACTTTTAACCGTTTTTGTTTTGTTTTAATGTTATTTTTTTCCAAAGCCGTAGTCTGGAAGAATGAATGTTTGGGTTTCTTTTGGAAGAAGAGAATGAGAGAAGTTGTAAAATAGCAGGAGCTGATGGCCCAGGATTTTCCATTCCTCTATAGGTACTAAAGTTTTTTTTCAGTAAGGGAGGGAGGCCTCCAGGAAGTGGGAGTGGGCTTAGCTTCAGAGGAGAGCAGGGGGTGGTGGAAGGGAGGGTGCAGATTAAAATAATAAACATATCCTAGGGATGGATTGCCACACTGTTGCCAGAGCTAGTGGGGGGATCTAAAGGACAAGATCCCCGTGAAGGTTGGGAAGTTTATATATCTTTTGAGATTTTGCTTGGGAGTTTTACTGAAACAAAGTGAATAACGGTTTTTTCCTGGTGTTTCTCCCCCCTCCTATTGGAAAGCAGAGCAGCATCCCCTAGGCTAGTCAGGCAGATGGAAATGGAGTGAAACTGGCTTGGTTATTTCCATAGCAACACAAGTCTGCTGGTCACCAGGACAGCGTGTGGTGAGAGAGAACAGGAGAAAAGAGGTAGCCTGTTTTCCAGCATTTGGTGATGCCTTTTTTCCTTCAGACGGAAGTGCAATTTGTCCTACTTTAACTTTTTTCACAAGTTGGCTGTTGTTTTCCAGCACAATTTTTTTTTATTTTTAGCCAAAAATCGTTTGTAAATGAATGGAGAAACACTGGCAGAGTATTTTTCCTTTCTTTCTTTTATGTGCCATGAGGATATAGCGTCGTTTGCAGAGTGTAATTGAGACCAAACGTTGAGCTTGGGGCCCAGGAGAGAAAATATTTTGGGCCTGCAGGTCATTAGTGAGGTGAGCAAAAGGGAATCCTGGGCGGTCTAGTGAGACGAGGAAAACATGCCAGCCTCATGGAACCTGGTTAATAGAACAAGTAGAATTAAGCTTACTTACTCTGAACTATCCAGCCTGAAAACAATTGGGCACAGTGGGGCAGCAGAATGATGTTGCGGCCTAAGCTGCCACTGATCAGGATTTTCCAAAGAACTTTGAAGAGGTATAGTTGGGAAAGTACATGTATGCACACCTTTTAAAGGCAACAGACCTGTTGATTTGAAAACCTTCGCTAGGAAGATGTAGGTGCCAAAGGGAGAGTGAAGAATGATTGGCCTGAACTTCAGCTTACGGGAATTACTGGCAACATTTGAAAAGGTATGAAGAAGACGAGTTTAAACTCTTTACTTTTCTTTAAGAAGAAGAAAATTCTCACTATTCTTTTTTTTTTCTGGGAGAATACCCAGTGCCTCATAGGTTGTTGTTGTTTTTTTTAAAAAAAGTATTCTGCATTGGCATTTTTTCTTGTACTGCCTGTAGCATTAATTCAAACTCCTCCATGTGCTTTCTTAATAAGTAACAGAACTATCCAGCAGTGCCCAGTTATGAGAATAAGGGGCCTTTTCATGGAGTGATGCAATTGAACACTTGCCATTCAACAGAAAGCATTTCATAACTTCTTGCTGAAAGAAATGAGGTTAGCTTTTTCTTTTCGTTTTAAGTTTGCAAGTAGTTCAGTGGCTCCATCAAATGTGAACAGTGTTTTTCTCACCTTTCTTTTCCCTCTTTTACTCCCTTCAGATTGTATCAAGCAGCCTAATAAGAGTAATGCTGGGGAAATGTGGTACTTTGGTCATGCATTGGTTATATTTCTTAAAATGTTTCCTTTTCTCCTAAGTACTAGAGATGTGTTTGGTATCTGAAAAAATGCATTGATGCAGCAAATTCTAAACCTTGACTTTGCTTCTTTCAATTAGAATGGCACATCAAAAGTTGACATATAGCAAAAGGAGTGAAACAAATTTTCTAACCTGCATCTTTTCCAGGCTTGAAATTAATACTTAGAGTATCACTAATGTACACATGCTGTGCAATAGTACTACTATAATGCTGGTTGACACCACTGGGTTTTGCTCAGTGGAAGGGATAAGTTTCAAGGGAAGAGGCGTGCAAATATATTAAATGCTGCTCTTTGGGTATCATTACGGTTGTTGGCATTAGAAAGAGATGTTTTGAGTGGCATTCGGAAACATATTAGAAAGTATCTGGTTCTGATTGTTTGTTTGTTTGGTTAAACACCCTTAGCATAACATGTCTTAATTAATTGCTGTGTTTCACTTGATTTGAGAGCTGGTAATTATTACCAATAGCTGGACCTTGTGTTGTAATTGCAGCTATTAACTGTAAAAGTTCAGATCAGATACTGAAGGTTAGCAAGCTGTAGTGGCAACTTTAATGTGCCAGTTTTCGATTCATTTAGTGATGTGTTTAGAAAGCAGCTCCTGTGGGGGCAGTTCTGTCTGCTTCTTTCAAAGGAGATCTGCTGCTTGCAAGTTTCAGTTTCCAGCTGCTAATGCCCACCCCCAAATCTCCCATTGCATTTTTACTCTAATAGTAAGAAGTTCAGCACCAAGAAAATTGATGTCACAGATTTCGAACAAGGGAGAAAGTTGTAAATCATTATAAAAGATGCAAATCAGTGTTACTATTGTATTCATGTAAGGATAACTTATTTTGTAAAAAATGCATTACTTGTTGCTTGCTTATATGATATGGGGGATTGCTTATATATATTTGATGTTGCTGCAGCAGAATCCTGGCTGTTTTAGTTGGCTCTAGTAGTCAGAAATTTGAATGTGAGCTTTTAATTGGATTCCTACACATTTTCCTAATGTCAAAGCAGTTATCATGTTGGTTGATTGTTGGGAACACAAGTTACTTGGCTGTCTAGGACAGTAGTTTCCAACACACACCCTGCCGGACCACTTGAAAAATGCTGAGGGTCTTGATGGATCACTTAATGAGTTTTCTACTTGTTGTAGCAATTGTTTATTATTTTTAAATGTATTTTCGTTGTTTCTTTTATTTCTTACATATTGCATTGTATTACAATTTGAATTCCAAAGAGCTCAAATTGTAATACAAGAAAATACAAAATCCTGTCCATTATTTCTGCTTCCTCAACTTCCCTGGGATACCAGGAAGCACAATGGTCTTCAGTCAGCAGGAGAGTATGCCTAGGTAGTGGGGAATTACGTCCAGTTTCGTGGGCCTTCACTTTATTCTAGATCAGGGATGGGGAACATGTGGCCCTCCAGATGATAAACTACAACTCCCATCACCACTTACTAGTGGCCATGCTGGCTAGGGTTGATGGGTGTTGTAGTCCAAAACAGCCAGAAGACCATAGGTTCCCATTGGTTTTCTAGAGATTGACCAGGATTTTGACAGAGGTGTGACCATGTTAGTAAGGAACTCCCTAAGGGCTAAATGGGCAGCCTCTGAGGGCAGACCAGTACAACCCCAGATAAGACTGAGGAACTCCGAGTGGGTGGTTCCTTAAGAGTCTAGACCAGATGGATGAGAGGTTGCCTGGTCTTGATGGAGTTACAATCCCTCCAAAGGAGAAGGTACACAGCTTGGGATACCTTCCGGAGCCATTGCTGTTACTTGAGGATCAGGTGGCCTCAATGGTATGGAGTGCCTTCCATGAGCTTTGCTTGGTGACCCTTTAATTATTCTGAGCACTTGGGGGAAGCTGTGTGTGTGTGTGTGTGTGTGTATACACACATGTGCACGCATGCATGCACGTGTGAAGGTCATGTCTCCACTTAGAGCAGGAGTGTGATTTGTTTTTGTCTGCCTTTTTTTTTTCTCCTGGCACTTATATTGTTGGCTCATAGCAGTTAAAAAACTAAAATGGGAAAAATTAGAAAGTAATTCTATAGTTCTGGCTTGTTGTCAGAGTCATTTTTTTTGGGTTGCCAAGGCTCATGTATGTGTATGTATATGTTCTGGAGACTTCAGAAATAAACATTCCCACACTCCAAAATGCTGCTATTAAAAGGATGAAAATTCACCAGGTGTTAGCTATTGGAGACCCTTTGCTCAACAAGAGTGTCTATGTCTCAAGCTGCATGTCACTATTCTGGAGGTGATGCAGACTGTATTGGGGTGTTCCTGATAAGGTTTTGGGTATTATTTAATGACCTTGCTTAAATGGGAGCATAGAAGATTCTCTTTTTAAAAAAACCCACCAGATACGATATTAAAACAAGGTGAGCTCTTAAGTAATTTAATTATGCTTTTAAAAGACTTCCGGTTCGTCGCGGCGGTGAGAAGGACGCAGGGACTTCGCGTGTCGAGGTCCCTGGCTTCTCGGAGGGGGGGGAAGTCCGCAGAGCGAGCGGACTCCCCGTAAAAGCACCGGATAGAGAGTTCCGGTGACTCAGGCGTCCAGCGGCTGCTCCGTTTGGCGGATCCCCCGCCGCGCGAGAGCTCAATAGAGCGATCGCAAGCTGGCGGGGTTGAACCGCGGGAGCCATTTTGGGCCACATCTTACCTCCGGGAAGCGAAGCTCCGAGTCCTGACCCGGCAAGCGGCGGATTCTTCCGATTTAATTCAAAGATTTCCAAAGAAGTAAGTGGAACTTTGATCTGGACTCTAAATTTGCTGATTGGAAAAATAGGAGAGACTTTAAAGAAACGGAAGTCGGTCTCTTCCTAATGGGAAACTGGGAGGCGTTTTAAAAAAAAACCCAAGCCGAACAACGAAAGAATTTGGAGTTGTGGACCCGGAAGGGAAAAAAAAGACTCTTTTGGAACCATCTCAGCCCCCGAGTCCGGCACCCCTTGAGGTACAGCGGTATTAAGGGGAAGAGCGCTTTGACAGCTGTCAAAAGCTGTCAAACTGTTAAAAGACCGGGTGGATTGATTGCATTGTTGTGAACAGTAAAAAATTGTTTGAAAACGTGATAGAACTATTTAAATCGAAAGTAAGAACGGATTTGGGATTGAGTTAAGAACTAAGGAAAAGAACAGCCAAAATGGAGTCGATCGTCTGAGAAAGGAATTTTCCAGTACCCATTGTTCCCTACCCCCTGTTTATCTGCGGTTACGAGAAGTATGAAAACAAAGCTTTCTCGAGCCTTCCAGGAGACTGTGCTGAACTATTTGTTGTCATGGGAAGACTTTTACAAGGAACGGCAACATCCCAACTTATCACCAGTCGAGACTGAAGTCCAAGTCCAGAACTTAGAGGATAATTCAGATTTGGAGACTGCTGAGTCGGAGACTGTGTGTGAGGAGAAACAACTGGATGAAAGTACTGAAGAGGACTTGGACTATGACAAATTTGTTTGGGATGAAGCAAAATATGGATTTCAAAAGGGAGAAAAACAAGCAGAACAAGAAGATGAGAGCCAAAGGAACTTAAAGACTAATGGAATTGAAAATCCTGGAGGGGTTAAAATGTGGAGTGGTGTTTTTGAGGGATGGGAAGGACAGGGGCAGGGGGGGGGCAAAGGTCTGGAGATGGATTTGGGAAAGAATGGGTGTGGGGTAAAAATTTTAGTTAAAAGGTATTGTTTCGGTTTTTTAAAAGACGGTTTTCGAAATCTTGGCTTGATAATGGAATTGCTGAACCAATTGGGGGAAAAAGACTTAGGGAGAGGAGATGGATGGTAAAAAAGAAAGGGAAAAAAGTTATGTTTTCCTAAGGGAGAATAAGAATGGTTTGGGAAAGAATTTTTAAGTTATTGCAAATTTTTGTAAGTTAAGTGAGGTGTTTAGGCAGAAAGCTGCCTACCCCCCTCTCCTTATTCTGAGACACCCAGTGGCAGGGGGTGCCCAGATGGGTGAGGAGGAAATGGAACCTTGGAAGTGCTGTGCCCTGCGGGTTCCTCTTGTGGCAGGAGGGGACCCGTGGGAGGGCAGCATGGAAAAGGAGGAGGATTGAGTTAATATTATAAGATTAAGATTTGAAACTGAGTTGGAAAATTCGCCACAAGTAATCAGAATTGGTTAGGAAAACCATGAGGAAGACTATCAAGGGAGTCGCAATTAAAATGTTAAAATAATAAGAACTGGGAAGTTTTAACTTTTCCCAATTTTCTTTTTCTCTTTTTCTTTCCCCCCCCCTGTGTTGTATGTTAGTAAATATGATTATGAAAGAGTTGGGGGATGCAAATCCCCATAACTCCTTCCTCCCTGTTCTCTCAGTGGCAGGGGGGGGGGGATATGGGGGGAGGAGGGAGGGGGGAAGCTGAACTCAATTCTTAATTGGACCCCTTTGATTCTTAAAGCACACGGGTCTCACTGGTGGCAGAAGTGGACCGGTGTGTGGAGGGAAAACGAACGGACAGTGTTATATTATATGTTTTGTTTGTGTCTGTCTTGTTTGAAAAGCAATAAAAATCTTTTTTTTTAAAAAAAATAATTATGCTTTTAAAAAACAAGCATAACCAATGGCCCAACAGTTACACTTTGATTTACCTATACTTTATTCACAATTGATATCATTCTATACAGTGTTATCTTTTAGTGACAGTTTTAAGAGGATTTAATAGCTTTGTTTACATGCATGTCTACAAGCTGCTTGAGTACAACAGTAGTTCTATGCAAGGGTTTGCATGCAAAGCTTTCTTTTTTCTGTGTGGTTCTTCCTTTCTAAATTTACATTCATTTATCTACAGTTATAAAGGTAAATGTAAAGGGACCCCTGACCATTAGGTCCAGTTGTGACCGACTCTGGGGTTGCGGCGCTCATCTCGCGTTATTGGCCGAGGGAGCCAGCGTACAGCTTCCAGATCATGTGGCCAGCATGACAAAGCCACTTCTGGCGAACCAGAGCAGCACATGGAAATGCCGTTTACCTTCCCGCTGTAGCGGTACCTATTTATCTACTTGCACTTTGACGTGCTTTCGAGCTGCTAGGTTGGCAGGAGCTGGGACCGAGCAATGGGAGCTCACCCCGTTGCAGGGATTTGAACCGCCGACCTTCTGATCGGCAAGCCTTAGGCTCTGTGGTTTAACCTACAGCGCCACCCGCGTCCCTTTTATCTAAAGTTATAGGTGTCTGTAAATAAAGACAAAGTTACACTTGTGTTCTGAAACTGGGAAACTGGACCTGTATTGTTTGTAATTTCTGTGGTAGGTCCCCCTCCCTCCACCATTTGATGCAGAAGAACAGATATTTAACATGCTGCTTGCCCTGCTGTGCTGGAAGCAGGAGAAATAGGAGCTGATTTATTGTAGGAAGGGATAGCTAAAGTGTTGGATTCAAAATGCTGCAAGCGGCTTCATCTGCCCTATAGAGCCAAGAGTGCTTTATCAATGACAGCAAGTCCTTGTTAGCAGTGACCAAACTGAGATGCTCCTGATTACATCTGTATGGAAGGAAGCAGTCTCACTGGGTTGTGCTTGTTGTGTGTGGATTGAGGCTTCAGCTTCCCCTGAGAGATCATGCCACAGGTTTTACATTTTCACTTGCAAACAAAACGATCAGCAGCTAAAATACTTTGGGTATTTTGCCTTGGAAAAGGTTTGCTGTCAAAGGGATTTGCTTCATGTTAATTTCAGACAGACTGAACCCTAACCACAGCTTCAAGTAGTTTCCTTGAGTGCAGCTGGGGTTTTGCCTACTTGTATGTATAGGTTTGTAGCTATCTTGATGTTTTTATATGTGTGGTGATTAGATGCCCTCTCTTTTTTTTTGGCTGGTGCACATTGGTAACCTGTAAGGAGGAAAAAAGTTTGAGTTTGAAAACTTTTATCAGGAGCCTGAAATTAAAAGAGAACAAAATTAAAAGACTGGCAGGTTGTCAACGCATCTGTACCAGTCTGGAGACGAGATAATTGGGAAATGAACATATGGGGGGGGAATTTTGTGGTCCTTAATTTTATTAAACTTAAATTTCAAGCATTGGATGCCTTGCCTGCCTTGCTGCCTGTTAGAATGTAGCAGCATTGACTATTTTGTGTCTTTATTTGTATGTGTCTGTGCAATTGTACATGTCTGAGGAGACTTGCACATATCAGATGGTAGATGGACCTATATGGAGTGCACACAGGGTGTGAAGGTTGTTGAAAAATGTAGGAGGGTAGGGTGCTCTTGTGCTCAGGTCCTGCTGTGAGAACTGGATGTTGGACTAGATGGGCCATTGACCTGATCCAACAGAGCTCTCCTTATTTTCCTATGAAAGGATTCTCCCTAAAGATTAGGATGTGAACCGTATTGTATTGGTAGCCCGCTCAGCTTTGTGAAAGCGGTGGCGATTTATTTATGTGTTTACCTGTATTAAAATATCCTAAGCACTATGCTTAGAAAAACACATGCCAGCAAAAAGTCTCGCGGTCTACACAACCGGGTACAAAATGAAGGCAATGGTGGTGAAAGCAAATGAAGGTGAATGAAACAGTTGGGGTAGTTTACACAGAGAGCTGCCCTATACCGAGTCAGACTGTTGGTCTACTGGAGCTCAGTATTGTCTACACTGACAGGCAGAAGCTCTTTAGGATTTCAGGCAGAGGACATTCCCAGCCCTACCTGGAGATGCTGAGGATTGAAGCTGGGATCTTCTGCATGCAAAGCAGATGCTTTACCACTGAGCCATGGCTCTTCACCTTGACATGTTCACCCTTTGCAGCATTTACCTGTTCAACAATCTGTTTGAGTTTGTTTTCCTCAGGTACATTCAGGGAAAAAAGGTAGCCTGTTTCTAAGAGTTCTGGTCCCTGTCATATTGCGATCTAGGAATGCTAGTTCCTAGCACCAAGCATGATTGAGAGTTCCCTGGAAATTCAGTCGCTGTCTCCTCCTGCCAAAACAAATAACTTCAGGAGTAAGAGAGGGTTTTAGATCAGAATGAGGGCAGGGGGAAAGTAACTAACGAAAACATTTGCAAGAAACAATCAACTGACCCAGAGAGAAAAGATGACTTGCCAAACAAATGACAAGTCTGGCTGGGTGGTCTCTAGTCACGTAGTTCATGGCAGTCAAAAGGAGTTTCATCAAGAGTAAAGGTTAGCGTTAAAGAATTTATGTGCCTGCACCATACAGTAGCCAGCTTTATAGTCCAGACTTTCAGAGGGAATGAGGATTCAAATGAGAACTTCACTGATAGTAAAGAGTTAACATTAAAGAACTTTTGCACGTGAATTTACAGAACAAACTGGTTGGCCTGAATTTTGCCTGTGGGCGAACAAAACATTGTTTAACTTTCTGAGATGGTGAAATGACATTCAGTTCATAATACATTTGAGTGGGCAGGTGTATAGTCTAAATTAGGCAGTATTTTTTTGTTTTTGACATCTCTAGTTTGTTTGCTTTTTAGTGCCCACCAAAGGGTTCTATATTAGTTTAATTACATTTCTGCCTGTATATCTTGTGACTGGGGAACAGCCAGCCCATGGACCCAATCTGGCCCAAGCCATGCCCAGTGGCCTGCCACTAGCCACAATTAATTTACTGGCAATGACAATTTTGATATTGGCATTGGCAGTGCTAACACAACACTGCAGGGCCATGGGACACTTTTGCCAGTGGTACACCTGCCTCTGGCCAACTGCTTTATCCATAAGAATGATGGTGCACCACACTTCCTGCTTCCAGCCTCCCAGGAATTCTTGTCATAGTGTTCTCCTTTTGCTCTTCACCTTGACAACATTTGGCCCCATTGACAATCCTGCTGGTCCAATAGGGAGAATGTGAAGAGGAGGAGATGAAAGGGAAGATAGAGCAATAGATGGATTGAGTGAAACAAAAGAGAAAGGGAAGACAGAGATTCTAGGTGCCTATGTTAATGTTGTGTGACTGTCTGTGTATGTGTGCAAGTGTGGATTGGCCCCATACACTTTGGTTTTAGCATTCCCCACCACTAGCATGTGGCCCCAAAGAGTTGGCCAAGAGACAGTGCCAACCCTCAGACCACAAAACACGCCCTACCTCTACCATAGTTTGGGTGTGTGTGTGTGGGTGTGTATAAGCTGCATATACCGTATCCTTTCCTGACCAAACGGTCAGGGCTGCACAAGTGCACAGGCATAATCTTCGCAAGCTTTCATTTAAAATTTGGAACTTTTTTCAAGGAGGAAAAAAATGAAACTTCTTAAATGATGATTCAGCAGTGATGTAGAGCCTTTCCCCTCATTGCTGTTTTTAGGATCAAGCTTTTTGTATTATTTTGTTAGATACTAATATAGTGGTGCTAACCATGTAAAAAATGCTGCAGCAAAACCTTTTCACAACATTACAGTAGGTTTTTCTTAAATTTAGTCCACTGCATTTGAGTTCAGAGACAGTACATGTATAAACAGAATCTACCCCAGATAACCAACCAATGGAGAAGCAATATTACATCATAATTGTGTAAATGGAGAGAGACCGTTGGCAAGGGGTAATGAAAGGAAGTGTAACTTGGAAGATTGAAAAACCCTCTGTGATTTCATTTCCACTGTGGAATGTTTTAAAAATTCAGCAGTGAGGAGTGCTTGCTTCTGCTATCTCAGTTTTAAAGGGTCAAATTGGTGGGGACAAGGTGATTAACATTTGTCAGCTGCACTTATATTACTGATACCTGAGGAGTCAATCTACAAGTCTGAATATATGTGAAGAAATCACTCTCAAATATCACAAGATGTTAAGCAGATGAAAGGGGTTGAAAAGGAAATAAATACAAAGAAGCTACATATGGTTATGAAGAAAACACAGAAACCACTGCAAGAGTGTTCTATTAAACGTCACATAGTTCACTCGCGTCACATAGTTCACTCGCAGGCCCCTCTAGTCATTGTAAGAACGCACAGAGACCACACAGGTTAGCCCCACTCACCACCTCTATGCTTCCTCTGAAAGAGTCCCACACTCCTACAGATGTACCGGTATGTGTCGAGAGCCCTGTAAACAAGGAAGTACTTGCTGAGTGTCTAAAACATTTCTCCCTCTGAAGAAACAAACAATTCCAAGTTTTATTTCACTAACTTTGTTGAAGCGTCAAATGTGTCCCTGAGATTTCATATTTTCATCCATACATCTGTTTTCTTTTCCCAGTGGGGATAATTATGCATTCCACAATACCCTAAATGAACAGGAGCAGTCAATGAATTCTTAAATGCCTGTCGTATGAATAACGGCCATTTTTAGATGCCGTGCTACCCTCATGGGCACCTGTGTAAAAGCTCACTCGGGAGAGAATGGAACATGCTGAAATGAATATGAAAGAATCAGCTCTTTATGGCATTCCAGGCTTGTTGAATTTGATTCTCTCAAAAGGAAAATCATGTTTGTAGCACCACAAGGTTCCTGTAATAATCTTCACTGATTAATCCCATGGAGATAAACTGTATGCCCCATGGCTTTCCCCCCTGTGTTTAAACATTCTTGCCCAGATGTTAGTAAGCAGTCGTGTTGGTGTTCATTTCACAGTGCTTTTTGCTTTGCTTCTGAAAAATAGAAGCTCCTCTTTTCTTTATTTCTTGGAGTTTTTGTGTGTTCTATTTTACTGAAATTTTTATAATTTGTTTTATGTTGTACCCCACCCTGGTACTGGCACCAATGAAGGGCAGGCTATACATCTTCTTAGTTCATTAATAAATAATATATTCCAGGGAATTGCACACACACACATATTTGTATGCATGTGTTTATATAGAATATAATATATGACATGTAAAAGCCGAGAAGGCACATTAACTTGTGGGAAATTTAAAATGCTTTGGGGAAAGAACCACTAGACGTCTTTGTGTTCTGCCTCCAGCCTGCCAATTGGACATCCCTGTCTAGATTTCTAGACTTGCTTATAAATATAAAGTCTATAGTAGAGATGGGGAAACTTGTGGCCCACCACGTATGGTTGGACTACAACTCTTATCATCCCTAACCATGGCTGATGGAAGTTGTAGTCCAACAACATACAAAGGGCCATAGGTTCCCCTTCCTTGCTACAAGGCATAACACATTGACATAACGTCATGTTGCTCCTTGCATTCGGCAACTTCTGAAATGTAAGTTTCTGAGTCTTGGAATCTTCTGAAGACTTGTTTCAAGAATCATTATCATTATCATCATTTCAAAGAAAGACCAATGTGATTTCAAAAACAAGCAACATATAACGAAATATAACAAAACACTTGCTCTCAACAGCAGCAGCACAGAAAGCCCTTCACTCTACAGCTATAAAATTCTATCATCATTAGTTATTCAATTCAATATGGACTCTACTTAGCACTTTATACTCTTGACCATGATTAGTTGGCTTAATGCTTTGGATACTGGATGTGTTATTTCAACCCTTCTCAGTTGCTTATTCCATATGGGAATGAGCTTAGCTATCTGGCTTTAGTTTACTGGTGATGCAGGGGTGGGGGAGTTGTAGGGGAGAAATTGCTTTCTTCTTGGGACTCTTCAAGTGCTCCGAAAAGCAACCTACACTGTGCAAGAAATGGTTGCCATCTGGATCTGTCTTAAGTGGCTTGTGTTAACATGAAGCAAGTAATTTATTTTGAAATCTTTAGTATTCCTTGAGGTAAATGTTGACAGCGATACTGGCATAATTATGTACTTCATTGTGTATAGGGAAATTGTAATGCATGCTAGGGAGATTGGCTGCAGTTGTCAGAATGCGGCCTTATGATACTCATCTGAACAGTTCGTTCTTGAAGTAGCATATTTCTTCTATTCCTTTCCATTTTTTCAAGAGCATATACTGTTAGGCTAAACAGAGATCTCTTTCATTAATATCTGAATAGTAGCATTAAAAAAAAATATTCCAATGTGGTAACCTTGGTTTTTGATAAGGAGATAGGGGAATTCTGAATAGTTCATTATCTCTTTCTGAGTACAGGATTAACACAAGTGGGCTTTCTTTCCTTTCTTTTTTGTTTTCTTTTCCTAGGACATCCAGGCTGAAATTGATGCCCACAATGACATCTTTAAAAGCATCGATGGAAACAGGCAGAAGATGGTAAAAGCCTTGGGAAACACTGATGAGGCTGCACTGCTCCAGCACCGCATTGATGACATGAACCAGCGCTGGAATGACCTGAAAGCAAAGTCTGCCAGTATCAGGTAAAATATGATTTGAAAGTTACATCTGAATCAGGGCTGCTTTCTGTGACGCCTTTTTGTACATGTAGGGACACAGCTTAAGAATGCACCAATTTCATGTTAGCGCCATCCTATCATGCGCTGGCATGTCCAAATAAACATAAGATCCCTACTGGATCAGGTCAAGGGCCATCTTGTCCAACATTCTCCTCTCACAGTGGCCAACCAGATGCCCGTGGGAAGCCCACAACCATGGTCTTCACCTGTGATTCCTAGCACCTGATATTCAGAAGCATTTTGGTTCACAACAGTGGAGGCAGAATATAGCTATCAGGGTTACTTGTCATTGATTGCCTCATCCTTGATGAAATTGTGTAATTCTCTTTTAAAGCCTTCCAAATTGGTGGTCATCTCTACCTCTTGTGGGTGCAAATTCCACACCTTAAGTGTGCATTGTCTGAAGAAGTACTTTCATTTGTGCATCCTTAATCTTCCAACATTCAGCTTCATTGGACGTCCCCTAGTGCTGTGAGAAAGGGAGGGAAACTTTTTCTCTGTATGTTTTCTGCATACCATGCATCTCTTATCATGTCACTTCTTACTTGTCTCTTCTCTAAACTAAAAAACAACAACCCTCAGGCAAATGCCAAGGCCCAGGGGAACCAGCAGGTGCTGTTTACACCTTCTGGAGAACTCGAATGTGGGGATGAGGAAATCCTTGCTGCCTGGCAGGGAATAGTGTGCTAGCCATATCTTTTTATTCCCTTGCCAGTGGCCCAGATGTAGCATTGCTATGTTGAGGACATGGGATTGGGGATAAAAAGCCTGGTCCCTTACTAACTGTGTGACCACATAACATTGTGTCTGAGCTGCTCACCATCGTGCCCTGCCAGTTTGTAAATTGGAACACTCCCTAAACCTGTTCTTGGGATTTCCCCAATTATCCAAAGCAGATTTAAGGGACATGGTGAGAGGGGAAGGAGAGAGGGGAAAGCCTCCTTCTGTACACACGGCAACTTGGTTGAATCCCACCTTAGATTACTTCACATCAAAATTCCATCCAGTTTTACGTTTTCAGGGAAGCTTGGGAGGTCAGTGTCTGTCAGCTTGCACTGCCAATAGTTGGAACAAGTACCCTTAATGTCTTGACTCTTATAAGCGTCCCTCACAAATCATCAAGAAAGAGATGAAAAGACATTTATGTTAATACTTTAATCAACAGCTGCAGTGTTCCAGCAGTAACAATTGAGCAGCATGGTATTTCTTGGGGATTGATGATCATTTGGGGGAAATTAATGGCCCAAGCTGCCCTCAAGTCATTTACTTCAGAGAGTCATCAATTCCAGGGTCAGAGTCTGAGGATGAGTAGTGGTTGTTATTATGAATGGTGTGTAACAATCATACTTAAAACAGTTTTACAATTAATTTAATTTGTGTATATACATGGAGCATGATGTTCAGATGACATTATCAGCTGTAAGGGAGAAATCTAGAGGTATTACTGCTGAGGTGCATAATCAGAGGGGGTTAACTGCAAACACTAAATCATCAAATACAATACACCAGTAATCATTTGCTCTGTTGTAATAATCAGATCTAGTTAGTTTCAGAACTTGTTCAGAGTTGGATGTAACTACCTCCTGCAATGTAACTGCTTGCTTCTGTAGTATGTGGTCTGCAATGTGGGGGTTGAACTATACCAACATTCATCCAAGGATCACAGGGCGGTCTACAATATAAAAACACAAAATGCATAACATATAAACCAGTGTTTCTCAACCTTTTTTGGGCCACGGCACACTTGTTCTATGAAAAAAAATCCCGCGGCACACCAACTCTGTGCCGCCCTATATTTAGTTTAGTTTGGAGGGGAGACGTAAAAGACGGCACGCACAGACCCCAGGCGGGCAGACATGGGCGCACAGCTGCCGCCGCCTCCCTCCCAGCTGCCCCAGGCAGCCGCCGCTGCTCTGGCCCGGCGAAGGGAAGCCCTGCACAGCCTTCCCCGCCTGCCTCTTCCTCCCCAGGCGGCGGTGGCGCCCTCTCTGGCCTCCGGCTAGATGCCGACTCTAAATTTTGCCGCGTCGTGCGGCGACGAGAAGGGCGATTTGCATTGTCACGTGCCTGGCGGCCGCCAATAGACAACACCAACCCCCCGGAAAGGAAGCCGGCCGGGTCACGACGCGGGTGCTCGCCTCGCGTCGTGACCCAGCCGGCTTCCTTTCCGGCGGGTCAGCGACGTGACAATGCAAATCGCCCTTCTCGTCGCGGCACAGTAGTGTGCCGTGGAACACCGGTTGAGAAACGCTGATATAAACAAACCAAGCAATAACCCCACAATCCATCCCAGGTTGAAGTGAACACAGTGCTCATATAATACATTATAATAATACATATAATAAAACAGTGCTTGTCTTTCAACCCAGTTTACCAAATTAACAACAACACAAATAATATATCTGTGGTGTCTTTTGGTGGCTATGCAATATTTAATATGATTCTTTAAAAATTTTGTACTATCTGTTTTGTGGTCAGTTGTTAGGATTGATTTGTTTTTTGTTTCTTCCCTTTTGTTTTGTTATGAAGATATTTTAATGTTGGTTCTTCCGTTCTCTTCTTCTGAATAGCAGTTTACCCTGCCTATGCCCCTCTCAACCTGTCTTTTCTTTTCTTTCTTTTCCTTTTCTTTTTGTGATACGTTTTCCCCTCATTCAGAACTCTCATAGGTTCTGAATATGAGTTGCTACTAAATATAGCATAGGCCCATAGCAAAACACACGCAGATGGAGATTACTGTTCTGATTTTTGTTCCTTTTTGGTGACAGTTCAGGCTGCCACTCCATGTTTGATAAAATTAAATTTCTGGTCATGTACAGCTTCTTCAGTCCTGATTGAAAAGGAGCCACTGAGTTGTAATTTCACCCTCCATGGCATGCTAGCAGAAGGCTTCGTGAGCCACTTAAACCCTCAGCGCAGAGCTGAAGTGGACTCAAGTAAGAGTGTTGCATTTTGCACAGGATTGAAGTTCATTCTTGGCAGTTTTCTCCCCTTTCTGCTGAACACTAAAAGTGCTGTAGATTTAAAAGGCAGAACTAGCCACAGATAAGTGTTGCTAGACAGGTTCCAGAAGAGTGCTGAAAAATATATTTCCAAGGATCAAGAATGCTTTCCCAGCAAGAGGCATTGAGCCGACAGTTCTTATATTGCAAATACCTGTGGCAGCTGGCTAAAGCTGGTCTCTGAGGCTCAGAGAACAAGTTGCATCTCTTTCATCTGCAGACTCTCTGCTATTTGCCTATTCAAGCAGAGCTGCAATTTAGGGCTGATTTGGACACTACTTCTAAGCAGGGGACTGTTGGTGTGAGAATAACTTTTGCTTTTGAATCCCTGTTAAATCATAGACTAAGGTGGGTAGGGACAGAAAGCTTTCGCATGTGGCTAAATGTGTCTGGCTAAAGGGGTGCTCTGGTAACTCTTGTAGGAAAATTGGAATGTACTTTATTTGAGTCTGGGGATATGATTCTTACTGCAGTATTTGGCTTGCCATCAGAATAAAAACAACAAAAGGAACAGGTGCATCACTTTCCAAACAAAGAAAAAAACTATTACTAGCTTTTGTTCTCCTTTTGAAGAAATTTCAAATAAATCAAAGCATTGCTTTTGTCACTCTCTTGGCAGGGGAATTGACAACTTATTTTTAACCATTTTTACTGAGTTCTTGTTACAAACTTAGCCATGTCACTGTCAACCCTCCTAGGACCTGTTGCACCAATGGTGCACAAAGGAATTGATTTATAGGTTTTTATCAGTGCCCAGGTATTTCTGTTTTACCAAAACACTATGGGAAGCAGGTATGCTGCGTCAGCTCATGCAAGGGACTCTTCCTGATTTGGGGAGATTTCCCCCTCTAATCACAAACCGCCATTCCAAGGGACACACTGTTCAGAAGGTTTCCCCAATCCATTGGGGCATAAGAGGCTGCAGTGGAGAATAACCTTCTACTGGATCCAGTCCAGTGTCATGAATGATTTTTTTCTTCCCTGTGTCTTTTTTACAAGGCAGAAATCTGCTGAATACAAGTTTTTGTTGTTGTTGTTGAAATACTTTGTCATCCTGCTATATTGTTGTTGGCATCTGTACGTCTTGGAAGACAATAGAGGAATGTGCCTTTTGGGGCAAAGTCAAACTGTTGGAGAGTTGCAGCACCTACTGTGGCTGTAGAGAGCAATGTGGGAGAGACATATTTTGTTGCAGCTGGGGCAGATGAAGGCATCCAGTTTTGCTTCTGCAAGTGGTCATTCCTTCTCTGGTCACTGTTGTGGATACACAATCGGATTCTCTGAATCCAGGCACTGCGGTCGTCTGGAAGGGATTCCTACTTGGTGGGGCTGATGTTGCCAGTCTTCATGCCTCGTATGCAGACATATTTGCAATGCAGAGTTGGTCTGCCAATGGGCCTAGCACTTGAAGCCAGCTCCTTGTAGAGAAGAAGAAGAAGAAGAAGAAGAAGAAGAAGAAGAAGAAGAAGAAGAAGAAGAAGAAGAAGAGGAGTAGTAGTAGTAGTTTGGATTTGATATCCCGCTTTATCACTACCCGAAGGAGTCTCAAGGCAGCTAACAATCTCCTTTCCCCTCCTCCCCCACAACAGACACCCTGTGAGGTAGGTGGGGCTGAGAGACTTCAGAGAAGTGTGACTAGCCCAAGGTCACCCAGCAGCTGCATGTGGAGGAGCGGAGACACGAACCCGGTTCCCCAGATTACGAGTCTACCGCTTTTAACCACTACACCACACTGGCTCTCCCTTGGAGCACACCCTTGGAGATCCTGCTGTCTTCCACTCTGTGTACATGACCAAGCCAGTGTAGACACCATTGAGACAGGAGTGTGAGTGTACTGGGAATGTGAGTTTGGGGAAGTACAGCTTTGTTTGAGACTTTCTCCTGCCAAAAGCATTCCTGATGCAATGCATGTGGAAGGCATCAAGGTGTTACTCCTGGCAGTTGTATGTTGCTCATGACTCACTTCCATAAAGCAGCGTGCTCAACCTTCATCTTGACCTGGGACATTAGTATCACATTCTCCTTCACCTTTTAAGAGAGGCAAACCATTGCTGTAGCCGCTTGTTCAGCTCAGCATCGATGGCGAGGTTGCTGGTTATGGTGGAACTCAGGTAGGCAAAATCATCTACTCCCTCAAGTGTGTGGTCAGCAATGCTGATGTGTAGACTGCTGGCAATGCCCTGACTCAGGATATTGGTCTTCATCAGGCTAATGGTAAGGCAGATCTCCTTGCAGGCTTAAGCAAAACAGTTGATGACGCTCTGTAGAGTTTCCTCAGACTGCACTGTCAAGGCTGCGTCATCTGCAAGCAACATCTCTAAGATAACGACCCACCACACTTTTGTCTTGGCGTAGAGACATGCCAGGTTGAACAGACCCCTGTCACTCCTTAAATATTATTATTAAAAAGTCCAGCTATGTAGACCATGTGTATGACTAGGTTTGGTTCTGCAGCACTAAGACCCATAAGTAAAAGAGCATATATAGATATATTGCTAAATGTATGTCAATGTCTAGGGAGTACAACTTCCCAAATGGCACATTCTGGACAGCTTCTTCACATGTTCAGAACAAAATTCCTGAAAAGTACTAATTAGTTATGTTTTTTAAGGTTAAACTGTTCTAGAAGAAGTGGTACTCCTTCTGTGAGCCAAACCTAATAAGAGTCTGGCTATTGTGGAGAAAACAGGTTGACAAGGTTCTCTCTCTCAGCATAAATTCAGTTAATTTATTTATCATCCTATACAGATGGTTCTGCTTCTGTGGTTGTGCTGAGTAATAGCGGAGTTATGAAACATTGCTTGGTGGGGAAAGGTGGAATTGCTCCAGACAGACTTGGATTCTAAAAGAAGTTGACAGAAGAAAATTAAGTCATCTCTTCTTCATCCCCACCCCCTCAATGTACCCTCCCATGCCCATTCCACATTGTTCAGGAGGACTATCTGACCCTCTGAAGGGCCAACACAGCAAATCCAAAAATAAGGTAGCTGTAGGGAGGAAGGAGGGGATCTGAAACTTTCCTTCCTTAAGTTAAATTATCTTAGGATCCACAGCTTTATATTTTCTTCTGTAATTGCTTTAAGTGATATTTTACCTTGGCAACCTATGGTACTGTTCTTAAGAGAGTGAGAGTGTGTGGGCCACGCATACTCTCCTTTAATCAGTGCTGCTTAAACATGCCAGCAATAGAGAAAGGTAGGCACAATACAAAAGTGCAATCTTCTTTTCTTTGGCGATCACTTGTAGCCGAGCAAGATTGTCTTCCATAAACACGGTTTTAACAATGGGTCCATAATTGACTGTGGAGGCCAATTCTGGATTCACACGTCCTTCCACAGTGGGGACATTGGCTTCCAGGTGGGAGTTGATCACGGTGTGGATTTGCCAAGCATGCCTTCCACTTAGCATGTTTCTCCCTTGTGTCCTGAGATCAAGTTTCTTCAAAGCCCATGACACCTTTGGTAAAGGCTGTTCTCCAACTGGAGCGCTCGCAGGCCAGTGTTTCCCAGTTGTCAGTGTTTATAATACATTTTTTAAAGATTTGCCTTTAGACAGTCTTTAAATGTCTTTTGTTGACCACCAGCTTTCCATTTTTAAGTTCACAATAGAGTATTTGCTTTGGAAGACAATCATCAGGCATCCGCACAACATGACCAGTCCAATGAAGTTGATGTTGAAGAATCATTGCTTCAACACTGGTGATCTTTGCTTCTTCCAGTACTGTACACTGATATTAGTTCGTCTGTCTTCCCAAGTGATGTGTAAAATTTTTTGGAGACACCGTTGGTGGAATCTTTTGAGGAGTTGGAGATGGTGTTTATAAGTGGTCCATGTTTCACATGTGACGGATATAGGACTCCTTTGAGTTGTTTATGACTCAATTAGGAGCCACTAATTTACCGCCCGGCACGCTTTCTCTAGCGTCTCTGCTCCGTAGACCCGGGCTGGCAGTAAAACACACAGCAGAGCCTTCTTCTTCTCTCACACAGCGAAAGCTTGTATAGCTGTTGGATAAAAAGCCTCTTAAGAACACACAGAGTCCAAGGTGTTCTAATAACTACTGGAGTTTATTTTAAAGAGAAAATAACAAACAACCTGGTGAGATCGCAGACATCTTGCGACCGTCTCCCAGGCAAAAACGAAACCAACTGATACACACAGAAACACATCTGGCACATTCTGTAACATGATATCTTCCTCAGTGGTCAGGTGCTTCACAGTACACAGTTAACCCCTTCGGTTACTTGTTACTCCTCACACCCCCTCTCACCTGAACACTGGGGATAGCGGGTATCCAAACTTACCCCAAAACCAACCCTTCACAGAATTCCCCATGCCGTTGGAAACTCAAGGGTTTTGTGAACCCATCTGCTAGGTTCTCTTGACTTGGACAATACCTCAACTTTACCAAGCCTACCTGTATGCTCTGACATACGTTTCGGAAGCGGATGTCTAAGTGTTTGGTTCTGGCCTTGAACTGTCCAGACTCCGCCAGTCTCAAAGATGGTTGATTGTCGCCCCAAACAGTGATGGGCTGGCTACAATCACCCCAGATTTCCTGGACCAAACATCTGTAGTACTCCAACTCAGTGCATGTCGCAGACAACGCACAGAATTCGGCTTCCGTGGAAGACATTGCTATTAGGCTTTGCCTGCGCGACCGCCAACCAATCAGGGCATTTCCAAACTTGACTACCAAACCAGTCACTGACTTCCTGTCCTCCTGATTGGCCCAATCAGCATCTGCAAAACAAGTGAGTTGTGGCTCACCTTGCGCTGACATGTACAAACAATACTCTTTGGTCTCCTGCAAATACCTAAGCACTCTCTTAATGCCATTCCAAGCATGCACGCTAGGTTTCGATGCTTCTCTACTGAGCAAATTGACTGCAAAAGCAATATCTGGTCTGCTCCATTGTGACAAATACAACAGACTCCCTAGCGCTGACTGAAACACTTCAGGACTCTCAAACGCTACTTTGTCCTTCACTTGTGACTCTTTCACAAAGTTTGTCTCCATGGGTGTTCTGACCCCTTTACAGTCAGACATTCTGAACTTCTCAAGCAAATGTTCAATCTTGCCTTTCTGACTGAGCAAAAAACTTCCATCCTCAGTTCTGTCTATCTGCACACCTAGATAAACATTCACTGCACCTAAATTCTTGAGTTTGAACCTCTTGCCTAGCTCTTTTGCAAACTTCTGCACTTGCATCTGGCTCTTTGCTAAGCAAATCAAGTCATCTACATAGACAAGCAACAGTTCCTGCTGTTCTCCTTCACCTCTGAGATACAGACAACTGTCAGCTAGACTCTTCCTGAAACCTAGGCTCTTCAAAACAGAATCAAGACATGAATTCCAATTTTTAGCGGATTGTTTCAGACCGTAGATCGACTTGTGCAGCTTCCACACCTGACCTGGCACGTCACTCTCAAACCCTGGAGGAGGCAACATGTACAACTCCTCCTGGAGGTCAGAGTTCAAATACGCGGTGTCCACATCAAAATGGTTGACCACTAGGCCTCTCTGCGCTGCAGTCGCTAAAAGCATCCTGAAAGATTCCGCTCTCGAAGTCGGACTAAAGACATCTGTGTAGTGGATTCCTTTCTTCTGAGTAAAACCTCTAGCCACTAATCTAGCCTTGTACTGCGGCTCTCCAGTCACTGTGGGTTTCAGCCTGTAGACCCACCTACAACTGACTGCTTTCTTGCCTTCTGGCAACTGTGTTAGGCTATACACACCAAGAGATTGCATGGAGTTCAACTCTTTCTCCATTGCAACTTTCCACTTACCAGCTTCCTCTACTGACAACTGTTGCACCTCTTCAAAGCTTTCAGGCTCACACATTGCTAGGTTTGCCCATACACTGACAGCTGAAAACCTTTCAGGTGGTTTACCTTTCGTGGTGCGTTTTGAACGCCTTGGTCCCACATCTTCCCCCTCTAAATCCGAACTGCTTGTCTCTGACTGTGGCTCTCTCGGACTAGCAGCACTGTCAAGAGACTTACTACGCTTTGCAGCCCCCTCTGGGCTTGCTTTGGGTGAAGTGGGTGACCTACCACGTTTGCTGTACTTCCCAGGCTTGACCTGGGGTGAAGTCGGTGCGCTTCTGACTACTTGCTTCACTTCCCTAGGAGCTACACCACTTGGACCAGCTGCCTGACCTGGATCTGGTCCTGCAGCACCTGGAACTCCAGCATCAGCCACCTGAGTTTCCTCTTCCTGGTCAAAACCTGAAGACCAGTCAAGAAGAACTTCGGGGTTAGCATGAATGCGTCTCCAGCCCTCTTGTTCACAGAACGTAGCACTCCTGCTAATGTGAACGCGGGTTTGGTCCCCCTCTGCTGGTACAAACCTCCAAGCCTTTGAGTTTGGTTCGTAACCACAGAAGATCATTTTCCTGGATCTTGATCCTCCCTTTCTGCGCTTCTGCTTTGGAATTAGAACCCAAGCCTCACACCCAAAAGTTCTGAAATAGTGCACCTTCGGAACTTTGCCATACAACATGTAGTAGGGTGTGTTATCCACAACTGAATTAAAAGCGCGGTTTGAACAATAATTCACAAATTTATAACATTCCCCCCAAAACTTCTGGGGTAATCCTGCATCAAACAACGTTGCCTCTACCAGTTCAGACAGCGTCCTAAATTTCCTTTCAGCTAAACCATTTTCCTGTGGACTAAAAGGGGCGGTTTTCCTGTGCCTAATTCCCTTGCTGCGGAAAAACCCTTGTAGTTCTGCACTCAAAAACTCTCCCGCCCTGTCACTCTGAAAACACTGGACAGTGACGGAGAACTGTAGTTCTACCTCGGCTACCCACTCTTTTATCACTCTGGCAGCCTCCCCCTTCTCTTTCAGTGTTATGACCCAGGAAAAATGGCTGAAATCATCCAAAAGACACAAAACATATTTTGAACCACCTAAACTTGACGTTGACATAGGCCCAGAAATATCCAAGTGCACTAACTGAAATGGCTTTGTGCTCTTCCTCTCAGACCTAGGATAAGAGCATCTCTTCGTCTTCGCTTTCGCACATGCGCGGCATTGCAGGTGTTTTTGACATGGCTTGAACCTGCAACCTTTGACAAAATCAGGGGCTTTTTTCACATAAGGAAAAGACATGTGACAAAATTTACGGTGCCAAGCATGAATACAATCCTTATGGATAGCGCCCTCTGTGCCCTTTGGGGTATTAGCACTTTTAGCCTGAGCATCACCAGTGTTACTTCCACCTGCTTGCCCCCTCCCATCTAGGACAAACAGACCATCAGACCCAACAGTAACACTTACCAGCTCAGCCCCATCTCTGGCAATTTTGCAAACACCATTGGCAAAACTTATTTCAAAGCCCTCACGCAATAAGCAAGACACACTTAAAAGACCATTCTCCATGCCTGGTACAACATAAACATCAAGGTTAGTGTCTAAGCATTGCATATAAAAAACACCCTTGCTTTTAATTGTCCCAGAAGAACCATCAGCAAGATGCAGGCTTTTTTCATCTTCAAGTGGCCTGCAGTTCAGGATCTGTCCTGAAGGCGGTACAAGATGATGGGTGCTGCCTGAGTCGATAATAAAGGTGAAACTGTCCTGTCCTCTGTTTCGAATCGTTGCTAAGGCAGCAGAAAGATGGCTGACAGGCTTATCTGGAGTTTTCCCACGTCCTCTGCCTCGGCGCTGCTGGCTGGTCCCACGACCACGTCCGCTGGGTTGCCTGGCACCTGGCTGAGTGACCTTGGCTGCTTCCGGAGCTGGGCAAAATCTCGCTACGTGCCCAGGCTGCTGGCACCGATAACAAAGCCTTGTTGTGCACGCACTCACAGTGGATTCCTCAGTGCTTTTTACTGCACCCCCACTGGCTTCTCTGCGCCCACGGCCCCCCTTCTCAGCCGATTCTTTCTGGCGTCTCTGTTCCTCATCCGCCAAACGCCCAGAAACGTAAGCAATCGTGAGTTCAGCTTCAGGCATGGCCTCAAACGTTAAGCACAAATGCTCATAGGCGTTTCCCAGACTAGACAGCAAAATATAAACTTTTTCCTTCTCTTTGAACACAAGCTCATGCCGCTGCAGCTTATGGAATGCATCAATCACATTGGCAATGTGCTCCTTAATGGGTTGCCCTGGTCTCAGTGTCAACTCAAAGAGATGCCTCATAGCATGCAGCTTAGCTCCAGCTGTTTTTCTCTGATGGACCCTTTCCAAACTGTCCCAGGCTTGCTTAGCGTTTTCAGCATTTTGCACATAGGGCAGTTGCGTAGCATCACAGCTCATGGCAATGGCACATAAAGCCTTATTGTCTTTCCTGGTTTCTGCTGCAAACCTCTGTGCTTCAGCTGCTGAATTATCAGCGACAGGGGTTGGAGGATTTAACACACAAGTCCATAAATCCTTTCCCAGCAACCACATTCTGGCCCTTTCTCTCCACTCTGCATAGTTGTCGCCATTCAACCTCTGGAACGGCACGACAAATGACTCCTGTAGCTGCTCCGCCATCTTGTCCATCCCCAGGCTCCGTGTCCGTGTACTCACTCAGAATAGCTGACGTTGCTCCTCCGGGTAGACTGCGGATCCCAGCCTCTGGTCCAGGGTCTTTCTGCTAGCGAGTGCATCTGTTAATTGCCGACTGCAAAACAACAGGTTTCTCCCAGCTAGCTCTTTACACCGGCTTTCTCCAAGGCTTTTACAGCTGCAATCGCCTTTTATTGCTTTGGTGATTTATTAGGTTCAGGACCTCTTATCTCGCAGGACCTGTCACCCAGAACCTGTGATAGGTGGCCCATGACCTGTGATCCATAACCTGTGACGGATATAGGACTCCTTTGAGTTGTTTATGACTCAATTAGGAGCCACTAATTTACCGCCCGGCACGCTTTCTCTAGCGTCTCTGCTCCGTAGACCCGGGCTGGCAGTAAAACACACAGCAGAGCCTTCTTCTTCTCTCACACAGCGGAAACTTGTATAGCCGTTGGATAAAAAGCCTCTTAAGAACACACAGAGTCCAAGGTGTTCTAATAACTACTGGAGTTTATTTTAAAGAGAAAATAACAAACAACCTGGTGAGATCGCAGACATCTTGCGACCGTCTCCCAGGCAAAAACGAAACCAACTGATACACACAGAAACACATCTGGCACATTCTGTAACATGATATCTTCCTCAGTGGTCAGGTGCTTCACAGTACACAGTTAACCCCTTCGGTTACTTGTTACTCCTCACATCACAAGCATATAGTAAGGTTGGTAGTACAATAGCTTTGTAAACAAGCATTTTGGTTTCCCTGCGAATGTCCCAGTCCTCAAACACTCTGCACTTCAATCGGAAGAAAGCTGCACTCGCAGAACTCAGGCGATGCTGGATTTTGGCATCAATGTTGGCCCTTGTGGAAAGGTGCAATATTTGTACACACATGTGATATTCAAGTGCGCCAACCTCCCCCCACAATTGAGGGGGCTGGAAATGTGCATGAGTGATGCAGGCAGCATGATTAAGCTGAGCATGTTGCATGTTGCACGTGCACAACTGTTGTAGTTTCTGGAGGGTAGCCCCCTGTTTGAATTTTTGGGGGGCCCTTGGCCCCCCTGCCCCCCTAAGATGGTGCATAAGGCAATATTTATGTATATATGCAGCTGTACATGTAGAAGTATGTAACCTAGGTAGCTTTTGGGAGTTACTATCTCTCAGCCTCAAGACTTGTAGAAGGATAAATAGATGACATAATTATTATAAAATATATCGCAGCTAGAAAATATGACAAAATTTAGAAAGTCTGGACAAAAGGCCACTGTGTAGTTTGGAAGCACAGTGTGGGAGCATAACTCATTTCAATTCAGGTCAGAAAAGCTCTCAGACAAATTCAGGAAAGATTTTGTTAGTTCTTATATGGACCCCTGCCAAATGGATGTTTGCTTTTCAATTTGATAGCATTGTGTTTTACTGATCTTTATTGATGTTGGTTTTATTATTACAAAGTTGCCATCAACTTCAACAAATATCCATCTATTTTTAAGGCAAGTAGTTCAAAGCTTTAGAAACAGTGACAGCACTTCAGTCCTCAATTATTTTGAACAAAGAAGCCTTCTGGTGTGTATGTTCACAATCAGTACAGCTACATCTGGCCCTAATTTTAGAACCGTTTTGAATAAAAGTAGAAAATAAGGATGGGAGGGTCTGGAACCACAATTCCAATAAGCATTCAAATGTGTTTATACTTTTTATGTTTAACAAGTGTTTGAAACCTAAACTGGGATTAGGAGGAACTTGTATAACATTTTTCCTCATTCAGAAACATATGCTTGCTTGCTTAGAAACACATGTTCTGCTAGATTTACCAATTTCCTATCTAATCCTATCATGGATTACTTTCCAGTTTGTATGTTTTATGTACCCTTTCTGAATTAAACAAAAAGAAGAGAGAGAGAAAAAGCCCAAGAGATGTGGCTTGCCAAAGGCCACTATGCTCGTGTATAAGAGCACATTTCACATCAAGTTGATAACACAGTAAAATAAATAAAATAGTAGCTAGTATTGTAAGCCCATCCTTTGGGTCCAGGAAATTTCCCAAGACAGATTCCAAATGGACTGGTATGGTGAGTGATCCAATTACAGTGGTACCTTGGTTTACAAACTTAATCCGTTCCAGAAATCTGTTCTTAAACCAAGGTGTGCTTTCCCATAGCAGCGGGGGACTCAATTTACAAATGGAACACACTCAACAGGAAGCAAAACATGTTCTTATTCCAAGGCAAAGTTCACAAACCAAAACACCTACTTCCTGGTTTGCAGCGTTCTTAATCCAAGTTGTTCATGAACTAAGCTGTTCTTAAACCAAGGTACCCCTGTACTCCCCTGGAGAATAAATAGCTTCTCAGTCAGGAACTGCCAAATCAGAGAAAAGCTAGCAACTTAGTTATTATAATTATTTAATACAGATATAGATATACCACTTAATTATTAAATTAAAATGACAAAATTAAATAAAAACCATAGAAAGAAGAAGAGTAATAAAAAATTTCATAAAATCAAACGCTACCGTAAGATGCCTGCTGAAATAAGAAAGGCTGTATCAGGTGCAAGTATTGGTAGTTCTTTTTTTCTAATCTCAGTCGGGATGAGATTCCTCACTGAATGCACAGTTTGTAGTAGATACAAGACATGTAGCTGAGCAATGGAGACCACCAGTACATGCTTGTTTTTCGCTTATACTCCACTGCCCCCCCCAAAAAAACTCTCAAGGCATTATATACTGCTCATTCCACATCATCCCTGTGTGGTGAGTTATCGACTCAAAGATACTGACTAGCTGAAGGTCACCCAGTGATCCTCAGGATGGAGTGAGGATTGGAACCCAGACCTCCTTAGACTGACACGCTAGTCACTGCACCACACTGGCAGTTAAAACTGGGTTCAAAAGTCAAAAGAACAAGCTAGGGGATTACTAAACAAATGAGGTGTAGAATAAATGCAAATGGCTTTGATGTACAACAAACCTTTTAAGAACTAAAATATCCGCCCAATGAAGTTAAACAACAGATCAACAGAGCCAGACTGATACCCAGAGAGAACTTGCTGCAAGACAGACCCAAAAAAAGAAAATAACACCACTAGTAATCACATACAGCTCCCAAGTTAAAACAGTTCAACGCATCATCAGAGATCTACAACCTCTCCTAGACAATGACAATTCTCTTTCTCAAGCTCTGGGAGGAAGACCTTTCATTGCCTACAGACAGCCACCGAATCTTAAACAACAACTCACCCACAATAATACAACCACCAGACTTAACATGGACACTGGTACTAGAGCCTGCAATAAACCCAGATGCCAACTTTGCTGCTACATACACCCGGATAACACATTACTGGCCCCAACAACATCAAACATACCATCTCAGGACTAACATCGTGTATGCCATCAAATGCCAATAGTGCCCTTCAGCTCTCTATATTGGACAAACAGGCCAAATCCTACACCAAAGGATAAATGGACATAAATCTGACATCAGGAACCATAAGACAGAGAAACCAGTAGGAGAACACTTCAATCTTCCAGGACATTCTATACAAGATCTAAAAGTAGCTGTCTTATTACAAAAGAATTTCAGAAATAGACTGGAAAGAGAAGTTGCGGAATTGCAACTTATTACCAAACTTAAAACCATGGAGAGACCTGGTCTGAATAGAGACATTGGATTCTTACCTCATTATACACGATAAAGCTATTTTTAGCCATCTCACCCCTTGCTTTTTCCTGTAAGACCAATTGCAGTCGCTAACAGTCATCAACAGGTTTACCACACCTATCAGCCATCACCCATTCCCACCACCTTTCTGAGTAATACCCCTCCCCACCCTCTCACTATATATAAGGGTCTTCATGTTTCAGTGACTTCTGTTTCAGTGTATCTGAAGAAGTGTGCATGCACATGAAAGCTCATACCCATGACAAACTTAGTTAGTCTCTAAGGTGCTACTGGAAAGAATTTTTTTTATTTTGTTTCAACTACGGCAGACCAACACGGCTACCTACCTGTAACTAGATGTAAGGCCATAGAGAGGGAGATGTGTGTTCAGAACTCTTTGAAAGAAATAGTGAATGAGATAAGGGATGACTAATCACTGGAATCAGTGAAGAAAGAATGCAGTATTTTTTTGAGGGAGAGATTTAATCTTTTTCTTTTTTCCTTTTTCTTTAAAAAGGCTGGTCTTCTACTACAAGAATTGCATATTGAGCTAGCAGAAAATTAAACTGTGAACTATTAGTTCCATCCTATAGCTCAGCTGGCATACTGTTTATCAGTGTAAGGCAATTATATGGTCTCAAGATTCGTCAAGATCATTGAATGGACAGAATTAACGTGGAGATCTGTCCTACTTTACCACCATTCTAGAAAACACAGATAAGCTATTAAGAATCTAAAATGCATTAGGTGCACTGATAGGATGATAGAGTGTAAGTGACAGGAGAAGATTACAACCATTTCCTTGTGAGTATTGGGACACTCTCTGCCTGCCATAGGTTAAAGTAGACAAGGGACTCAGAAAAATAAAAGGTTCTGACATTATCAAGAGTAGTTACACTAATGGTATGTCATATTAACTGAATTACAGCACAATGCTGCAGCAGTTCATTGATTCAGCAAAATGCAGTAAGTAATCTGTACCAGCAATGCTCAGCTAGTTAACATTAACCCCTTAGCGCCCCTGTCATTCTGGGTATGAACCTGTCATAGACAGGTCTTATGGAAATCTGGACTTTTGCCCCTAAGAAGTCTAATAGGGTTTTACATGTAGTTATTTTAAACTGGTGTGTTTGAGGACTACAGCTTGGTACACTGCACTTGGTGCTAAAACTGAAGCATAATATTCTGGAACATTTACTAGATTGCATAATTTGTAGTTTTAAAATAGAGAGTGGGGATTTTCCTTTCAAAATGTATTTTAGTAATGTTTTCCAGTGACCAATAAAATTAAACTGGCCTGGCTCCCACCCAAAACACACAGAGGCTCTTTCTTTATTCCAGCATGTAATGGTACAGGCTCAGAGCTCAGGAGTTCAGAAGTCCAGGAATAGGGCAAGAAGTCCAGAACTAAACGGGAACACACACACAGCTTTATGGGGGTCCATAGACCCAAAGAACACAGTACAACAATAGCATACATCAACAGTTATTATGGTGTGAGGTTGGCTTTGCTAGCCAACAGAGGAACTTTAGCCAAACAGAAGCAATGAAGATGTCCCCTGAAGTTTCCCTACTCCTCTGCCAAGCTTTTCAAAACCAAGTGTGGCATCCTCACTCATGAGACTCTGTCACCTTGTGGGACCAGATCATACCTGGTTCTAGGTGACAGCACTGCAACCTCCTGCCTGGGCTCCTGTTCAGGCTCCTGCTTAGCTTCCCGCCTCAGCTGATCCAAGCCTGTCCCAGCCTCCACTGACATTATCTGCTGCACAAGAAGGTCAGAGGGGAGAGCCAGCATCCCTGCTCCCCCTTCTAAAAAAACCCCCTCCTCTGACCCAGGTTGCCAAAATTTAGTCCTCCCCTCTGTTTCTTCTCCCTTCCCCTCCATCAGAGCCTTCCAATCCAAGCCTGATCCCCACAGTGCTGTGGGGCTCATGACATAAACTGAACTTCAGACTGGAAGTGCATAAATGGTCTTTCTTCCATAGACTTGTCAAACAACCCCACACAATAACCCTTTATTAGTCATTTTAATAAAGAGTTTGTTAACGCCTCTCTTCACAGGGAGTTGTAAGATACAGCTGTCTTCTGGGTTATGCTGCGTGTGATAAGAAAGGTTACTATATTTTGGTTTAATTATCTTGTTTAGCACAACCTCTAATCCATTTAGTATATGCCAGTTTCTCAGCAATAATTTTTTCCCCATACTCCATCTCTCAGTTCCTGAACTGTGAAATTCCCCATCTTCTGGTGTCTTGAAATCTTCTTGTGCGCTGCAGCTAGCAACAACGCAGTGATTTGTTTGTATAATATAATTTGCAAACATGTCACTGTATATTGACAGTATCACAAGCAGGGAGTTCATTCTAATCCTAATTTGCACACTGTCTGAGACGAAATGAGGATGTCCCTTCATCCCATTTAGATACTCATTTGGTATCATTATGTATGATTTAGGTACCATTTGAGTATTTTACAACATCTGCGGGCCGCACATTTCAGACTAGACTCCTTTTCTTGTATAAAGCCATTTTGAAATAGTTATATCCAATAGATTGTTTGAACAGTTATTTGGATTGCATTAAGGAAAATATCCTATAATATTTTAATGTAGCCTAAAGGTTAAAATGTTTGCTTTGTTTCACTGCAGGGCCCACTTAGAGGCAAGTGCAGAGAAGTGGAATAAGTTGCTGTCATCACTGGAAGAGCTTATCAAATGGCTGAACCTGAAAGATGAAGATATCAAGAAGCAGATGCCTATTGGTGGGGATGTTCCAGCATTACAGTTACAGCATGACCACTGCAAAGTGAGTGGCTTATCTTTTTACTGGCCATTTAACACTTTTTTAAATGCACAGCTCATTTGCAGTGCCTTTGTAAAACTAAACCAAGTGTGGGAAAAGAACTATCTGTGCCTGCCATTTGGTCTTCTGCATAGCTGACTACTAACAACTGGGCAAGGCGTAGCTAACACTGGTACAAAACCAACAGTTTACCTTGTGCTCAATTATGAATGGGGAATAATTTCGTCTGCCAATAGTCCAGCCAGGCACACAGAGACACAATAGTCTCTTTTACTTACATACATCTGTCTGCATCCATACTTGCACTGGATCATCTTAGTCAAAGTTACAAAAACTTCCCCAAACCAAGGGTGGCAAGGGTTGGGCAAAACAGTGTTTTCCCCTAGTGGTTCCTGGAGGGCACTCGAGGCTTTGGATGGCACCTCCTTCTGATTCTGGCAGGCAGGATCTCCTCTTCAGGTGACCTCCGGGGGAAGCGTCCTTGTCCCCTCCTGCAGGGGACCTTTTAGCTCCCCTGCAGCGTCCATCAACATTAGCAGGGCACCACAGTTCCATTGGATTGCCACACCGATGAAGCTGCAAACACTGTGTACGCGTAGAACTGTGGCTAACAATAACTGACTGCAGTGCACACACTTGAACACAGATAAAAACAGACTGAGAGAATAATCCAGGAAATCCCACTGGAAGGTCCTGGCTGCCACTCCACATGTACAGTGCTGGTCAAAGCTTCTAACATACAGCTTGAACCAAGCAACACCTTATTAAACATAGGAAAGCAGGCTTTCATTCAGTGTGTGTGTGTGTGTGTGTGTGTGTGTGTGTGTGTGTGTGTGTTTGAGCTTGATAGAGAGTTGTGAATTTTTAGGATTTAAGATGTTGGTATTCATGCTAACAAAGGTTTTAAAATGCAATAGTATGAAATAAAATGTTTTAAATTAAAAGGCAAACATTGATCTTTGTCTACCATGATAGTTTCTGACCTGTGCATTGTCCAGAAAGCAGATTTGATGGGAGAGCAAACCTTTTCAGTGACACTGTTCTAACCTTTGGGGTGGCTTCTACAAGGAGGCCCCCCCAGCCCCCTTTCTTACTATCATTTAAGTGCCAGGCAAAAAGGTTTGCTTTCCTAGGCTTTTAAGAACCACAAATGTGGTTGACTTATTTCAGATTGTTGTGTTACTTTGCATGCTCTAATGTTTTATGGTTGTATTGTTGCTATTATTTTCTTACTTCTTTGTTAGCCACTGTGGGAACAAATTTAAGCAGGTAAATAGTGTTCTGGAGTTTTGACTGAATAGGATAAAGGTGGGATTCTTAAAGAAAATTTTATAATGTTGGCTTATCCAGGTTAATTCTTGTTTCTCTATATAAAGGAAATTCTTGAAAATCAATATAAAAACATTAAAAAAGGAGAGCAAGAAAAGAATCTAGTCTGTTGATGCAATCTACCAGGAAGACATTGCCTTGGGTAAACTTCATAAAAGCGAATGGGAGCTGTGTAGGAGCATGTCGATTGCTGTTTCTATGATTATTATTGACTGACATTGTTAAATGATTCTCTGCATCATCAGTCATCTGTGTTCCCTCTAGTTAATACACCTGTCTATACAAAGGAAGGTTGTAAAGAAAACAAAAACACCACCATCTGAGTAAATAACAATTTCCCAGAATTTCACAGTAAAAGCAAATTGCTGCAGCCTTACACAGTTTTGTACGGAGAGGACCAGGACCATGTGCTGGTTCTGCTCAATACCAGAAAAGTGTTAATTTTTGTGTGTGGGCTTCATGGAAGGGCTGTTTTTCTTTCTTGGTCAGCTCTTGGTCTAGGGAGGAATGTGATAATATAGGCAATAGCTTACAAGTTTAAAAGGTTGCTAAGATCAAATGAGGGAAACTTAAAAGTTATCGTGGGGAAATAATCTGTTCAAAGAGTTTTCCTCTTATCTGCTTATTCTTTTTATAAACTTCCTTTTTGTGAAATACTTTAAACAAATAGCTGTATAGAGTTGAGATTTGAATCGTACGATATTCTTCAAGAAATATGTAGCACTTTATTAAGCAGAAATCCACCAACTACTTATTTTATGAGAGAGCGAAAGAAATTGGTAATCAATATAATTAAAAAATGTGCATGCAGAATTATTTTTTATTGGTGATCCATCCATTGAACTGTTGCTTTTTTGATTTAGTAATTTTTAAATTAGGTGGTTTTTTTTTGGTAAGTTGGCTATTTTGCAAGGTTAACTAACCTGTGGCTCTTCAGATGTTCTTATTCCTTCCATTATCCCTAATCATTATGTCAACTGGAGTCCAGCATCATCTAAGGACCACAGACAAGTCACCTCTGCTTCTGTGCGTTGTGTTGCTTTTGTCATGGCCATAATGGTTTGTGCAACAAGTGTTAACATTCAAATAGCAACTCTTCCTATCTTTATCACTAAAATGAGAAGATTTGTTTATTTGCTTAGAATGCTATTGCTGTGGAAATGTTCACTGTCCAACCAAGTATTATTAATGCAGGTGGAAAATGAATCAATCCAACAAATTCTTAGAAAAACAAATACTCTCTTCTGTTTACAGTCATACTGTGCAATGAGAGAGATAAAAGGAACAGGGAGGCAAAAAAGAGGGGGATAATCAGAACAGTTACAGAGCCACATAATACTTGTCTGTCACCAGAACACTATTTCAGCCCTGTTGTGAGTTTCTAAAATGGGACTTCCTGCAATATTGCATGATCACGTAGCCTCCTACATAGTGGCACTGCTGGAATTCAGTTTTGCTTTATTTCATCCACTTGACGACAATTAAACTCCTATCTCTGTCCATTCTCAGTACTTCATAAACTCTCATACATACTCCCCTTGGTCCAATATCTTCTTGTTTAGTTCCATTGCTTCATGTTATCTCTCTGCTAACTTCCTATAGTTTTAGTACGCTGTTCTCACTTCAAAATAAGTTATGACACTTTTTTGTTTAATGTTGCTCATTTTATGGCTCTCTCCTTCTGTTCACTTTCCCTAGTGCATTGCTTCAAAAACACTATGCAAATAAGTATGGTGTAATGTAATTTTAAAATTTGTTTGCCTGATTCATTTGTGTGATACCATAATGTGCCTGAGTGCTAGAATATATATATATATATATATATATATATATATATATATATATATATTCATTTTCTTAATTTGCTTGAGATTGTATTATCAGCAGTTATGTTTTGTGTAAAGAAGTTTATACAGAGAGGGTCTAATAGACACAAAGAATATAAAGAGATAGTGACACTGAAACAAATAGTAGCCATTAATAAATGCATGTACTTCCAAATTGTTCTGACCTCTTGGTGTTTTATCACTTTTCTGTACTTAGTTGTTAACAGATTTATTCCAAGATGGGCACAATCCTGAGCCTGTGATTGCAATGCACAATTTTAGTAATAAGTCATTCTTCTGCTCCCTGTTATTAGAGTTGTTTTTGGCAGCAAATGCATGAGCTGGTATAAATAAAGCACAAGGAGGGCTATGACTGTATGCAAAAAAAAAAGTCACATCTGTAAATGTTCTTATGCAGGCATAGGCAAACTCGGCCCTCCAGATATTTTGGGACTACAACTCCCATCATCCCTGACCACTGCTCCTGTTAGCTAGGGATGATGGGAGTTGTAGTCCCAAAACACCTGGAGGGCCGAGGTTGAATAAGCCTGTTCTTATGCATCTGCACACTTCTAGGACAAATACATGAGCTCTGTAGGTAAATAAAAATAATGTTCTTATCTATCCATAACATTAACAGGTAGCATGAAGCAATTTGCCATACTACTTAACCTCTGACTTGTAAAACATGGAAGATGGCTCCCAGAATCAGAAACAATGCAGAACACAATGGGGAATTTAAAAGGGTCAGGCTAGGCATCTCCAGAGGAGATTTCGTTCTCTAAAGGCTTATTCCATTTTTCATGATGAGTAATTTCCCTGTAAAGGTAAAGGGACCCCAGACCATTAGGTCCAGTCGTGACCTGTACTGACGCTGATTTCCCCCCATAATCTAGCTAGAGCACAGGTTTCCAAACTGATCCATGAGCTGCAGTCAAGTGGTCCGTGGCGTGTCAGTAAAGCACAATTAAACATCATGCAGTATAAATTGTAATGCAGTAAAATTGCTACAACAGGCAGAAAAATTAAGTGGTTCATCAAGACCCTCATCATTTTTCAAGCGGTCCAATAGGGCGGGGAGAAGTCTGGGAACTGCTGGGCTAGAGGGCAGGCTGCCGTTTCCCCTTTGCCTCCAGCAGCTTTGTAGTCAGGCAGTGTTGACGGGACAGCATGCTTCATTTCATTTTCTTAGTTCTAATGGAGGATTGCTGGGTAGGGTGGTTCTGACTTTCACAGAGATTTAACTGACCCTGTCATTGTTTATTTCCCACTTTCCCCATTGGAAAGGGGCAGTTCCTTCTCTAAATCTCTAAATGAGTTTGGCAAGAAAGCCTCCCCACCATGCAGTAGCACCTGCATTCAATGAAAAAAAACCCCAAGAGATCCAGAGAAGGTCTCAGCCCTGTATTTCCACCATCTTGGTTCTTTCTGTCAGAACACCATCCTAGAGTTTCATTGATCTCTTCTCTTTAAAAGCTCTTCCTTAACGCCAGGGCCTTGTGAAATTCAAGCTCAAAACAAACAAAACCCTGCATCAAGGCAATCTGATTTATACACCAAGAAATGCTGAGTTCTTTTTCCTTTGTAATTTATGCAAATTAAGAACATTTGCATACTTTTTCTTATTTTGTACAATCGACCTACATTTTAACTGTATTGAATAATCTGAGGCCTCCGTCCCCAAACACTAGGCATCTTACTCAAACTGATCCCCTGAGTTCTGAGATTCCAGTAGGTATTTCCCACTCACATCTAATTATATCTTCTCAGCCATAAGGGCTAGAAACTTGCAGGGTTTCTTTGAATCATAGGAACCTAAATTTCTGGTGTAAGCCAAGAGATAAACAGCAGTTGTAGCTGCAGGATTCACAGGAGGTGTCAGCTTGGCAATATTCTTATTCTGACTCAGCTGTCCAGAGAATGCACAGGCTCTGAGACCGAAAATTTATTCCTACAGCCGTAGAATCAAAATTGCTTACTTCTCTGCTGGGAATAAAGTATTGATGCACCCCCTATTGTATGCTAGAAGGCTTCCCTTTCTAGAGAAACATAAAGCATGGGGAGGGGAAAACATTTTACTAGTTGCATAGTTTTACAAAGATACAGCTCTTGCAGAATCACTTGAGCAAAAAAATCTAAAAGAATAGATTTCAGAAAGGGTCCATATTTTTATTCCATTCCTCCTTCAGATTGATTTATCTGCATCTTTTCTGCAGAGAGAGGTGGTGGTGGGGAAGATGCCAAGAATGCGAGCATTTGGTTGATTTATAGAGCATGGAGGAAGATGGGTGAGAGAGTGAGATCTCAGAATGTGGGTTGAGGAAATGTGTTGAAGTGCTAGGTTAAGTACTTGTGGCTAAGCTGCTCGGACAGAACGAAATGACTGGGATTGTTTTTAAGCATGGAGGAAAGCAGTTCTATTTGAGAAGGAAAACTGTGAGACTGAGAGCCAAGGCCCAGAGGATAATAATTAAATGCTGTAAAAGCCTAGAGCGGGGCAGGTGGGGCAAAGAAAATGGAATTTACAGTATAAGCAGGGTAGGTAAAGGGACTGAACAGGGGTGGGTGAATTGGAAGGTGAGGAGAAAAATGAAACATGCTGAATGAGCGAAAGCACAGGCACTGAGGGAAAGAGAAGGGAGGGCAGCTGTGGAACAAATTATTATTTTATTACCTGTATTCTTCCCTTTGCCAGGGTGGCTAACAACACTGAAAACAAAACAAAAAACTAAAATCCAATATAATTATAAAACAATCACCAACACAGTTCAGCAATGCGTTTCTTGATAGGCGAGCCATCATGGGAGTCAAGGTTGCCGTGTGTGTCCTTCCCTTCTGCAGAACATCTTCCATCTTTTGGATAACTGGTTGCTCTTCCACTTGCACTGTCAGAGTGATCTCTTTAGCACTATGTTGAATTCCTCCCTATAGTTCTTTGGGAAACATACATCTCACCCCTTGCTTTTTCCTGTAGGACCAATTGCAGTCATTAACAGTCGTCAACAGGTTTACCACACCTATCAGCCAATCACCCATTCCGACCACCCTTCTGAGTAATACTCCTCCCCACCCTCTCACTATATATAAGGGTCTGGTGACTTCTGCTTCAGTGTATCTGAAGAAGTGTGCATGCACACAGAAGTTCATACCAATGATAAACTTAGTTGGTCTCTAAGGTGCTACTGGAAGGAATTTTTTATTTCGTTTCGACTTCGGCAGACCAACACGGCTACCTACCTGTAACTAAATACACCTGTATGGTCAGATCTGCTGGCTCTCGACTCACTTAATGGAAGTTAGTTTTCTAAGCAGTCATCTAATTTGCATTTATTCAATGCAATTGAGCCATTATCGTATCCGTTGCTATTATTAAATGCTTTCCCATATATTGTCAATTGAAACCCATTGTGTTGCGCTGAAAGCAACAGTTAATGTTAATTACTGAGTACTTGCACAAATAGAGACCTATCTTCAAATCCTCACTAAGCTAATTTGTATACATTGATCTACTTATATGCCTCCCGGAACAAGAAAGCAAAAAATGGCTCTCAAACATAGGAACCAATTGCTGATGCTTTTGACTGTTCAGCCTTTTACATTGCTTTTATTGTACAAACTGCTGCTAGAAAAATCCCATATAAAATAACATTGCAAGTTGTGAAGTTTAGAAGATGGCATAGCAAAGCACCTGATAATTTAGAGCTATATTTTCATAAAATGTTCCTTAGCTGCTTTGACAAACAACATGGAATTAATATGTATGGAGAATAAGGCTGAAACTCTCCACCAGAGGTTGGGAATCTGTAACCCCCCTGATGTTGTTTGACTAAAGCTCCCATAATCACTGACCACTGCCCATGTGGCTGGGACTTGGAATCCAAAGAATCTAGAGGTGGTTCTCCACCATCTCCTTTTCTCACCATCTTGTCCAAGTATTTGGTCAGAACATGGAAGGATGGGAGAGATTGCATCTGCTGGTCCATCCCTCAAGCTTTATGTGTGTAAAGCTCTTTCTCATCTTTGTCCTCATACACAGAGCTTGTGGGTAGTGCCAGCCAGGGTTGCAACAGTTGGGTGTGTTGTCATGTGCAGAATCCGTGCTAATGGTGGAAGGGAGATCTGTGGTGCCCCATGACAATCTCTTTCTGTTTGTACAACTCTGCAATATGCAGATCAGTATACTGTCATAGTAAAAAAGGGGGGATATTTAAATCTCACACAATCAAGATTGGTTAACAATTTATACATATCACTCATTTTCTCTGTGCTTATATACTATAGAGAAGCCTTGTTCGAAAAACTGGGCACAACAGGATTGATAGGGGTTGTATTTACCTAAACCCTACTCAACGTACAGTGGTGCCTCGCTTAACGAATGCCCTGCTTAACAAAATTTCTGCTTAACGAAAGGATTTTTCGAGCGGAGGTTGCCTCGCTAGACAAAGTCGTTTTACGAAAAATTCGTCTAGTGAATCGCGGTTTCCCATAGGAATGCATTGAAATTCAATTAATGCGTTCCTATGGGCAAAAAAATATTCAAAAAAATTCAATGTATTCCTATGGGATTCGCTAGATGAATTTTTTCGTTATAAGAAAAGACCCGTGGAACGAATTAAATTCGTCTAGTGAGGCACCACTGTACATTAAAATTTATGAAGCTAGTTAGTCATTGTCATTAGCTTTAATGGGTCTGCTCTGAGTAGGACTAGTATTGAATGCCATTCTATGTGAAGAGGGAGAAGTGTGATCCCACCCCTAAACTCCACACATTGAATAGGTCTTCTTGACAGAGCCTGTGTATAAGCTGTATGCCATGGGTTTTATGTGATTATATCCTGTGTATCTACAAATTATTCAAATTTAATTCCACTACAAATGTTAGTTTACTCATTGCTGCTAAATTACTGGTGTTGTTAAGGGTCACAGTCATTTTACGTACATTCAAGATCTTAAATGAATTGTCACGGGCAGCAATTTTTCATTCCCATGCCATTTCATTCTCAACTTCTATATTATTCTTCCTGTTTACACCAGCAGTGCGGAACCTGTGACCCTCCAGCAGGGGTGTAGGAAGGGCGGGGCGATAGGGGCGCTCTGCCCCGGGCAGTGCGATCCCGAGGGCACCATTTTGGCTGCCCTTGTCTGCCCGCGCTGGGTGCCCCACCCCCGCAACACATGCCCCACCCCAACGGGTGGCATGCCACGCCCCCAGAACGCATGCCACACCCCTACGGGCGGCGTGCCACACCGCCAGAACATGCACCCGCCCCGCCTGCTCTCTGCCCCCGGTGCCAAAGTATGAAGCTCCGCCACTGCCCTCCAGATGGTGCTGGATTACACCTCCTATTGTCCCTGACCATTGACTATGTTGGTGGGGGCTAATAAGAACTGGAGTCCACAATATCTGGAGGGCCACAGGTTCCACCCCCTTGCTTTGCACTCATGTGTACATCATATACCCTGCCAGCCGAGGATTATGCTTCATCTGGTCTCTAGTCAGTGAAAGGTGATGCCACAGTAAGTGTGTTAGCCTTTAATGTGCCACAAGACTCTGTTGATTTTCCTGGCACAGGCTAACATAACTACGCCACTGGAAATTGTGCTATAAATATTGTGTTGAACGTTTCTGAAGAAAAGGCTAAGGAATAACTTTTTTTTCTCTTACAATGTATGTACCAAATACTTCCATTCAATAGTTGAGGTATTTTCAATTTGATTTAATCAAATCTTTAAAACATTTCCTAATTGAAGGAGACAAATTACAGCTTTACTTTGTTTCTAATAGAGAAGGGGAGCAGAACGTTAATAGTTCCACATATTGATCCAATTAGTTTCCGGCCCAAGTGCTGGTTTGGACTGATAAAGCTTCAACGGCTCAGGGCTGCAGTACTTCAAGGTCTGCCTCTCCCCATATGAACCAACCAGTGATCATTATCTGAAGCCCTTCTTTTTGTGGCCCCTCCATGAGAGATCTGGAGGGTGGCAACAAAATAATGGGCCATTTCTACCTGTTTGTGGATTGCCTTTAACTATAAGTGGCCTTTTAGAAGTTGGGCGGGATGTTTTTAATGTATTTATTTTTTCACTTGATTTTAATGTGGGGTGTTTGTTAGTTTGTTTATCATTTTGTGTTGCCAAAATCAGTGTGGCGCATTTAAGATAATCTATAAGCTAGAGAAATGACCTTCTGCCTATCTTAGAATTGTGCCAGGGGGAAAATCTGAAAGGCCTTTCATATGTGTCCATGATTCAGAGCCTCTTCCCTCCAGATTGTTGAATTACAACTCCCATCATCCCTGACCATGTTGGCTGCGGCAGACAGGAGTATCTGGTTTATGCAACCAGCATATCAGAATCGGGGTGATGATCATTTGTTAAATTTGTTAGTCAATTTATTTTGCCCTACCCAAATTTTGGCAGCCCAAAGTGATTTACAAACAAACAAACAACCCGCATAGATACATTAAAACCAAGGGGAGAAAATAAATACATTTAAAACATCCCACCCACTTCTAAAATAACTAAAATTAAAAGACTGGAAATATTGCAAACCAACTATATGTAAATTTGCATTGCACTTTTTTGGGGGGGGGAGTTTTCTCAAGGTTTTAGTAAGAGAAACTAGAAGCTACTTTAAAAAAGATAGTGTCTGATAAAGACTCAGAAATAAAATGACGCAGAGATTAAACAACAGATGGTAGAGCCTACTGTGAGTGTATAAATATAGCAGAGCCTTAACCTCGTAAAGACTACTCAGGAGACAAGTTAAGGGTCCTGGGTTTTAAAGTGTTGATTTCTTCTTCTTTCTATAAAAACACCCAAGATCCATCGCTCGCTAGCCTTCTGGGATTTCATGGTCACTAAAGAATCTGACGTGTACTGAAACACCAAGCAAAAAATATATTGCTTGTAATTGTCAATACTGTTCTGTTCAGAATGGACAGGGATGCACTTGCGGAGGGACAGCAGTGCGGAGGGAGCAGACCACCCCTGCACCACTATTCCAGTAGGGTGCCATCGCGGCGCCCCCCTAACACGCGCCGCACCGCACCCACCCCACAGGTGGTGCATCACACCCCTGGGAGGCGCGCCATGCCCCCGCCTGCTCTGCGCCCCCAGTAGCGGAGCATGCAGCTTTGCCACTGCAGGGATGGAATCTGACAGTTTTATTCTCTGTATTATATTTTGTTTATTCCTATTATGAACTTTTGTGTTTTCCTATTATGTTGTACTCTACACCCCAATTTCAGGAATCCTGTTGACAACAGTTTACTTTGGTTTTTATGCATATATACCAGGCACCCCCAATCTGCGGTCCTCCAGATGTTTTGGCCTACAACTCTCTAGCTAACAGGACCAGTGGTCAGGGGTGATGGGAATTGTAGTCCAAAACATCTGGAGGGCCGAAGGTTGGGGATGCCTGATATATACGCAAAACAGATTTTGCTACAACTTTCTGTGGTGAGCATATTGTGAGATCTGTTTGCAAGGCACATTTAATGCTGATTTTCATATCATTAGCTTAGCTGGTACTAATTGCATACTTCACAGTCTGAAACAACAACTTAATTAATTAGTTTTGACTCTGGAATTAATCACTCTTTGTGGTATGGTTAAGGGCAAAAGAATATGTCGCTCAAAATACATTCACCTAATTGTTTTCCATGAGACTATTGACAAATGTAAAATTTTGGGATCATGGTTGAAACTTTGAAGTCCCATTTGAGAAGTGAATGCAAGCAATTGCAGAAACAAATATTATTTTTGAGAGTGGCTTTTTAACATATAGCAAATTGTCCAGGAAATGTGTTACAAAACTACAAAAGTAAACCCTATCAATGCTCAAATGTATTTCTGTTTTTAGAGTACTCTGAACTATGGTAGCACATATCTGCTATTTCCAAGTTATCTGAATTCATGAAAAAGTTTAAGTGTTAAGCATAACTAAGATGAAGTGGGATAACTCATATGTTTGAAATGCAACTGGCTTGGAGGCCTTAGGTGCCTGCTGTGACAATTTTACAATGCACTTCAAGCGTTAAGTCCCCATGCCAAATTCACTGGCCAAACTAACAGAAAAAAGAATCCAACATGGGTGAAAGTTCCTGAGGAAGGAATTGCTAAAAGTGCAATCTCCAAGATAATCTCCAAAATAATTCCAAGAGATAAATCTGAGAGTTATCTGAAAAGCTGATGTGGCAGAACAAAATGCTTAGTCCTTTGTTGAAAATAAAGAAGAAATGGAAGGGTGGACAGGTTGCCCAAGAATGCACATAGACGTGTGGGCCAGACTTATAAGGACAATGACAGGAAAGCTAAAGCTGAGAATTAGCTGAGACTAGTGAGGGATGCTCAGAGCTGTAAAAATGTGTTTTTCAGGAATGTTTGAAAGAGAAGGAAAGAAATGATAGGCCATCTGCTCAGTCAGGATGCTGGCATGTTAATTAGTGACAAAGAGAAGGCAGAACAGTTCAATCCCTATTTTGCCCCCCCCCCCCGGGAAAAAATATTTTTAAACAATATTCAGTGTTACTTAGGGGTATTCTTAAAGCACTGAAATAATGTTTCTTTTAAAATTTAGTTATATTAAATTTGTATACTATCCTTCATCCGTAGATCACAGGGTCTTTCACAACATAAAAGGACAAATAGCTATCACCAGTGTCTGTTTCTTATTAACAAAATGTATCTACTACTTAGTAGAACTAAAGATCTCTGCATGGTTTATAAGACTGCTTTCCCATATTTTTTGTGTATTAAATAACCTTTGGTGTATATATATTTTTAGCCTTCCTTGAGCTGAACCAGTAATTGCTCTGGGAAACCAAAGTCTAAATTTGTAACCACAAATTCATATAGTTATGTAAAATGGTACTGGCAGACTTTAATTAAAGTAATTATTCTTCGGGCTTTTGTAATCTTTTCTCAATTAAGCGATATTTTTCTGCATTCCTGGCCTTAGTTGAATCCTGTCACATTTGTGTGAAGTTGCACTGGTTAAAGCTCTGCTTTAATCAGGTTATTTTCCTCTCAGGAGTTGATCTTAGTCTTAACCCTTTTAATCAAATATAAATCTGCATTAATTTTACTATCTAGATGTATTTTTAAAAAAACCTTCCTCCAGAACTGATTTGTGTTCAGTCACTAATACAAATATTCCACATTCTTATTTTTTTTTAAGAATTAAGATATCTCCTAGCACTTCTCAGGACTTTGCCTGAGTAAGCAACTATTTTACTTTTAGAAGATAACTGAAGGCAGCCCTGTTTAGGGAAGTTCTTAATGTTTGATGCTGTACTGTTTTTAATATTTGGTTGGGAGCCGTCCAGAGTGGCTGGGGAAACCCAGCCAGATGGGCAGGGTATAAATAATAAATTATTATTATTATTATTATTACTATTACTATTACTATTACTATTATTGCCGTGAACCTATAATATACTCAACAGGGTTCTTCTTTTCTTTTCTTATCATGGAAATAAGCTTCTGACTAGAAAGTAACAGCAATGACTGTATTCTTTCTCTATTTTTTTGTCATGCCATGCCTACCTGGTAGCCGTTTTGTGATTGGTACCCACAGCACTTTCTCAAAGTTTCTATTGCTCTAAAAAGGCTTAAGGGGGCTGGACTGATAAGCGGTTCCTTGTGATTAACTTATTGATACTGCTTTTGGATTGTGTTTAAAGGTGAATAAAGGAAGACTGCCAGGGGGATAGGACCTCTAGTGGGGGAAGAAGGTATAGCACAATAGTAAAGAAATACAAGGAGACCTTAAAATGCCTCGCAAAGGAGTAAAAATAAAAACCGCTGAAGAGAGAAGACCTTCAATATCAGAAATAGAAGGGGATGGGGATGGGGTTTTAATTAAAATTCTGGAAGAGATTAAGCAAATAAGGACAGAATTGAGGGAGAGTGAGATGAAAATAGGCAAACAATTAGCTGAGGTAATAACTGAACTATCAGGACAAATAAAAACACTGGAAAATAAAAGCCAGACAGCTGAAGAGCAGACAAAAAGGATACACATAGAGGTCAGAGGAAATAGGTTAGAAAGGGAAAAAAATGAAAGGACAAATAACAGAAATAATAAAAACACAGGAGAATATGTTGGACAACCTGGCGCTTCTTCAAATGAATGAAAGGTCAAAGAACTTAAAATTTTGCGGTGTCCCAGAAATGGAGGGGGAAAACCTAAGCGGTAAATTAATTAGAGAAACTGCTAGGTTGCTAGATTTGAAAGAAGAGGAAGTTGATTATATGATAACCAATGCATTCAGAATAAAGGTTAACTCACGCATAACAAGATCAAAAAAATGTCCAGGGGTCTGTTTAGTAACATTGAGTTCAATAGAAGTCAGAAATACAATTATGAAGAAAAGTAGGGAGGAGAAGTGGTATATAGACGGGAAACCAATTGTGGTGTACAGAGATATTCCAGACCGGTTTTTATTTAAAAGAAATGTTTACAAAGAGTTGACAAAAAAATTGACTGAAAACAAAATAAGATTTCGATGGGAGTACCCTGAAGGTGTATTATTTTATTACAAGGATGAAAATTTTAAGATTAAAACAGAGCAGGAGATGAAGGAATTTGGAAGAAGCCATAAAGAGTTGGGGAAAATACAAGGAGTGGTAGAGGAACCTGATAGAGATAAATAAGAAATTGAGCAGGAAATATATATGTGTGTGTATAGATATATATATAATGATAAGAGGGTGGAAAATTAAGCTTAGCAGGTACTCATGCCAAGATTGAGAAGAAAGTGGAAACTCCTTGAAAATTAGAAGAAATTTTAATAGATTATATGGACAATAAATACCAACGATGGGAGAGACTAACGGGGTCCCTTCTATTGAAATGGTTAGTTTAGTTTTGTTGTTTGTTTGTTTTTGTTTTTGTTTAGGTTTGGAAATTGTAGCAAATTTTATTAGTGGATGAATGGTGATAGTAAAAATTGGATACAAGGAAAAAACAAAATCAACAGCAAAAACTTGACAGTAGGGCGAAGAAACACTATGAAAAGAAATATGTAAAAATATATCAGTAAGATGTATTGAACGTATTAATACTAGCAAAATGAATTCAATCTCATAACTAGATGTTATAAAATACTTTATTACAATAAGATAACAGGGTATGAATATTAAAACATAACATAGGACACAATTCATTAATTTGGTATAGTAAATACATGATTGATTAAAAGTCAGTTATATACTGTATGTATATTCAATGTTATGTTTATAATTTGTGAAAGAGAGAAGAAAATTAAAACGAACTGTGAAAATATCTGCGAAAAAGGGAAAGATGACAGAATGAAGACAGAAGAAAGAAGAATGGAAGTCCAACATATAAAGTTGAATAGAAATGGGACTTAATAATATTTTTGGTTTTTGTTTCTAGCTTTATGTTTCTCCCTCCCTGTCTTTTCTTTTCTCCTTTTTTTTTTCTATTTGATCGGAAATTTAAGAATTTAAAGCCATGATAGATGTAATGAATATAATGTAATGAACATAGAAATGGAAAATTTAATAAAAAATATTGCAAAAAATAATAATAGTATTTACGGTACTAAAATCAACATTTTATGATTAAAGTATAACGGGCTTGAAATGCAACACTCATAGGATGCATGGGACAAAGTTTTAAATTTGTGTGCATAGTTTTTAATTCCTCACAACATACATGAGCTCATACGTGAGACTATTTTGAAGTGGATCAGTTGCAGAAATTCACATTTGTTTCAAGCAGTTGCAAGGTGATTTTATGATCTGCCTCAGAAAAAGGGCAGAGTCCTGTTCACGTTGATATAATACCTTGGTATTACCAGATAAAGTTTCTTTTGTTACAGCACAGAATCTGTATTACAACAAAGTCTCTTGATTTCTTGTAAGCCATATAAAAACTCTTTTTTCTCAGTCACTGCAACCTCAAGAGCTTTCCATTTCCACCCATAACTATAAAAGAAACAAGTTTCTCCAACACCTGTCTCAGTATAATTAGAGGGTAATTCAATACTAGTTGATGGTATTGGGACATAAACCTGTGAAAGACCCAACAGATTCAGGCTCAAATAAAAACTGCTTTTACTTCACTGAGTTGGTGCCTAATAAAAGTGATTTAGATGATGTGTTTTGTTTTTAAGAAATCCTCAGGTTTTCTAATTGAAAATGGCCTTGCCTTCCTCTATCAAAAAACTTTAGCAGACTTACCTGTTCAGCATAAGCCTGTGGAAAATGTTTGATAAACCTACAAATGAGATAGTTATTTTAAAATACATGTGATGTTTTTTGGGTTGATAGTGCTGTGCAATACATCTTTGGACCTGGACCTGGGCTAACTTTAGCCCACACTCTTGCAAATGAAGTGCCGTGGAGCATTGTGGGGCAGCACTTTCTGCTAGTTAGCCCAGGTCCAGGTCCAGGTCCAGGTTTCCTTCAACGGAGGCAGCTGCTGCCTCGTTTTAGTCACTGCTGCCATTAAAGGAGCGGGCGAGGCAGGAGTGCAAGCGCGGGTGGCTACGTGTGCTGCCTTGTAAACGGCCCCCTTTCCTCTGGGGTGTGTGGACGTTGACCATGCCTCCTGGGGGGATCCTGGCCACGTCATTGTCAGCTAGCCAATCGGGTGGCTGGGTGGCGTGGCTGGGGCGTGGCTTTTTGCCCCCCTAGCTTTGATCCTGGGTACGCCCATGGGGGGGGGGGGAGTTGTTGCAATGTGATTTCTGACTTAAAAGGTGAAAGTTCTATACTACAGGCATCCATGATCAAGATTATGCAAGCCCAGTCCTAAAGTGAATTTTGTTGGAGCTCATTTTGAGGAAATATTAGCTTTGGGGAAAAGATATTCCACATTTCCACCAACATATTCCAGAGAGAAGGCAACACCTTCATGGGCTTTCTTGGTATAGTGAAGGGATGGGGAACCTGTATCTTTAACTATCTTTCCAATTAAAATAAGCAAGTGATGTTTTTCTCAGTTTAGGGAAAGAACAGAATAGACCAAAGTAGACAGCAGATAATTGTGGATAAATGTTTATAGTTCTGTTCCCTGATTTTAGTTTGTACCACAGCTTACAGGGCAAATAAACAAAGTAAAATAATTGCATGCATTTATTTCACAAAACAAAGTGTTTCTAACTGGTAAGAATTCCTTTTATTCAACAGAATAGATACTACTGTTCACCAGACATTTTCTGACATTTAGAAGAAAAAAGAGCAATGGAATACAATGTTGAATGTTAGGATTTGACTGTTCAACAATAGGCATTCCTAGTCGGATTTTGGATTTTTGTCTAAATAGGCCTCAGTTCCATGTTGAAAACTGCTTCCAGTAAGCAGTAAGACATGTGGCAATGGAGAGCTACTGTTCTAGAACCAGGGTTGCTGTTTACCCAATGCAGTATGACGAAGAGGGCAGAATTTCTGCTTATTACATGAGAAACATCCAGTCCAGCAGCTGCCCTAACGGACACTAAGCTAGGGATGGGAAGAAATTGAGACCTGTTTTATGTAAACTTACCTAATTTGCACCTCCTGAAACAATAGAGGAATTGAAACAGTTTTCGTTCAAAAGCCTCACTTCTCCAAATGTTGTGATGCAGTTGTCCATCCTAGAGATGTGTCAGAAATGCAAATATTAGGGGCAAATGTGCATTATAATGCCCACATTAGTAAAAAAACAATCATTAAAAAATGCATTACTTTAGGGAAATTGCTTGCAAAGATGTATATATCAGCATACAAAAATGTGTTTATGAGAAGTCTGTGATTAAGCGTTGAGAAGTGTTCATGAGGACTTAAAAAACAAAACAAAGCTAATGCAGATATATGGGAAACTGAATTAAAGATCGGAAAAATGAGTAATTGAGGCAACCCAAAATACATCCCTGCCTAAACTGAGCAGCAGAATTCACCCCCCAGTCTAGATCTGGGGACAGTTCCCCACAGGGATTACTTGGCCCTGGCAACATTGAACCAGAGATCAAAGGACATGGCAAGCTACTAAGGACGGCTTGAGGCCATGCTACACATATATATTCATATATAACTTTTAAATAAATATGTGATAGGTCCCTGCTCATAAAGTTCTATCTCTTACAATTTGCCCTTATGGAAAATAAGATGTACTTTTGAAGCACGTTATCAAATTTTTAATGAAATAATAAAAAATTACTATTACAACCCTCTTCATGCTCTTGAATTTTTGTGCCCTATTTTTATCTTCCTTTAAAGTCTTGATTTTCATTCAAGTACTGTCTTCTGAATCTGATAAAAGTGGCATGTTAGAGGATGCTTAAATCAGATGCTATTTCATACATATTAAAGATGTATTTTTCTGTGTAGAATATTACAGCATTCTAGTTATTGCTGCACTGCATACTTTTCAACTTTCTCCGGTTTAGTAAAAGGAGCAAGGTACTGTGAGTCTTGTGGTGCCTTATGCTTCTGTGGACTTTGGTCTGTTTTATCAGATGCATGCAGTGTTATCCTGCGTTATATACACACAGCGTTGTGGGGAGGACTTGTAAGCAGTTAAGTCATAGAATCCTAGAATTATGGAGTTGGAAGGCACCATGAAAGTCATCTAGCCCAATCCCTTGGAAACTAGATCATGCATTGATGGAATCTTTCAAGGAGATGGTGTTTATAAGTGGTCCATGTTTCACAAGCATACAGTAAGGTCGGTAGTACAAAAGCTTGTAAGCACACATTTTGGTTTCCCTGAGAATGTCCCGGTCCTCAAACACTCTGCACTTCAATCGGAAGAAAGCTGCATTCGCAGAGCTCAGGCGATGCTGGATTGTGGCATCAATGTTGGCCCTTGTGGAAAGATAGCTGCCTAGGTAGGGAACTCCAAAAAATTATACATATCACTTGGGAAGACTAATGGCAGTGTACTGGAAGAAGTAAAGATCACCAGTGTTGAAGCAATGATTCTTCAACATCAACTTCGTTGGACTGGTCATGTTGTGCGGATGCCTGATGATCGTCTTCCAAAGCAACTACTCTATTCCGAACTTAAAAATGGAAAGTGTAATGCTGGTGGTCAACAAAAGAGGTTTAAAGACTGTCTCAAGGCAAATCTTTAAAAAATGTAGTATAAACACTGACAACTGGGAAACACTGGCCTGTGAGCGCTCCAAGAAAGGAGAGTCCACCACCTCTTGTGGGAATCTGCTCCACTGTCGAATTGCTCTTACTGTCAGACATGAAAACACAACACTGTGATAATTACCTAATTAACTATGTTAATTTTCAAAACAGCTGTTGCTAACACAGTAGTGTTATAACTTAATTACAGAATCATTGCCTGCATTTTCATTTCTTTCTGACCTGTCTGTTTACAGCCCTGCCTCAAACCTGGTGTATTAATGATGCACATTAATAAACTCTCACTGCCCACATATCTGAAATACTGACAGGGTTTTCCATTTGTGACTTCTGAATATAGAAAACTGTAAAGGGCACATTGAAAAGGAACCCCCCCCCCAAAAAAAAGGAGGAGGGAAAAAAACGAAAATCACATTTTCCCCTCCCCGAACCACGAAATAAAAGGCAAGGTTTGGGGATCAGAGCTTTCTAATTAAGCAGAACTCTGCAGGTGTGCATTGAAAAGCAGCATCTCTCCCCCCCCCCCACCCAATGATGATAAATGATGACAAGACTGGATCCATGGTGGATAAATGTTATTTCACAGAGATTCTAAATGCAATGAACCATTTATTTTGTTTAAGAAAATTTATATACCACTTGATTGTAATAAAACCTCTAACCATAGCTCCAAGTTAGGTCAAAGAAATGAATATGGAGAGTTGCAGCCTTAGATCAAAACTGACTCCACTGTTTTTCTTTTGAAAAGGCACTAAGGCGTGAGTTGAAGGATAAAGAGCAAGCCATTTTGAATGCTGTAGACCAAGCACGAGTGTTCCTCGCTGATCAACCAATCGAAGGCCCCGAAGAACCAAGAAAAAACGTACACTCAAAGTCAGGTCAGTTTTTAAACCCAGTTTCTTTGTTGAATGTGTGATTTCTCTGGTGATTATTCATTGTTCTCCAAAGAACTTTAAATGAATTGTGTGTGGTCTAGGGAATGCCACAGTAGTACCATTTAAATAAAATAAATGAATAAATCCTGACAGTTGGAGAGCTGGTGAGTTGTCCAAGACAAGAGATTGGGCAGTTTTACAAGTGATACTGTCTGTTACTGTGTATATTGCTGTTACTGGTGCAATGCAGTTTGGTGTAACACCGCTGTAGCAACATGGTATATAAGAAACTATTTTCTGATTGTCATGACAGTTGCAAAATGTTTTGCCCTGAAGGCACCTGAATCATGTATGATTCTGTTACCTTGACCATTGTTTTCTGTTTTAAGTTTTACTAGCCTTACGAATATGTTCTTTACATATCAGGGATGGGGGATGGGGCCCTTCAGATGTCTGAGACACAATTCCCATCAGCTTCAGCCAGTGGCCAAGGATGATGGGAGTTCCTATCTATCCAGATTCCCACCCTCGTTTTATAGCAGTACAACTATGCATATCAAACACAGAACCAGAGTAGGGATTCAGATATCCGCTCACATTGTATATTATACTTTCAAAATACATAATAAATTCAGTCTGTTTTTAGAGCACATTAACAGGAAGAAAATGCATAGTATTGTACACTGCTTTTAGTTCATGAAGGCTGCAATCCGAAACACACTTACCAGAAATGTATTTGCCAGAAACTAAAATAATAATAATCTTATTTCATGACAGCTTTGTTGGCTTTTCCTGGCCTGCTTTTCTATTGTTCTATTAATTGGGAACAACTGGTGTTGTAAGAAACTATCTGTTGCATAAACACATTTTAATTTTATGCAGTTGTACTGTGTGTGCAACTTCGCCTTTCCCAGTTTCTTCCTCTTTGACTTCGGGTTTCCATTATGAATGCTTGCTGATTAAAACAAATGAACATTTTCCCCAGGCTAGTTCTTTGCCAGGCTCCTTTACTGGATCCTGTCCCCCAGCTGTTTTGAACAGTCAGATGGATACTATGCTACATTAGGTAGCTTTGATGAGATGTATAATATAGCTGATCTAAATTGGGAGAATTATTATGAAAAATATTTTCCAAGTTCAAATTTGTTCAGACCATTGCATTATGAGAAGATGGTAATCAGTAATATTCATTCAGTAGTTGAGTATATTAGGCTGGCGAGCACTGCTGTGGTAAATTGCCTCATTTAAAGACTAGCTGGGTTTTTAGTAGCTAATTAACACCTGGCTTCTTTCAACTTAATCATATTTATTAAAAAAAAACCAAACAAATGATACAAGCGCCAATTCCGAAGGCTTCGAAGCTTTCAATTGTGCACCTTACTAAGAAACCACATTACCCCCCCCCCCATCCTACTCCTGGACATTTTCCATTTTCTTTGTTTTGGATTTGGGAGGGGAATTTCCTTTGGTGCCAGTGCAACATTCTCTCCTGGGAGAGGATGACCCCTTGGTCCATGTGTGCCATATTTCTGAGCCCGATTTTCAACTTCCCATTGATTAAACCAGGCATTCTCAAACTTTGGCCTTCCAGATGTTTTGGACTACAATTCCCATCATCCCTGACCACTGGTCCTGTTAGCTAGGGATCATGGGAGTTGTAGGCCAAAACATCTGGAGGGTCGCAGTTTGGGGATGCCTGGATTAAACACTAGACATGCTCAAGTCATGTTCAAGTCATCTTGTTTGGCCCTTAGATAAATGTGAGCTGTGCAGTGGTGCAAGTGGTTGACCCCACTGCAAGGGGCTGGGAAAACTAGGGCCAGATCTACCGTGCGTATCTGAATCCAGGAGGAAAGGATGGTTGAAGAAGTAGTGGCTCAGCCATTCTTTTATCCCTGTGCCAACTATTGATGGCCTTTGGGTGAACATTTGGCTCTTTGGTGGTATAGGAACCCACAGCAGTTTGGATCATTTCTGTGCTATCATTCTAGCACAGTGCCAATGCTCCCCCTTTCCGTCATGGAAACTGGGGCACTACTGGCAGGGCTACGGTCCACAGTATAGGTTCCTCTTACTTGGCCCAAAGCTTGTCAGACTATTCCAAGACGGGAAAGGACTGCAAACAGTGAGTTGTATCCAGAGATGTTCTAGCCAGAAATTCTGGCAGTGGAGCTGTCCTGTAAACAGTTGTGCAAAAGAACATGGCAAATACTGTAATTAATTTTACATGTAGATGAAATGTAGTTACTAATAGAGTCTCATACTCATGAACTGTTAGCATTGACTCCTTCAGGACTACTGCTTCATTATAAAGTACGAGGTTTTTAATTCAGAAGGGATGTCATAGACCAGGCACATTCACTGACCTCCCTAATCCTTGGAGTCTGGTCACTAGTCCTACCCCCTCCCACTGCTTTTTTTTAAAAAATATATCCAGACATGTAGGCATATTCCTGGGTATCTTGGGGTATCTGCACATATTCAATACCTAGCTGGCATGGTCTTGTAATGCATATATCTTTCTTGCTACATAGAGGTGACTTTGAAAACTTATTTCCTGTCACCTTTTCGTTTTACCTAATAATGTCAGGATGCACCAGAAGTCCAAAGCTTGATTTGGCAAGAGCTTGGAACAAACCAAAAACTTAAATGAAGTGAAAAAGAGAGAGATTTTAGAAGCAAACTAGTGAATATTGGTGAGATCCCTTGGTAATATCAAGTAATTATGCAGTTGCAAATGTTACTTTGATAGATCTGTCATTCTAAATTAAGCATTTGCCATCTGGTCTGCCTTTTAATTGCAAAGGCAAAAAATGCAATAAATCATAGCTGAATCATAAAAGAAATATTTGTTGCAAGTGATTTATATGAATGCACTTTATTTATTAGGCAACACGACATGGCTACATATTGCAGGCTTAAAGAACAGAGGCGGCAGCCATCATTAGCCAGGTGTTGATACTGCACATGTGATCTACAAAGGCTTAGACACTTTAAAACAAAAGCTTATTTTGGTGATGACAAAGGCACACAAACAAACGGTTTCAGCCAGTTATGATTTTAACAGTCCCCCTTAAACTCTATATGATACCCTGAACATGCACAGGTAAATTATTATTTTTTGTCTGATGAATTGATTAAGAAAAAACACAGAGAATGCAAGTCCTATTTACTTGTGACATTTCATTTTCTGTAGGAAAGTTAGCGTGGAAATAACTTTACTGCCTTCAAAGGAAATAAAGCCAAAGTATTATACAAATAGAGTAACAATTAAGAGTTGTTTTTGGCTTACCACTTATGGTTTGCTTGGAGCAAGACAAACCCAATAGTCATGTTTTGGATGCAACACTCCTGCATGGCAGCAGGAGAACAAGGGGACAAGCAAAGTGACCCCAGTTTTTATTGTCAAACACCCACATTCACATTTTGCTAGGGGTTGGCTTAGCATTGCAGCTATATCCAATGCCTTCTGCCAACTAAGCAGGTACAAGGGACAAGGATTTTAATGCCACACGTTTGTGGGAAAGGATAGTGTGTAAAGCAGCATCCCCAAACTTCGGCCCTCCAGATGTTTTGGACTACAATTTCCATCTTCCCCGACCACTGGTCCTGTTAGCTAAGGATCATGGGAGTTGTAGGCCAAAACATCTGGAGGGCCGCAGTTTGGGGATGCATGGTGTAAAGCAACTGAGTCAGCACAGAGTAGTCTAGCTTACGTAACAATGTTTATTTTAGGGTGTCTATCTAGTGAGGTCTGCTATAGACAAACCAGACTTGTTAAGCCCAACCTTGAAACTGTGTCCATGCTTGTCTAACCTCTCTCTCCCTCCTTTCTCTCTGCTATTCTCTCTCTCTCTCTTTTTAAATGGCTGCCATTAAAAGTACTTTCCCTAAAACTAGACTTGTCATTTGGAAGCCCGACTGTAACTCATGTTGACCAGAGGCTTAATAAACCTTTTATAACTACGTTAACTTTAAATAATGTTGTTGCAACTGGAGCAGAAAGTTAACTTGTTTTCCTTTCATTTAAGCTAGTAGACTAATTCAGGAAACTTTTCATACTCCCCGAGTATCTGCTGAAGTAGAGGTAGTATAATACTTTGAAGCCAAACTTCATACCACTTCCCTGCACTCTGTTTTCCTTGTGTCATGCCTTTTTAATTTGTAAGCCTGATGGAAGGGCCCGCCTTTCATTTTTATTGTTTAACTGATGTGACTAGAAAGGCAATTATTGTCTGAAAAGCAGGATAAACTACAGTAAATAAATGCATTAGATAAATAAGTAGAAAATGACAGCAATCGGTGTGCAGCGGTTTTTGCCAAAGGTGTTGTGTGTTACCACACCAGCTTCTTACATGGCAGGCTGACGAAAAGCTGCTGCAAAGAAAGCTGTCACTACTAACAAACTTCTCATTAGTACTTTTACTCTGTGCAGTCAGTCCAGCTTTCCTGGAATTGGGAGGTTGCTCATTAAAACATGTCGGGATAGCAGAATGCCAAGCATATTTATGTGTAAGATGATGCAGTCATATCTTGAGTGAATAGATTGCATGCATCTTTATAGCTCATAAAAGTACATTTGTCAGCCTTCAGCTCCGCAGTAAATGTCTTTTTAAAAATCAAGTTTACAAGCAATTCTAAGGCTCTTTTCTAAAGTGAAAAGGAAGGCATGAATGTAATACATTCGGGACCTGAATTTATCCAATATGAAAGAGCACTTGCCATTACACAGCAACTCTGAATTAAAGCTGCCCTTCAAGTGCTCTAGCAATCTGTAGGATCTTGTTTTTAATTAATGTGCAGTGGAAACCAACAGTGGATAAGAAACTTTATTTCTGGTCCCACATCTGGTGGCAGTCTTCCTTTTCCACATTGCCACTTGTGATTCTTGTTTGGTTCTTCCTTTCAGACTGTTTCCCCAGCCCCATGTCCTCAACCAATGTCCTATGTTGATAAACAAGAAGACATTAATATTTACAACAACAACATAGAAAATACCCTGCTGGATCAGACCAATGAAGGCTGTCTAGTCCAGCATCATGTTACCCACAGTGGCCAACCAGATACTTCTGGGAAGCCACAAACAACCATGGTTGCTCTCTAGCAGGTGTAATTCAGGGGTGTACTGCCTCAGCAAACTTCACTAGTAATCATGCTATAGTTTTCTGATGTTTAGATGCAATCACATGTGGGTATTTTTATAAATTACTGGGCTGTTGTAATGGTGCTTCCTCGCGAGTAATCCGCTCCAAACTCTGTGGCTGGTTTTTACAGAGTTTTATTTATATACATATGTACAAGACAGAGCAACAAAAATCATGACTGTTCTATCCCGAATGAGAATCCGTAAGCACCGCCCTTTGTGACTTCCTCCAACAGAACACGCTGGGCGTTCGGAATCTCCTCCTCTCTGCGCGCCTCTTTTCACCCCTCCATTGTTGGGGTGATGGGGCTGCTGGAGAACCCTCCCTACTGGAACTGCCCAGTTGGGGGGCTGGTGCTGTCTCCTCTGGCACCTCCCCTTCCTGGGTGCTCTGGTCTGACCCTCCAATGCTTCCCTCTGGGGACCTTTCCCTCTCAGCATCCTCAAGGGTCTGCACCGTTGTCTGAGGGTCAGTACCACCTTCATTAAAGCCATTATTTTCTTACTGGTGGCATATAAGCAACTTACTTCATTAAGTATTATATTAACACTGTCACAAGACATTACACACTTCTCTTAGTTCCCCATATACCTGCTTTTCTCTGGTTACCAGTTCAGCTTCCCTGGAGTGCAAATGTAGTTGAGTTTTGATTCCATACCGTATTTTTCTGGCATTTGAACATTGCTTGTTTCTAAAAAATAACTTGCATAAGAAGAGTCTGCTGGATCAGGCCAATGAGCCATCCACTCCAGCGTCCTGTTCTTACAGTGACCAATCTGATACTGTGGGAAGCCTGAAATTCAGAGACATACGGCGCTTTTACTACTTAATTGGATCTTGTCTTGAGGACCACCTGCAAACACACTGGGTCTCACAGAACAGAGGATGCGAGTTGCAGACTAAAGCGTAATAATCTGCATTAATAGGCACCTTGTTAAAAGCGTACTGTGCATTTGTGTAGAACAGCAAATCCTTTCAATTCCATGTCAATCTGATTCTTTGAAATGCCTTCTGTTACAGAGCTGACCCCTGAAGAGAAAGCACAGAAGATTGCCAAAGCTATGCGTAAGCAGTCTGCGGAAGTGAAAGAGAAGTGGGAAAGCCTGAATACCTGTGCCAGCAGTTGGCAGAAGCAAGTGGACAAAGCGCTGGAGAAACTGAAGGACTTGCAGTGTTCTATGGATGACCTAGATGCTGACTTGAGAGAGGCAGAAAATGTGCTAAATGGTTGGAAACCCGTTGGAGATATACTGATGGATTCATTACAGGATCACATTGATAAAACAACAGTAAGCACAAATGTATTCTTCAGTGTAATGCATTTTGAGCAAATGCCTATGTGTGAATGAAATTTATGCCCTGAATTAATGTTCCAAGATAGCAAAATATGTACAAATATCTCTTTCATGTACTTTATCAGGGAACACATGCTTTATTTGCTTATTGAATTCAGTTATGTAATGTTCTAAATTCAAAAATCCTAGAGCAGTTCATAAATCACATTTTCAAATAACAGAGCAAAATAAAACCATGAAATCATCTTGAACCTAAAAACAGCAGCAAGTAAACAATTCCATAGATTGCTCTACTAATCAAATTTTCCTGAGCCTTATTGGCAACAAACGCAAAAAGTCCCAAAGGCTAGAACAAAAAGGCATGTCTTTCATGGCTGATAAAATAGGAGTTGAGGGCCACAACCAAGAAGACCCTCAGCCAGGTCACTACTCCTTGGGCTACGCCCACCACCATTATTCTCAAAAGGTCCCTCCAGTGATCTCAGGGGTCAGACTGGCACATTGAACCCTACCAAGTATTTTGGCCTTGAGGATTTACGGCTTTAAAAGTCAATGGCAGTACAGTGGTGCCTCGCTAGACGAAATTAATTCATTCCACGGGTCTTTTCTTATAGCGAAAAATTCGTCTAGCGAATCCCATAGGAATGCATTGAATTTTTTTTGAATTTTTTTTTGCCCATAGGAACGCATTAATTGAATTTTGATGCATTCCTATGGGAAACTGCGATTCGCTAGACGAATTTTTCATAAAACGCATTCGTCTAGCGAGCCAACCTCCGCTCGAAAAATCCTTTTGTTAAGCGAAAATTTCGTTAAGCAGGGCATTCGTTAAGCGAGGCACCACTGTACCTTGAATTGGGCTTGGAAGCAAAGAGACAGTGAGTGCAGAACATGGGGAATCAAACATTCTGCAGCTGTTGCAACTAGCGAACCATTTTCAAGGCTCAAAATAGAGTGCATCGTAGTAATCCAGACATAAGGTTACCAGGTTGTAGATCAGTCTGGGAAGGCTACCTCAGTTCAGGAATAATTGTACTTGGTGAATTAGCCATAGTAAAAATAGGCACACCTAACCACTGAGGCCACTCGAGCATCCAGTTACAAAGATGGCTGTAGAAGTACACCCCCAACACACACACATTTTATTTCATTTCATTTTAGTGAAGTAGCAGCACTGTGGTGGGAAAATGGTATAGATTGGGTGGCTGGGAAGGTTAACATCATCAGAGGGAGGCACAAATAACTTATGAAGAGCAAAAATCCTACATGTTTATATTTTTAAACTCTCATTTTGAAGGGAAAATAAAAGTGCGGTAATAATTTTCCCAAACTGGAAAATCCTTATGGCTAGTCTGCCATGAAACAAAATAAATCTGCTCCTGTTAATGTGTTTTGAACTCCCAATATGTTCCATGATGCAAGCCTAGGTGTTCATAAATCATACTGCAGCAACTCTACAAATCCTAGGCTATAAAAAGCCTAAGGCACAAAATCTAAGGAAATGGTTCTGAAGTCAGTGGGTATTTTAGTACTGGACTTAGAGGCTTATTGTCTGTCAATTCATGGATGATCTTAAAAAAAAAGATAAATTGCACTACGTATCCTAGCATCGCACACACAACACCCTCTTCGTGTTTCAGCCTTGCTTTCAACTAATGATTAAACAAAATTCACTGGAACTTTATTTATATCTCCACAGAACGTAATCAAACTTGATTTATATTTTCTGTTCTGTTGTTTTAAGCATAATATACCCACCCTTTCCCCATGCCTATTTTAATAGAAACCAATCAGTTTGCAAAAGCTTCATTCTGTGAATACCACTTTCTGCCTTTAAGAGGTAATTAGTTTCTTCTTAATTGCATTTGTATAAAGGAAGGTAAGGATAAGCTTACTGTGTTTTCATTATGTCAGCCTGTTAGCAAACTCAAACAAAAATGAATGTTGTAATTGACTGACCCAGTAGCAGTGAGAAGTCAGAAACTTTTGCTGATTAGTTGGAAATATTAAAGGCCCTGGCTGATGAGCATATTGCTTATTTTTCATGATTTATTGAGGTAATGATCAATTCACCAAGCCAGCAAGGGCCCCATATGAACTGAAATGCAGTGAAATCTGATGCTTATTGCTGAATTTGAATAAATCGTAAGTGCTGGAGGGTGCTTGCATGTGTTGTCTGTTCTTTTAACGTGTTTTGTTGAAAGTACATGCATGTTTCCTGTTCTAGGCCTTTAGAGAAGAAATTTCACCAATCAACTTGAAAGTTAAAGCAGTTAATGATTTATCCAGTCAATTCTCTCCACTTGACCTTCATCCATCCTTAAAGATATCGCGACAGCTGGATGATCTCAATATGCGCTGGAAACTTTTACAGGTATTCTGTTCTTCTAAGAGTGAGAGGGTGTCCCTTTATTATTCTTATTTTCTATTACAGTACAAATTATCATTAATCTTGACTGTTTTAGTAACAAAATGCAATGAAAGAGTCTTCTTTTCTCTCATGATTGATAGCTTCTCTTTTCTGCTGATACCAGCAGTTCGGTGCAGGGAGGGGATGGAATTAATATCCAAAGACACATGTACATATTTTGGGCCCGTATACCCATTAATCATGGCTATTAACAACTTTTGAAAGTGTGTGTGTGTATAAGTAATTCTTCTGTTGTGCCAGAAGCAGTTTAGTCCTGCTGGCCACAAGACCCGGAAAGCTGTCTGTGGACAAACGCCGGCTCCCTTGGCCTTAAAAGCAAGATGAGCGCCACAACTCCATAGTCGCCGTTGACTGGACTTAACCATCCAGGGGTCCTTTACCTTTACTTATATTGTCATTGCACACTCAGGATTTCCCATTACCCTGTGCCTGTTCTCAAGACACTTAAACACATTTATGCCTTGTCTGGCATGTGTTGCCTGAAAAACACTTGTATCATTATCATCATTGGTTTATTTACATACTGCTTTTTGGCCAAGGCTACTAAAGTAAAATGATGAAATACCATAAAACAATAAAAATATAAAACAGCAAAATCCCAAGGATCCCATCAATTTCACTTTATACATTTGTGAGTTGCATTTGTGGTCTCATCACAAATGTAGCTGTCACCACAACCCTTTGCCCAAACAATAGGCTTCCCCTTAGAAACAGCTATCGTTCTTACAGTTGCTCTTTATGGGCAGAGCTAGCTGGCTCTACCCTTCAGTTCCTCAACAAGCTGCCATTCTCCAGGTTCAGCAGCAAGCAAGGAAAAGAAAGGCGTGGCAGACTAAAGTTGGTATTCACCTATCAGCCAGTCCTTTTATAGCTACAAAACTTGTAGTGAAGCAGTCAGGAAAAAATGGACCCCAAATTTGGGGCAGGTTCTAGGCATATTCTGGAAGCAGCACAAGGTGGGTATAGTACAACCTGAGGACATTGCCAGATCATGCCAAACATACTTTACTTCACATGTTCATACATCTCCCAGGGGACAATGATGTCCCCATCCCCATGCTACCCAGTAAAGTTTTTTTCCCCTCCTTTTGCAAAGCTAGATGGCTTGGGAAGGCCTTGATTGGCCTGGGGGGGGGGCAGTTATTCCACATTGCACAACTACTCTATTCTGAACTTAAAAATGGAAAGCATAATGCTGGTGGTCAACAAAAGAGGTTTAAAGACTGTCTCAAGGCAAATCTAAAAAAATGTAGTATAAACACTGACAAGTGGGAAACACTGGCCTGCAAGTGCTCCAGTTGGAGAACATCAAAGGTGTCATGGGCTTTGAAGACACTTGAACTCAGGACGCAAGGGAGAAATGTGCTAAAAGGAAGGCACACTTGGCAAATCCACACCGTGATCAACTCCCAAAGAATGAAGAAGAAGAATTTATTTCTGCCTTCGAATGGACTCATTTCTGCCTTCGAATGTTCTAGAAAACCAAAAGCTTCCAATAAATTCCTATTGCCTTAATTGTCTGAAACTGTTGTGGAAGAACATCTAGTGGGAATTTCATATTAAATGAAAATTAGTCTTCTGTACTCCATTCCAACTTGTACCAAGAATTTTGTGCATTTCTATTTGCTTCCTTTTTCCTTTTGCTACCCTATTTCAACTTGAGAAGAAGAAAAACTTGGGAGTGTGAAATGTTTGAAAGTGGAGAAAAATGCCCCCCCTATCTTTGACATCTGTGACCTGCTGAGTTTAGATGTAGTCTGCTGAGAAACAGTGTGTCCTGTGAGATGAAATTATTAACATTTCTGATGCATCTCTGTTTCTTGCAATGTAATTTGTGTTTGGAATGCTTTTTATGCCTTACGGAGATTTGACTAAGCAGTCAGACTCCTGCTGTATGTGCAAGTGCAGTTTAATTAGTAAACCAGGAGGATATCTGCCCATCCTGTCAACCAGCAAAACAGCATGCTCCAAAGTGGTTCCTTGTAAAGGCAGCTGTAAGATCAATAGAATCAAAATTAGGCCTGCTGACTACAGATCTTTAGACAAGGGAAGAGGAGAGTGAAGCAAAAAATTTCAGTGGAGACAGTATTAGTCACTGTGGAAATCTTATTTATTGATTTGCATTGCTTACAGAAAGATCATTATTCATTTGTATTTAAACATTATAAACGAGAACACATGCAAATGGGCAGAGTAAACACATCTGCAGTACATCTAAAGTCTATTTGCTAAAACTGTTTGTAAACCATTGTTTGCAATGCTGGCTGTTAGACTGGCTGTTAAGAATGTATGATGACTTGAAATTAATGTTTTTCCTTGTATATGTTTGTACATGCAGATATCTGTAGAGGATCGCCTTAAACTGCTACAGGAAGCACACTGGAACTGTGGACCCACATCTCAAAATTTTCTGTCCGGTAAGTTTTAGTAAAACAAGCTGCTCGATAGTGTGTTCTTATACTGGAGGATGTAAAAGCAGGTTGAGGGACATTCCAGGAGTAGATAAATGTGGTACTTGGCAGTACGAAGATCTCTTATTTTCACCTGAACAGTGGAGGCATGTGTGTATATGACCTCAAAGCTGCTATTCATATGAAGCTCAGAAAGTAGAGTCTAAGCAGGTTTGGATTCCTAGATAGGTACAATGCAAGTTTACACACAAATTTAGATATTTGGAAGGGGGGGAGTAGCTTTCATCATTTTCCAGCAATTAAACCTATCTACAGCATCTGGAATCCAGCATTGCTAATAACTTGACAAGAGAAAAATACAGAACAAATAGATGGCTTGCATTGAGCATTCTCTGAGGCAAAGGCATTAGAGAACAGCAGCTCTGATTGCCTCATTTTAATAAGGATAATGTAGAGATAGAAAAGGGAAACCAAAGTGGTTGATGGTCTGCAGAAACTCCCCTACGAGGAAAAGGACATTCTAGCTTAGTATTAGTTTAGGGGGGGGGGAATCAAGTAAGGAGGGTGGGGCATGATAGAGGTGTATAAAATTATACATGGGAAAACACTGTTAGAGAGAAGTGCTTCCCCCTCTCCCATAATACTAGATCCAGAGTCATCCAATGAGACTGAATGTTGTAAGATTCGGAACATACTGATCAAAGTACTTCTTCACACAGTACATAGTTAACATATGCTATTTGCTACCACCAAGTGATAGTACAGTGGTACCACAGGTTACAGATGCTTCAGGTTACAGATGCTTCAGGTTACAGACTCTGCTAACCCAGAAATAGTACCTCGGGTTAAGAACTTTGCTTCAGGATGAAAACAGAAACTGTGTGGCAATGACGTGGTGGCAGCGGGAGGCCCCATTAGCTGAAGTGGTACCTCAGGTTAAGAACAGTTTCATGTTAAGAACGGACCTCCAGAACAAATTACGTTCTTAACCCGAGGTACCACTGTAATGACCATCAACTTGAATGGCTTTCAAATGGGGTTAGACAAATCTGTAAAGGATAAAGCTATCAACGGCTGCTGCTGCTGCTGCTGCTGGCTATGTATCACCTCGAGTATCAGAGGTGGTATGCCTCCGAGTTGCTGCTGCAACTGTCCATGGTGACCACTGAAAAAGCTGTTGTAGCTTTGGATGGGCTGAATAGAGAGCAGAGCTTTGTTCTAGAAGTGGTGATGGTACCCCCAGAGCTCTGTCTAGAAGGTAGAGGTGGATCTTCACTCCCAGGTCCTGGAATGCATATTCAGTGCTTTCTTATGACTGAGCTTAATTGTAAAACTTGACTATAAATTATTTATTTTCGTCATAATTACCCCATTTCTTTTCTTTTCTACAGCCTCTGTTCAGCTACCATGGCAGAGATCAGTTTCACATAACAAAGTTCCATACTACATCAAGTAAGTTGGCCTTTGCTCTTGCTATAATTGTCTTAGAGAAAAATTCACAGGATCTTTGAAAGCTCCATTAATCCTCAGCTGCCTTTCCTCAAGCAGGGGGGGATCATGTAGAAATGCTGCCATAATTAGTCTCACTAGCTGAATTTGTATATATGTTTTGACAGGCTTTGTCTTCCTTTTCAGTATCAGTACTTAACATGAATAGAAAACAATACTGCCGTCTTCCTTTGTTCCATGGATATTTATATTAAACACTTACTTGGTCACATCAGAAGTGTCATTAAGTAAAGGATACCACCAGTGCATGATATTAGAAATGTGTTTTTGAAATTTGCTGTGCCTGAATTCAGGGTCTAAATTATAAAATCAAATTTTCAGGATAAGCTGTCTGTTTAAAAGTCAGCTTATTTGAAAGTCTCATTTTAATTAAACTTTGAGGTATGTCATTTGTACTTCCTGTCAAGGTGTGAATACTGAATGAACCCTTACCATCCTATGTGTTGATTTCCATCCCTTTGGCAATTAAAATATATACACTCCCACACATTTTATGTAGAGTTACTCAGTTTAAACTAGTATGAAGTCTGTTGTATGCTCTTCTATTTACTTCTATTGTGATTTCTCTGGAATTGCCATTATACTGTATCTGGAAAGTATTGTAAACTGAAATATTGCTGGAAAGAATATATGAGAAACATGGGCATGGCCTACCAGAGTTAGCCATTGCTTTCAAAGGGGAAATGATGTAAATGCTTAAGTTTCTCTAATTGAAATTACTGGGTTTTTTAATGGTACTCAACTATGTCCTTATGGCAAAATTATGGCTCACTTTTATGTATATTGGGTTTCTTGTTTTAAACTCTTCATCAAATCATTGGGATAAAAGTGGGATAGGAAAGGATAAGCAAGAGTTTGGACTACAAGTATGGAATGCCAATTATAAATTAATTGGTAGGTAGATTTTTTTGTGGTTTCGTTCACATACTGTAAAAGACCCTGGGCTGTATTCCACTTACTCAGAGTTGACCCACAGGAATTAATGGACCTAACTTAGCCATGTTCATTAATTTCAGCCAATATACTCTGAGTAAAACATGGTTGAATACCATCCCATCTTTTCAGTGAGTAGAATGCTCTGCAGATTAGCCTAGTGGTTTGCTTTTTTTCATTTCTGTATTTAAATGACTAGCATTAATAAAACTGAATCAGTCTCCCCCCCCCGCCCCAATAATGATAATCTCTGTGTTTACAAATGAATCATTCTGTGCTTATTCCCTTACTCATCAGTTTGATAAAAAGCTATTCCAAAGAAGCAGTTACACTACCATATCATTAACTGCTGCATTCCATGCTCTTTTTCTCTCTCTGTGAAGGCATCAGAAGGGATATATCCGGGCCCTTTCCAGTCTGGGTTCATGCCTAGTCATGGGACTACATCAGTCTTGACCAGGCATCCCCAAACTGTGGCCCTCCAGATGTTTTGGCCTACAACTCCCATGATCCCTAGCTAACAGGACCAGTGGTCAGGGATGATGGGAATTGTAGTCCAAAACAACTGTAGGGCCGAAGTTTGGGGGTGCCTCGCCTTGACTGATACGAAAGATGATCTTTTTGGAGATAATTGGGGGAGTGTGATCCCATTGATTCTCCTTGAGGTCTCAGTGTATGGAACATTTCCCTACCAATCTCAGTCTGCATTGTGCCAGTCTACACCTTGCAACCAGCCACTGATTGTCAGCTTCCCACTTAGTCTCAGTGGGAGCGCAGCAAGGAGGAGGATAGGGACAAAACCAGAATTAGTTGGCTCTGCTTGTCATTGGCTCTTGCTGGACCTACAGTTCTGCCTTACCAGTCCTCTTGAGTGCCAGACCTCAGTGCATTTGTAGTTAATCAGAGCAAGTTAATAGATGAAGTTGCTTTTGAAATATCATTTCCCCCATATACCACCTGGTTGCCAATTTGCACCTTATTTATGCCTCAAAGTGCAAGACCACTTCTGGATTGATTTGCAAATGAAAGTACCATCATCCCTTGGTATGTTTGTTGCTCATGCTTGTCAGATTCTTTATATACAACAGGGAGAGTTGACAAACCATGAAAGTGTTTCCATTTACCCCTTCTTCTCCTAGGAAGCTAGAAAGTTTAGTTTTTATATTGTGCCTGTATCCTTTATTTTTCTGAGCTAGCCTAAGGACAGAGGAGAAATAACAATGCCATCAATAATATATGTAATCAAACGGATTAGTCTTTATTACAAGCCTGATTCAGCAAGGGTGCAGTGATTATATTTTTTGCTTGCAGGGCAGAGCTGGGTTGAAAATTAGCCACGACTTTATTAAACATATATCAGTATCCCGGAAAGCATCCCTTTAGGGTCAGGGCTGCTACAGCCTAAACAACAGGATTGTACAAAGCAAAGCGGCTCCGGGCAGACGAACATGTAGGTCTGTTTTAGGGATAGGAAGACACCCCAGGCTGCATTCCACCCTGCTGGTTTGCTCCATCTGTAATTCCAGGTTTTTCTTGGATGTTTTTGAACCATGTGCTCTAGCATAGCAATCTTGAGTTCAGTAATTATAATGCAAAGAATGGTGGACTGCTAATAAATTGATTCCATTTGATTCAACTGCAAAAACAGGTAATTCAAAACTCTAAATCGGGGGGGGGGGGGCTTGAGTAAGGAGAATTTTATATGACCTCTCTAACCTTAATCATCCTTGGGGATATTGTTTTGTCAAGTCATTCCAGGCTCAAAAAGTCCCTGATACAGGAGAACCTTGAGGTTTGCAGGTGCTCCCTGCCCATTAACCAGAGTGTCAGTTGTTGACACTATGCATATCCACTGCCAAGGCAAAACACTGGTAAACAGAGAACAGGCCAGTTGAAATAGAACCTGTGGAAGTGTTGTGATAAAGATGAAAAAAATGACTAAAGGTCAATCCAGGAAACAAATACAAATTTGTTCCCAGCTCCATCATGTGGATACAGCTTAGCACTCAATGTGTTCTGTAAATTCATGAGTGAGCAAACAATGCTCAGATAAAGGGCAAGAGTGTCAAATTATTTTTTGAGATGAATTGTGAGCCCACTCTCTTTCATATTTATGACTTGGACCACTGAGGTGGTGATGCCTCAGGTCTTGCTTAGCCTGCTTCCACCCCATCGTGCTGTATTGGCTGTGCAGACTATGGAGAGGCCAGGCCATTGTCCATTTTTCATAACCAATACACAACTCCCTTCACCGTGCGGCCTGGGCAGAAACGAGCCCATGCTTAATAGCAGGAGCAGTGGATATCTGCAATGTTAGCTCTGGGGATGATGTACAGATTAGTTTATTACTCAATTATCTGAATGATTTTTCCAAAGTGCACCTTGGGCTGATCTCTAGAGGGCAGCTTAGAGGTGATCTAAGTATAACTTCAGCTAGACGATAAATGTGGCTGCCCTGGAGGACAGTCTGTGCTATCTTGTTTTCACCTCTTCCTAAAACATTTTTTAAAATTGTTTTAGGATGACTAGGAGGTATTTTAAGAAACAATTATGCTATATATATATACTATTAACAGCTCTGTTGTCACACAAATCCATAGGACTAAAACCTTGCAGCCAAAAATGGGAGGTTAGTTCAAATAAATACTGTATGTGAAATTCAGACCCACTGTCACTACCTATTGCTTCTTGGGCTTCATTTGCCAGTTCACAGTAATGTAGCAGAAGCCATTCTTGGCTGAATTTCCCAATAAGTGTCTAGGCATGGCAACCTAAGGCCTCATGGCTCCCATTTCTTCCAGTCACTTTCTGGCTCTCCCCTATCCTTCCTTGGCTCCTCCTTTATTCTGCCCCAGTTCTTCATTACTTTCCGTTCCCTCAGGCACTTCCTTCCCAGTCCTCTCCTTGTTGTTACTATTGATTTATTTACTGTTTACTTGTCCAAATGGCTTCTAAGTATAAAACCAACTATAAAAATATATCCATGCATAATTAAAATGTTCAGTAAAACAATTTCATCAAACATTAAAAACACCCACAATTAAAATGTATAATAAAGCAAACCAATTAAAACAGCAATTAAAACAATTAGATCAGAGGTTCAAGTCAGAGTAACAGAGGAATGCTTGTCTAAATAGGTGCATTTTCAAGAGCTAGTGAAATGCAAATAGTTTATCATTTTCCCACTCTTCCTTTTATTATTATTAACTGTCCCATAGATTGACAATGTCCCATAGAAAAAGCTTTTAAGGTCAATCTGGACATGGCATTAATTGTATGGATACAATCAGTGTATGCTCTCTTTGTTATGTAAATCGCAGGCATGAGGTTGCATGAGTAGCCTTTGGGCCGCGTGTGATGGTAGAGGAAGCTGCATTTTCTTCCTTCTCAATGATTAAAGCATAGGTGGGAATAGCTGCTTCAAAGAGTGCTTTTGCAAACAGCTTCCATGCTCCTTTTCAACCTCCAGATGCTCCAACGGGAGTGTGAGGTTGTCTTGAAGCACTTTGCAGAAGCACTATTTGACATTTGACACAGCACCACACTTCCCCTGGGTGGGTGGCATGGGGCAGGGGCAGGAGGCTTCTTTCTCCTGGCTCCAACACCGCTGCCCCCTTTCTAAAAGGAGAAGTGCAGAGCTGATTCAGAGAGTGCTTTTCAAAGGGCTTGAAGACAGTTCCTGCTCATTGGGGCAACATGATTAAACTAGCAGTTGAGGTCACCGTGATTTCAGCTGAATGGTGAGGTTCTGGGGAAAGAAACTTTCTGGCAATATAGCACTGGTCAAATGTGGAATTACTTGCTTATTGCAAGCAATTCAACAGATAGATCAGTTGCACTGTATCTAGCACAACTGCTTTATTTTTCTGAACGTTGCTTACTACACTGTGGTAAAATTATAAAAAAGTACATCGTGCAATCTTAACTAGCTTGATGTTTTTATTTTGGTCTCTCTGTGTGTTAAAGTCTGCAATGGATTTTTAAGAGAGGAAAGTGTCAAAATGATTTAAAGCCCTCTATTTTACAAGTGAAACTGTGCTTACTCTGTCTCTTCCCCACGCCAGTGGTCACCAGGCTTTTACGTGTACAGACAACAGAATATTTACTGTGTCAAAAGAACATCTTCCTTCCATAATGTGTTCACCTACCACATACTTTAAAACTTATAATTAGCTCAAATATATATTGGCAGCTGGTGCAAATCCCTCTCTGTGAACCGTGTGCTGTGCTTTGTCGTCTTAAGTTCTTACAGGTTTCTTTTGTACATAAACCAAGTTCCACAATATTTACTAACTGAAAATATCCAAAAGCCACAGTGTAGTTACACCTCTATTAGGCTCAGCTAAAATGTCACACAGTCATATTGAATTCTGTTCTTCATTAGGCTGGATATTATATTTTAAATGTGTTCCAAATTGTTTGGAGACCTTTGGGTAGCAAGTGACTAATAAGTAGTAGCAGTGGTTATAAAATAATAAATAATAAAATTAATAAAATATTGTATTTGTATTAGCCTCACTTGATGCTTGATATTGTAGGGCTGTATGTCTTCTCTTTCCAGCTCTGCCTCTGGCCAGTGTTAGAAACTCAGATACTGTATATAAGCTAGGCACCAAATTGCTCCTTAAACCAGGGTTGCAGTTGGCAAAATGAAATGCCTACTTTCTCTTTTGAAAGTCATATTTTTCATCAGAACTTTTGGGCTCCTGAAATTCATTCTGATTGTGCAGATAAACTATAATGGATAGAATCCTAGAGGATGTGTTGCTAGTGTATGGAAACAGTCAAGTTCCAAGGATCCCTAGGCAAGCACCTCCAAATGGTAGAGACTTCAGGTGCCATCCCAGCCCCTGGGCATCTTCATTTGCTCCCATTTCAAACACTGCCTCTGTCTCTCAATACTTGCCAAAAATATCCAAATGTGTTGAAAACATGAATCTTAGAATCTTAAGTTATGCAGTACGGCCATGTACTGATTAGCTTTACATAACTCAGCGCAGGTACATTATTTGGTGTGTAGAAGAGGGAAGGGCCTGGAATCCTGTCTACAACTAAATGCCATTCGTTTCCACAAGGCAAACTGAGCCATCCTCTTAAAAGCTGGCTGTTGTGACTTGCCTTTATATGTTTTCTCCCAGCCCCATTTTTTAATCTTTCCCTCATGTTCCACAATAATGGTTTTTGCTTCTGTCATTTGAGTGCTTCATTTATTGCTGTAGACATCAGTGGACAGTGCAAGGAGGTGGGGGCTGAGAGGGAAAAAGCTAGTTTTTCATCTGCCAAATTTAGAGGCTTTTAAGGAAAGTTGAAAAGTTTTTGATGATAAATAGACCCATGGGTTGTTCAGACTAATAAGGAGAAATCGAAACATTTGTGTGTGCAGAGCCACAAAGAATTCACTGATCTATTGCTCTTTGTAATAGACATGATACATCTGGACAAATGGTTGCCTGAATGAAAAAATGATATATATATTTTCAGCAAGTATTACACTGAGTGTATTTTTCACTGGTTGTATTGCAAACATATGTGGAATATAATGACATTAGAATCCTGTTGTTTAATCATTCTGTGTATAGGTAAAATATTGGGATCACAGAAAAATAAATCCTGACATTTAATAAAGCTAAGACAATCAAATTGTAAAATGATTTTTAAATGCCCAAATTCAAGAAGCATTCATAGAATCATAGAGTTGGAATGGACCCAAGGGTCATATAGTCCAACCCCTGGCCATGCAGGAATCTCATCTAAAGCATCCACCCAACCTGTGTTTAAAAACCTCCAAGGAAGGTTCATAATGTCTTGGCATTTGCCAGATCCAGGGTCGTTATGGTTGCTATTTAATTTCCTGGGGTAATTAGTTTGCTTTTATAGATTTCTGCAAGATAGGGGACTATGGCATGCAGAGTTTAACACACTTCTGATTGCGTCCTCTCCTTACCTGCCTTTTCCCTAAACTATTTGTTTATTTATATCCTGCCTTTACCATGGCCATTCACAACATGAATATAAAACAGGCAGCAAAAACACACACCAGTCAGTTATAAATATTTTTAAAATATTTTAAAAATAAGTTAAAAACAACACTGAATCAAAACAACTTAAAACCATTTTAAAAACTTGACAAGAGGAGAAAAACTACAACTGGAAAGAACCTGCTGCCACAGCCAGTGAGCAGCCAAAGGCTCCAAACGCTATCAACTCTCTTCATGGGTAAGTCGGCTCCAGCCTCTTGATCGTTTCGGTTGCCCCCTTCTAAACTTTTTCCAGCTTTGCAATATAATATCCTCATTGAGGAGTAGCAAGCATATCTGTCCCCAGTATTCCAAGTGCATAGCAGCATTCGATTTGCAAAGCAGCATTCATAACAAACAGGGCTTCTACCTGCTTCCGACTTGCTTCCTGTCTTGCTTTGGCGTTCACTCTAGTTAATACCATTTGACAACCCTTTGAAGAGGACTTGGCTTTTGATTCTACTACCTAACTCAGAGCTCTGTATCCCAATGACAGTGCCTCGGGGCATTGTATGCCAATGCCAAGTTTACTTGGTTTCTGTCTGTCCTGATAAATGGTGTTGAATCCTGATTTCACCCACCTATTGTACCCCAACAGTTCCTAACAAAGCTGCCAGATATTTCCCCAGTCAACACTCTTCTCAACACCCACCTTTCTATATTCTTCCATAGAACTATCCATAGAGCTAAGTCACATGCCACATGCCTTTTTTAACCCTTCCCCTTGCTCCTTTTTAACATTTCACCCCATATTACTGTAATAATACCAAATCCCTCTTTTGCCACAGCTTTGCTATATTCCTTCCTTTATGAGTAACACATATCAGAAGTGGTCACTGTGATATATAAGTAGATATTCATGGAGCTATGGGGACGGGAAGTGTCTAAAACAGGGGTGGGGAACGTTTGGCACTCCAGATGTTGCTGAACTACAACTGTGGTCATCCCATTGTCCATACTTGCTAGGGACAATGGGAGCTGTAGTTCAGCAACATCTGAAATCCACAGTTTCCCCACCCCTCATCAGAGTGATGGATGTGGACAGATGCCTTTCCTTTCTACAGCTAAAGGTAAAGGGACCCCTGACCATTAGGTCCAGTCGTGACCGACGCTGGGGTTGCGGCGCTCATCTCGCATTATTGGCCGAGGGAGCCGGAGTACAGCTTCCAGGTCATGTGGCCAGCATGACAAAGCCGCTTCTGGCGAACCAGAGCAGCACACGGAAATGCCGTTTACTTTCCCACTGTAGTGGTTCCTATTTATCTACTTGCACTTTGACGTGCTTTTGAACTGCTAGGTTGGCTCCCGTTGCTCGGTGAGCTCCCGTTGCTTGGTCCCAGCTCCTGCGAACTGCTAGGATGGCAGGTTTCTGCAGCTACTTATCTTTTAAACTCCTTTTCCCACCCCTCAACTAGGGTTTGCTGCAGCGAAGGACCAAAATTGATTCACAGTAAATGTTAGTCATCTAGCAGTGAAGCAATTGGCACATATTAAACTTTTTAAAAGTATGTATTTCCTTTCCATTATAAATTGTGCTTTCATTATTGGTTCCCAAAAACCTTTATGTTGGGCCTCAGTGGTAGAAAGCTAGGAGGAAGACTGAGGGCAAGGATATGAAAACTGGGGATATGTGACAAATAGGAGAGGAGTAGCCTTGACCGCAGGGATAGTCAGCAATGCAAAGTAGCAAAACATCATCCACTGGCAACCGGAAGTGCTTCTTAGTTCACCTTTTAGACCTTCATGAGAGAGTCACCCTGAAGAATCTCACAGTTCCAAAATCTGCATTTGCTGCCAAGATTTGTGGATCCACCCAATATAACACGGCCCGCATAAATGGTTCTAATACGTGAGCTGGTGCTTAAGATAAAATCAAATTAGGACTTCCAGTCTGCTGTGGAGGGAATGGCGGCACGCTCCGTGACATCTGAGTAAAGGATGGAAGAATGAATGAGGAGTTCCCAAGGAAATAACAATGGCAAGAAAAATTGATGAGCTATGCGGAACTGGCAAAGTTAACATATAAACTATGAGAGAAAGACAACTGTGGCTTCAAGGAAGAATGGGAACTTTTTACAAACTATCTAAAAAGACAACAAAAGGACTTGAACACCTTGGCAGGTTTTGAATAAACATCCACAATTTATTAGTACAACATAGGATAGATAAGGTAATGATATGTACAATTTTATAAAATGCAGAGAATAACATGTGCGGATAAAACAGAGGGGAGAGCTTAGGGAAGTCTTTGGAGGGTGAGAAAGGGAGGGAGGGGAGGGTATAAAAAGGGGGGGAAATGCAATTCGCTATATTGATTGACAATGTTTTTGTTAAATTTGTTTAATAAATTTATTTATTTCAAAAGATAAAATCAGATTAGCGTGAGACAGGGCAGATGGTGATTTTGAAAATCCAATACTGGAATATTCAAAACACATTATTGCCATATTGCAGGAAAGGCAGGAGGCATCATTCAGTAATTTTGTAAATAAAACAAATCTGCAAGTAATTTTAGCTTTGGAATTCCCATGTCGAAGAAGATCAGATGAGTTTATATCTTGGAAATAGTGTCAGATTAGCAGCGTTTTTACCCTCTCTCCTTTAAAATGTCATTATCAAAATTGTAGTGTAGCATAGCCCTGATATCTATTTTTATCCCAATGGTTAGCATGTGAGCAAATTAGATTTCATTTAATTTGCATGGTTTAGATACATTAAAATGACTATTTGTGGCTGTATTGCCTCAGGCTTTTAAAATCAGGGACACACACATTGCTTATCCACCTCCCCTTTGGAGACACTTGGTAGCACCAGCTTTTCCCCCCTGTTGCATTAAGACCCGACATCATTGGATAATAATGGCAGATATATATTTCATTTAAGCCTTATAGCAGCTCTACAATGCAGGCCTGCCACAAGGAAGCAAGCACATTGTGCTCTTAAAATTTCTCCAACTGCAGTATCAGAACCTTTGATAATGCACCTCCAGAAATCAGATGTTTTGCCATTTAACTCATGCTTGCCAGCTGTTATTTTTTTAGCTTGCTTTGCCAATTACTTTTTGCAAAAGGCTACGTAGTGGGCATTTTGATTAGGCTATAGAGAGTATAAAGTATTTTGCAAAACGTGGCAAACATTTAAGTGTATTTGATTGCAATCCTATACACAGTTACCTAGGAGTAAGTTCCATTGAACTGACATATGTAGGATTGCACTGTTAATAAATCAGATTTATATTCTTTGAAACATAAGCGGGTGGAATTGACGCTTGGCATTCTGTGACATGTTGTTGTTTAGTCGTTTAGTCGTGTCCGACTCTTCGTGACCCCATGGACCATAGCACGCCAGGCACTCCTGTCTTGCACTGCCTCCCGCAGTTTGGTCAAACTCATGTTCGTAGCTTCGAGAACACTGTCCAACCATCTTGTCCTCTGTCGTCCCCTTCTCCTAGTGCCCTCAATCTTTCCCAACATCAGGGTCTTTTCCAAGGATTCTTCTCTTCTCATGAGGTGGCCAAAGTATTGGAGCCTCAGCTTCACGATCTGTCCTTCCAGGGAGCACTCAGGGCTGATTTCCTTAAGAATGGATAGGTTTGATCTTCTTGCAGTCCATGGGACTCTCAAGAGTCTCCTCCAGCACCATAATTCAAAAGCATCAATTCTTCGGCGATCAGCCTTCTTTATGGTCCAACTCTCACTTCCATACATCACTACTGGGAAAACCATAGCTTTAACTATACGGACCTTTGTCGGCAAGGTGATGTCTCTGCTTTTTAAGATGCTGTCTAGGTTTGTCATTGCTTTTCTCCCAAGAAGCAGGCGTCTTTTAATTTCGTGACTGCTGTCACCATCTGCAGTGATCAAGGAGCCCAAGAAAGTAAAATCTCTCACTGCCTCCATTTCTTCCCCTTCTATTTGCCAGGAGGTGAGGGGACCAGTGGCCATGATCTTGGTTTTTTTGATGTTGAGCTTCAGACCATATTTTGCGCTCTCCTCTTTCACCCTCATTAAAAGGTTCTTTAATTCCTCCTCGCTTTCTGCCATCAAGGTTGTGTCATCTGCATATCTGAGGTTGTTGATATTTCTTCCAGCAATCTTAATTCCGGCTTGGGATTCATCTAGTCCAGCCTTTCGCATGATGAATTCTGCATATAAGTTAAATAAGCAGGGAGACAATATACAACCTTGTCGTACTCCTTTCCCAATTTTGAACCAATCAGTTGTTCCATATCCAGTTCTAACTGTAGCTTCTTGTCCCACATAGAGATTTCTCAGGAGACAGATGAGGTGATCAGGCACTCCCATTTCTTTAAGAACTTGCCATAGTTTGCTGTGGTCGACACAGTCAAAGGCTTTTGCATAGTCAATGAAGCAGAAGTAGACGTTTTTCTGGAACTCTCTAGCTTTCTCCATAATCCAGCGCATGTTTGCTATTTGGTCTCTGGTTCCTCTGCCCTTTCGAAATCCAGCTTGCATTTCTGGGAGTTCTCGGTCCACATACTGCCTAAGCCTGCCTTGTAGAATTTTAAGCATAACCTTGCTAGCGTGTGAAATGAGCGCAATTGTGCGGTAGTTGCAGCATTCTTTGGCACTGCCCTTCTTTGGAATTGGGATGTAGACTGATCTTCTCCAATCCTCTGGCCATTGCTGAGTTTTCCAAACTTGCTGGCATATTGGGTGTAGCACCTTAACAGCATCATCTTTTAAAATTTTAAACAGTTCAGCTGGAATATCATCACTTCCACTGGCCTTGTTATTAGCAATGCTTTCTAAGGCCCATTTGACTTCACTCTCCAAGATGTCTGGCTCAAGGTCAGCAACCACACTACCTGAGGTGTACGAGACCTCCATATCTTTCTGGTATAATTCCTCTGTGTATTCTTGCCACCTCTTCTTGATGTCTTCTGCTTCTGTTAGGTCCTTACCACTTTTGTCCTTGATTATGGTAATCTTTGTACGAAATATTCCTTTCATATCTCCAATTTTCTTGAACAGATCTCTGGTTTTCCCCATTCTATTGTTTTCCTCTATTTCTTTGCATTGCTCATTTAAGAAGACCCTCTTGTCTCTCCTTGCTGTTTTTTGGAAATCTGCATTCAGTTTCCTGTATCTTTCCCTATCTCCCTTGCATTTTGCTTGCCTCCTCTCCTCCGCTATTTGTAAGGCCTCGTTGGACAGCCATTTTGCTTTCTTGCATTTCATTTTCCTTGGGATGGTTTTCATTGCTGCCTCCTGTATAATGTTACGAGCCTCCATCCATAGTTCTTCAGGCACTCTGTCCACCAAATCTAAATCCTTAAACCTGTTCCTCACTTCCACTGTGTATTCATAAGGGATTTGATTCAGATTGTATCTTACTGGCCCAGTGGTTTTTCCTACTTTCTTCAGTTTAAGCTGGAATTTTGCTATAAGAAGCTGATGATCTGAGTTACAGTCAGCTCCAGGTCTTGTTTTTGCTGACTGTATGGAGCTTCTCCATCTTTGGCTGCAGAGAATATAATCAATCTGATTTCGATGCTGTCCATTTGGTGATATCCATGTGTAGAGTCGTCTCTTGTGTTGTTGGAATAGAGTGTTTGTGATGACCAGCTTGTTCTCTTGACAGAACTCTATTAGCCTTTGCCCTGCTTCATTTTGAACTCCAAGGCCAAACTTGCCAGTTGTTCCTTTTATCTCTTGATTCCCTACTTTAGCATTCCAGTCCCCTGTAATGAGAAGAACATCCTTCTTTGGTGTCATTTCTAGAAGGTGTTGTAGGTCTTCATAGAATTGGTCAATTTCACTTTCACTTCCAGGCATAGTAAAAATTTCGCTTCCAGGCATATCCGCAACTGAGCGTCCTTTCGGCTTTGGCCCAGCCGCTTCATCAGCTCTGAATCTACTTGTACTTGTCCTCCGCTCTTCCTCAGTAGCATGTTGGACGCCTTCCGACCTGAGGGGCTCATCTTCCAGCGTCATAACTTTTATATGCCTGTTGTCTTTGTCCATGGAGTTTTCTTGGCAGGGATACTGGAGTGGCTTGCCAGTTCCTTCTCCAGGTGGATCACGTTTAGTCAAAACTCTCCACTATGACCTGTCCATCTTGGGTGGCCCTGCATGGCATAGCTCATAGCTTCTCTGAGTTATTCAAGCCCCTTCGCCACGACAAGGCATTGATCCATGAAGGGGCTGTGACATGTTACAATCCAAAATACAAGCTATACTAGCAATCATAAGTTTACCCAACATAGTAAAAATTCTCACTTAACACTAGAATTATTTATATTGATATAGCAGTGCAGATGAAGGGGAAGATAATTGATCTGATACTATGAAGGAATAAACACTGAAAATTGTTGTAATCCTTAAAATGTTTTAGAGTAATTAGAGCAATTTTCAGATAAATCTAATGGTTTACAATATAATTTTATAGGATATACTGATACATTGTGCCTTGCTTTTTGTAACTAAGTCCATGGTGCATTTGATCCTAGAGTTACAGGATTTGACACTAGAATTATAAAATGTTTTTTATAAGTGAGGGAGCATTTAAGCTGCAATTCAGATAAAGAAAAGAAAAGTTCAATGAATCAGTATTTCCAAGCTGATATATATGAATTCTAAGGCAACAGCTTACTTCAACGGCACTATTCTTCTGAAGGCAGTCACAGAATCACCTGTTCTATATTTTTCAAGAATTATGACCTAATAAAAGTGATTCAGCCGTACTTTGGAAGATGTTTATAACTGAAACTGGGTATAATATAAGCAGGTTTTCTGTTCTGAAACATTAAAGTGCTAGTAGCCTTTTTTATTTGTTCTGTGACTGAACAGTCATATTGTTCTCTGGTTTATGGAAAAAAAATGTGTCACAGAACTCACTCATAGGGTAGTTATTTATTACAGTAGTCCCTCCCTGTCCTTGATAAAAGAAAACTTGTTATTTTATAGTTAGCTTGCTGAATATAATAACTCTTTTCAACCCATTATGAACGATATTGATTTGCCTTTAGTAAATAATAAAAGAAAATCTATAGCACAATTGAACACCTCCCACCACTTCTGAGGCCTTGAAAATAAAAAATCCATACTATCTAGTAGTTAACTCCTGAATTAAACAATTTTACTTCTGAAAACTAGCTGTATGCAGAGTTACATAGGGTTGAATCAAATTGTGCCCTCCTACTTGTGGAGTGGCTTTTGATCTAGCAGGTGCCTCCACTAATGGAAGAGGGGGTGGCAAGGCCCCAGTGCTGCCTAAAAATCTGCTTCAGAGAGCTCGGGGACCCTGCTTACAGAGCAGTATGGAAGGTGGTGTTGAGGTTGCAAGGAGAAAGGAGGAATTGGCAAAACAACAACAACAACAAAAAAACCTCTCCTCCTCTTCCCTTAGCAGAGGTGCCCATTGGATCAAAAGAGTACAATTGCATTTTGACCCCATAATTTCAATATAAGCTCTGAGAATAAAGGACAACTGCCACCTAATAAAGCTTCCATGCATCTAGAAATGAGAGGAAGGCTGCAGCTTATTTCGTCTGGGTGGGCTGCCCACTTGAAAGCTCCATCCAAACAGAAGCCCATAAAGACCTAGCTTGCTGCCAGAGGTATGGTATCCTCCCAAGGGGTCTTGTCCATTTGGGGCTTTGCCAGGGCCTCACCAACATTTCCATCCTGGGGTGGATCTACAAACAGGGGAGAAAACCGCTATAAATAAGTCAGAAATTAAATAGTTATAACTATATAAAGCTATAGAAGGGACCCAGGTGGCGCTGTGGGTTAAACCACTGAGCCTAGGGCTTGCTGATCAGAAGGTTGGCGGTTCGAATCCCTGTGACGGGCTGAGCTTCCATTGCTCAGTCCCAGCTCCTGCCAACCTAGCAGTTCGAAAGCACGTCAAAATGCAATAAGATAAATAGGAACCACTACAGCGGGAAGGTAAACGGCGTGTCCGTGTGCTGCTCTGGTTCGCCAGAAGTGGCTTTGTCATGCTGGCCACATGACTTGGAAGCTATACGCCGGCTCCCTCGGCCAATAATGCGAGATGAGCGCGCAACCCCAGAGTCGGTCACGACTGGACCTAATGGTCAGGGGTCCCTTTACCTTTACCTTTATGTAAGATTCACATAGAAGTTATTTTTGCTCTCTGGTGCCATCTGGCGTTGCATGTTTATAACGAATTCAAAACGCTATTGTTGTTTTACTAATGTAGCTAAGTCCCCGATTATTGTAAAATTATTAGCAACATCACTTAGAACAGGCTTCCTCAACCTCAGCCCTCCAGATGTTTTGAGACTACAATTCCCATCATCCCTGACCACTGGTCACGCTAGCTAGGGATCATGGGAGTTATAGGCCAAAAACATCTGGAGGGCCGAGGCTGAGGAAGCCTGACTTACGGTAGAATCATAGAGTTGGAAGGAACTACAATGTTCATCTCTTCCAACCTCCTGCAATGCAGGAATCCTGCCTGCAGCTGTCCCTGGGTTGGTTCAAACTACCAGCCTTCTGATCAACAGTCAGACGCACTGACCTATTGCTCCACCTGCACTTCAAAAGGACCTGTTTAAAAGACATGCTAGTAAGGTGTGGTGCAGATATGCTTGCTGATGCGTTGCATCTGTCCAGAAGCCATAAGACACACACTTTTGCATTGTCTTTTCTGTCTTGTTCTTTATCCATGCTGTAATGTCTGCTCAAGTCGCCTCAAAACGGCATCATAGTGGTCTAGTTACACTAGAGAACAGGACTTGCTTACTCTAAACTAGGTGCATGTTCCATGCCACATAGGTATCATCCTTTTTCCTGCCATTGGTTCTGGTTTGGCAGTATAAAGGAAAGTAGAATATGTAGATCTGTAGCTAGCTAGGGCAAAATTCGCTGGGATTTTCCAGTACAGACCCTATTAAATTTGGCTAAAGTTTCAAAATGCAATGGATATGTTCTTACCCAGCTGTACTTTTCAGTGAGGCTCATACAAGAAAACTTCCTGATAGATTTTGCACACCAGCATTATAAATTGCTTTAAAGTGAGTGTGGTTTCTTGTTAGAGCAGGTTTAAGTTTAAATAAAGTGAGAGAATATAGTGTACTGCTTCATTAAGTACTGCTTAATTTGCTAATATATAGGGTTCATTTAATATTAAATCACATTGTACATTTGACAGGGGCGGGGGTTGTTATATGATAAATCCACTGAAATTAATTTTCCAGTTACTGATGAAAATTTATACACCAGAGTGTGGCTGGAATTAGTACTCTTATAGACTGATAATTTATGGGAACGGAACATGACAAATCGACAGCAATAGATCTGAAAGTTTTGTGATAAGTCTAAATTTAATCTTATAAGTATGGCTGGATACACAAGATCTTGATGGGTTAAATGGTGGATAAAATTGTAATATTCATTGCATTGGAATGCTCTTAGAAGGTAAATGTAGCAATGCATTAAAGTAATTACTCCATGATCTTTAGCACGAGTGAGTTAAAGGTCATTTTTATACTCCAAGTACATTATGAACTATTAAGGTTAATATGTATACTGATACTTTTGACTATTGAGGAAAAGGTTCTCTATATATTTTTAAACCACTGTAACATTTAGCTTCTTTTCTTTAAACAAACTAGAGAGGAAGATAGATACTTTTGCCTTGCCGATATTGTGATACTTCCCAAATGGCTGGGATCTTAAAATTAATACAAGACTCAGTGTGTTTACAATAGCTAAACTATTTCCGGGTACCAGATACTGTGATGAGTAGAAAACTCTGAAAGAAGGATACTTGTACATCCTTCAAAATAGGGAACTCAGATTGGCAGCTAGAATGATTACTTGTGTGCTAGCTATGAAATTGAAATTTGACATACACACCCAAGGTGCTTTGACCACTTCCAAAATCTGAAATGAAAACTTCCTGGAAATCTTTCCTCAAAAAAGATACCTAGAAGTGCACTCCAACATTGGTGAGTTACTGTATTTCCCCGAAAAGGCTTAAATTTGGCACACACATTGTTGAAGAGACCCTAATTAATAGATAAGACTGAAACTGTACATATTTGCACTTAAAAATTATAAGGTCGTGAACTGTAGGTCATAACAAGTCAGCATTCCAACACAACACAAGCCGCATATGAGCTGGAAGGTTGTGCTGTGAAAGTGCTGCACATGCTTGAAATGAAATATTTAATTTTTGCTTCTTGGTGGCTGAAAACATGATTCTTTCTTTTAACAGTCATCAGACGCAGACAACCTGCTGGGATCACCCTAAAATGACTGAACTGTTCCAGTCATTAGGTAAGTGCACTTCTCCTTTGGTAAAACTAAGTCACAAAGAATCTATCTGATAGCTGGTCAAAGTGTTTATTGCTAAATGTAGGATTTCACTGAATGTGCAGATGGGGGTAATCTACAGAACATAAACGTGTTATTGGTACTGGTTACAAAATGAATGTCATGGGGGCATGGCATATATACGATGCTCATGAAAGGTCTTAGTAAATATGGTGCTGGCAGGCACACTTGTGTTAGGGCATCTCTGTATTTTGCTACATGAAAGCTAAACGTTCCAGGCACAGACAGATTTTACTTGTACATTTCTATCCTGGAAGTTTTGGTAGAACTTTTTTACATGTTTCACAGGTGTTGTCATCTCTTCCACTATTTTGACTGGAAACAGACCTTAATATACTGCTTCCCTTCCCTTCTTTTTTTTGTCTCGGACGTGTGTGTGTTCATGCATGTGTGCACGTGTTTTAACTGACAACAAATTCATGATGACATGACATTGAACAAAATGGTTCCTTATAATACTCTAACATTTCTGCCCTTTGCCATTTTTTCAGCTGATTTGAACAACGTGCGCTTTTCTGCTTACCGCACAGCCATCAAAATTCGGAGGCTACAGAAGGCATTGTGCTGTAAGTTTACTTCTCAAAGCTCATTATTTTTTCAGCTAAGAGGTTTAGTGGATCTTCCTCCTCAAAGGAACTGATAACCAAAGACAGATTCATACTTCCAGCTTGCTGATTGTGGTCACCTGTAGTATGGATTGTTGAAAATCAATGGACAAGTTAGCACAATGGCATCTCTCTTATCTTTTCAGAACTAACATTCTCTTTGGGAAACAAAATTATATGAGCTGAACGAGTATTTGTAAAAAGCAGTAAAGAACAGTGAAAGATCCAGACCAATAAATGATTGCAGTACTCATAGTAGAGCTGCAGATGTGGGCTTTAAATGCTTTTCTGTATTATTATTTTTTAAAAACTCCCTGAATGTACAAAACTTATTCTTCCATGTCCTTACAGCAATGTGACATCCATTTATTTATTTTTTACCAGTTCTGGCACAATGTAAAGTTCTCAACTGCTTGGATCCTTGAAAATTTCACCTCTACTTGCTTTCAATCTATTCCTTAGATTACCAGTAATTAAGATAATTTAACATTGGTGATCTATGTATCCAATCAGGGGCTTTGATTTGTGTATCGCTTAGCCAACCCGGGAGAACTGAGCCATGAAAAACTATTTAAAAGTAAACTTCAGCTATAGCTTGTTTCCCCCCAAGAGACGTTTCAGTGTACTTCTTTAATCTGTGGGGTTGTTGTTTTTTAAATAAAAAAAATAGGACACCAGTTGAACTAAATGATTTTTAAACTTTACAAAACTGTCAGTGAAAAAAAGCTGCATTTGGAATGAAGGTGGGAAAGGGGAGGGTCTTTCTTAACCTGTCCATGGTACCTTCCTGTTTCACTTCAGGCAGCAAAATGGGACACACCATGCCTGGTTATCACTGTGAAACAAGTCGTAGCAAAAAGCTAATAGTGTTTGCCAGTTTCATCCTCTTTTCAGTCTGCCACACCTTAAAGAATATAGATAATACAGTGGTACCTTGGGTTACAAACACCTCGGGTTACAGACTCCGCTAACCCGGAAGTAGTATTCCGGTTAAGAACTTTACCTCAGGATGAGAACAGAAATCGCACACTAGCGGCGCACCGGCAGTGGGAGGCCCCATTAGCTGAAGTGGTACCTGAGGTTAAGAATGGTTTCTGGTTAAGAACGGACCTCCAGATAAAACTAAGTTCTTAACCAGAGGTACCACTGTATGTGTATTGTCTTGTGATTTTATGCATTGGCTAATGTGAAGTCAGGTATGAGACTCTTTAAACATTTTAAAATTATAGAAATCTGTGCATAGTTTTGTCCTACAATGTAAGGAGGGATGGAATTTTCTGAAAAACTTGATGTCAAAGTTATCGGCACAGATTCCCCCCCCCCCTGCTAATTTACTGTCTAATTCGTTGATCTTAATGAAAAGTGAGTTATTCTCCCCAGCTTTGCTAAAAAGATGAACAATTATTGCATATTATATGCATTATTATAAGAATCCCTGTAATGTAATATTATACACATATCTCCAGGTTTTCCAAAGTTGTGAGGACATAAACAGATACCTACTATGTATTGTTATTGTTTAGTCGTTTAGACGTGTCCGACTCTGCGTGAGCCCATGGACCAGGCATCCCCAAACTGCGGCCCTCCAGATGCTTTGGCCTACAACTCCCATGATCCCTAGCTAACAGGAACAGTGGTCAGGCATGATGGGAATTGTAGTCCAAAACATCTGGAGGGCCGAAGTTTGGGGATGCCTGCCATGGACCATAGCACGCCAGGCACTCCTGGCTTCCACTGCCTCCCGCAGTTTGGTCAGACTCACGTTGGTAGCTTCGAGAACACTGTCCAACCATCTCATCCTCTGTCGTCCCCTTCTCCTTGTGCCCTCCATCTTTCCCAACATCAGGGTCTTTTCCAGGGAGTCTTCTCTTCTCATGAGGTGGCCAAAGTATTGGAGCCTCAGCTTCGCGATCTGTCCTTCCAGTGAGCACTCAGGGCTGATTTCCTTAAGAATGGATAGGTTTGATCTTCTTGCAGTCCATGGGACTCTCAAGAGTCTCCTCCAGCACCATAATTCAAAAGCATCAATTCTTCGGCGATCAGCCTTCCTTATGGTCCAGCTCTCATTTCTACTATGTATACAACCATATAAAAATACATATTAATACTTACAAAATTATGGTGCAGAAATATAGTACCACCTGGGGGTTTACTCCTTATGTATGTATATATACACGTCTTCTTTGTACATAATATTATGTATAACTAGTTGGTCCTTAAAAAAACAAAACACAAATCTACCAATGTAGAAGTGGCTTGGGCATAAGAGACTGCTCAATGCAAGTGGCAATCTGGTGTGGGCAAAGCTCAATTGGTTTGGAACCATCAAATTCTCTGCCTAAAACCACTTAAACCAGATTCCTCCTCAACCCCTCTTCGTATGTAAGATGAGGGGAAAGCAAAAGCAGCCTAGTGGTTGAGTCTGGCTGATCAGTTTCTGCACCTCTAGCAAGCAGGTCCATACAGGAGAGCTGCTCTTCATGCTGTGATTGCTTCACTCAAGCATTCTCTTGTGAAGTAGAATGGCACTGAAGCCAGCTGAAAGGCAAGGGTCTGAAGAAGGCGGGGAAACTGAAGCGAAGAAAGTGGAGAGATAACTCAGGCACTGTTCAGTGGGTTAGTAGTAGCACTTTTATTTTTAGTCCTCTCCCCAAAACCTCAATGTTTGCACAATTCAGCTGATAAGTTACTGGAAAGCTCTCTAGTGCTGATGAGGTGCAGAATGACTACAAATGACTCAGCTGAAAAATCCTAGTTTGCAGTCTGCCTTGCCAAGTCCAAACACAATTTTGTCTCTTAAGCTGCAACTGAAATGCTAACCTGTGAGTCAGGAATCATTCTAGTCTCTTGAAATACTATTTAACATTTAATAGGATTGATTTGGCACTGTGAAGCCATAAATATGAGGAAAAATGATGTAGAAATCAAATATTATGGCTTGTAGGCATTGACAGCCTTAACCTCCATGAATCTGTCTAAAGTTCTTTTAAAGCCATCCAAGTTATAGCTATTGCTACATCTTGTGGAAATGAATTCCAAAATTTAACTATGTGCTTTGTGAAGAAAGACATCCTTTTTTGAACCTTTTCCAGCTTGTGTCTAGCACGTTGGACAGGAGGAGGTTGTGAATTGTTTTAATTCAAACCAGAGAAGAATTTTGAAGTTTGCAGACTTGCCCTTCCTTTTGTGAGCGTCTAAAGTTAATTTCAAAGCCTGAGCTTAGAGACCTTCAGTGATATCCAGCTTTCTAGGTCCAGATCAAACTTAATGGCTATATTTAGCGTGACTAGACAGTGACGGACTTCTAAGCATTTACAAGGTCAGTGGAAGGCGCCTACAAGGAGAATAGCTTGGCAATGACTCGGCAGACAGACCAAGCCATACACTGAAAGGGAAAGGGAAAGGAAACAAACCTTAAAAAAACAGGAGAGAGAGTTACTGCTAATTTCGTATCTGAGATGACAGCTGGTCAGTACCTTATTTAGCAAGAAGTCCCAGGTGGTCCCCAGACCATTTCTGACTCTTGCCCAGGAGCAATTCAATGTGATTTTATTTGCTAATGGGGAGAAGATGAGGAGCATCAAGGACATATTTTATTGTGTTACTGAGTATTTTTGTATTATTATGACGTGTGCATACTGAGGTTTGGAGGAATTGAAACCTGTCTCCTGAGACTTACGTAGCTCAACAGAAAGGGACTCATCTGCATTCTTCATAGATAAGGAAATACAAGCAGTGGCATTCTAGCTGTTACCACAACCATATTGTTTGTGGTATCTGTTATACCCCAGCCTTCCATATCCTGTTTCCTATGTATTACAAATTGGTCTGCCCTCTTATTCCACAAACACACACACACACACACACACACACAGAGAGAGAGAGAGAGAGAGAGAGAGAGAGAATAATTTACAATTCACTCTAGAATTGTCAATCTTCTTTTCCTTCAGAATGATAGCTTAGTGTTAATTCACTTCTGATTCTGCCTGCAAAAAAAAAAATAATTTGCAGGAAATGAAATTTTAACTTGCTCATTGTACATATACAGTGAAAAGAATGCCAAGAAACTGCCACGGTTTGCTAAATTTCCAACCATTTCTAGTGAAAGATGTCTCTAAAGATTATGCTTCCATTTGGCTTTCAGCTTAAACTCTTTTTATGCCTATGAAATGTCTGTCTCCGTAACTTAAGACTACTTGGGGAAAAATTCACGATCAGCTATTTTCCTTCTATCTCATTGTCTAGATGATAATTAGTTTCCCATAATCACTGTTGTAACTGAGTGTGCTTTTTGGAACGGGCACATATTCTTGTCATCATTCAATACAGGAATTCATAGCAGGAATGTGATCTTCCATGAGGGATGCCTGTCAGTGCATATGGGCATGTTTCCATTATTGCTCTTTGTAGATCGTGAAGGGATTTTAAATGATACCTTAATCTGCATTGTCTGCCCAGAATTGTTAAGTGCAAATAGAATGCAGTAAGATGATTCCTAGTTAGGGCACTTTAAATCATTTTGATATAATGCTTGCATGTACTGGGAAATTCTTATATCTCCCCTAACAGAATTCTTGGTTCCAGCTGCAAATCTGTAAATATTGCCTGAATACGCAGGCTTTTCATCTGGTACCAGCATTATGGTTAAAGATAGAAGAGTATACATGTGTTCACTGTATGTATGTATGTATGTATGTATGTATGTATGTATGTATGTAGTTTAGAAATTTTTATTCCACTCTTCAAGCAACAGCCTCTCAGAGTGGCTTAATGTTTACAAAGTTCTTCAGCTTTAAAAGTTGGTGGATACATTCAGCGCTACCCCCGGAGAATGACTGTAGTTTAGTTTGGTATTACATGCATAACTACCGTACTCTGAGCATAGCTTATCTGGAAAGGTGGTATGTGTGTGAAAGCACAATAGCATGCATGACTGAAGTTGGGAGAACATGCATGGCACAACATCATGACTCAGGTGTTCCCTATAGCAAACAAAGGATTTCTGTACTTACAAAGCAAATGCCTTTGAGCAGTTAAATGCTGACTGTCCATGTACGGATTCTCATTTAACATACCATGCTGCAGAAGAAATTCTTAGGAAATGCTTGTTAACCGTCTGCACCCATAATAGTCTACCTGACCTGTAAGATCAGCATCTGCTTTCTGGTCCACTTATGAAAACTCAAATATTATTGAGTACAAAGGACAGGGCTCTCTTTTTTGGAAGGGGGGGTTGTTTCCACATCTCTGGAATGACCTCCTAAGGGAAGTGTTGAGGAAATATCAGGGTTCAATACCCAATAAGCTGTGGGTTAAGCCTGGATGGCCAGTAAAATCCAGACTCCAGAGATCAGCAAAACAGGCATTTATTTAGCCATTGCAAGGTCGGTGCAACCAGGGCCATCTTTCCCAAGGGGTGCAAGGGGGGGGGTTGCCAGGAGTCCACCACTAAGCGTATTGTATTGAGCTGCTATGTGGCAGTGGGGTCAGCGACACCTTTGACACAACTGATCTCGCGCTGGTTTTAGAAAAGCTGGTTTTAAACAACAACAACAAAACCAAAACCTCCTTTTGGAGCCGCGCAGGCATGAGCGCTATTTGTCAAATGATAATAGTGACATAAGCATAATGAAAGTTAATTTGTGGGCTAAACTAAATTTGGGGGTGCTGGGTGGATCTTTGCACCCCAGCAGTGCATATGCTAAAGACAGCCCTGGGTGCAACACAGATTCAGCCAGCAAGTAGTGGGGGGTGACACACCAAATATGAAAATAGCACTAGCATTATGCACTTCCAAGCAAAGGGGCCATTTAGCTTATATATGGGAAGACTTCCTTCTACTAGCTTTTACTTGTTTAATCACAAGGCATAGCAACTTTCTTCTAACTTCCTTATCTCTTCCTGTACAATAGTTTCTAATAACAAACTCCTCCCCACGTTCTACTTCATCCTTCTCACGGTTCTCTTGCAAGCACAACCTTCACATTTCAGCCTTCACGTGGTCAACCCATACTTGCACACATTTCAATTTCATTCTATAATTTCTCTGACAGAAGCACAAATTGCCCACTCTTTGCAGGCCTTTATGATAATTTTAAAGACTTGGGTCCTCCACTGTGTGTTTGATTAACTTAACGTACGGTACTCTGTTTTCAACTGACATTTTAGCTACTATCTTATTTGTAATTTTAAGGATCATGTGTTGAATGTTATTTGTTGTTTTTATGGTTTCATTATTTAATTTGTATTTTAAAATATGTTGTATTCTGCTTTATGAGGGATTTTACCATGAAAAATTGGCCAGAAATCTGTTACATATAAGAAAATTAATAATAGAACTGTAGATTAAGAGCTAAATAAACACAACATCACTTATTAGAATAAGTTCTCTTTTAAAATTAGAGGTAGATTTTGGGTGCTCTGGTGTGTCAATTTATTCTTTTGTATAAAAGTTTATGTATATTCATTAAATCTTCTCTGCTTGACTATTTTGCCAGTGGACTTGTTGGACTTAAATACAACAAATGAAGCTTTCAAGCAGCACAAGTTGTCTCAAAATGACCAGCTCCTTGGTGTTCAGGATGTAGTCAGCTGCCTCACTACAATTTACAGCGGAATGGAAGAGAAGCACAAGGAGTTGGTGAATGTTCCAGTGTGTGCAGATATGTGTCTCAACTGGCTGTTGAATGTTTATGACACGTAAGTATGAGATGCCAGGCTCTAAATATACATTGCTCATCATGCTGCACTGCTACATCTGCATGTACAACAGTGACTCATGGAGACTAAAAATCAGACCTGGCATTGGCTGAAGGCTCTGTGCTGAGGATACTGAGGAAGCACATCTTATATTAGGCTGCATTTACATGGTAGTTTATACAATTTTCTTGATGTTTCACTAACTGTTAATTTTCGGATTATATTTGAACTTTCACATGATGTAAAAGCCACTTCTGTAAATAGAGTGGAATACAGCACAAGTTTGGTGCTCCCTGCTGTGTTATTTGCAAATCAATTTTTTCCCTAGAAGCAAAACAGAAGAGGGAGAGGTAAGTTGCCTTGCATTGTGTGTTCACACTGCTAAGATTCTTTGCTGCCTCCAACCAAAGCAGAATAAAAGGCAATACTGTAAAGGAACTTAATCTCCCAGCAGACTTGGTGAAGTTGAACCATTTAGACTGAAAAGCAGGAAGGTTGCAATCCTAAGGACATTATTTTGGAGGAAAGGTCTACGGAGCTTCCGTCAGAATCAGTTGTGGTTATGATTGTCTGTTAAATACAAGTGCTTCCATTTAATTGGAAATCAATATTCTGTTGGGCTTTGTGGAGTACATCTTCCCCTCTCTTTGTCAGACTTGAGTGATGCATTCTTATTCTGGAATCTACAGCAAAGGAACCCCCCCCACACACCATCAAATAAGTTAGTATTAAATCCACTGAATATTACTATTTCTAATCCAAGTGACTGATAGGTAAGAGAGTCTCTCTTCTTCTCCCACTATTTGCCAAAATACAAGTCAAATAAAACCTTTTGAAATGCAAGAAACAAACCCCAAAGACCATGCATGTACATACAATTCTCACCAGCCTCTACAACGTTTCTTCTATCAAGTTAGGCTTACTGTCCCTTGAGGCCCTGATCCACACTGGCCAGTCTGAGATTAGTGTGGAAAAATGCATTTCTGTTGTCATATATGGGAAGGGTATGAAAGCCCTTCATTCATTGATCTTTCCTTCCCATTGCTAACAATAGCAAACCAGTGTGTGCACTTAACTCTGCATTACAGTTACCTGTGTGCTGAAAAGCTTTTGACTTCAGGACTGTTATGTTCTATAGTTCTGTGTAACACTTCCAACATGCCCTTTATTGTATTTGCCTCTGTAGTTGATACTCTGTTGTGTAATATGAATGACTAATCCATATTTTAATGAGCAACATAGATATTTCAACTTAGCATTTCAGAACATGCAATGTGGTAGAAGACTAAACAAGAAATGGACCTTGCATACCTGGTTCTGTGCTTGCTGAAATCCATATCAGTGTGAATGTAGCTGTCATTGCAGCACTACATTCAACAGGAAAGAGAGTGATATGCCTATGAGGGCTCGCATTGTGTGACAAACACTGCTATAGTCATTTGCATTTTGTAGAGCATTCTATATGACTTATGCTCTCAGTTGTAAATGCCTTTATAATATCTAGCAACATCTGTGCAAGCTATGGGGTAGCTTAATCGTCATGTGACTTACAGTGCATCTTTTGCTGTGGCCTCTAAAGTCATGATTTATTTATGCATATATTCTGCTTCTAAGCAATAGAATTCAGAATTGCAAATCCTTCAAATGTCAATGACTGCATAATTACTTGAAATCATTGGTCTCTTGTTGCACTTATTCAGAAGTGTTGGAAGGAATCCTATATGAAATCATACCTTGACTGCTGCCCAGAATCTGTGTAAAGAATTAATATTATTATTATAATTTTTAACATGGGCAATCAGAGGATTTATGGTTCATTAACGAAGAAAGTGGGCAGGGAGAAAGAAAGGAATTGCAGTTTGTGTAAACAGGTTAAATGAACAATTTTTGAAAGGTACTCACTCAGTAGCTAGGTATAGACATCTAAGCCAGGGCTCTGAAAGTGTGAATTCAGAAACAATGTGCTGAAATATATAATGTGTCATAGAGAGATAGGAAGAAAGGGACTCCAGTGCTGCTTTCTAATGGAAAAGCTCGAATTCTTAAAGCAGGGGAACCATTGGGTTTAAAAGGGAAACTATTTTCATAATAAAAAAGCAAAGATGACCATGTTAGTTCATAAAAATCCCTCCCAAATCCACAGTTGGGCAATTATTTTATTACGATTAACAAAAATTAAATAAATACACATTTTCCAAGTTCTCCAAAACCCTTCATCAGGCAAGACTTTACTCTGTAACATCTTGCTTGATGAAGAATTTTGGAAAACTTGAAAGCCTGCCACACTTTGTGAATGCTCCCAATAAAGATACGGTGGTACCTCGGTTTAAGTACACAATTGGTTCTGGAAGTCCGTACTTAACCTGAAGCGAACTTTCCTATTGAAAGTAATGGAAAGTGGATTAATCCACTCCAGACGGGTCCGCGGAGTACACAACCTGAAGCGTACTTAACCCGAAGTATGAGTGTAATTGGTTCTGGAAGTCCGTACTTAACCTGAAGCGTACTTAACCTGAAGCGAACTTTCCCATTGAAAGTAATGGAAAGTGGATTAATCCGTTCCAGACGGGTCTGCGGAGTACTTAAACTGAAAGTACTCAAACAGAAGTGTACTTAAACCAAGGTATGACTGTATTGTCCTCCTGCAGGTTTTAGAGTATTCTCCTAGTTTCTTCTGCATTTCATCCTCTCACTGATTTTAAATGAAACCCACACATACTGTTATGCTGTTTAAATGTAAGAAACAACATTTTCTAGTTTCACATTGTTGCCTTAATGAATTTTAAGGATTACTGTTGTCCTCATGATGCACCATCTCCAGGTGTGAGCTTTCCCCAAGCATCTGGTTGGCCACAGTGAGAACAGGATGCAGGAGTGGATGGGCCACTGGCCTTTTCTTATATTCTTAGAAGGCTGGGAAATCCTATCTGAAATTCAGGTGTTTATGTTGCACCATCAGAGCTTATGGCATGATGTAGAAACTGATGTAGAGGTAGAAATTGTAAGATTAAAAACTCAATAAAATAAATTAGAAGAGAGCAAGAAGGGAAGAGAGTAGAGGAAAATGCATTCACATGACTTGATTGACAAATCCATCTTGACAGTGCTGTCATTCCTAATTTCCATGGTGATGCTGTATGTGTGAAATTTGAATCTTGACATTGCTCTAGCTCAAAAACATAAGAAGTTAACATCACAAGAGGCCTGCCAGATCAGACCAAAGGCCCATCTATTCCAGCATCCTTTTCCCAGTGCCCTGCCAGATGCCCATGAGAGAAGCACATAGACAGGATCTGAGCACAACAGTGCTCTCCCACTCATGTTCCTCATCAACTGATATTCAGATATTCAGCTCATACAACTTCACAATCTTGCAAATGGCCTTAGGTTGCCACTAATTCATCACTTAACATTTTTATTGTTCGTGTCATTGTTGTATACAATTTTTGAAGTAATTAACGCACCTACAAAAACCATCTGGTTCTCTAATGCTGTTGTTAATCTAGAATTTAATTAGCTACACAGACTGAAGAAACATTTGCTGTTAAGCATGCTTACAGATGTTTATAGCCTTTATAAGATATTAAATTAAAACAATTGACAGGAACACCTATTATCCTCTCTATTTCTGGCACATCAAGAACTGTTTATCCCTCACATTAGGTCAACAAGCAGAACAGAAATGAAATCTAATATCTTTGAACTTTATTTTTCCAAGAACTCAAAGGTTAAATAATCGATTAACATCTACACTCTAAATAATTTTCAGCATTAAACATAAACCTATCAATAGTTTATTTCAAATATCTTTTAAGTCTTCAGTTCTGAAAATTCAATATATAGGCAAATCATGACCTTTACGAATGAGAGGGAACATATGGACCTATTTGACAGTTACTATGATTTGCCATTTTGATAAATTTTGAGTTTTGAGAAAGATTTTTTTTTTTAGATATCGCAAGCAGACTGCTTTCAAAAAGCTCATTATTAAATTTATTAAGCTGTTGCAGGTAGCCAGCTATGATGTACAGTCCACCTGTGTGTTTCTCTGCACCAGGCATAATTTTATACACCTCTGTCATGCCCTCCCTTCCTCATCTTTTTTCAAAACTAAAACTAAAAGCACTGTAGCCTTGATCAGAGTTGCTCAAATTGCTTCATTATTTTAGGTGTCTTTTTCTGCACATTTTCCAGCTTTACAATATCCTTTTTTTGAGATGCAATAACAAGAAAAATACAGATTACGGACTTTGGTATTTCAGGTTTCAGCAGCACCCAGCGCTAGCCCAATTCTCACCCTCTGTTCTGCTCAATTCACTGCATCATAGTTGTGATGCCCTGTTGCTCCGCTAGGCTCAGCGCCCAGTGTGGCGGAAGTGGTTGCACTGCCATAAATTCGCCTCTGATTCCCACTGTGGTCACATCATAGATCTGTATAAAGGCACTGTGATATTGGCACTTTTATTTTCATTCGTTTCCTAATGATTCCTATAGCAGGAACTGGCTCAGCTATACATAGCGCTGAACATCTGTGCAAGATGAAAACGTGACTTTCTAATGAGTAGCTGGCTCGTTTGTTGTTTTTTTTAAAAAAAAAATTTGATGTTGGTAGTCTGCTTTTTGTGAAGATACTAAACATTTTAGTGTTATCTCAGATTAGAATCCACTGTCCATGTGATTTACCAAATATATTAGTGAGGTGGAAATTTTGTCCTGTGGGTTTAATTAGGTCTGTGAGGCTATTCTCCCTGACCCACACCTGACATCATATGTGGAACAGGTAATGACAATTGGGAACATATAGTGGCTGCTGAAGGAGTCATTCTGTTCATGGAATGAGCTTGGGTCTAGCAGAAACTTGAGGAAATAGAAGTGGAGGACAATTTCTGCCAATCCACCCTGCAGCCAAAAGCTGTGACCCAAAGTACCTTATTCTGTGAATAGAATTCTGAATCCAGCTCAGTATTATTAGTTGTGTTTGGGGGATTTTAGATGCAGAGATTGCAATTTGTTTTTGTTTTGGCAACATGCATCAAAACTGTTTTTTTAAGATCTCTCTTTATCAACATTTGTGGCATAGTCTTCTTATGAAGAAAAGGCTACTGTTTATGATGATCCTAGACACTTGAATTTGCAAGAATTTCCTATGGGTTGTGACTTACAAATATTGAGTTATGGCATTTTTAAAAGTACACTTTTATTTACTTTTTAAAATAATAATTACATATGTATGTGGAAGAAAAATAATAACTTTAAGGACCTTGTGAGTATGGATTCGGATAACATAAAGACTTCACAATCCTGGCTGATTTTTCTTTAAAGCAGGAAGATACAAAGAAATCAATAAACCTGAGTAAGAGTGCACAGTAAATCTTGCTTACGAGGTGCCAGTATAATTCCATGGAACAGTGTGTCTTGTGTCATTTAAAACAAAGCAATAGTGTGGTGGTGGCATGGATTTAAATACTGATATAACACATCAGTAGGCTTTTATTTTTAATTCATCTGTGCTGTCTGGAAGTATGACAACTTCACCAAGCTAAAAGATGCATTCATAACCAAGTAACTATTTCCGTCATGGTGTTTTACTGCTTGTATAATGTTCATGGGTTCCAGTTTCTAAAACATTAACAACCTCCAGAATTAGTTATTATTTTTTAAAGAAAATACTTTGTAATGAACTTGTGCTTAGACTAGATGTGAGGCTCCCAACTCCCCTCCTTCCTATTGATGTTGCTGCATGGGGCTGATGGAAACTGGACTCCAGCAACATCTGTAGGCCCACAGATCCCCACATCTGGCACATATCTATTGGGGAGTTTTTCAGCTCTGTGGCCTCCGCCCCTGCCATCTGAATCTCCCCCTCCTCCAGCTTTTTTTGTAATGTCCAGTGAAGATTTGGACTGAACTTTAAAGTGTTCAAACTAAAAATGTCAAACTGCTTTTCCAAGTGACATGAGGGAGGCAGCAGTAAATTACATGAAGGAAGTGAAGTAAACTCTTTACTAGAAAAAGAGGGAAAAAAGAGGATCTGTACAGGAGTGCCAGGAATGCACAAACCCTTCAGGTTGTATAAGCCTTCTAAATATAAGAATGGAACATAGTCATACCATTGATCCCTCATGGCCTGTGCTAACTTGCAGTGGCTCTCCAAGGTTTGAAGCAGTGACCTCTGCCTGGAGACACCAGGGGTTCAACCTGGAACCCTCTGCATGCAGAGCAAATGTTCTGCCACTGAGTTACGGCTGTTCACCAACAGTTAAGTTATATAGATCACAGGTTCCCAAACTGTGGCCTGTGAACCACCGGAAGTCCTCCAGTTTGATTCAGATGGTCTACAGCATGTCTGTGGTTTTGTGGCTTAAGATGGAAGGTGGCGCACCCATTGAATTGTTTTTTATTTTGATTTTTAATTATATGTTTATTGTTTTTATTTCTAATACTGTATTTTACAGTAATACAGTTCACAAAATCATTAAGTGGTCCACTAAGACCACCAGCAATTTTCAGGTGTCCATGGGGCAGCGGGGTGGGAGAGTTTAGGACTCACCGGTGTAGATAGTTAATTATGTAATTGTGAAATATTCAGAAGGTTTAGAAATATGTATCATCTTCTCACTGAAGCAAAGTCGGACTAATTCTTGTGCTTGTAGATTTTTGTCCCAGAGGAGGTTGCCCCAAGCAAATGCGCTATTAATCCCATGTGCTATGTTAACTTTCAAGAGCAATTGTCCTCTCTGTTTCTTAGATGTTTGAGGAGTATTTTCCTTATGGCTTTAAAAACACATCCTTTGTAGCACATTATGCTGCCATTATGTTTTTATAAAAAAAAATGGACTGCATGAGCCTGAAGTCACACTGCTCAGATAAAAGAGACACTCTGTGTTATCTAATTGCTGCATATGTCTAGCTTTTATGCTCAATTGTACCTATACATCAAAGTGTTTTTAACACAGATTAGGCAAACAATGTTCTGAAAAATATTAATGTATCTCTAGATAATATAACTTCTGTCTGTTACATACTGTGTAATGTGGCTCCCAGCTGCGTACAACTGTGTATATCCCATTATTAGAGCATGCTGTGACGTTACATTCCTGAACTTCAATATATTATAATTAATATGAAATGTTTATACAGAATGTAAATATTTAGTGCCTGTACTGTGGAATATTTGCAAAGGAGATTCATTGACACAATTAGCAGCTAATGACTAAGAATTGAAATACACCAGGTGTGCTTGTCGGTTGTTTTAGTGCTGGAATGAAACTACACTACCACCTGCCAAGTATTTTAATGTTGCTTTCATAACAGTGGTCGAACTGGAAAAATCAGAGTGCAGTCCCTGAAGATTGGCTTGATGTCTCTTTCTAAGGGCCTTCTTGAGGAGAAATATAGATGTGAGTACTATGGGAACGCCCCCATTTTCTTTAAGCAATATCGTAATATGGTTTTATCCCGCCAAAATGCTTAGCGATCATGTTGCCAAAAGTCAGTAACCATTATATTACAGGAACATGTATGCAGAGTGAGGTTCAGGCACTCAATTCCAGTAAGAGCTGTCAATTATGTCACGTTTGGGCAGAGGGACTAGAAACGTTAATTGTTCTGCATAGTTTAGAATGATTAGCTCTTTGTTGTGATAAACAGCACAAACAGAACATGCATATATTTAATTTATGGAAGCGGCAAGCAGTGAGGAGTGAACCAGAGTTGATTGGAGCAGGTGCAGTTGTGTGATAACACCACTGCAAAAGAACATGCCGGTATAGTGCCACTGTGCTAAATGAAGTGACTTTACAGTCGCCTTTTGCTCTAATATTTGATCTTGGGGAATATTTCAGCTTCATTCTCAACCAAGCCAGCTTTCAAATGAAATCTGCATTGAAAAATGTACCGTAATGCCCAAATTCATCAGTGTCAAAGTCAAAGTGTTTAAGGACTTACTTAAATGCAGTGATGAGAGATCTTGTGGTTCTCCAGATGTTGTCTAGCACCCATCATCCCTGGCAGTTGGCAGTCCAATATCTAGAGCAGGCATCCCCAAACTTCGGCCCTCCAGATGTTTTGGGCTACAATTCCCATCTTCCCCGGCCACTGGTCCTGTTAGCTAGGGATCATGGGAGTTGTAGGCCAAAACATCTGGAGGGCTGCAGTTTGGGGGTGCCTGATATAGAGGAACAGGTAATGGTTTTCCACCCATACCCACGTGTTCCTAGTTGCCAATTGTATTGCTTTCTTCCATGGCGACTTTCCAGAACCATACTGTCAAAAAGCAAATGTCCTAACTAGCACGTAATAGGGTCAAAACTTAAAACCATTATTTCTTCCCCAGGTGACAGTAGTTTTCACATATATTTCAGCTGTGTACAATTCAGCTGTTACGGTTGAATTCTTGAGAATGACTTAAGTGAAAGTCTGATGTTAATGGAAAATCCCGCAGAATGCACCCCAAGAACATGAGCTTGTAACTCTACAGTCCTTTTTATAAGCTAGTTTTTATGCTTGCTGTTCATACTAGGATTACCTTTTAAATTGTGGAGATAGCATCTATTGTTTAATAAAAGGTAAAGGTAAAGGGACCCCTGACCATTAGGTCCAGTCGTGACCGACTCTGGGGTTGCGCGCTCATCTCACATTATTGGCCGAGGGAGCCGGCGTATAGCTTCCAGGTCATGTGGCCAGCATGACAAAGCTGCTTCTGGCAAACCAGAGCAGCACATGGAAACGCCGTTTACCTTCCCGCTGTAGCGGTTCCTATTTATCTACTTGCATTTTGACGTGCTTTCGAACTGCTAGGTTGGCAGGAGCTGGGACCAAGCAACGGGAGCTCACCCCGTCACAGGGATTTGAACCGCTGACCTTCTGGTCAGCAAGCCCTAGGCTCAGTGGTTTAACCACAGCGCCACCTGGGTTATTGTTTAATAATTATTCTAAATATGAACATGAAGTCTTCTGTGTAACTAATACAGATGTTTAATGCTGTTGTATTAATACCGATGCTGTGGATCTGAGATCCATAGGTAAGGTAAAGGGAAAGGGACCCCTGATCATTAGGTCCAGTCATGACAGACTCTGGGGTTGCGGCGCTCATCTCGTGTTATTGGCCGAGGAAGCCGGCATACAGCTTCCAGGTCATGTGGCCAGCATGACAAAGCCGCTTCTGGCAAACCAGAGGAGCATACAGAAACGCTGTTTACCTTCCCACTTGGAGCGGTACCTATTTATCTACTTGCACTTTGATGTGCTTTCAAACTGCTAGGTTGGCAGGAGCTGGGAACAAGCAACAGGAGCTTACCCCGTGGCAGGGATGTGAACCGCTGACCTTCTGATCAGCAAGCCCTAGGCTGTGTGGTTTAACCCACAGCGCCACCTGTGTCCCTTCTGAGATCCATAGAATTGAATAAAGGCTAATATTCTGGTAAATGGTTATTTAAACAAGCTGGGTTTTATTCTTTGCTTACAAACTATCAACTTCAGGTTTCTTAACAAAAATCCATCATTGTGAGTCCTGTGAGGTCTCTGTCTTCTAAGTACTATGCATCAATAAATTCCACTACTGTAGTGCTTTTAGAAGGTAAAGACTTTAAAACAAAACCTCTTTCTAGGAGTTCACAAATTTTAGATGACCTTCTCAGGCTGACAAAATTTGTGGTTAACATTGACTTTGCTCCTCCTCCAGGTGAAATGCTGTTTCCTAGATCATCCTGGTTGTGTTAAGAGGTGTGCATATGAACCCACATATATGTTCAGTTCTTACATGTATTCCTATTCGCACTCCCAAGATGTTTGGCATATTTTGTTGTAAAAGTGCACTCACTATAATACTTGCTTACCTTTAATCTTATGCCCCACATTCACACAACAGCAAAAAAAGAAAGATTGGTTTATTACCTGAAATGAAAGTGTAGATACTGCTTTCAGACAGCAGACTCACAATATTAGTGGATCAAGAAGTCTCCCCATCAATAACATGTACCAGCCAAGGAAGCAGCGTCTCACCCATTCCTTGGTCCATGGTCCAGTGAGGCAAAGGGATGAGCATTGAGGAGCAAAGAGGAGGTTCACAGTGGAACTTTGAGCTAACCAACCACTGATTAAGTATTATTTTGAACCAATGTATCCTTTTGGAGAAGGGAGGGATATTTTGAGATGGGTTTTGTGTACCATACCCAGTTTGTAGATGAAAGGGCGTGACCCTAGTGATAAATGACTAACTAGTTATCTTTTGTGTTTCCTGAATCATGACTTTACTTTGGGAGGAAAAATTCCAGTATCTATACAAAACTCCATTCTTTCCTACAGGAGGTGATGATTAGACTTTGCTGGAAACACAAGATCAGTGTGCTGATCTTTACATTAAATATGAGGAAGTCAAAATATTAACTAATGCCTTCCAGGTTACATTTAAGATAAGGACTAGTACCAGGGTCAATATAGTTTATTGAGGGGTATATTTTATATCAAGTTATGCCAACTTCACTGATGCAATGCTTGACAAAAATAAACCAGGGGAGAAGAGGAATTTTGAACATCTGCAGAAATGGTAATTGCTACTTCTAAAAATTGCTAATGTAAAATCAAACAAAGGCTTCCTTCTTTGCCTGCATTCCAGATCTCTTTAAGGAAGTGGCAGGACCTACAGAAATGTGCGATCAGAGGCAGCTTGGGTTATTGCTTCATGATGCCATCCAAATTCCACGGCAACTTGGTGAAGTAGCTGCTTTTGGAGGCAGTAATATAGAACCCAGCGTCCGCAGCTGTTTTCAACAGGTAGTAACTTTAGCTTTCCTTTAGCTGATTTAAATATGTCTCTTGACTTACTCAAGACTCTTCTGTTTGGGGCAGCTCTGGAATTGACAGCAACCACCTTTTAAAAAAGGAAAAATGGGGAGGGATGATGTCATAGATCTATAATATGAAATACAACCACTAAAGCTTCATGCAGATAATTATATTAAAGGAATTTTTGTATAACCTGGGGGGGGGGAAACAAACCTCAATCATGATGGCATACCCAGTGTGCCATCAGCAGCAGAAAGCTGATTATTGTCATCTTTACTAAATTGAATATTGGTCGCAGGAGTGCTCTGATGACTTCAGTGTTATTCACAGTATCATTGCTGTGGGGACCCCCAGTTGGGAAAGACCCAGGTTTCTTTAAGAAGAAGAAAAATGTGGGGGTAGATAAGTTTAAAAATGAACATTCAAATATTTTCTAATCGGGTTTTCATTTATTAGAATAACAACAAGCCAGAAATCGGTGTGAAGCAGTTCATAGACTGGATGCATCTTGAGCCGCAGTCCATGGTGTGGCTGCCTGTTCTACACCGGGTGGCAGCTGCAGAAACAGCGAAGCATCAGGCCAAGTGCAATATCTGCAAGGAATGCCCAATTGTCGGCTTTAGGTAAGCAGAATAAATCAGTTACATGTTAAGAGGAGAAGGAAGAGAAGTGGGTGGCTTGCACTTAAAAACTGTTGAAAACTAAAAAAAAAAATGGTTCCTGATTGTGGGGAATAGAGATGCTTTTGAACTGGCCCCATCCTCTTTTGATCGGGCTATGTCCACATATCTGTCTGTCTGTCTGTCTTTTTCTCCAGATGGCATACATGATTCTCCCCCTCATCATTCAATCCACAACAACCCTGTGAGGTAGGTCAGGCTGAGAGGCTGTAACTGGCCCAAGGTCACCCAGTTGAGCTTCATGGACAAGCAGGGATTCACCTACAACTCCCATGATCCCTAGCTAAGAGGACCAGTGGTCGGGGAAGATGGGAATTGTAGTCCAAAACATCTGGAGGGCCAAAGTTTGGGGATGCCTGTCCTAGTCTAACACTCAAACCTAACCACTACACCAAACCTGGGTCTGGTCATGCCCCTCCCCGCATAAGACTCCAAAATGGCACATGTGGCCCAGTAAAAAAAAAAAAAGGCTGCTGAGCCCTGAACTACCACATATCCTACTTACATACCCGCTGCTACAAAACCATTAATCTTCTCACATAAGTTCTGGTAGAATGCATAATTTCTCTATTTCATTCTTTTGTATTGTACAAGACATCTTCAGATTGCTTTTAAAAAATTATTCCGCCGTTTTAAGGCAGGAACCTGAGTTGCATATATTGTTGCTTTTTCTGTTTTGAGAAGGCAAGGTATAGCAAAACAGACTGGGTTAAAGCCGGCTTGGCAACCTGTGACTACAACCTCCCATTGGCCTCAGCCAACATGGTCAATTTTCAGGGATGATGGGTGGAGTCCAGCAATACTTGGAGGGCCACAGGTGTCCCACTCTTGAACTAAAGAGAAGTCTAAAGAACACTAACACTGAGAGCACAGAAAGTAATGTGGCAATTTTTGTACTGCAGTGAGCTGAATTTTACTGCATCTACTCATAAAGGTGAATTATATGGCCAATGTGATATTACAGTGGAGGTCATGAAAAACAGGGCTCCACATAAAATGTTGAAACAGCTGGTTCAGCATCTCTAAATGTAATTCTCTAAATTATAAACATATATTCATGCATCAGAAAACAAAAATAGCAGACATCTGCATTAAATCTAGCTATAAAAAGTTCCAAAACTAGATATAATTGACTAAAGCAATCACTCTCAAACCTAGATGGCAATCTATCTACTGTAGCTTGGACTGCCTTAACATGTTTGTTACACAAAAGAATATAATCTGCCTTCTATAAGAAGAGCAATCTGGTATTTCTGATGTTATCTGTAGCTCATTAGAATTATTATCATCTACCTGCATCATTAGAGATTGCCACTGAACACTAAGATAAAGTATAAAAAGCCCTTTTCTAAGTTTGTTTTTAAGAAAGCAAAGCCTCAGGTTCTTTAAATGCCATTTTGATGTTGAATGAATGTAGATAGATAGCAATGTGTATCACCAGTTCTATCTTCTGCTCCACAGAGTTTACTAGAGAGAAAGAGTATATATATATTGTTTCTCTAATTCTGTCATCTATATGTAAAATGATTCTTCAATTGATTGTGACAATAGGAAATCTAAGGTCTTATCGTCACACGTTCTCCTCTGATTTCACAACTGTGTAATTGTTACAACCCAGTAGGAAATTTCTGAGCCATAATGAGATCTCGTACTAGGCTTGTCACCCAAACACATGTAAGGGTCAAGAACTAATTGTGTTAGCTGTCAATCACTTTATTTATTTATATAGGCATTTATATGCTGCCTATCAAAACAGTTTTCTCAAGGCAGGTTACAATTAATGCTGCAATTAATGAATGCTTCCTTCTCAGGTGTTCGTCTTAGTCACTTGACACTTTCTGACGTTAAATTTGCATATTGCTGGATGTTGCTGACAGACATTTTGAAATTCTGCGAACGGCTATATAGTACTGATAGATCAGCTTTCTATATGCTGTCACTTGTTAGTCTTTAGAAATGTGTTGCCTTTCATTGAGTGCATATACTCCCCCTGGCTCTTGATGGCACAACCCTGTACACTTGTTCCCACATTCTATTTTTGGACATCAGAGGTTCAGAAAAAACTTTGGGGCCCCCAAATTAAAAGCTGAAAGATTTTTTACTCGATAGATGATGGCATCACATAAAGTGGTTCATCCACAGCATGAATCACCTACAGTTGATCACTCCTTGCCTTAAGAATGTACATTAAAATATCAAATCACATAGTTTTCAAATCCTTCATATGTATTTAAATTGTGGCATATACTGTATATTGTTTAAATAAGTGGTTAATTGGTAAAGCTTGGAGTATGCCCATTGGGATTACGCCTTAAGCACTTGGAAACGAGAATAAGAGTGCTTCTTTCCCTTTTTGTAACCTACAACGGAATCAGTAACATGGTAAACATAATTATGGAAATATGATGTGGCTATATGCCTTTATGTGCATGAGAACAAGGAAAAAGCAAGGCATAAATTATTATTCACAAATGGGTCTTCACATCTCTTTGGCTACTCTGAGTATGACTAACACTGGATTATCACCCATTGTTTTTCATTTATTTTACTTTGAATCATTGGTTTAAGATGCTGTGAGCTGCACTGAGAATTGTTTACAGAAATGAGACTGAAAGCCCGGTAAACTTTAAAGCAGATAAAGTTTATGCATTTCCTAATATCTGAAAGGTACAGCAAAAATGAGATGCTTCACATTTATTAGTATAATTAATAGGAGTTATTAGTATGCTGTGGTCTAGTTAAAGTTGTTCTTTATGTAGAGCAGGGATAAGGAATCCAGAGGGCCACGTTTTTCTTGGGCAAGTTGTACGTTTTTTAGCTGCTTTAAACCGTTTTAACCTGCCCTGTAACCTTAAAGTGAAGTGTGCGTAGGTAATAAATCTAAATAATAACAATAACAATAATTTAAATAAGATTGTGCCATCTTGTGTCAACCAATAAATAATTAAACAAGGGCCACACCAAACAGTACTTCCACTTAGATTTCATTTAAACAGTTTCTCTGATTTTGATCAAGATTCTACTCAATTCAATATCCTGTTCCTAAAAAATTACACTAGTTGTGGCAGTTTCAGATGTGTAGCAATTCCATGAGTGGTTTTTTTTATTTATTTTAAAGAATGAATAGTTGGGTGGGGGATCAGGATTCCAGTGAGGGGCAAATGACTACAGCATCCTTACCCACCCACCCCTGCCAGGATCCCAAGACAAATATGGATCACTGTACCTACTATTATGTCAGGGAGGGGAGGACCATAACAATGGTCAGTTCCAAAGATTTGAGGAAATTTTAACTGCACAGAAATCCCAAATCTTACATTTGTCTCTGTGGCGTTTGTCCATTCTTTTGGAAATGTCTGTACAGGGGAAAAGAAAGGGTTAATAGGTAGACTAATAGAAAAGCCCATAGGTGGAGCCTACCTGCTTTTAAAAGGCTTAGTCAGAGGTTTAGACAGTGGTGGAGACAGTTGTAAATAGAGAGACAGTTCGGTTGGTTTCTTGTGGGTGGGAGGCATAGGAGTCAGAGTGGGTTAGAGACAGAGGAGAGACACAGAGAGTGAATTGGATTACAGTGTTTCAAAGTATTTAAAACTTGTTTGCGCTCACAATAAACTGGAATCTTTGTTAATACGTTACAACCTGACTGAGTCTGAATATTACCAGGCAAACCAGGTTGGTGAGTGGAAGAGAATAGATGTGGTGGCACAGGGTCAATAGTCCGTGGAACGACCGGAGGCTCTGTGTGAACGCCACAGTCTTCTTTGAGACCCACATAAAATATTTGAAAAAGAAGACCTTTGTTTGCTGATAGGTATTGAGGATTTATCCTGTTACTGTTGAACTTTTGGTTGTTAAATTGTGTTTTATTTTATGCACATTTTTTGCTTTTAATGGATTGTACTTTGTCGTTATTGTTCTGAACTGCTCTGAAAATTAAATTATTAAAAAGCAGCATAAAAGCATGTTTGATAAACAGAGTTGATAAGACTGGGTCCAGACTTTGTTCCCCCATCAATGAAAAGCGCTCCTTCTGTCTGCAGAAAACTTCTGATCTAGCAGAGTAATCTTACTAATGGAACGTGGGGTGGAATTGGAAGGTGGTTTCCCCCTATAATACCCACCCCAATCTGCTGGGGACTGCAGAGGGAAGAATCACTTCCCACTTTTCCACCAGTACGAGTAGCATGAGCAAAATCTGGATGCAGTTCACTGTGCTTGCTCCCATTCGTTTGGCTTCCTTAACATATCACAATATAAGCACTGCTAACACTGCAGTGTGTAGTAATTACAATAGGATGATGGGCAAATGGTAACACAGTGGGGTAAAGGTTTAGGATGGTGAGCCCAAAAGCTAAGATTGTGTGGAGATTTACACCAGACTTCAGAGCCTATGGAGATGGGCTACAAAGTGGTTAAGATTTCCTTAAAATGGAGCCTTCATTATTTTTCCATTACATTCACAGATATCGGAGCCTGAAACATTTCAACTACGATGTCTGTCAGAGTTGTTTCTTTTCTGGTCGTACAGCAAAGGGTCATAAATTACATTACCCGATGGTGGAGTACTGCATACCAGTGAGTAGTCATTTATTGACTCTTTCTAATAGATTGTTCATGGATTATACCATACTTTCCCTGTCTCTCCCATTCTTTGGGAACCTATTTATTCATTTATTTATTTTGTTGAAGTGGCGTGGTGTCATGGGTGTAGACAGGGGGGGGCAGGAGGGGGCAGCTGCCCCCCCTAGAAGCAAAAAATTATTGTATTTTACAGACCATAACCAATACTTTGCCCCTCCAAAAACTGAAGTGGAAAGGGCTTTGCTTTAGCAAGAGCAGCTCTCCACTTGCTGGGGGCGGGAACACAGCTGTAACAAAAACACATCAAATAAATAAAGCAAAGTGGCTACCAGTACTTAAGCAGTTAAGACAATGGAGCAGAATATCCCTTCAGGCAAGGTCCACCCTATTCACCCTATTGTTATTCAGTGGGAGTTGTTAATGGGCATTCAGGGATCGCATTAACAGTTCTATTGGCGATTTAATGAGGGTGCAGAGGATTCAATTTGACTAAGGTGGCCCTGCAAGGCTAAAAGGAAGTGAATAAGAAGGGGGGGGCTGTAGCTTTGATAGACACAGTGATGTTTATAAAAAGCATTGGTGTTCCAGTCTGCCCCTCCTCCTGCATCTGTATACTGTAAATCAGGGGTGGCCACCTCCCAAGAGACTCTGATCTACTCACAGAGTTAAAAACTGGGAGTGATCTACCCCCTTTTGGGGGGTTCAGGTCAAAGCTGTTGAGTTTTTTTAAGGAAGGGAAGCCCTGTTTTGGGGGGTTTAGGTCAAACTTGTTGAGCTTCTTTTAGGAGGGAGGGAGGCCCATTTTTGTTTAGGGCTTCAGGTCATAGCTTTTTTTAGGGAGGAGGAAAAATTTGGGTGAGCTTTTTTTAGGGGTGCCAGTGATCTAGCAGTGATCTACCACAGACATCCAGTGATCTACTGGTAGATCACAATCTACCTGTTGGACGTGCCTGCTGTAAATCAAGCAGAGAGAAAGCTGCTTACAAGGCTCCTGTACAGGTGTACCGGTATCTTCCTCTTGCTGCAGAGTTCTAGCATCACAGCGTCACCCAGAGGCACCCACAAATGTGAGTTATCCCTCTCTCTATTTCTTCCTTCCTTTCCTCCCTCTTCCATCCTCAATAAAATACTGGGGGGGGGCAGATAAGCCCCACATAGAAAGCCCATCAACATGGGGGGGGAGGACTCTTTAAAATACAGTATTTACCAGTAATTTCTTTTGGGGGGGGGGAGGCACCTAGGCCTCTAGGAGTTGGCTGCTATGCCTAGGACAATTCAAGAAAGCAGAATCATGCATATGCTATGGTAATATATCAATAGAATCATGGAATTGTAGTCGGAAGGGACCACAAGGGTCATCTAGTCCAACCCCCTGCAATGCAGGAATTTTTCCCCAATGTGGGGCTTGAACCCACAACATGGTTGAAATATTATGCTGATATGCAGCAACGCCTCGGAGCCATCGAGACTGCGGCCCTGTCTTGCCTCGCCCTCGCCTGCCCTGCCACCCCCTCTCCCCTGCCCGACCCTCCCATCCTCTTGCTGCAGAGTTCCAGCTTCACAGCATCACCCAGAGGCACCCACAAATATGAGGTATCCCTCTCTCTATTATTCCTTCCTTCCCTCCCTCTTCCATCCTTAATAAAATACTGGGGGGGGGCAGATAAGCCCCACATAGAAAGCCCATCAAAATGGGGGGGTGACTCTCAGTAATTGGGGGGGGGGGAGAGGCAACTAGGCCTCTAGGATTTGGCTGCTATGCCTAGGAGTAGGACAATTCAAGAAAGCAGAATGATGCATATGCTATGGTAATATATCAATGGAATCATAGAATTGTAGTCGGAAGGGACCACAAGGGTCATCTAGTCCAACCCCCTGCAATGCAGGATTTTTCCCCCAAGGTGGGGCTTGAACCCACAACATGGTTGAAATATTATGCTGATATGCAGCAACGCCTCGGAGCTGTCGTGACTGCGGCCGTGCCTTCCCTCGCCCTCACCCGCCCTGCCACCTCCTCTCGCCTGCCCGACCCTCCCATCCTCTTGCTGCAGAGTTCCAGCTTCACAGCATCACCCAGAGGCACCCACAAATATGAGTTATCCCTCTCTCTATTTCTTCCTTCCTTCCCTCCCTCTTCCATTCTTAATAAAATATGGGGGGGGCAGATAAGCCCCACATAGAAAGCCCATCAACATGGGGGGGATGACTCTTTCACATACGGTATTTACTAGTATTTTGGGGGGGGGAGGCACCTAGGCCTCTAGGAGTTGGCTGCTATGCCTAGGAGTAGGACAATTCAAGAAAGCAGAATGATGCATATGCTATGGCAATATATCAATAGAATCATAGAATTGTAGTCGGAAGGGACCACAAGGGTCATCTAGTCCAACCCCCTGCAATGCAGGAATTTTTTCCTAAGGTGGGGCTTGAACCCACAACATGGTTGAAATATTATGCTGATATGCAGCAACGCCTCGGAGCCGTCGTGACTGCGGCCGTGCCTTGCCTCGCCCTCGCCCACCCTGTCACCCCCTCTCGCCTGCCCGACCCTCCCGTCCTCTCCAGCCAAGCAGGGTAGCCGCCGCCGTTGCCAGCCCCAGAAGCACAAGGTGGCCGCTGCCGCCGCTGCCGCCACCACGATGTCGTCAGGCCAGCTGGCCCTGTAGCCCCGCCCACGTTCCCACTTTGTGGCCCCACCCCTGAATGATCATGGCTTGCCCCCCCCTAGTTTTGATCCTGGCTACGCCCTTGCGTGGTGTTCTTTTAATACTAGTTTCAGGACCAAGGTTCTTTCAAAGTTAAAAAAAAAAAAGGTAAAGGACCCCTGACCGTTAAGTCCAGTCGCGAACGACTCTGGGGTTGCGGTGCTCATCTCGCTTTACTGGCCGAGGGAGCCGGCGTTTGTCCGCAGACAGTTTTTCCGGGTAGCTCACAATAAAAAAATGATAACTCAATACCCAAAAGACAACATCATCAATTTGATAATTCCATGAATTCCATGAATGCCCTGTACATTCTTAATTGAAAATGAAGGAGAAAAATGTTTTGTAAATAAAATCTATATGATCTTACTTTTCATCTTACATTTTTAAAAAGTAAAATTCTTAGTAATAATTTTTTAAAAAATAATTTAATATTGCTACTATTTTGATAAATTATACTAATTAGTTTTCATGGAAAATAAGAAATGCTAATAAGAAATGTGAAATGTCCCTGAATATATGCTAGATAATGCTGATATCTATTATTGAGTATATTCCTTTTGCAATGCTTGAGATTACGTATGGGGCTCATAAAATAGTTTTCTTGATTCTTTGCAAGGAGTTACTTGTGTTTTGATGAAAGCTGTGTTCCCCATCCTAAATGCCACATTTTAAAAGAAAAACAGTCATATGAAAATTCAGTGCAGCACTAATTACAATCACACTGTGAAAACTGCTTTCACAGTTGTGCTATTTAAATGTTTTCAACCACGTCAACAGGGCCAATTGTGTGGGTGTTTCCCATGGAAGCTGAAGATAAAAACAGGTACAAAAATAAAACAGAGTTTGAGAAAAACCTAGACATCATAAAAATAGCTCTCCTTTGTGGATTATATAAGTGAACTAAGTGACATGCAGAGGATGTGGATTGTGACACCCTACCTAGAGGAGGTACCCGCCCAGCATGATCTACTATAAATTTTAAAAATGTATATTCGTCAGAGTGTTCTGTGCACCAGAAGTGGTTTAGTCATGCGGGCCACATGACCCGGAAAAGCTGTCTGCGGACAACGTCGACTCCCTCAGCCTGAAAGCGGAAATGGGTGCAGCACCCCATAGTCGAATTCAACTGGACTTAACCATCCAGGGGTTTACCTTTACCTTACTAAAAATAAGAATAAGAATTATTCAAATGTAGTAGGAGTCTTAGATTAGCAGGTTATTTCAGAAAGAGTTGAACCCTACCATGTTGTGCTATTTCAGAAAGAGTTGAACCCTACCATGTTTGTATACTTACCAGGGATGGGGTATCTGTGGCCCTCCAAATGTTTTTTTGACCTTCATCAGTTCTAGCCACCATGGCCAACGGACAGGAATGGTGTGAGTGGTAACCCATCAACATGTATATATATATATTTTTAAATATATTTTTATTAATTTTCCAATTAAAACCAATTATATCACATTCATTATTTCAAATTATACACATATATATATCAATCAAACCGAATGTTATGCCAAATCATCTAGAGAATTTTTTTGGGTTCCCATGCTTCAAGAAATTGGGGATTCCTCGCAACCGTCCACTGCCGTCTTTTTTCTAAAGTTCAAATCGTCTCTCCAAGTTCATAATAATCCAGATCTTCCCCTTACAGTCACATAGATGTTTTCCACTTTCAACCGATTGTTTCCCAGCTGCTGAGATAAATATCAAACAAGGTTTCACAGATGTTCTTTCTCCTGTGTGGGTTAATCAGTCCAGCCTCCCCATAAATCTTCTTAGTCTGGAGCTCCCTGTTGCGTCGAAGCAGCGCCATCTTAAAAAGCTCAAATCACTTTCGTTTTCTCTCATAGCCATGTAGATTAACAATCTTTATAAAATTTACAGCTTTTCCAGGCAGAAGACCCAAACATCTTGGTAAATTAATGGATCTCCTTGCCCTATAGCTGAACTTAGCTTCAGGTCGCTGCTCCAATTCAAAGTGCGTCACAGCTCATAAATCCTCCAAACGCGTCCAGGCACTCCTTCCGTCCAACTAGGGGGGGGGGGGCTTTTCTCATCGGCAACTCCACATCTTTAAAAAATATGCTCAGTAACAACAGTTTATAAAGTTCAACTCACACAGTCTTTTGCTTCTCTTTCACTCCAAACAAGCCAGGACATCGCGTCTGGGAAGGTACGAAGTAACTCATATGAAGAAAAACAAAAAAAAACTCACTTCCCTTATCGCTCCGTCCCCATCAATCCTTCTTCCAGATGAAATACAGCCTTTGACTCCTCTCCCTCAGCAGCATAAATTTCTCAGCAGTAAACAGCGCTTCTTCCCCTCCTTCTGAAGTATGTCCATAGATTTAAGCCTAATTATCTTCTTTAACCATGGAAATCCCCGCCATGCAGATTAGCGTCCGGGAGTCCTGGCCCTCGTAAGTGCTTTTCAGCCCAAGCTCCCCCCACTCCATAAACAGTCGGAGTGGGTCTGGGGGCATCGCGGGCCAGCGGCCCCTCTCCGTAACCCCCGGAGAGGGTAGGGGGTTGCCATTTACTCCCCTAGCAACCGCCAAATTCCTCACGAAGGTCAGAGGGATGGAAAACAGGTCCGCCATTCCTGCCGGCGGAAACTAGGGAAATAACCTTATCAAATACCAAAGAACCGCTTGGATTGCTCCGCTTGATATTTAAAAGCAAACACAATAGACTTCAGACCAGTGTCAGCAGAATAAAACGATAACACTTTCAGCAATGAAAATGTTATTACTGTACCAGCTGATAAGGGAATGTAGTATTGTTATCTGGAGCAGATATGACTGAAATATTTATAAACAATTATAGGGTATGTATTTCTATTTTTCATGTGATTGTGATTGTGATTCTGTTCCAGAAATAGGACCCAGCATCAAAGCTACCTTATATCTGAGCAATGCCTCCCTCTATTCCATAACGTGATTATGGATATTTACTTAATCAAAACATCAAATGTTATGTATTGACTAAAATCCACAGAGAGGTATTTATTCCACCAGGCAGGCTGCAATTTCACATATGAGGGTTCACTAAATATGTAGGGTTCCCCGCCCCCCACCCCGGGCGGTTGCAAAGCTCAAATCCTACATTAAAGACTTCTTTTTTTATCAGTAAATTACAGAAAGTTCAGGATATCAGCATCACACAACAGGAGGTCCTAACAGAATGAATTTAAAAGATGATGTCCCAACATCACTACCATCCTCATTTTATTTTTTCACTGGTTTAAATTTATTTAGACAAAACATATTTTTTTACATTTTATTTTTTTACATTTTACATTTTTACTGGCAAGTCAAGAGTATTGCCATAGATTCAACATGACTTAAGAAGTTGCCAATCTTTGTATGGGACAATTTGAAAATGCCTGTATAAACCTCCCATCTATCAGCAGATCATCAGTCACTGCAGTAAATATATAGAGGGCATCTCTTTAATTTCACATGGTAGCTAGGAAGAATTATGAAAGTTCTACTTGTGAATTAAGAGCTGGATAAAAGCATCTTTGAGATGCATTCAAGTGCTATTATCTGGACAGCCTGGTAAAAGATCCTTGGATTATTTTAAGTACATAATTATTCAAGAAAACCTCAGATTGCAACACAAGTTTGCAAGATTTGATACTTCTCAGCCTAAATATATTACAAACAACTCACTGAAATGACAGTTTCTAGGAATTTGGTACAGTTGTTCAAATAGCAATATCTTTTTCTTAATATTCAGACTTACTACATAAAGGAAATCTAATTATGTATTGCGGGCTGCAGGAATTAGAGCAGAATAACAGAATGGAAACTACATATAACTGAGACACTTAAATTGGATAGGCTAGTATGCAGCTGCTCCTGTAGTCCAGTAAGTGCTTCACTCAGAAGTTCCACAACTTTTTTAAAAATCATTTTTATTAATTTTCCAATAAAAACAGCAAATTAACATATCCATAATCATAATCCAATTATAAACAATAAACTAAAAAAAACACCAAATTACAGTCCAAATTATTAATTATTACTTTTTCCGGGCTTCCCATGGTCTGGACCTCTTGAAGCATATCTCCAATATCTTCGTTCCTGCTTCTTCTGTTGTTCTCATATTTTCCACATTCCGATCTTATCACTTAAAAGTTCTCCGTCCCTGGCTATGCGATTCTCAATCATGTCAGAAATCATATATCCTTTCATCCATAGAATACAGCTTTATTTGTAAATATTTATTTTTACAACTGTCTATTTGCCAACGCAGCTTTTCCTGACTTCCAATCCAGGCTGCTGTCCAAGTCTAGAGGTTAACGACACAGCAACTCCCATGTTGTTAAGTTATTCCAATCCGGGCTGTTGTCCAAGCCTGTCGTTTTATAATTGTTAGGCATGCTGTTTGCAATATTGCAATGAAAATGAACTGTATTCCACAGATATAAGTCATTTGGCGATCGATCAGCTTTCGGAGACCACACAATCTCCCCTTCTAGGCCCTAGAAGGGGGGCTGCTAGACATCCATTTAGCCTTCTCTCTCGCTCATAATGAAGAAATTCTGCAAACAGATGCACTGTATGTTATCCCAAATTATTATCTCAAGTCACTACAAAGTCAGCCAGCAAGCATCTCCCACTTCCCTCGAAAAACGGAGGAACTCTCATTTTTCTGCGCTGCGTCATATTGTTTCTTCTTTTATCTTTATCAAGTCTTTCAAGTCTAAGTAAAGCTGCACAATTGAAGACTTAATTATAAATAGAAGTCCATCTGTACTTTTTATTATTATTAAAAAGGTTTCTTAATGAGGCTTGGCGTAGAAAAACAATTGTAGGTATTGAGAAGAAAAAAAGAACATACCAATCACCTCTGTAATCCAAACACCATGATGAGAATCTCTTTGAAATCTGAGCTTAAACACCAAGGACTGTGCAATTCTGCAGGTTTTTTCTCAGTCTTCTTCGGTCCAGACTATGTCTGTTTATTGTCCAAATCTAATTATTTTATCAAACAGATATTTCCGGCTATGAGAGTGGCTTCGGAGAGTGTCAGCCGTGTTACGCTCTGGGACCCTGTGTCCTGCCACTTGCACCTTGATGCAAGCTGACCATCTCGGACAATCTGTGGGTCTACAAGACAGTCCTCTCCCACCCTGGGGAGTCTGCAAGGGCTAATTACCCCCATATCAGCCCTGAATTACCGGCACGGCTGAGGTCCGATCATATGGGAGTCAGCCATTTCTCACCAGCGGAAACAGGAAGCCAGGAGTTCCACAACTTTTAAATCAAATGCAGGGTTATTTTTCCATACGGCAATTGTAAATATTGTAATAATCCAGACAGAGTCAACAGTTTGTATCTTGATGTGAATAAATGGGATTTCCTTAGTGAATAGCTCTGACAGACAATCTTTATTAAGGAAATGAAAAATGGCAGGAGGAACTCTGCAAACAGAGGAGCTCTGAAGAATCAATCCGCTGTAGGAATAATATGGTATTACAAGTGAAGTACTTAAAAAGCTGTGGGTTGCTCCACAGAAAGTCTATCCTGCCAAAGACCACTCTCGTCCATCATCATGTTGAGACATTGCCAACCAGATGTCAATGAGAAGCCCGCAAGCAGTCCCTTAGTGTAGCAGCACTCTTCCCACTTGTGATTTGCAGCAACTGGCATTCAGAAGCATTCTGCCTCTGACAGTGGAAGTAGTACAGAGCCCTCGTGACTAGTAGCCATTGACAGCCGTATCCTCCATGAGATTGCCTAATCCCCTTTTAAAGCCATCCAAGTTGGTGGCTTGTGTGGCTTGCCATTTCCTTTAAAGAAATCAACACAAACAAGTGTGAACAGTTATTTAAAGGTTTGTATGCTGTTAAAGTTTCAAGCATTGGGGAAAGCTAGGTTAAATAAGGTCTCACATACATTAAAATCTTCCGTTGTTGCAACATGATGAAGTTCAATAGAAGTGACTGTGCTCCCTGGCAGGGATGCATTAAAAAGCTCTCCTCTAGTTTTAAGCCTCAAAGGGAAATTATGGAATTGAAAAAAGGTCAGCTTCAGCACTATGGCAAGGAGCAAATGGAGCAATAAGTCAAGCAAAGTGAAATGGATTTTGTCCATGCAACATCTGAAAAACCAATCAACCAATCTTAAAACCATCTTGAATCATTTTAAAACCACACAAGGCCAACAAACACCCAGCTACTGAGGAATAGGTGTTTCCTATATAGCTTTGGAATTGCATACTGGATGAGACTTCATTGGGAGCTATAGACCACCAGCAAAATACACAATCTCCAACCAGGGTATCTAAACATCTCACAAATAGCCTTAGCAATGGACAAAGAAATTGTTTGCTGTTCTGTGCTTGTTGGCATCATGATGATTTTGTTTTCTATAATGCAAACCAATGTGGTCTCTATTATTAGGGTAGGGATTTATCTCTACAAGTTAAATTGACTGAAATGCCACCCACATATTAGTCATTCGTTATTTATTTCACAACTCTTTTGATTACAGCAGAAATTAAAATCAAACAAATACACAAATAAAACCATAAAATGGAAATGTCAAAAACCATAAAACAAGCAGATACAAACATCAATATAACAAGCTCAGAACAGCATCAACAAAATCCAATCTGAATAGATTTTAAGATTTAAAAGGCATTCACCTGGCACGAAAAATATGATAACATAGGCACCAGGCCATTCCCCCTGGAAAGGACACTGGATGAATCATAGAATCATAGAATCATAGAGTTGGAAGAGACCACGAGGGCCATCCAGTCCAACCCCCTGCCAAGCAGGAAACACCATCAAAGCATTCTTGACATATGCCTGTCAAGCCTCTGCTTAAAGACCTCCAAAGAAGGAGACTCCACCACACTCCTTGGTAGCAAATTCCACTGCCAAACAGCTCTTACTGTCAGGAAGTTCTTCCTAATGTTTAGGTGGCATCTTCTTTCTTGAAGTTTTAATCCATTGCTTCGTGTCAGCTTCTCTGGAGCAACAGAAAACAATCCTTCTCCTTCCTCCATATGACATCCTTTCATATATTTGAACATGGCTATCATATCACCCCTTAACCTTCTCTTCTCCAGGCTAAACATACCCAGCTCCCTAAGCCGTTCCTCATGAGGCATCGTTTCCAGGCCTTTGACCATTTTGGTTGCCCTCTTCTGGACATGTTCCAGCTTGTCAGTATCCTTCTTGAACTGTGGTGCCCAGAACTGGACACAGTACTCCAGGTGAGGTCTGACCAGAGCAGAATACAGTGGTACTATTACTTCCCTGGATCTAGATGCTATACTCCTATTGATGCAGCCCAGAATTGCATTGGCTTTTTTAGCTGCTGCATCACACTGCTGACTCATGTCAAGTCTGTGGTCTACCAAGACTCCTAGATCCTTTTCACATGTACTGCTCTCAAGCCAGGTGTCACCCATCCTGTATTTGTGCTTTTCATTTTTTTTTGCCCAAGTGTAGTACCTTACATTTCTCCTTGTTAAAATTCATCTTGTTTGCTTTGGCCCAGTTGTCTAATCTGTTAAGGTCATTTTGAAGTGTGATCCTGTCCTCTGGGGTGTTAGCCACCGCTCCCAATTTGGTGTCATCTGCAAACTTGCTCAGGATGCCCTCAAGCCCATCATCCAAGTCATTGATAAAGATGTTGAATAAGACTGGGCCCAAGACAGAACCCTGTGGCACCCCACTAGTCACTACTCTCCAGGATGAGGAGGAGCCATTGATGAGCACCCTTTGGGTTCGGTCAGTCAGCCAGTTACAAATCCACTGAATGGTAGCATTGTCTAGCCCGCATTTTACCAGCTTCTTTACAAGAATATCATGGGGCACCTTGTCAAAGGCCTTGCTGAAATCAAGATAGGCTACACCCACAGCGTTCCCTTCATCTAACAGGCTTGTAATTTTGTGAAAAAATGAGATCAGATTAGTCTGACATGACTTATTTTTCAGAAACCCATGCTGACTTTTAGTGATCACAGAGTTTCTTTCTCGGTGTTCACAGACTGTTTGCTTGATGATCTGCTCTAGAATCTTTCCTGGTATTGATGTCAGGCTTACTGGGCGGTAATTGTTTGGGTCCTCTCTTTTCCCCTTTTTGAAAATAGGGACAACATTTGCCCTCCTCCAGTCTGCTGGAACTTCGCCTGTTCTCCAGGAATTATCAAATATTATTGCCAGTGGTTCTGAAATCACCTCTGCCAGTTCTTTTAATACTCTTGGATGTAGTTCATCTGGCCCTGGAGACTTGAATACATCTAAACTAGCCAAGTATTCTTGTACTACCACTAGTACAAGAATACTTGTACTAGTGCCACTACTGAAAAGGCCCTCTCTTTGGCAGATACCCACCACACTTCATTAGATGGGGGCCCATTGAGAAGGGCCTCAAGATGAAGTTCTTAGGCTCTGGGCAGATATATTTGGGAGAAAGGTGGTTCCTTAGCTAATCTGATCTGAAGCCATTTAAAGGTCAATATTAGAGCACTGTGAATTGGATTGAGAAGTGGAACTAAAAGCAGATGTCAAAGCACTGACATGATATTATTATCCTGCCCAGCTTAATAGTCTTGCTATCCTGTTTTTGACCAGCGGAGGTTTCTGGGCTGCTTTTAACGGCAGCCCCACACGCAACATTTTGCAGTAAAAAAGTAAGAGTTTACCAGAGAATGGATAACTAAGGCTAATCTGTCCCAAAAGAGCCATGGTTGGCATATTAGCCTAAACTAATAAAAGGTTTTCTGAGTTACAGAGGCCACATGTCCATCCACTTATAATGCTGGATCCAAGAGCACCCTTGTTATACATTATATAATACATTATTATATACAGTCATACCTCGGTTTAAGTACGCTTCGGTTTGAGTACTTTCAGTTTAAGTACTCCGCGGACCCGTCTGGAATGGATTAATCCACTTTCCATTACTTTCAATGGGAAAGTTCGCTTCAGGTTAAGTACGCTTCAGGTTAAGTACAGACGTCTAGAACCAATTACACTCATACCTCGGGTTAAGTACGCTTCAGGTTAAGTACAGACCTCCGGAACCAATTGTGTACTTAAACCGAGATACCACTGTATTTAATTTATAATATATACATAATCAATATAAATATGATCAATAGTTAGAGATGTTTTAAATAAGTACTTAATGAACATTTTGGAAATACATTTTGCATCTTCCATTTGTCTACAACAATGTCATCTCAATAAACCCTTTGATACTTCTGACCAGCTTCTAACCAAGCTTCTTTCCCAGAAGCTCTGTATGTTTGTTGCCACTAAGACTGAAACCTAAGGGGGGCTTGAATTGGGAGCCTCTGACTGAAGAGATGGGGACAGACAACCACTTACTATGCTACTCTGCTGTGTTCTTATGAGGACTGACAAGCAGTGTTGATTTTTTTTCTTAGTTTGGATACCTCTGGAGAAGAGGTAGCAACAGAATCTCAAGCTAAAAATCCTCAGTTTTACCAAAAAAATAAAGTACTTTGTAGGATTAAAATAGTCTCTAATGTTTGTGATTAAATTACCTTTCCTTTTGAACATAATTGGATAGCTTTTAGCATTTTGCCAGTTCTAGCATTTGTTGCAAGTCACTTTATTAAATTGAAAAATGTATATAAATTGCTGTATAATTTAAGAACTGCTGGCTTGTAAAGCTAGTAACAAATGAAGAAATTGCTTTGTAGTCCCAGACTTTATTTAGTCTTATTCTTTTGTGTTCAGCTTAAGTTCATCTTTAATGCCCCAACTCTTAAAATCATTGCCATTTACCCTTTCCTACTTTTTAGGTGGCAGTATTAGTTATTGACAGCAGAATTGCAAATATTTAATTTGCACTCTGTATTTTTCCTTTTCCTAGACAACATCGGGAGAAGATGTACGAGATTTCACCAAAGTGCTAAAGAACAAGTTCCGGTCAAAGAAATATTTTGCTAAACACCCACGGCTTGGCTACCTACCAGTGCAAACTGTTCTAGAAGGTGACAATTTGGAGACGTAAGTTTTGAATACACAGACAGACCAATGGGTTTTTATATACAATTTTCTACCGTTAATAGATTTTTTTGTTGTTGTTGTTAAAAGCCACAGTAATTCCAAGAACATTAGAGTGAATTATGGATTAAGGCAAGAATTGTGCATTAAAACTTAGATGCAGCAACAATGACTGATTAAGGAACCAAGATGAAATGTTTTGATGAAATGACCCAGTGCAGCTTAAAGCTAAGCACTTTTCAATTCTGTTGATTTGAATGATTAATATTAAAAGTGCTTAAATTGTGCCGGATTGTGCCCAGAAAATCTGTTCCTTAACAACAACAAAAGTGCATTCACTGAAAAAGTGGGAAGGCATGTTTCTGTCTTTGAGTTCCAAACATGAGAAAAGCGGAGAAAATGCAGCTACTGCCTAAGATGGTCTCAACAAATATTTTCATGCTTAAGGATTTTTTTTTGTCTTAAACTGTATTTTTCTAGGTATGTAGGCACCTCAACTGCATCATTAATAAGATGAAAGTACAGTTAGCATTATTCACACTTCTGGAATACCCTTGCCTTCTGCTTCCCCTTTTGTTCAACAATATCCATGCCGAAGTTTTAAAACCGGATAGTACACCTAAATGCTGGAATCAAATAAAACTGTGCAGCATAATCGGAGTGAATTTTTCCCAATGAAAACAGTTGGTTCTGTTGGTTTTAGGAAGATTTAAACAAATTCCTAGCAGTTTAGGACATGAGGTTTTAAGTGAGTTCCACTTCTGGGCGTGGGATAGAGAAGTTAAGTTGGTTTGGGGCTATTTGCTATATGTTTGCTTTCCGAAAGGCTGATTTATTCAATACAATGTATATACTTCTTGATTGTTAAAAAAACCCAAAAAAACCAGTAACACGCCCAACACAGTTTACAAAAGAATTAAACAGTAACATCAGTAAAAACAATTACCGACAAGTATTTCAAACATTCAAATACTAATCAAAATCAACAATATGCTAAAAGCGGATTAAAACACAGAAAAGCATTCTATGTATCTGGGTGGGTTTGTCTTAACGTCTTGAGCAGGTTGTGCTAAAGTCTCTGTTGTGGTTCACTTTTTAATGTCTCAGCCAAAGTATTTGGGAGGGCCAATGGATAAACAGATCATGCTTTTTACCTGCTTGAATTGCATTAACTTTTGCTGTCCTGTTTTTCTTCTCTCTCTCTGTCTGTGTGTGTTTTTTTCTTGCAGTCCTATTACACTCATCAGTATGTGGCCAGAGCAATATGAGTGAGTAATTGCTATGCTCACACCTGAAGAGGTGCTGGGTTAAATCCACTAAGAATTCCTTATGCGCGTTCTATGAAAATTAATGAGGCTTCTTCCTGTGCACAACCATGCTCTTCTGCATCTCTCATTCATTCTTGTTGGATAGGCACTGGAGAAATTCAGATTGTAACCAAGTACATGAATGTTGTGCAGTTATTAATATATTAGCATGAACTCCTCAGTTAATTAATAATCATATGAACAACATTATGTTTGCCTAAGCTTTTTTTTTTTTTTACAATTTGGTCTCCAATTTATTTTCCTTTACTCTTTGGTTTGACAGTCCCTCCCAGTCTCCCCAACTATTTCATGATGACACACACTCCAGGATAGAGCAGTATGCCAATAGGTAAGCACAGGGAAAAGTACATTTTATTTACATTTCAGAACATGATGTGGACAAAATAGAATATGCTTTTAAAAGCTTGTTGTACAAAATTGTATAGGAAATTATTGAATGTTAAAGTAAGATGCTAAAGTTTCATACAGTGGTACCTCAGGTTAAGTACTTAATTGGTTCTGGAAGTCCGTATTTAACCTGAACCATACTTAACCTGAAGTGAACTTTCCCATTGAAAGTAATGGAAAGTGGATTAATTCATTCCAGACGGGTCTGCGGAGTACTTAAAATGGCACATCTGGAGAGCTATTCTAGGATGGCTAATATTGTAGATTTTTAAAAAATTGATTGATTCCATGAAGTGGCTCATAAAAAACAACCACAACAATGGTAAAAAATAACAAAAACTGAGAACTCCAGCAGAAATATTATGAATCACAGATTCATTACTCAATTGATCCCAAGCACCACTTGAAAGAAAACTGTTTTCACTTGACTTCTTAAAACTAATAAAGAAGCAAGGCAATATTTGTTAAGGATGAGTTCCATAACTTTGGTGCCACAAATGAGAGGGCCCTGTTCTTCATCACCAGCATCTGCATCTGTGATGCAGGAAGGAAACAGAGCAGGGTCTCCATATGTTGTAAGTTTTCCAATAGGTTCCATGCACGTGGTAGTGCTCCAGTTTTTGCTTCAATTTGTCCATTTTCAATTTAATTCTATATGTTTTTCACAAATATATTTAACATCCTCCAGTAGGGCTTATTTTCATGTTACCTTGATTCAGTGAAATACACATAGTGCAATGGCTTTGTCATTGATTTCAAAATCATCCTCCTATGGCCTGGCCCAAATGATATGAGTAAGCCACATGGGCTCCCAGAGACAAGCTCATAGCAATTTTGCTTCTGGGTTTGCTTGTTTGCTTGTTTGTTTGTAGATTTCACTTAGTAGGTCATCCAAACCTAGCTTGTGATTAAGCTATCTCCTCCTCAATCCACTGAAAGGCACTAAAGTTTTGATGGAAAAGATAGAAGTGATGAAAGAATATTACTCTTGATGAAGAAGCAACAAAAGTTGGGGTAGTGATCTAATAGTAGTTTATACAAAAAGGATGACATGATGGGGTATAGATTTTAAGCCAGGAGATAAGCATGAAAATATTCAGTGGAATCAATTAAGAATTGGTGTGTCAACCTCACATTCAGTTCCATTGATCGTCTGACACAATAACTGACATACTGTACCTAAAGTAGGCTCAAAGTAGAATGAAGTGTGGTCTTATTTGGGGTTGTTTTTTTTTGCCTGAGTTCTTGTTCTCTTTTAGACTGGCCCAGATGGAACGGACCAATGGTTCTCTGTTCACAGATGGTAGCTCCACCACAGGAAGTGTGTAAGTAAATTAAACAAGTATAATTTCTAAAAAAGGTCAATTCCTTTGCTTATAAATTCTTCACCAATTACAGTGGAATTTAGCTTCCAGCAAGTAACAATTAGAACTTCTCCGTGATCTGTATTAATGTGATCTGCGTAATAGTATAAAATGGTAGTATGATAGCTGGTAGCATAAACCTGCAGTGTTCAATAAGCTAAAGAGAGTAATTTAGTATAGAGGTTTATATTTGTGTGTGAGGCAGCTTGTATTTCCTCACAAAAATATACTGCAGTTTAGAAGTTCTCATAGCTAATTTTTGAGCAAAACCCATTTTTGTTTTATATTTTCTTCCAGTCTGCATACTTAGGGGGTGCATGGGAAGAGGAAAGGAAGAAGCTGTTTGGAGAAATTCTACCAATGAGCTACTATGTTAGCTACGGCCCAATGTTTGCTGTATTTCACTCTAGGTTAAAGATCCCAATATGTTATTGTGGTCTGTTTGTACATTACTACGGTAGTCATGTGTAGATGAGGACACATGGTGACGTAATATAGATTTTCATTGGCACTTATAAATGAGATTACTCATTTACAGATGCATCTCTTAAGAAGTGGCAGTAAAGAATAGCTTCCATTGCATTTTACATCACCTCTCTCTGGTCTCGGTATTAAGCAAAGCGCTCTAGTTTCCAATGACCTTCCTCCACAATGGAAGACTGTGCTGGTTGCCTTAAGTGAACTTAAAAGTTTTTGGGCAAGTAATAACTATTTGTGTGAGCCACACTAATTTTGATCTATAGTTGCTGTCTCCCTTTTTCTCTGGAGCTGGATTTCCAATATCATTATGACTCAGTGTCAGAGGGTTGTCTGCTGGCTTCTTATCCTTTATTCTAGCATGGGTAGTCAGCATGGAAGGATTCAACTGGGGTCACTGTGCAGCTGATAGATCTGTCTTAAACTGTGGGCAGGTGAGCTGTTCAGGCTGGCACAACACTCCGCCTTCCAATCCAGTCAGTTAGAAAAGCAGATGGGGGGGCGGGCGGGGCGGAGCGGGATCTGTAACAAGGCTATATCTCTTCCATAAATAGATGGTGCTTCTTTGTCAGGTGTTACTTCAGTGAAGTACAGTGTTATCAGTTGCAGAGCATACTGCTTATAATAGACAAATCAATATGCCCACTCTTTGTCCTCTGCAAAACATCTGAGATTGAAACAGTAGAATGTGGCAGGTAGACGCACTCTGGACTATGGGACACCATGCACTATGTGGTACATGGTGGCATAGCTTACTTATCTCAATCCTTCCCCTGTCGCTGAGGCTAGTGTCAGAATAATTAAGGGAGAATAATTAAGTCAGAATACCTAAGTTTATATTTTAACACTTCGTACTTTAGAGATTTGCAGTGACTCTGAAGTCATGGAATATTTTTCTGCATGTGTGCTCAAGTCCCGGCTTGAAAAACAATCTTGGTTTTTTAAAATATTAAAAAGAAGTGAAGGAAAAAAGTATGTTTTGACAGCCACTTTATATTTGAAATTGAATTTGAACCCTGCTATGTTGTATTGAAGATAATGATTTCTGATATCGGCTTAAAAACAAACAAATTAAAATAACCATTAAGACCTGATCCTATGTATTCCCCTGAATTTTCTATTAGCATATTGTGATAGCATTGAGGTGCCCCCAGCTCCTCATGTTTTTCATCATGACTGCTCAAAAGCAATAGTTGTACTCTATAATTTGAAGAGATTTAGAATATATTTATTTTTAGCAAACATGATGACTGTAATCAGATTCTTCAATTTTGTTCAAAATTATTTTCCTTCACTTCTTATTCACCTGGCAGCTGAGCATTACATATTTCAAGAGGAATAATTCTTATTCTGCATAACTTTAGAGTGCTGTAAAAGCTGAAAATTACATTGACGCTTCCACTGCAGTGAAATTTCAGCTGAGGACAATGTGGTATCACATTTAGATTTGTGTAAGCTAACTAAAGGAAGATAACAGCAAAGCTGCATGTTTTGAACTAACATGGAAACCTCTGAATTAAAAGGAAATGAATAATGGATATAGCTCACATTTTAATAAAATCGCACAGATTTGTTGCAGAATAACCTTTTAATGTAATGTTGCTATGTGCATTTATTTTCCATTGAAAATGAGCTTCTTTAAAAACAACAACTCAAAAATGCATTTTGATATAGGAAATTTTCCATGCAACATCTTTTAGTTAAAAGCAATGTAGAATTTGTCTAAACAAAATAAAAACATCCTTCCAGTAGCACCTTAGAGACCAACTAAGTTTGTCATTGGTACGAGCTTTCGTGTGCATGCACACTTCTTCAGATAACCAGAATTTGTCTGCAACACATAATGGGGTAATATATCCTGGGGCTTCCATTAATGCATCTACATACAAAAAAAAAATATTAAAATAAGTTTGTTATACCCCACACCTGTTGGCTTGCATCTGGCCCATTGTGGGAAAGTTTCCGCACCCTCCACCTAAGAAAGTGGCTTGGTGAGTGACAATATTTTTGACTCGATGACCCACAGGTGGGTGAGGCCTGATGTCCCAATGATGATGGGCCTCTTTGAAGATGGCTTCAAAGAGGCTGACTCCAGGATCACAAAGGTGCTTATATTGCATCCCATCATCTCCCTCCATTTTAGCAGCACAAGCAGCCCCCCATTTACGTGGGGATACATTCCAAGGCACCGCATGCCTCAGTGAAATCACCTATAATTGAAACCCATTGAAAAAGCCTGCAAACACCCTGCCCTACTCCTATTCCGCCCTTTTAGTGACATCTTTATGACACTTTGATGTGTGTATACATAGTCATGCACATATTGAACATATACAAAGCACTGGCAGGCACAGTCCTACAGCCCATCAGGTGCTGGGTAGGGAGAGGGTGCCTTGCTCCAGCAAAGGAACCACACTTTAATCTCTCACGTTTTCCTTTGAAACTACTCCTATACCACCCTCATACCTGACATAAGAATGACTTCAGGTATGCGAGAGGTGGGTGTGGTATGCCAGGAATGGTCTGGTGGATCAAAGTTGGTCTGGAAGTCCATCACCCATTTTATTTCAAGTTTACCTCTCCAACTGTCACAGAATTTGCTTAATTTCTTTACAATGTATTTTTAAGTAATGGGGGGTTGGTAGCTTCCAAATTTCAGTTTTCTCTCTCTCAACCTATTCTCTATGACTAGCAATCTGTTACTCACTTCAGTCATCTGAAGCTATCTGATCCATAGGAAGCTTTATGGAAATGCATACTGTCATCTAGACTTTGTGGTTTGATCTGTGTGGAGAAAGCATCTCGTGCAAATTATCTTGGTCTGTGTGGAGCAGGGTGTTGCACTTGATAATCTCTAGGCCCTTCCAACTATTTTTGGCATGTCTGATTTAAAATATTATCTTACCTGCGGTAGTCTACCACCTGGAATTCGTTTTCCTCTTCTCGTCATCAGCCTGTTTCTTTTGAAAGTGCAATCTAAAAATGTCTGCTCTCTCGTTTTATACAGGGAACATATTTTTCCTGCTTTTGCTCATTATCTAACTTTTCAAGAGTTATAATGAAAGTTGTTATGCAGAGTGCAACACATTTAGCTGGCAAAACAGATGTCCAAAGCACCAAATGTTGGGAGAACTGTTGCTGGTTTTCAAAAGATGCATCTGCTGCTGTTTCTCTTGCAAATAAATACATTCCTTATTCAGGGTCAGAACAACTCCAGATTCTTGCTAAATAATAATGCAACCCCAACCTTTTGGAAACTCTGTTATGTACACAGTGCAATGAGGTCACGCACACACACACACACACACACACACACACACACACACACACACACACGATTATAGCTTTTGGCTGTCATCCTGTATGTATGTGTCCTGCTAAAATATGAGTTTGGTGTACATGTAAGGGCCAGTTCATACTTTGCTCTGGCATGTAATCTCCTTGTCCCACAGTGGGACAAGGAAGTAGGCTTAGAGTTCATTTGTGCCATTTTACCCTGAGAATATACTTGTATCTGTCTGCTGAAAAAGTGGTGGTTTATTCAAATCTGTGAGGTGCCCACTTATCCCTCATGACCTCCTAGATGTGACAATGTGTATGTATGTAAACAGTGCTATTTTTCTCAAAAAGTGCATTCTTTCTCAAAAAAGAGGTGCATGAACACCTCCTTTGTTCTCTTGTAATGGCAATGGTCCCCATATGAGAGGTGCCGGAACTGAGTTCCAGCTGTATGTGAACCTCTACATCACTTTAACCCTCCCTGCTTTGTTAGGTATACGGGTGTGAACTAGACCTAACTGTGCATAAGAACATAGCCTTAGAAAGCAGAGGACAATCCTTATAATTGTTTCAAGCAGCATTTAATAAGATAGATACTGAAATATAGTTTGTCTTCCTTTAAGCCAATCCATCACCACAGTTTTCCATCTTACAAGCAATCTTATAAGATTTGCAGCTATCCCATAAAATATTGAATTTGTAAATGCACCATGGCTTCACTCTTGATGCTTTTTGTAAAAAATTTATAGAAATTTTTATTTATGCCTTAGTCATGTAAAAGATATTTATGCTAGGTTTCTTTTTCCTTAGGGAAGACGAGCATGCCCTTATCCAGCAGTACTGCCAGACTCTGGGAGGGGAGTCACCTGTGAGTCAGCCACAGAGCCCAGCACAGATCTTGAAATCGGTGGAGAAGGAAGAACGAGGAGAGCTTGAGCGCATCATTGCTGACCTTGAGGAGGAACAAAGGTGCTGTGATTTTCCCTTGTGCATTATTAACATATCTTGATATATGTGCTCATATATTTCAGGCTTGGTTGTGAAAAGGGCACTAGCACTAGAGATTACTTTTAAAAAAAATTACAAGTAGAACATATGCCCATGAAACAGAAGGAACAGAGAAACCAAATCATCCTCCAATAATTTAATGGTGGGAATTGCCTTTTTCCTTTATTTGCCACTGCTCTCCCCTCTCTTCTTCTACTCTCTTTCCTTATTCATCCCATAAATCAACTCTCCAATATAAATCATTGTTCAACCCCATCCTGATGCCTGGAAACCCCCCCCCCACTGGTTAGCTGGGGCCTCCCCTCTCCTTGTTTGAATTCAAAGCAATTATTTAATCATTCTATTTTCTTCTTTAAACTTGATTTGAACTGAGCCAAGCCATACTGCTCCTCTTAAGAATGCAGTTCAGAACTCAGTGGTAGAGTACAGTACATGTTTTGCATGCCAAAGGGTTCAGTCCCTGGCTTCCACCAAAACTGGATGTTGAGTCACACCACACGTTTACTACTTGGTTTAAGCATCAAGAGGTGACTTGTATGGCATCAACCCAAATAGAATTTTCATCATCACCCATACAGAGTGCTTTGCAGTGAAAGCGGCTCGTGCATCTGCAGCGTGGCATCCTGTGTAGACTAATCAGGTGATGAGAAATCAAGAGCGGAGGTGGGTTTGACAGTGAAGACTTAGCTTTCCCCAACCTGGTGCCTTCCAGATGTTTTGGACGCTGCTGGTCAAGGCTGATGGGAGTTGTAGTCTGGGCACCAGGTTGAGAAAGCCTACTTTAAATTGTACTTCCACATCTGGCCAAAAAACATTCAGTGTTATCTAGTGACACCAATTATTCTATTGATGTGTTTCCAAGGTGCCATGCCTAAACATATGTTACAGTCTATTGTAACCTGGCAGCTGCTACATAAGTTCCATAACTGTAGAATAATGATGGCAGACATGTTCTTTTAAGGGAAGACGTTTCCAGTGCATTTGTTCTGCGTTTAGGCTGCCATGAAATCTGCTGCTTATTCTTTTAAAACTGGGTTTAGGATGCTGCAAATTGAATACGAGCAACTAAAGGAACAGCATCTTCGGAGAGGAATTAATGCACCTAGCTCACCGCCAGACTCGGCTGTTTCACCACAGCACACGTCTGAAGATGCTGAGCTCATTGCAGAGGCCAAACTTTTAAGGCAACACAAAGGCCGACTGGAGGCCAGAATGCAGATTTTGGAAGACCACAACAAGCAGCTGGAATCTCAACTTCACCGACTACGGCAGTTGCTTGAGCAGGTACAGTAGTCAGATTTGCTCTGCCTTGGCAACAAAGGTTATTTATGGACACTGTGTCCTTCCAAACTAGATTCCTTCTGAAATCAATTCATTCCATTACACTTTCATGTAAATTGCAGGCATGCTGTGTCATACAAGTCTAGGTGTCTTTCTACAGCTTCAAAATGCCCCCCTTTTCAAGTTTTTATAAGATGTTTGCTGAAAGCAAAGGCATGTTGTTCACAAATGCCTAGCTACAAATGTTTCCAAATGCCTATTCCCATAACCGCAGCCAGGAAAATGGAAGGACACATTTGGAGGGAATATCTTAAGGTTTTTAATACTGAAATGACTGTACTTAAAGTCAGTGTTGCATAGTAATAGCGACACCTGGAAATTACAAGCCTTCTAAAATCATTCTTAAAAGTTGTGCCACTTGTTTTGATGGTTTTCACATTATTTAGCTTATACACACAACCAAGCTTAGCATTTCAGTTTTCCTTAGCTTGTTTAAGAAGTTCTGGAAATTTTCAGTGTGTGTGTGTAGAGAGAGAGAATGAATTTAAAATCTAGCTCAATTATATTTCTCTTAATTTGACAGCTTCAGAGATTTCTTTTTAAAAGACAGAAATATGATTATGTAATGTTGTTATTAGTTTGAAAATGGGCTATGTGTTGACAGCTAGTTTGTTACCTTGTGGCATGTGCTGTTGTTTGTTTGTTCTTCCGATATATCATTTGCCCACCAGCCTCTCACTCTTCTTTAAAGTCGGCTTTATTATAGTGATATGTTGACTGAATCGTGTTGATTAGAGTAATAACCTGTCACAGTGGATGCATTATCTCAAAGCTTGTGGGAAGAAAAACTTACTGAGCCCACTGAATACAGTGTGTTAGTATGGAACACTGGAGCACGTTGTTAGGAAGAAAATGTTGCATGTCTTAACACTGGAACTTACAGGTTGCCATTGGGAGGTGTGCTGGCTATTTTTATTTCAGTAAGCCCAAAGGATTGGTTCACATTGTGAAATGCTGTCATTTTTGTCCGAAAGATTGATTACAATGTCACACTCGGCGGTGAAGCAGAGCTGGCATGTGGCACCTTGACAAAAGACATGTTAATTAAAAAGAAGAGGAAATAATGAAATAATTCAGCCCATTTGTTTAGGCTTCTTTAGTTTCTTCCAGATACACCAAAGACTTAAGCAATCTGTGTGGCAATTCTAAAGCAAATCAAAGTAATACAGATTCCCCTTACCAAACTCTGTAACCCATGCTTTTATTCGTTTGATCTTATTAAATTTGTGTCATCATCATATCCAACCTGGATATCAAAACCTTACCAATAGATTATATCATATGATAGAAAGTAGGCTTTGCTATTCTGAAGTGGACTTCTGGACTCAAATTATTTCAAAATCTAATTTAGCCTGAAACAGATTCCAGAGTTAATGGAGGCTCTTCCTGCACTTCACCTCAGCATTCTGGCCTCAGCTATTCACCTGATGAGGAGGCCACTTCACATTTTAATCAGACAGGTAAGTCGCCTGGTCATTGCAGTGGTAGAGATATATTTGTCATGATTCGGTTTCCAGATACTTTATAATATTAAATCAAAGAGCTAATGCCTTGCAAAATGCATGATGTGGGGGGTTGAAGTGTGTGTGTTTCTATCTCTTTGCTTATACAATTTCAACTCTCTCCGCTGTAATAGTTTTAAGTACATATTTGTCCAGAACGAAAGCATTAACGGGGACGCAGGTGGCGCTGTGGGTTAAACCACAGAGCCTAGGGCTTGCCAATCAGAAGGTTGGTGGTTCGAATCCCGGTGACTGGCTGAGCTCCTGTTGTTTGGTCCCAGCTCCTGCCCACCTAGCAGTTCAAAAACACGTCAAAGTGCCAGTAGATAAACAGGTACCGCTCCGGCGGGAAGGTATACGGCGTTTCCGTGCGCTGCTCTGGTTCGCCAGAAGCGGCTTAGTCATGCTGGCCACATGACCCGGAAGCTGCCTATGGACAAATACCAGCTCCCGCGGCCTATAGAGCGAGATGAGCGCGCAACCCCAGAGTCATCCACGACTGGACCTAATGGTCAGGGGTCCCTTTACCTTTAAAGCATTAACAGAGAGAGCGTGCACACAGACTTCCTTAGCTGCCTTGACCACTTCCTTCTAGAATTGGAAAGTTGGAATATAAATTCCCTATTAATAAATATTATAAAAACTGCTTATTATGGAAATTTGACACTTAAGGACGTAATTAATATATGTAGTCTTTCATCATCTTTCCCTGCCTGTATCAAGGCATCAGAACTTTTAGCTGAAAGATTCATAATACTTTAAATGAACCAGTGTATGGAAATTTAATTATTCATTCATTTATCAGTGTTAGCCTGCCACATGGCTGAAGAAAGGCCCTCAGGACAGCTTAACAAAAGTTTAATACAAAACAATAAAATGCACCTCATAAAACAAGTAGATGAAATGATCTAAAACCAGCAATAAAGTGGCCACATTTGTATGTAACAATAAGCCAAGAACCTTGGCTTAATAAACCGTACTGTGCACATACTGATACAAGGGGCCTGATCACTCCTCCCTTTGTACCAGCAGGCCTTCAACCAAAGTTTGTTGTTGTTTAGGAATCCTGGCTTGTTGGGCGGAACAAAGCACAATCCCAGGCTCAGCTATAACAAAAGCCTGTCCCCTTTCTGATGTTGTTTAATCACTTACACAGAAAGAGAATGAAAGGAGTGATCAGGCTGCATGCACCAGCACACAACTGTTAACAGCTTATTACCTGCAAATATGGCCAATACATTGTTGCCAAATTTTCAGCAACTGCTAAATCTCTTAATAATAAAACTCAGCCCAGATGCTTGTCAAAGTAAAACAATGTTGTACATAATTACTGGAAAAGTCTGGTTCTGTAGTGGTGGGAACCACTACAAAATACATTCAGGTCTTTCTTTCTTTTTTATATTTATATTCTATACACAATATTGGTATTTTAAAAGTATGTGTTACCTTTGAGGTGATGTAGTTTAATTTTGGTTCCCCTCTCTATCCTGGTTTTGGGATCAAGGGAAATTAACTTGCAACTCTGAACCACTGCAGAGGCCAAATTGAGGGAGGGGGTGTGCTCCTTCTCTTCAGCCCAGAAGCCATTATGGGCGCTTGTACTAGACTGAGAAGAATAAGGTGCAGGTAGCATTGTCTTCAGAAAATAAAGTTCCTGGGCCCAGTTATCTGTAGCGTTCTACCAAAACTTTCACCTATGGTTTCCTCCCTGGCCATTCTCCGCCAATTAATGGGAACAATAAAATTTGAAAATTATCGAGATGAAAGGAAATGTTGTTGAATTTATTATAAATTGGGTGCAAGGATTATGATGCAGATATCTTGTTTCTGAGGTGGCGAAGGGGTGGTCGTGAGTGTCCTTTCTTCTCATTCTACAAATTGCCTGCAACCTCCCTAGCTTCCCATGCTTCACTTAAAGCACAAGTGGAGACAACATGAGGTAATTTCCCATGGGGCTTTTTCAGAACAAGAAGTGTTCGCTGCCAGGAAAATTATCCAAGAGTGCTGGATAAATGCTTACTTGGAAGAACCCCACCCCACCCTTAGCCACCCATCTTGCAAAATTAAGGCTAGCTCAAAATCCCAAGAAATTCTCAAGACCCTTCAGGAGGCGGCAGAAAAGTGGAAACCTCTTTGGCAGGGGAAGCAAACATTAGATAAAAAGGAGGACAGGTTTTGAAACAGTATTAATGAACTAGATCCTAGCACTTTCTGCTGCCAGCAATATTTCTTATTGGCATGAGGAAAATACACATCCTCAGATATTTGTCCACACCAGTTTAGGAAGAGGCATTTGTGTGCAAAAGGAGCTCATCCTGACCTCTACTCCTCTCCCCCAACCATGGGAAGTCTGCACTGGGAGAGGCCCTCTCCTACCTTTAACATAGCAATACTTAGTGACCTTTTGGGCACTGAGGCTGCCTAAAAGCTTTGGGATATACTCTCATCAAGCACCCTTTTAGTGCTTAATAATATAAACCTTAATAGCATTTTTTTACATCTAGTTGCTTCTGCACAATTCAACCTGGTTTATCTCAAGCACAGTGGCTATGCTTTATAATGCAGAAATGAGTTCAGCTATAAATGTATAATTTGGTATCTATGCCTCTCTTGCCTGGCCATTATCAATGAGCAATTCTTGCATATTAAATGAGAGAGATTTCAAACAGAGGATTTCTTCTTCTTTCTCCGTCTTGACTCTAAATACATTAAGGTGGGAAGGATGGGTGGAAATACCGTGTTTCTCATAAATTAGGCATGCCTATAAAATATGCCATGGCACAATTTTCTTGAGGCAAAAAAATATAAGACATACCCCCAAAATAAGCCGTACCAGGGTAGTGGTGGGAGCAGGTCTGGATGGCGCTTCCATAAGGAGCCGGCAAAAGCTTCAGCGGGACCCGGCGAGAGCCGCAGCGTGCATTGCGCCGAGCCCCAACTGAGCGGGAGCCGGCAAGGGCAGCAGTGGGTACCATAATTAATAATAAAAAAGACATCCCCTGAAAATAAGCTGTGGTGTGTTTTCTGGAGGAAAAATAAATATAACACTGTGTCTTATTTTAGGAGAAACACGGTAGCTTTCGGGCTCTTAAATGCTGCTTCTCTATTACAAAACTGATTGCACCTTTTGTTTTCATTAGGTGTAGATGACTTGTTAGTCCCACCTCATGACACTAGCACAGATCTAACAGAAGTCATGGAACAAATCAACAGCACATTTCCAGCTTGCCGCAGTAAGTGTTAAGCATATTGAGCCAAGGAAAGGGAGGCTGAAGCTGAGCAATGATGCAGTCATTTATGGAGATGCAAAGCCTTTGTAACACTCTATAGAGCTGCTCAGCAAATGGATTGAACAGGATCTAAAGTGAGCATAGACTTGAACAGTTAGCAATATGTTTCAGAAATAATTACATGGTGACCTGTTTCGCTTTTTTAAACTTCAAACCCTATTGCTTCCAAAAGAATCCTTACTTTCATTACCTTTCCAGCAAAGTAGCTGTTTGAACAGCCAATAAGAAGTGATAAAATTGATAAAATGCAACAAGCAGCACTGCAATATCCTTCTTCTGACAAAAACCAGATGTAAACAAATCAGAACAGAGCCAGTAAGGTGTAGTGGTTAGAGTGTCAGACTAGGACCCGGGAGAACACGATTCAAATCCCCATGAAGCTTACTGAGTGACTCCGGGCCAGCCACTATCTCTCAGTCTGACCTACTTCACAGGGTTGTTGTGAGGATGAAATGTGGAGGTGAAGAACCACATAACACCACCTTGAAGGGTGATATATAAATGTAATAATAAATGAAAATAAAATAAAAGTAGTAATTGGCAATAAAAAACCTCGTCAAAAACTATGAGCCCATGATGAGGGGAATACTAACCTAGAAGACGAGTGTCCAATGCATCTGGGAGATTATGAACTGGGCCAGGACTGTCCTCTGGTACAAAGTATGTCCATAGCAGGATGCTGTAAGAAAACAAGGTGTCTTGATAAATATGCAGTATCTACTTGGATCAGTCATTGCTGCCTGTGTAGTTAAGTGCCTTCAGAATAATCCATTGCCCTGATTCATAAATTATATCAAGCCCTCATGTGGTGGAGGAATGGCACGCTTCTCCCTCCATTGCAGAAATGACATAAATTATGATGCCAGATTCCACAATTTCTCTCCAACAGAAGAGGAGGGAGATATCCCTGCCATGCTGCTGCAGCCATGCAGAGCTTTGATTAACATATGAACCCAAAGCTGGGGAGTGACTTTAATTTGGACTATATTTCTGATGGGTGACAGTGGTGCTATGCCTGACTCTTAGCACCACACACACTTAACCACATGGACAAGTAGCAACGGAGTAGTTCCATCATGCACATGGGACAATATAAGCTGTGAGACCAGTCCCAGACTTCATAGAAATGGGAGAACAGAAATACCTTATTAGGAATGAGAGATTACACTTCCTATTAATTTTTCATTCTCTCTCTACAAAGAGAGATAATAATGTTCTTTATTTATAGGCCTCCTTTCACTGGAAAATGAGAGATAATACCCATGCAGTTTTGCTTGTATTTATTCTGGTCCTTCACAGAGTATAGTGCAACTTTTCCCCTACTAGAGAGATCATTGTGGCTAACTTTTGTTATGATTATTTTCAATCTTGTGTTCGTTGATTGCCTATTAGGACTGGAAGCTAAATTCAGCTCTGTAGTTTAGTAACAACTTTGTATTGCTTCCTTTGAAATGACCATAAAAGTAAACTCAGGCTTATATGGTGCATAATCCCATGCAAAATACTCAGATAACATCAAATTATATTGTGTTGTCCAGACACCACTGAACTCTATTAAATATTCCTTTTATCTCTCATGCACAGTTTCCTCCTTTTTGAGAAACTACGTCTGGGAAGATACACTTCACACATAAATAAAAGGGAAATTAAAATCCAGCTAGTTTGAACTGATCTCTAGAGTCTGGGGTTAGTTCAAGATAATTGCCCAGACCTCCACGTTTAATTCAGAACTTGAGAATCTATTTCTAAACAAGCACAGCCATTTGACGTCATTAGGCGGATGTGCTGATTGTGAACAATTAAACAGAGGATTCTCAACTCTTTTATCCACTGTGGTAAATGGCAAATTTGTGCAATGTTATTGTGCTTTCTTTGTGATGCTCTTTAGAGCAAACTAGTTAGGAAAGGCTCACATGCTTGCCCTTTATCCAGATTCTCAAGAGATGTTCCCAAGATAGATAGATTGAAAACAAAAGTGTGTTTTGATATAGACAACAAGGAACACCCGGACACAGATGGCAGAGAATTTGGACTTTGTAGTCTCAGAATTTGTGTGTGAGAGCAGACCATAAAGTCATAGAATTGTAGAGTTGGAAAGGACCATAAATGTCATCTAGTACAATCCCCTGAAATGGATGAATCTTTTACCCAATGTAAAACTCACGACCCTGAGTCTCATGCTCTACTGACTGAGCTATCTCACATCTGCACCCATACCAACTATTTCTCCACAGATGATGCCTTAGCCTCTCTCTCCATGCGTTTCTGTCCCTCATTTAGGGCACTGAGAGGTGGTGTTGGCAGCTACTTCTGTCTCATATTATGGTCCTCTCACCACCAGCCCTTGAGGCAATTTCCAAAATTGTCCAGTTGCCCAATGCACCTGACTGTCTTTTCCCAGCCTAGATTGACTCTAGATCGGGTGAGCAGAAGCAAATTCTAATAAGGGACGTGTTAGGATGCTTAGAGGAACCCCATAGCTTGCAGAAGTATGGCAAAAACCATAAAGGCACACCCCATCCCTGACACACACAACCCAAAAAATCAAGACTATGCATGCTTAGTAGTTGCAGACAACACTTGCTGGCTTCTTATTGTTTGCTACTCTCTTTTTCAAAATTAAACAAATAACCTAGGGCTGTAAATAGTCATAAATACATATGGATGTTATCCAACAGCAAAGTAAAAATATATAGCTAGACTAGTCTAAAATGGTTAAAGCGTTCTTCTTGCTACGGGGGGACTCTGGGAACTGGTTCTCTGCTCAGAATCCCTATTTCCAAGTACCCTAATCAAACCAGGATTCTTGTGGGAACCATGTACTGTATAAATGTTTATAATTATCCCCACAGTCTACTGGGTCAGGCACAAAAGTGTGAGGCCATTAGGACTTTGGTCTGTGGATTACTCATGCAAGGAGTAACTGGTTGAATGAGGATAGACAGGGAATATTGACAGAGGCTCCACTGAGCACCGACGCGGGGAGCTGGTGGGGAAAGGTTGTTAAACCCCCTGCATTGCAATTCCATTCTGAAATACTGCTGAAGAAGAAAACCCTTGATTGTATTGCTAATTGGCTTAACAGCATACTGTTTCTCCTACTGCAGCATGTGTGCCACGTGCCGTGAGAAACTCTTGCAGGGTGACTTAAGGACAGATCCTCCCTTCTGATAAACATTAGAGTCAACAACAGACAGCTATTTTTAATATATAATTTCTGTTTCTCAAATTAATGACTTGCAGTTCCTGGGAGAAAGCTTGTGATAACTGTGGCTTCCAAAACACACACACACACACACACACACAAAAAAAAACCTTAATGGAAGCAGAGTCCCTCAGGGAAGACCTTATGTAGTTGAATCTTACAATCAAAAATATAATGGGCTGGAAATGTGTTGTGCTGTATGATGTTAACTGGTCCATAGCACTGAGGAAAAGGCCCATTATGTTCAGCAGATAGTATGCATTTGACTATTTTCTCTTGTATGAATTATAAAGTGTAAAAACTTTCAAAAACTAATAATTTTTTTCAGGGCCTGCTCAAGATATTTTGTTAGCCTGGGCAAGTTCAAACTTTCCACTCATATCCCTCACATGACTAATATTTGTGATTACTTCTTTGCATGTTGTTAGGTCCCCCCTAGATCACAGCACAATCCATCACAATGAGAAGGCAGCAAATAAACCACACAAAGGCCAGATAATTCAAGCAAGTAAGTCACATTCCCAGACAGATTATTGACCAGAAAGCTGGTATGCAATAGTGAGCTGTCCATTTTGCAGACGGGGAACATAAAGACGGGGAACATAAAGTGTTTCTCTTCTGTAAAATGGATAACTTTCTACATGCAGAATAAGCATAAACACACCTTCTCGAACTGCAAACCTCTTTTTTACAACGGACCATCCACCCCCACCCACCCCACCCCTTACTCACCGTATGCAGGTCTAGTATCATACAACAGGACACAAAACACCATTCATACATATAGCACTTCCCCATCTTTTTCACAAAGGCTACACGCATGACACCTTGGGGGGGGGGACCACTCTGTATATGCAGCATCTCCTTCTATCACAACCCCAAACAAAGAAAGGGGAGCAAGTGGTGTGGCTGAACTGCTTAACAAACTAGAGGCTCCTTTTTGGTGCCAGGTATGCTAGGGCTAGGCTGTTCTTAGCAGAAGTGGCTGGACTGCACAACTCAGAATAGTGCTAACACTAGAAATCACCCATAATTTAGAACAGTTTGAATTTAATTTAACAGGACTATGCAAAACCAGAAAGGTATGTGCCAGCAGATTTAATAGAAACAAGTTATGATAAAATAGTAGTTATGCTCAGAATCAAGGGGGTGGGGAGAATATATATTGCTATTTAGCTGTCTATTTTTTGTGACAGTTTCATCTTAATCGTTGACTCTTTTCATTTATTGCAGCTAATCGTTTTGTTTTCTTATTTACAGCAAATCTTGCCGGCAGACCACAGGTATGATGTATTTCAGTGCTTTTAAAGTTGTGTTTCCACAACTGAAGTATAAACTTACATGTGACTTTGTAATTAATTAACTGTGCATTTTCACCAGTTTTTGTTTCACTGTTTGGAAAAGTAAACTTGCACATTTACAATTCATTCCTCACTGTGAACACAGTTTAAAACAAATGGGCACATCTACTTGTTTGCAAAATTTAGTCTGGTCTCTCTATGTGATTGATGGCAATCTGTTTCTAACTGTTACAACCACAACAGGATTGCTTACTACAGGAAGCTGCAGTTTTTTGTTGGGATCCCATGGCAAGTGTGCCATAATTCACTGCACAATTATGGTTTGTGCCTCTGTGTGTTTTTTGTTTAAACAAGAGAGAGACAATATTTTGTTTGATCCCTTTCACATCGTTTTGCAATATGAGGAGCTCACAGGACCCTCTAGGGTTGATCACCATTGTCCACTGCGACATTACCGATACCTATGGTTTGTTAAATCTGGAAAAGGCCACAAACATACAGTGAAACTGGTTTAACTTGCCAAGCTAAGTCTTGTCTGTGGGAGGCATGATATACTTGTGAAGCCTAGAAGCTGGAGGTTGTAAATCCACCCTTTTAGATACAGTGGTACCTCTACTTACGAATGTTTCTACTTACGAACGGAGCTCCATCCGCCATCTTGGATGCGGTTTAGATAGATTTTTTTTCTACTTACGAATTTTTTGATAGGGTTGCTTCGACTTACGAATTTTTCCTCCCAATGCATTCCTATGGGATTCGACTTACAATTTTTTTCGACTTACGAAAGTGCGTTCGGAACGCATTAAATTTGTAAGTAGAGGTACCACTGTACTGCTAAAGTGGATTGCATATAGAGGTAAAGAAAACAAACCATGGTTAGGTGTTGTTTCCATTGGCCCATCAAGTTCTACAAGGTGTGCATCTGCACCTTCTGCTGTTGCAGAAATGGCCATTCTTTCAGAACTTGATTCAAAATATTTATGTTGAATGATGCTGCTACCTAAGAACAGTATATAAGGAAATCATTTCTTACTCTTTCCCCCCCTTTGACTTCAGGCAATGTGAAGTTTTCTGTTTTGAAGACTGCCTACTCTTCCTGACATTAAATGCAACTCCTTTTCTACAAATGCCAATATCAAGTTCCAATAATCATACGGCTGCATGGGACCTTGTAACATACTGTTAGCTCTGTGTGTTCTTACTTCAAATAGGAAAACACTTGAACTACCCAAAGATGAGGATGTTGTGGTTTTATATAATATTGTGTGTGTTTCCCCCCCCCTTTCCCTCTCTATGCAACTGTAAATTAACAAACCGTGGAGTATTTCAAAATGGTTACACAAATGTCACTGATTTATATATCAGGAAAAGGGGTGGGAGTTTATATCCATTCTCTTTTGATATTGCTGAAGTGAACTGCATACTGAGTTTGGAGCAAAGAGTTACATTTTTACATTCCTTTTGGCTTGTTGCATTTACTGTCTCAAGCAACTTCTCTTCCAACACATACCATTCTGCACAGGTTATTTATATTTAGCCTAATAGTTTCAAAACATGGACAAAATATCAGCTTTTATAACCCTCACAGCCCCTAGTATTTGACAAATAGCATTTCTGGCTGCCTATGAGCACATGAGACTCTATTTTGCCCCAGCTAACCTCATTCAACTGCAGTAGCTGTTGGCACTAGAATGGCATTTTAATGGATTCTTTCTCCCAACTGAATGCAGACTGATCTTTTCCATCCAGGCTTTGTTTTTACTTTAAAATGTGAGCTTAGCTGCATTTTGACTTAATAAAATCATTCTGAATATACATTGTTTCTATTATGGGGGAACGGGGACGGGACATTATGATCTAAATGTGCCAAATTTTGTGAAGTCCTATTGTGTAAATCACCCAGTGCAATGGCTCAGATTGACTTGAAATTATTTTATTCTCCTTTTTGGTAGTGTTAATAAATGAAGGAGCTCTGACTAGTTTAATGGTAAAGTGTTCTGCCTGTATATCAGAAAGGTTGTCTGCCCTGGAAAACTTCAATCAGTATCAACTTGTACACATTTTCAATGGCTCCCTTAACATCATGTTAAAGGCAGAGAAAATTCTGGGGAAGCTTAGCCATACTTCAAGTAAGTAGCTGGGCATTTTCCTTCACGAGTGCATTTTCAGATTTGCATGGGTATCTGCTTTCATTACCAAAAATAAAAATCATTTGCTCAGTAAGATGTGCAATGAGCATCTCTGGAGAATCCAAAGAGCACTGGAGAAATCCAACTCTGATTTTTTTGGGATGGAGAGAAGCAGAGAGGAATTCAGCATTGCGTAAAAGTGATCATTCAGTGAGGGCAAGTGGTTTGCCACACAGAACGAACCCCCCCATGCATTGTTCTGGGGGTTCTGCTGATCCCCCTGCAAGCCAATTTCCCGAGAGGAGCGGAGTTGAATCCTGCCTCTGTTTGCTTGCCTTCTGCAAGGGGACGCATAACAGAATGACTCCATAATGACCCCATAGTAGGAGTAGTAATACTCCTGGCATGGTGTTTACTTCTCCTAATAAAACATCACTGTAACCACTCACTTCTCCCATCTCTTAAGCGGTGCTGTTAATGCTAACAGCTATGCTCAAAGGTATTATGAGGCTCAAATTAGGTAATATATGTTACATACTCTGACTCAGAATGCTATCTAAATGAAAAGTATTGTTTGTTTTAGCGTTGGGGGGGGAATGTTGCCAAAAGCAAGATACAGAAAAGCAGGTTAATATGTGGATTTTTCATCTAGAAAGAAATATATTTTGGTATAGATATTTTGAGAAGGAAAAATGTTTTGCAGAAAAGGAAAGCCATGACCACCTTTCTACCTCAAATCCATTTTTTTAAAGTATTTACTTTTGGAAACCACTTGATGTTCTGATTTTTGCAAGGTATTTTATTTTACCAGGTCACATCAAAGCAAAAGCAGCAACAAAAAATTAGCCCCCTTTTAAAACATTTTAACTGAAAAAAATCCCAGTAATGGATATGATGGGCTTTTTGGTATGACTGAAAGGTTATATATGAATTGTTTTTCTGCCTGTGTTTGTATGTAAATTCTGTCCTCTGCTGTCAAGTAAAAGCTACTTAAAACCTTACATTGTAATATTCTTCCTCCGAGACACTGATAAATAAAAGGAATACATTGCAGTAACATCTCAAAACAAAGTATGTAGTTCTTTTGAATTTTGTGGTATTAAACTATCACACTTCCCTTTTCTAATCTGGTTACATGGTATGACTTTCACTCTGAATAAAATTAATTTTTAAGCGAAGGCTGTTTGATATTCTTCATCTTAGAAGTAAACAACATTTAGAAGCTTGTTCCCTGTGTGAGAACATTTCAGACTTCAAGGTGCCTTTATGAAAATAAACTATGTAGCTGAAAAATATAGCTCAGTAAATCAGTGGATATTTTTCTGCCATTTTCCATCTTCAGCAATGCATATTTGCCAGCAATCACTCTTTGCTGGTGACAGATTTTAAATTCTAACCGCCAATCGGTGAACTTGGTTTGAAGTATACTATTAATATTGAAAATATCAATATGTGTTGCCCTGTTCAATGGCAGAACGATTTTTAAATTCCACTGACTTGTGCTCAGCAGGTCTTTCATGTCTAATACAACGTTCTGTATTCTAGCAGGAAACGTAATTTATAACCAGTGGGATTTTATAACGATGTTAAACATACTAGACATTAAGCTTAATCCGTTTTTAGAGGCTGTGGCACCAATTTTAAATTTGTTCCGTCTATGGAGGAAGCATGCATCTGGTGCTAGAGACCACAAGGCTGGAGCACAGTGTCGTCACCAAGAGGATGCTGCCCAGCACGATCATAACTAGAAAAACTGGATCCCCCATATGAAAAATGAAGCAATGCAGAATGATAATACAGAGCCCACACCATGCTATAGATAGCAACTGACCCTATAATTTATAGGAGATGCACCATGGACAGATTCACCTCAGAATTGCCAGGGCTCCAATTCATACCTGAGGTAGAGTCACCCTGCGGTTTTCTGAAGTTCGGGATGTCTCCACATTGACTATAATGGGGAAATTAACTACAGATTATGTTTGCAGGCCTACTAGGCACTTCTGGGGGGCAGGTGAACTTCCAAATTTACACAGATAAGGGGGTTGTGATAGGTAGCTTTATAGCAGATGGGGTTGGAACGGATCCTGTCGCCTCTGTTTCCCCTCCCAGAAACAGCCTGGGGGCACTATGACCTTTGCCACCCTCCTGCTACAATCTTTTACAGAAGGAATGACATTTTATAGAAATCTGTAAGAGTACACCAATGTAGCGGATTGTGCTTACTATAATATTTCCTGGGTGTGTATGCAAGGGGTGTGTGTGAATGTGCATAACATAGGCACCCGCAATACACACAACGAAAAACACGGGTGCAGCAAGGCAGTTACTATACACAACCTACAAATACTGTATTGGGCACAACTTAAATCAGGACCAGACTATGTGTGGTGATGGTGGTGGAGAGTAACATACAAATACTGGTAACTATCAAACACCCAACACAGAAACAAATCAACAACACCTAGAGAAGAATTATGATGCAAGAGCATCATAATTATGCAAAAGCAATACACATCTACCAACAATTGCACTCTCAAAAGCACTACGACTGCTAGATCAAGTTAAAATAAGAATGTAAGAAAATTCCAGAGGCCCACCTACCATAATCCCATCTCGCCTTATATGCTGTGATCTTCTGGATCAGTGCTGGAGCTCAGGCTTTCTGTCTGTTCCCCAGGGTCTCCTGACTCTGGGTAGTCTGCATCTTTGCTGGAGAATGAGCCAAGTGGAATCAGGCAGGAACCTGGTATGACATCAATCTTCCAACATGCAACCTCACTGGGTGACCCTGGGGTTCTTGTATTAGAATAAAAACCTCCCCCCACTTCTGCATGTCATGTTTCCCTTTACAGTAATCTCCTTTTTTTCTAAACCGACCAACCCCAAACACAACCTTCATACTGGAGTGAAACGTACAGCGCGTCTTACTAGCTATGGTAAGAAAAGCACTTCCAAGACCATCAAAATCTAAAATGGGAGGAAAGGGAACAAAAAAATTCTACCAAATCATGGCGGTGTAGTAGGAAGAGCAGCTGCATTCCTACTGAGAAAAAGAGAAACAAGTCACACACCACAAGCCTAGTTTTTATAGGCCTGGATCATTTTCTTTAAAATACCATGAAGAAATTACCAGTTGAACTCCAGTAATGCTCTCTCCCTAGCAGCCATCTGCCTCACTTCACTGGAAGTTGGTGGCACTTGGAGGAGGGCCTCTGAAGAGGATTGTAAGGTTCAGGAAGATAGATATATATGGGAGAAAGTGATATTTCAGGTGATCAGCTCTTGAACTGGGCAGAGATGCACAGAGAGCCATTGCAGCTGACAAACCACTGGCATATGATTGAAATGTCCTGTGCACTCCTATTTTGGACCAACTAGAGTTTCCAGGTCATTTTCAAAGGCAGCCTCATGTGCAATGAGCTGCAATATTACTGGGTTAACTGTGGCCATTCTGTGTCCTTCCAGGTATGGCTGCTACTAACAAATCAGCTAAAGAAAACCTCAACCCACATAGCATAGGCCACCTGAGACTCTAGTGAAAATGCTGGATAAGCAAGCTTGTCCAGACTGAATACCCAATGCTTTAAGAGGACTGCATTCCTTTCGGAACAGGTTTATAACACTTGCCAGAAGTACCTCCATTTCATCTTGCTTGAGTCTTGATTTTTTTTAAACCAGGCATAGGCAAACTCTGCCCTCCAGATGTTTTGAGACTACAATTTCCATCATCCCTGACCACTGGTCCTGTTAGTAGGGATGATGGGAGTTGCAGTCCCAAAACATCTGGAGGGCCGAGTTTGCCTATGCCTGTTTTAAACCCTCATCTTAGTCCATTACTGCACCCAGAACAGGAGTTTCAGCCACACCAGCTGGAAAATCCCCAAGAGCTCTTAGGAACCTACCAAAATCCACTAGCTTCCAGGGATGCGCCATTCTAATATGTTCCCCAACCCTGTAAATGTGAAGCCATTGAAAGACTAAACCTTAGTAGCAAATTACTCCTCCACTTTCAGATCACACACCCCACCCCCACCCCGGATAGCTGAGAAAACCAAATCCAAGTGTGTCCTGATACATGTTTGGAGTCAATGGTATGTTGGGAGAATGCCATGAACTTCTCAGGCTCCCTAGACAAGGCAGGGAAAAACTTCCTGGGAGTTGGGGGGCAGACAGTATACCAACTGAATTGCTGATCTGTCATGCGAGCCCAACAGAAGCACTTCAGATTGTTACCCATCACACAAGAGGCCAGGTAAGTAAATCTGAGTAAGAAGCCAATGTCTTTGAACAGGGGTCAGCAACCTTTTTCAGTCGTGGGCCGGTCCACTGTCCCTCAGACCATGTGGTGGGCTGGACTATATTTTTTGGCGGGGGGAATAATGAATTCCTATGCCCCACAAATAACCCATGGATGCATTTCAAATAAAAGGACACATTCTACTCATATAAAAACACACTGATTCCCAGACCGTCCGTGGGCCTTAGGTTGCCTACCCCTGTCTTTGAAGCACTTGCAGCCTAAATGTTGACCATAGAGGAGAAGACAAGGGAGAGGCCAGGATAACAAGGGACAGGTGTGTGCTTGATGGTTTTATCCAATCTTAGACACACATCAGAATGTTGAAAGGTCTGAAATGTTCCTAGGCATTGAAAGATTGCACAACAAATATCTGTCGGGATAACAGATGCATTTGCAATGGGTGTTGGCAGCTTAACAACATTTCTGATTTTGGAAAGAGTATTTAGCCATGCTTCTTTAAAGCTTCAGTATGTGATGGAAAGCTTTAAATTTCAAAACTTCAGAATCCAAGCCTTTTTTTTAAATAAAGAAATATGTCAAACGTATTTCACCCATTTGCTGCACTTAGAATGGCTGCTTGGCATCTTACTGATGTGTGGCATTGCATATAGGACTAGCACTCCAGTGTAAAAGATTTGAGCTGATTTGTCTGTCCTTGCAGAGCTGTCAAGAGTGACAGATTTTGGAATGTTTCGTAATATTGTGCTGCTGTCACAGCTGTGCCTTACTTGCAGGTACGCTGTCTTGAAGCTGAGCTGTTCCGAGATTTATATAATGAACACACTCTTTAGCACTCCATTCTTGTGGAATCCTAGTATTACCAGAGAATAGGATTCTCTCCCCCCCCTTTTATACTGTATATATAAAAAATCACATTGCTGTCTTTGAATACAGCAATATATAGTAAGATTTTCAATACCTAGTGTATCATAAACTTGTTCCTCCTTAGTTTTTAAGAATTTGTTCATTAGACAGATGCCTAGTTAGAATATTGTGCATGGGGAGATTAAAACCATGTGAATTATTATACACAAATAATGCAATAAAGTTCAATTTCAAAAATGGCTTTGCTGTCCCCCATTATATTCCAACACAGAGCTTTCCAAACTTTTAATGTTGGTGACACGCTTTTTTGACATGCATTTAGCGATACAGCAAGTCAATCAATCTAGCAGGTTAAACTAACCCCTTTCCAGCCCAGGGAAGGCCATACAATGAGCTGAAGGCCATACAATTGGGCAGGGCCTGTTGGCACCAGACCCAAGAAGCTTATGGGAGGCTGCAGGGGCGTACCCAGGATCAAAACTGGGAGGGGGCAAGCCATGGGGGGGGGTGAACTTTTTTTAAAAAAACCTGTCACCAAGCACGTGAAGCCAAGGGTACTGTTTTAAACCCCAAAGATGGCGAACGTCCCTAGCCCCTGAAAACAGGAATGCAAGTACGATTCAGCCCCAACTACTGCAAACATGGATGCAAGCCAGAGTTTTCCCAGAAACTCAAGGCACAATTAAGACCCAGCAGCTCACAGCAGGGACAGAAAAGCGAAGAAGTTTAAGCAACACAGTAAAAGACCTGGAAAGCACCCCCAGATAAACTCAAAACAAAGCAGGCACATGTGTTAACCAGGTGAATGCAGATAAGACGAAACCCCAGGATGTAAAATAAAATAACCCCAAAGCCTCCCAGGCCTCGGAAAGGCAAGGAGGCAGGCACACAAGAGCTCCCACTTGAGGGGGAGATGAGGGGACAACAGAGGAGGAGAAAAGGGGAAAACTGTAAAGCAGCTGTTCCAAGCCTCCGTTAAGGAAATCAGGGGGGTGGGGAGAGCGCACAGATGAACAACTACCGTAAAAAAAGACCCTCGGCAACACTCCCTCCTGAACAGCGATCAGTAGGGGGGGAGGGGGTGAAGAGGAAACCTCAACCCGGCAGCGAATTACAACCAAAGATAGGTGTCCCTGTAGCTATCGACCATAAGGGGTAGGGGTAGGAAAGGACTAACACTCAGCAGGGGCTGCGGAAATGAAAGAGGAGAAGGGGACAAGGCAAAACTCTGCTGCTCCGGTGTCCTGAGAAGGCTGATTGTTTTGAACTCAACAGTGGTGGTGGGGACACAGCAGCAGTAAAAGCCCAACGAAAGGAAGGGGGTGAGTGTAGAACGACGACAAAAGAGGCAGGCAAATGATAAGCAGACGGGAGCTTGTAGCACTCGCGCCAGGGGCGTACCCAGGATCAAAACTAGGGGGGGCAAGCCATGGTCGTTCAGGGGCGGAGCCAAGGCACAGGAGGGGCAGGGCCACAAAGTGGGAATGTGGGCAGGGCTACAGGGCCAGCGGGCCCGACGACTCTGCGGCGGCGGCTGCAGCGGCTAAATGAACCCCCTAAACTCTCTCACACGAAATTCCCCTGCTCTGAAGCAGGGCCGTCTCTAGGCCCGGGTCCGGTGGCGCGGGGCACCAGGCCACCAGGGGCGCCGCTGCGCCCGCTGAGAGGCGCGGCGGAGGCCGCCCCAGGCGCGCCTCTCAGCTGTTCATCGGCTTCAGACTGCTTTCCGGAGGCGCACGGGCCTGGGGCTGCCTCCACCGCGCACAGGGGCGTTGCAACAGGGGGCAGGCAGCACCCCCTGGCCCAGGGCCGGCCCTACGGCCAGGCTGGGTTGCGCAGGGCTCCGGCCCTCCAGGCGGCAGCCGCACAGTGAGCTGCGCCCACCGTGCCGGGAAACGGGGCGGGGTGGGGGCACCAGAGGGATCTGTCACACCATAGTGCCAGGGCGCCAGGTATGCTTAAGACGGCCCTACTCTGAAAACACCGCTCCCATACATTTACGGCTAGCCACCCCCCTGAAAAACCCCTTTGGGCCCCACTTTCCCTCCTCCAGGTCCCCCCGAAGCCTTGCCAGTTCCCACCCTATATATCTGGGATGGGGAAGGAGCTCAGAGGTCTGCTAGTCCTGGGGGGGTCATCCCCCCGTGGCCTGGGAGGATACTGGGGACCCCCCCGCCAAGCTGAGACCCTCAAAGAAGAAGAAGCTGCCACCGTCGCCTCCCCATCGCAAGGGAGCAAAAGATGGGAAACGTGGGGTGGCGCAGCGCAGGCGAGTGAGCAAGCCCCCCCCCAGCTGCGACCCTATGGCGGCGGCAGCGGTTCCCCCGCCCTCAACGCCCCTCTCTTGGCAGGGGCAGCAAGGGAGAGCGGCGGCGGGGGGGGGCATTGCAAAGAAGGAAACAGCAGCCAATGCCCGGAGGGGGAGCGGAGAGCTGTGCCGCCCCCCCAAGGCAGCTCCTTTCCTATTGCCGGGGGTGGGGGGCGGCGAGGAAGGGTCACTGTCGCTGGGCTACTCCTGCCGCCAGCAATCCGGCGCAAACGCCCCCATGCAGCTTCCTTGCAGCAGCCACGACCACCGCCTTCGGGCGCCGCGCCCCACTCCTTCTTTGCGGGCTTCTGCTCGCCGAGGCTGAACTGGCTCCTGCCTGTGCACTTCCTCTCCCGGCCCAGGAGGAGTCTCAGTAGCAACTCCTAACTCAGGGGTGTAGGGGGTGCGGAGGGGGGAAGGGGGCAATTCCCAGCCCGTGGCACCGACAATCACAGTGCAGCCTACCGGGAGGCAGAGCGCGGCAGCGGCTGCAACCAATGCAGGGAGCCGCATCTCCTTCGCTTGCCAGCCCAGCAGAACTCTTAGGCAGGAGAGGTTGCCGCCCGGCAGGGCTTTCCATTGGGAGGTGCAAAGGCTTTAGTGGGCGGGAATTGGTGCAAATGTAGGCAGGGCGGTCTGAGAGGAGGAGCCGCCGCCGAGGAGCCACGGCACCAGCAGCATTTCCTCCCCCCTCCCCCCATGTCAACAAGCAGGGCTTCTGCGCAGGGTATTTGCTTCCCTAGTCGGGCCCGCAGTTTGATCTTCTAGGGGGGGCAGCTGCACCCCCCTGCCCCATGCTGGGTACACCCATGACTCGCGCCCTTAAAGCTATCTACCCCCACACAACACACACACACACACACACAGACCTAAGGGGAGGGAGGGAGGGAGATCCGATGCGTGCAAAAGAGCTCTGGGAGGGACCAGCGAGTGGCAGCCGAGGCGGCCAATGAAGGCTCAGCCAGGTGGTTTTTTTTGTTGTTGTTCTGCTCCCCTGGTTTGCAGCAGCATCCAATCCTTAAAGGTAGGAGGCGGGATTTCTTTGCTGCAGTCTTTAACCCTTCATCACCCGAGCCGGCAGAAAACGCAGTGCTTTGAAAACCGGGATATATGCAGGTTTATCTTATCAACGATCCAGGAGAGCAGCGGGAAACACGCTGAGATACGTTAGTTTCCCGGCCCAGGGAATACGGGATACTTGGCAGCTATGTAGAGGGGGCAGCTGCCCCCCCTGCCCCTCGCTGGGTATGCCCATGAGAGGCTGGCAAACCAGCCACCACCTTGTCTGAAACAGCACAGCTGGGGGGGAAAGAGAGAGAGAGCAGAAGCTAACTGGCCTGGGGTGATCCAGGAAGATCTATAGAGGAGGAAGATCTATAGAACGAGAGCCTCACCCAAATGCCTGGTTAGCTAGGTTGATCATGTGAAAAGAAGAGAAGTTGACAGCTAGGAAGCATGCTCAACTTCTCCAGATTTATAGGGTTGTCTGAGTCACAGAGTACCAGCTACCACTCCTGCGCTCAAATGAAGTGCCTTTGCTCCTGAGACAGACATGCAGGAATGGTGCTGTTACTGCCAGAGGAGTCTAGGGTATCTGGACTAGCCCTTATCAACAAAAAACACAAGGTGGAAAACCCTGCAAGGATCATGTGTTGAAGCTGGATGGGATAAGAGAATAATGACAAGTCTCCATCTGCACTTCAAGAAGCTGGGACTGAGGACTTGAAGGGAGCCACAAAACTTAAGGTGAAGAATAACTGCTTATGCTCCACCGGGCTTCAGTAATAACCCTGTTCACTGAACCAACCAGAGAGTATGGATTCTTTGGAAATAAGGGGTTGAGTGGGAGGCTTGCCTCTGACAGGATCGCACAGTGTTAGATGTTTCTAGCACATGCAGCAGTGGTTCAACCAGGCCCAATAACAGAATGCCGCTCTGAACTGGAATATCTTTCTAGCTGTTCTTTCTAGGCAGTAATAACAATACAAGCCAGGGATTCAGTCAACAGGGAAGACAAAGCACCTGCTCTGCCTGCAGCCCTAACTCTCTGACAAATTTCACTAGGCCGCTGTGTCTCCTACAGTACCAAGAGGTGATCAATCACCCTTCCAGAATGTTCTCAATAATGCAACAAGATGGGATGCCATTTCTTACACATTTTTTCTGTTTCACTAAAGAAGCACATACAACAGCAGTTAAACATTGCTCTGGGAAATATAAAGTGTAATTATTTGTCATACATCAAACAAACAAACAAGCAAACAAGAAAATCCAGTCTGCTTAAAAATGTACCCTCAAGCTACTATGTGCTTGTATAAAATTCTATCATATTCTGAAAATGCATCATCTGTTAAGAAATTATTGAAAGTAATCATTGTCCACTATAAAACTGGAATAAATCAAAACAGCATGTTAGACAGAAGCTAGCTCAGAAAAAGCAAGGGAGCCTATGCTTGTGAGCCTGTCAGTATCCTACCTTCTTGCCATGTTTTCCTAGTTTCTAACTTTAAAATAAAGTTTAAACTTTAAACTAAAATATGTTGGCATGCAAACTACAGGTATTTCCAAGTAAGAGGATGAGTTTCACCCAGTGCTATTTTTCTAGAAAAAGAGATGCTGGGACTCACCATTAATACCTTCCTTGTTCTCTTATCATGACAATGGCACCCACCCGAGAGGTGCCAGAACTGAGTTCTGGCAAGTTCTGACTGGAAAAAAAGCCCTGGTTTCACCGCAGCCATATCTCTTTTCCCTGAGCGCCCATGGATGAAATCCTCTCTTGCAGTGGGCATATGAAGCAAGGTGAGAGCCAAGTTGCCCAATAACTTTTCTAGACTTTGCCCCGCTTAAGCCTTGTGACTACCAGGACCAGCCATTGCTTAGACTGAGACTATGCATCCTGCCCTACTGCCCAGGAGAAGGGCATCTGTGTGGATGCTACCACTGACACTGCACTAATAATGCCTTCGTGAAATTTCAAATGGGACTCTTCCACAAAGTGTGCAAAGACCCGATACTTGGATTCAACAGGCCCCTGCTATTGTTTCCTTGCACTAAACAAAACTGCAAAATTGAGACTTTCAAATCAATGTGGGTGTGTTAGCACCACTGAAAATGGCACTTCAGAATCATTCTCAAATGGGACAGACCGCATAGGCACTTAAATGGGAAGACACTGATAACAGATTAATAGTCAGGGAATGTTAGCGTTAAGTAGGACAATCTCTGATGTCTCCCTTTAAGTGCAAATCACTGGAAGGACGATTTCATGGCTAGGCCTCAAAGCACCACTTGCTGAATAAGTTACAAGTTAAGATCAGCCTTGCCAGATGTTTGAGGAAAATGGGAATATATATACCATCTGTCAGAGATCTGATCAGTAGCCAGTTCAAAGAGTGTCTGGGGAATGGCAGAGAAGAAGAAAAGGGATAGGAGAAGGAGTTGTGAATTTCCTTCAAGTGTCTCCAAACTCATGTATTTAGTTCAAACAGGATACGTTGATACAACTGTTTGAAATATGCCTGGCCAAAACTAGTACCAAGAAATTTTGTAGAACTATCCTTTATGGCTCTGAAACTTTCTGCAACACAATTCTAGATATGCCAGTGACACACAATTAATGGCTAGCAGTGCCTGTGCACCTTCTGCTTGGCAAGTATGTCCCCCTATGACATAATAATGAAATAGCAGCTAACGCCAAACACTAGAGGTGCAAACTGTGCTGACAATTAAAGGGCTTGCAGTGCCTCTTCTTCAGTCTCACCTGTCGGTCACCTTCCAGTTGAGCTCTGAACTGTGGAATAGCTTTGTATTGTTCTACCTCTGGCTATGATGGCTGTTGGTTTCAGCAGAGGATTTCGACATTGCTCCACGTATTACATTGGCATAATATCCTATGCTGGTTTGCCATCCAAAACAAAGGGATTATGGTGCAGTCTGTAAAGTGAAAAGCTGGAATGCAGCTGCTCCATTTTTATAGACTTTCAATTTCCCTTTTTCTGATTCACTGAACATCTAAAGTGAAGCATCATAGAAAATCACAGCAGCTAGTTCCATGGTGAGAAAAAGACCATCTTCTGATTTTCCTACAAGGGCATTTCTGGGCCTTATTTAAAGGGTTGACTTCCTTTACAGTTCAAAATGGCTTCAGACCAAGCTACCTGTATGAACCTGCTTGGGCCCCGAGATTGACCATGGAGGCCTGTTCAAACGTCCACCAATAACATCTATCAGGTTGGTGCCCCCATCCTTATGGAATACCCTTCTGTCGAAGCAACAACTGGCTTCCTCCCTGCTGCTGGTTTTATAGTTTACAGTTTATAGTTTATAAAAAAAATAAAATACATATCAACAGTAGCTGGCATTGCAAATATTCAGACACGCAAGTGAACTGTTCACACAGTTATTCACAATGGTTAACAGGCTGCAATAATGTCAGCATGGTTATTTGCTTATGAGTTCACAGCCTCAAACACATGACCTGCCATGCATGCATGATGTGTTTTGCAAGTATAAAATTAGATTTTTGTTTGTGCCATCTTGTTTTCTGTCATGTGGGATTTTAAAAAGTCTGTTCTAATGTCTTCTATTTGCTAGGTGCAAAAGCTAAGAATAAACACGACAAACACGACAAACAGACACAAACATGAAGCTCTCAGCCAAAAAACTTTCACATAAACAGTTACTGTAACATAGTCTCTCTTCTGAGATCAGGACTGAACTCCCAGAGGTTGACTGTGCTTTTTCAGAATGAAACAAACATGTTCCAAAAACTATTTTTAAGAAGTAGAGTTTTGCATTTGAAACTACAAAGCCAGCGACTTGGATTTAGGGTAGCTGAACTGAATTCTGATGAGGCTTGGCTAATTGGTTTTAAAGACATTACCAAATAGTTAATGTTAATTAAAAGCATTCCCAGACACAAGCCATATTGTTTAAATATATATATTTAATCTCATTAGTGTTATGGTGTTAAGGATAAAAGCATTAGTCAGTCAATGACAGTGTCAACTGCAGATTAAAAATCCACCTACATATTTTTTAAAAAGCAAAATCCAAAATTAATAAAGAGGAAAAGATTAGAGGAAAATTAATTTGCCCTGCAGAAGATGCACAGCTGTTCTGAAGTATGCAAGTACTTATGGTAATACTACCGTGTTGACAGTCCTAGGTCTGTAAGCATGTGCCCAAATCCTAGTGTGAGGTGGGAGAGGACTACATCACACAAACACCCCTTTCTCCTTTCAAATAGCTGACCGGAGTTAATTTCTGGTTTCCAGACTAGGAACAACATGATATGAGCAGTACCAGTTTACATGTGAAGTCCTTCATCAACCTAGCCATAAGAAGAAAGAAACCTACCTTCATAGTCCCTGTACTGGACTGGGCAATAGATGCATAATATGATCAGACAAGGGACATGTTTTGGTAATACCAAATACGCTGCTACCATAAATCCATGTCATAGATGACTAGCCATCAATCTCTAGTATAGTCAAGTGCACATGCTTTGAGATAACAACGAAAACATGGCCCTGGAGTGGTGTGCACCCAATCAGGGCTCAAATCACATCACGCAACCCTGGCTAGGTTTCTTATAATTTTAAAACAATGAAAATGGGCTTTGATAGATAAGGCAAGTATTTCTCCCAGGACTGGTGGCACACAGCCTCTCACGAGGCTTGGTGAGGCAGCAGACTCAGGCGGCAGGCTCTGGATAACTCACTGTTTGCTACCTCCTGTTCTTGTCACCCCCTTCCACCACTCTCCACTGCTAACTCCTTCAACTCTTTTCCCACTGCCACCGATTCCTGTGGCCTTCAGGGCATGATGGAAGAGGCGGCAGCCGGGGAAAGAAGAGTCTGTGGTGGAGGATTCAGTGGCAGTCGCCATAGGTGGGAGCCATTTTCTGTTTTGCCTTAAGCAGCAAAACATCCTGGGTTGGCTCCGCATTCTCCTTCATTCACACCCCACCACCACCACCCCTGAAAAGAGAACCTGTATTTTAAAGGCTCCCTCTTCTTGGCTGAGGTGGCACCTCCAATAGTGGTGGCAGTGACAGAAGAGCGCAGGGACCCCACCCCTTTTCCTGATGCTACGTATTTATATAAATCAGTGACATTTGCCAAACCATTTTGAAATGGCGGTTGGTGGCTGGGGTGAGCTTTAAGGAGGTTTGGGACAAACTAAGGAGAGGGGGGGGTTAGCCAGATATGAAGGGAGGGAGGTTGGCAGCTGGGAGGAGCTGGCAGCAGCTGCTAGTAAATAAAGATGATAATAATTAAAAGGAAAAGTCACTAGAATAAGTTTAGGCATCATTTTTCAAAACACAGGATCTGCATTCAGGGCTTATTCCACAATCATGTTACACTTTAAAACAACAGTAAGAAGTGTTGTTTAGTGTGGGAGAAACAGCAGAGTTGTGAATTGCTTTCTTGAATGGAAAAGCACCAGAAGCAAGTGGTGAGGTTTATGTGGCTTTCTCCACTGAGCATAGGCAGCAGCAAGTTGCTGAACTAAAAAAAAAAAAGTTTTTGTGTGTCATATTTTACTCCTTAGAGAAGCTGCAGAGGAATTGGAGAGCTAACCCTTGGTGAGCTAAAATGTTCTGAAATGTGAACCTGACTCATTCTCCTGGGGATCTGCATTTCAAAACGATGCTAGGGAATGAAATGCAGTCTTTATCATTGTTCAAAATGTGTTGGAGCCTTGAGTGATGCTAATGCCTGCAGAAATCTCCCAATTTCTTTGTCTGCAGGTGGCCAGCTACTCAAATACATCAGGGCCAGCTGAAAACACACTCCTGACCTCAAAAGCAAGGGGGGCACCAAAGGATCCTTTGCTGGTAATCAAAGGAAATGCAACACTGATTACTGTAATTCCTGCTCCTGGTGGACAGCACAGCAGCCTTGGTACCTGCATGAAGTGATAAAGTCCAACTGCCTGCTCCTTAAACGGGTGACATGTTTAAGGGTTCACAGATAATAAAATAAAATTTCTTTACAATTCCTTCAAACTCGTATCAGAACTGCTTCTAAATATTAATACTGTATTCTGGATTTTAGTTGACTTTAGGTGACTACCCCAATTTTATTTTTAAGTTTCTATGGTTCATCAGGTTGTTATGAAAATCTCCTTTCCATTTCTGTAAATGTTTCGGTCTCTTTATGACTTCCTTTCTGTAGCTTGTCTGACTTCAAATATTTAGTGGCTGAATAAAATGGTTATTTCCCCCTTACTTCTCCAAAGCGCATGCAAGCAACAAACCCTTTACATTAGTAAATGTTCCCAGGAGAAAACCATGTTTGAACAGTATTTAAATCACATATTTTAATGGTTTGTTTTATTTTATTTTACAGAACATAGATCTAAAGCATAAACTTTTACAGATATGCACAAAAGCAAGCCTGCTGGAGGTGTTAGGGCTGCATATCTTTCTTGGAACCCATACCCTTGAACAAACCAAGGACGACCCCTATGGCCAGCCATCACCCTAACTGGCTTTATTACCAGATGCAGATCTTTGGGTTAAGGAATATTTATTCTTATATATTTGGGTTAAGCAATATATTTCTTATATTTAACAGGTTCACAAGTTGAGTGAGGGCTGACTAGCTGTTAACATTTTATTGCTGCATATTCCTGATGGATGCATTGTTGCCAAATGTTTCATTGTGGTATTATGGGATTATATAACATATTCTTATTTATATGCATTGCCTTGTACCTAAAGGTGCCACTGGTTGATTTATGCAAATCTTTAAAATCAACCTCGCCATTATGCTCAATTGTAAAGGCACATCTGCTTTAATAAGTCCTTTATCCTCTTGGTAATGGAAAGCTGCTTGTGCAGATTGCTTAGTCAGTGCTGTATATTGCACTGTGATTCATGTTAGTGTACACACCACACCAAATTCATTCACTTTGATGGCTTCTGTGAGGAGACGTCACTGCAAATACATTGAGGAAATGGTGTAGGTAAAGGGATTGCACACCAGTTTGAAATGGAGGTTGGAGAGTCAGAGAGGAATTACCTAAAAAAGATATTACGTTTTCCCTGTATGCCACAACAACAGCGAGAAATTTATTGGCTAAGAATTGGAAGAGTGAAGATTTACCTACAGTGGATGAGTGGCAGATGAAGGTGATAGAATTTATGGAACTGGCTGAACTGACCGGGAGACTTCGTGACCAGAGGGAACAGTCGGTGGAAGAAGATTGGAAGAAATTCAAAGTTTATTTAAGAAATAATTGCAATATTGGAAATGTTTAATATAAGATTTGGAAGTACAGGGAGGTTGTAGGAGGAGGATTTGTAGAGGTGTTATAGTATATTTAGATTTAGATATAAGTGTTAAATAAGAATAGAAATGTTTGTTAAGGAAATAATAAGGGGACTGAAATGTGTTAGTTAAGGTAAAAATAAGATGATTGAAGTATGATATAGAAATTACTAAGGATGATATATAATGAAACGCAGTTAGGAGGAATATGAGGAAGTCAACAATGTTAAGACAAATTAATGATAAAAAATGGTTTTTCTTTGTTTCTTTTTGTATTTTGTTTTTGTGATGTGTTTTTTTCTATTTTTGTGTTTTATGTGTTTCTCAAGTTTATAAAATCAATAAATATACATATTTTTTAAATGAAATGGAGGTTGGAGCTTACAGATGAGCTGAGATGTAAGAATGGCATGCATAAGAAATAGAAGAATGGAGAAATCATGAAGGAGGAGTGTGTTCTGAGTAGCCAACAGTTGCAGGAAGGAGGTCAGGCAGGCCAAAGCTCAGAATGAGCTCAGGCTTGCTAGAGAGGTTAAAAAATAATAATAAATGTTTCTTTGGCTATGTTTGAAGCAAGAAGTGGTCCTAGTGTGGAGAAGATGGGGCAGAGTGTTGGGTGACAGAGAGAAGGTGGAACTGCTCAACACCTTCTTTGCCTCTTTGCCCATCCTGATGATAACAGAATAAACAGTGCAAGGAGGCAGCTGCAGCCCAAGTTAAGAAAAGAGGTGATAAGGGAACACCTAGCTATTTTAAATGAACCCAAACCTCTGGACAGTGATTGTTTCCTGCCGTTGGAATTATGGGTGTTGTACAATTCCTGAAACCTTTAATTCTTTTTTCTCTCTTAATATCAGAATTTAAATTTCAATAAAAAGTTGGGTTGGTTTTTTTAAAAAGTATATTGTATATTTCAACAGAGCAGTTTGTAAAACTCTGAATCGGGGGGGGGGGGAGCCAAGGAGCACACAAATGAATTATGAATTAAATAGCAAACAGAACTGTAACAGAATCACTTCCTTTTTTGGAGAGGTGAACTGGAACTAATTCCTTTATGGAAGGTGGAACTTGTACTAATTGCTTTCCAAAATGAACTTTCCATGCACTAGCTATAACCAAGTAGCTAAAATGCATGCTTTGCATGCAAAAGATGTTCAGTCCCTGGCATCTCCAAGTTGGGACTGGAAACAGCTCCTGTCTGAGTGAGTCACTGGCATTCAGTGTCAAAAATCCTGAGCTACCGTGTTTCCCCTTTTTTAAGACACCGTCTTATAACTTTTTTTCGTTAAAAAAACACAGGGTGGCTTATTTTTGGTGGGGTGTCTTATGGTCTCCTCGGCTGGGCCAGGCCGCTGGCTCGGGGTGCTGCTGTGTGCTACGCGCAGCGCTGCTGAGCTCTGTCCTACCTGACAAGGCTGTTGTATGTATTAGAACAATACAATGTATGCACAAAGATTTCAGTGCTCTGAGGTGCTATTGAGCTTGGACTCTCCTACATGGGAGGTTTTAAAACCCAGGTTTGGATGGCCAAGGCTTCTCCAGCTGTGACTGCCATCCGATGGGGATTATTTTAGCTGTGATTTCTGCATAATTGCAGGGGGTTTGACTGGATGGCCCTTGGGGGACCCCTTCCAGCTGTACAGTACTATATTCTCAGGTCTTCAGGTTCACAGGTCTTCTCCATCGGTGATGGGAAAACCTGTGTCCCTCCAGATGATCATAGAATCGAAGAGTTGGAAGGGACCCCAAGGATCATCTAGTCCAACCCTCTGCAATGAAGAATCATCAGCACCATGCTCTAACCAATGGAGCAAATATAGATATAAATAGGGTTGCCATGTCTCATATTTTTTCGAGGACACGTCCTCTTTATCACAGGCAGAGTCGTCATAGCGATCCATAATTAAAAGCAGGAGTTGCCAAATGCGTCCTCTTTTTTGCTTTTGCAAAATATGGCAACCCTATTAAATAATGAAATAGAAAGCCCCCATCTTCCCATCTTCCCACCGCATCCCCCTCCGATCACCCTTTAAAGGCATTTTCTCCGTTGCGCCCCTTTAAAGACAGGCCAGAAAGCAGAAGAAAGGGGCGAGGGCTCTGCTGGGTGCTCCAAGCTGCTGAGCGCTCCGCACGCTCCAGCAGCTGGTTCTGGGCGCTCCAGCAGTTGGTTCTGGGCAACCCTCCTTGGCCGGGCAGAGGCGAGGCCGCTGGCTCCGGCGCTGCTGGGTGCTCTGAGCTGCTGAGCGCTCTGCGCGCTCCAGCAGCTGGTTCCTGGCGGCCGGCCGGCCGGCCGGCCGGCCGCTTACTCCGGCGCTCCGCCCGGCGCTCCGCTCTGCAGCAGCCGTTCCGGGCGGCGGGACGGCAGGTCTCCTCGGCCGGACGGAGGCAAGGCCGCCGGCTCCGCCGCTCCGCCCGGTGCTGCTGGGCACTCTGAGCGCTCGGCGCTGCGGAGCGCTCCGCTCTGCAGCAGTCGGTTCCGGCCGGTGGGGCGGCAGATCTCCTCGGCTGGGCGCTCCGCGAGCTCACCACTACAACAGCAGCCGCTTCCCAGGCCCCGCTGGCTGGCTGGGTCCCGCTGGCTGGCTGGGGCGCTCGGCGGTCTCGCTTTTAAAATCCAAAATCTAGTCACTTAAATAGGATCTCAGTCTAATTCAGCGACATCTTACTCCCAGTAGTGGCCATAAGGAGGGTGTTAGTTTTCATACAGGGCATGGAGGTATGTCTTATTTTCGGGGTATGTCTTATCTTTTGCAAATGCTTAAAAATGCTGCCATGGCTTACTTAATGACTACGTCTTAAAAAAGGGGAAACACGGTATATGGACCGATGATTTAATTGGTATAAGGCAGAGACTGTCTTCCTTAGTGAAACTGATGGGGCAGCCCAAGACATTTGCTTGACCAATGAGGTTCAAGGCAACCCCTGTTTTAGGCACAACCAATATGTGCGCAATTGGGCACACATGCACAATGTCAAACCTGGAAGTGACCCGGAAATGTCATAAAAAGGGCATCACTAAAAGGGCGGGACAGGGGTGGGGAGTGGGCACAATGGGGTGTTTCAATTGCACACGGTTTCACACAAATGCACAATGACCAGGAATGCAAGCCCCACACAAATCAGGAATTGCCTGTAGTTGCATATATTGATTCAACATGGATTTGCAAGACCTCCCATTAATTATAATGGAATTTGATCATTCTCTAAAATTTGTTTCTTCAGTGCTGGTAATCGGGAAACCATAGTGACCCAGAAACCAGAATTAGAAAGTTAAGCTGTTAACTTAAGCTCTGACTCCAGGAAATTAAAAATGAGAGTTTATAAAGGTATTTAAATGACATTTTTATTGGTTTAACATTCTAATAGAGATTAAATTGCATTAGCAACCTGCAGCAAGCATATTAATAGGCAACTTCAACAATCAGCCAGTATCACACAGTATCAACCTCAGCAGAAATGACAGGTTAATAAGTGCACCACCACACAGGGCTGGAAATTTCTGCAGAGCAGAAAACCAGACCCGGAGCATTTGTGTCACTTTGCACCTGTATGGGTAGGCAAGGAAACCACTGAAAATTATATTTGATAATGATCAAGTATTTCTTCAAAAGGAGGAATGTATTAGGCACAATTAATAAGCTGTAGGAGATTATGTTCTCTAGCCTTCATCATAAATCTATCAAAAAGTCATGTTTTCCCACATTATATATACATCTAAAGCAACTCCTTCCTATCTATGTGTGTGACACACACAGTAAGTCAAATACACACGGCCCTTTCAAACATCACATCACACGCACACATATCTATGGTGCAGGTATCCTCTCCAGATATTCACCCTGGAACATGACATCCTTGTCTCCAATGGCCCAAGTGTGTCCACTTCCTCTGCTAAGTGGGAAGGTCTGAGGAGGAGGACATCCTAGAACACACTTAGAAGACACATTGAGACCAGGAACTCTGATAATGCCGACTAACCAATCATGGGGAGACATTTAAAAGCATTTAGCCAAATCAACCAAGTAGCTCCCTTTAGACCATGCATCCCCAAACTACGGCCCTCCAGATGTTTTGGCCTACAACTCCCATGATCCCTAGCTAACAGGACCAGTGGTGAGGAATGATGGGAATTGTAGTCCAAAACATCTGGAGGGCCGAAGATTGGGGATGCCTGCTTTAGACCTTTGTGTGAAACATTTGAGATTGGGGAGTGGCAGAGGCAGTGCATGGGGGGAGGGGAGACACATTGGGGGGGGGGGTTAAGTGCACATGTACTTGGTCCCCTACATATTTTCTGGCCTTGTGTATTAAGGCAGAACATGTGGGGAGAGGTATTGTTTCTTGAATTGTGAAGCAAGGCTGGAAACTATTGTATGGGAAAAGCAAACATTTTATTATACTTTAGGAGTGAAGCAATGTGGCCAGCTGGAGAGAGGGAGTGGGACAGAAAAACTGAAAAAGTCAATCAACACGAAGGACGCTTGTCCTAATCTATTTCTGATCGTTCTTTCGTGCCCAACTCTAAAAGAAGTCTTACCCTCACAGACACGACAGGCACACCTTGTTTACATGTGTACGGTATATTCAGACTAAAAGTGTGTCCATGAACATCCGAAATCACATAGTTCTGCCCTTTGTAACCTTGAAAAAGGTAAAAAAAGTAAATCACCAAGGAGCAAATATCTTATGTTTAAAAGCAAAGCTGCAAGAGGCGTATAAAACCTAATTTGCTTTCTAGGTTCTGGTGAGAGATTCTCTAAAAAATAAAGTGCTTTCTTGGTCCAGGTATGCATTAGGAGGAATAATTTCCTTCATGGCAGTAGCAGAACGGAATCATTTGCTTTTTCAATTTGTCTTAACAATACTATCTCATCTATTTCAGCAGCAGGGAGTAATTCTGCAATATTTTCACCTTGACAGTGTAAGGTCCTATTGGCTCATTTTCAGGACATAATACTTTTTAGGATCACTTTCACCATCAAATCAGAGATTTGTTGTATTGTGGTGCCCTGTCTTTGGACCTGGAAAGTAGTTGTTATTATTATTAAGAAGTCATGTCAGTGCATGTAACAGATACCAAATAAAGCATCTTCCATGCTATCTAATCCAGTTTTACAGATGCCTGCTTTAGTATTTCCACCAATAATAATTTCAAAAAGCTCTAGGTCATTTTATATTTGTCCTTGCTTTTCTTTGTGTGAGCCAGAGCAGATATTTTGCTTTTCTGATGTTTTATCATGCCAAATAAGCTATCTTTAATTGGATATTTTATTATTCTTCCAAAAGCAAGATTTGGGAATGGGCTATTGCATCTAGTAAAAGTTATTTCCCTTAAATTCTAATGTTCTACACCCTCTCTCCCTTTTCTGCCTGTTTGGTTGAACCAGCACTGACTGGAGTCCAAAGGCTTTTGCATACACAGTTTCTCTTAACAGTGACTTTTGCATACCACTCATGTAATGCCAATTGGAGGTGTAATATTTGTTTGGTATACTAAACAGATTGTTGGGGAAAGCCTTTGCGCGGAATTTGTTTAGCACAGTTACAGGTAGGTAGCCATGTTGGTCTGACGCAGTCGAAACAAAATATTTTCTTCTTCTTCTAGCAGCACCTTAGAGACCAAGTAAGTTTGTGATTGGTATGAGCTTTCGTGTGATCATTACTCAGAAGGGTGATGGGAATGGGTGATTGACTGATAGAATCATCCATTCCCACCACCCTTCTGAGTAATACCCCTCCCCATCCTTTCACTATATATAAGCGTCTGGTGACTTCTGTTTCAGTGTATCTGACTGTTTCAGTGTATCTGCATGCACACGAAAGCTCATACCAATGACAAACTTAGTTGGTCTCTAAGGTGCTGCTGGAAGAAAATTTTTTATTTTGTCTAGCACAGTTGGTGATGGCAGCAACCATCATTTTGGGGGGCAAAGGGAAGTCAAATGTATTCAACTGGTGAAAATGTTGCATAAATGCTGCAAACCAGCACCACATTCCTGAATCAAAATTTAAGTCTTAACCAGAAAGTGTGTGCTTCTTCCATGGATGGGGTCCATAAGGTCTCATTAACTTTTACCAAAAGCTCTGGTACCTGGACTTGGTAATAGGAAGAGTCTCCCACTGCATTACATCTGGGCTATTGTCACAGGTTTGTGTGGAAACATGTGCCAAATATTTCAATTCTCCATCGTAAGTTATGAATATGTATAATAGTAATTCCTCCCAGACTTGCCCATAGCATCATCTTCATGCCTTTTAAGTGGCTGCAAGATCTAGCAGACAGCCCTCACTTTACTCCTATGGAATACAGTAAATGTTTTGTTTAGCACATCACTGTGGGTGGTTGTGGATACAGGCGTTTAGCCACTTTAATACTCAAAGTGGTTCACAACAAATAATGACAAAACAGGAAAAACAGAAAGACATCAATATATTGTCGCTCACAGTATCTCCCTATAAAAGACCATTCAAGACAGTTGCATAATAGATGCACCATAAAAAATGCACTTCATTAGTAAGTACTTAGTCCAGGGTGCTCAGTGCAGTGTACATTATTTCCTTCCTCTCTGCGTGAGCCTCACAACAACACAGTAAAGAAGGTTACACTGGGAGATAGTGACCGGCCCAGTCACCTAGTGAGCTTCATGGCTGAGCCAAGATTTGAACTTGGGTCTCTGGTCTAAGGCCAACATTCTAACCATTACATCACACTGGTTTCAGTCATACTAGTCATTCATAATACTACTGCTCTGATACTTTGTGAATCTTGTGATAATGTTCTTTCTGTTCTATTTTTAAACGTTAATTAAGGCTGCAACCCATGTCTATTCAAAGTTTGTACCAGTTTATTCAGTGGTGCTTACTTCCAGGTAAGTGGGATTAGGACTGCTGCATAAACTACAAACTGCTTTTATCAACAGTGAAGACTACACAAACCAGTCTCGCAGCAAGGTGAACTGGAGAAAATGTCTAGCTGCAGTTCTCATTATTTTCCAACCTTTTCCCAGTTGCAAACTTCTGTCCTCCTTCGCTGGGTTAGATTTGCAACCTGCCTGGTCAACAAGCAATGAATTATCAATATAGTTGCATCTTGCCACATAAAGGAAACACAGAAAGTTTGTTGAAGGGGGAGGTCCCATCCGATAAAATTAATTGGCCATAAACTCGTACTTGGATTGCAATAACTTCCTGCAGCTGCAGATGATGACTGTTAAATACACGAAAGCTAATGTAGCAAGTCACACCCCATAAAATCTAGTTATGGTTATGTATCAAAATGATGAGTCGCTTGTAAATTTCAGGTGCACCTGCATAGCTGTTCAAGTCAGATTATTCACTAACATTCAGGGCATGTTCTAGTAGCTGGCAGTAGTTTAGCCACCTATGGGAAAATATAAATAATCTCATGCAATGAGATGTAGGCTGCAGCCTTGGACACCTTTACCAGGAAGTAAGTCCCACTGAACTCAGCATGGATAACTGTTCTAAATAGACATGTAGAGTTGTTGCACAGCAAGGTACCTTAGGTGAATTTGAAGGCAGTTTCTATGGAGCAATGAGCAGGGATACAGTACAGTGCCACAGAAAACAACAGCCTTGCTAATGCTTATAGGATAAGCTATCCCTGGGTGAGAGAGATGGAGGTGGGAGGAGGGTCCTTTTTGCAAGGGAAAGTGGCACTGAAACAAGAGGCCAAAATGACAGTCATCAGATTAGAATATGGATAATATAGTCAGAAGCAATGCAGGCAGGCTGGTCAGGGGTGTGTGAAGAGAAACCGGTTTGCAGAGCTAGCAAAACTGGCTAGTCTATGGCAGGAGTAGCCAACACAGTACCCTTCATCAAACCCTGACACTGGAAGAGGGTCGGACCTCAGTGGTAAAGCACCTGTTTGCATACAGAAGGTCTCAGGTTTGATCCCCGGTATCTCCAGGCAGGGCTGGGAATATTCCAAGCGAGCCCCAGAGAGCTGCTACCAGTTGGTGTAGAAAATACTGAACTGGAGAGACCAAAGGTCTGACTCAGTCTAAGGTGGCTTCCTGTGTTCCCACTGCCCATGGTGGTTGATTGGGGCCGATGGGAGTCAGAGTCCAACAACATTTGCAAGACACAAATTGACTACCCAGGATCTTTTACTTAAATTCTAATGCACAGGTATTCAGTAAAGACATGCCACTTTCCTACAACTTCGGTAAGATTGGTGTAACAGTGCAGCCAGGATTGGTAGAGGGTAATGAAGCTCCCTTATCTCACCCACTACCCTATCACTTTCATTATGACAATAAACCAGTCAGCAAAGCAGAACTGGTTTGCCATAAAATCTGTCTAAGAGGGGAAAAATGTGTAGAGTGCAAATGCTGCATAAGCTTCATCATAACCCTCTCCAAATTAAATTTCCAGCAATGCTTACAGGAGAGAAGATTAATTAAGGGTATGGCAGGAAGTGGTGAAAGTTCAGGTGAGCTTTAAAAAAAACCCATTCAAGTTAATGGAGTTTGCAACTTATCTAAGTTACTGATAATGATTTTCCTGTTAATCTAGTTTGTTCAGAAATCAATTTTTTCCTTAAATATGATTCTGCAGGGATAAACTTTATTTTATCTTGTTTACAGCAACATGGACACTCCCAGGAGAGCTGGAGGCTTGCAAGGTATCAATCATTTTTCACCCCGATCCTTCTAATCCCAAAACTCAATGTTCTTCACCGATTTTTGAATGATGGTTTCAGACATTCCCCCCCAGAGCACAGCCGTTTTGTTAGGCTGAAGCGAATGCTGCCTGTTAGGCAGGAGAAGCCAAATACAAATAAAGAGCAATTAAAGCATTGATTGAAGAACATGATTAGTGCTTTTCAAAGTCTGTCCTATTTCTGTGTCTGTGGTGGTTCTGCTTCTTCAGGGTGTGATAGATACATGCTTCTCCATTTTTCTTAGGTCACAAGAATGCTTCTTGACCAGATGTGGTCAGACAACTGGGCTTTGATTAGGGTGGCTATGTGAAAAGAAGGGCAGGGCTCAAGAGCATTAAATAGTTGAGTGGAAAAGGGAATTTCACCAGATGCAGCTTGCCATCTGCTGAAATCCCCTCCTCTACAGAACTATTCAATGTGCATAAGTCGTGTCCTCTTTTTCACATAGGCTTCCCAGCCACGGCAGCTGTGTAAAAATACCATGTTCCACAAGAATCTGCCCTACTCCACCCCATGGCAATTGCAGGGAAGCTTGTTCCACAGTTTGCTACCCTGTTGGGTGTGGAGGATAAGGATTTTGAATAAGGCCTTCTTATCAGTGCTACCCAGATTGTGGAGAGTGAGGGTGTGGAACAAAACCTATACAACCATGGTGTCCAGATGCTCTGCTCTGGGAGATCCTGAATACCACAATATTAGGTGCCTTTTTGTGGAGACATACATTATAAAAGGTAAAGGGACCCCTGACCATTAGGTCCAGTCGTGACCGACTCTGGGGTTGCGTGCTCATCTTGCATTATTGGCCGAGGGAGCCGGCGTATAGCTTCCAAGTCATGTGGCCAGCATGACAAAGCCGCTTCTGGCAAACCAGAGCAGCGCATGGAAACGCCGTTTACCTTCCCGCTGTAGCAGTTCCTATTTATCTACTTGCATTTTGACATGCTTTTGAACTGCTAGGTTGGCAGGAGCTGGGACCAAGCAACGGGAGCTCACCCTGTCACAGGGATTCGAACCGCCGACCTTCTGATCAGCAAGCCCTAGGCTCTGTGGTTTAGCCCACAGCGCTACCTGGGTCCCTGACATACATTATATGGAAGCTCTAAAATGACTGCCCCCGTTTGTTGATCTGGCTGGCTTTTTTCTTTTTGTTACAGCTGCTGGTAATGATTGATGGTGTTCTTAACTGTTTTAATGGATTTATCACTTTGTACCTAATTTTTAGTTGCCCTAAGCATCTCATAGGAGTGGAAGTTTCAAGGTAAATACATTTCCATAAATAGAAGAAACTATTTTTCCAGGTGCAACTTATCATGGGGATTGCTGACAGAAAGAGGTGAAGAGTAGACTTTTAAGACTGTAGTAAACCATTACTGAAGGTTTCTAAAACAGCATCTCTGGTAGTGGCACTACCTTGGGTTGGTTCCTGGCTATCAAAGCAAAGTAGGCAGTCTTAGTTTGGAAATCAGCAACCCAATCCAACTTGGAAGAGCCAGTTAGCAACCTAAAGTATGTGTACCCCAGGCTAGTAAGAAATCATGGACAGGTTAGGCTTCACCTGTTTTTTACTACTGTATTTGGCAGCAGAAAATACACAACTACGCTTAAGATAATTTTTTTAAAAACAAATTCTCAAATTTCACATGCAGAGGTAAAGCAACTGCTGGCGAATGCATCATAATATATTCAGTTTAAAATCTCAAACAAAAATTGATTCTAGACTACAGCATTTACATTCTTCTCCCACAATAGGACTAACAGCAGACCAACAGTGTTGGAACCAAGAAGAATAGTATCCCTGCCATCACATCTTTATACTGAGAAAGATTATACAGTAACTGTTTTGTCTGTTACACAGCTGCACATAGGAACCTCATCAGAGAAATAAAAAGTGGGCCCATCCCATACTCACAGCTTGCTTTCCTTCTGTCCTGCCCTGTTATAAGCAACTACATTTTCTAAGTACAGTATAAAGGCATAACCAAATATAGGTCTACTCTTGACCATGTTTTGGAATGGCTTCCTTTAGAGTAGTCTGAAGAGGTAAGAACACCAGGTACAACAGGAGAAACCGAGCATATTTTCATCTTGCCAGGGCTGGAGATCTTTGCCCCATTGCAGACTTCTGCCACTTACTACTGAACTATACTGCTTGTCTCCAAGTTATAAAAATGGTTATGAATCACATCAGTTACCATCTTTGCTCCAACTCTGAAGTAGGCAAGGCAGAAACTCTTGTTTAGGATGGATATACAGTAGACACAACAAAGAAGCGTTTCAGTTAAACAAGGTGTAAAATTTGTATGAGAAATCGGGTTGGCAAAAACAGAACTCCACAACGCCATGTGGCGTCACAGTGTTATAATAATGCTTATACAATGCATATAAAGTCCTTTTTCTGTGCCAGTGTAACCAAGTCCTTAGTGTGGTCTCAGTATAAAAAACGTGCACACCACTTTTTGGAGTGAGGGCTATTGAACACACTGAGCTTTGTTCAAAGTAAATATGCAGGGGATTAAGTTCAAAACACTGAAATGCAGCCTTCATTAGCTGGTAGTGATAGTTGTTTTTCACATATCAGAGAAAGAGAAACTAAAGAGAAAGGTATAAAGCTCACAGCACCTGAAGAAATGCAGTCCCTATGCATACAAACTCTTGTTATGGGTCTCAAAACTTCCTACCATCAGGGCCCATTTAAGAGAGCTGAAAATTACTGAGGACCAGAAGTCACAAAATGGTGGCAGATGCAGACAAGCATTCCACATAATCAACAGATAATTACTAACATAACTTTCTACCAATATTCAATCCGTTGTTGCAAACAGCTAAAGCATTTTCTTTCCGGCAAGTTGCTCCAGAGTTCAACTACAGGGGAGGCAATATAAGTCAGTCTCTCCCTTCTGCACAGCTGATCCACTAACTCCAAAGTTTGCTTTCCCTTGTTCTCGTTCCAATGCTGCATGCATCACAAAGCATTTTCACCCACGTCCTGCAATTTCTTCTCCTGTTCTCTTTTCACAGTAACCTTGCAACATTCACATTCACTTCTTCCTCCTACAACACATTATTTCTCTTATTTTCTTATTTCTCTTATTTTTATTTTCTATTGCGTGTTCAGACCTTTAACACCCCCCCCCCCTTAAATAAATTCAGACAGGACTCAAATTTTGGTTTGGTTTTTTGGCAGAATTTAGGCCACAACTTTATTGATTACAGCTCCCTGTTTCCTGGCCACCTTTGCTCAGCTAAGACTTGCTGGTGTTGACAGTGGAGCATCAAAAAGCCAAGGCCCAGGTAATGGTTGGGGCAGGGTACTGTGGCCTACCTAAAAGGGGCCAGAGGTCTTGGCCTACAGTCTGAGAAACATTACTATTGATTATACAGCCACACACTGGGAAGGTTGACCATACTCCAGTTACTTACACAGAGAGAGACACATTCTTTCTGCAGAAAACTACCAGAACCATTCCCAGCCCCTTTTGCAAATAATACTTAATCAGGGCTAACTTGGTTGCTTACTTTTTGCATCTTCCTCTGAGGTTGCAAGCATGGAGAACAAAGGGGATATCCTTGCCTCAGGCTTTCCTAACCTTTCAGTCTCTCTCCTTCACTCCACTTTAGAAAATAAAACCCACATATAATATATATGTAAGAAAATAAATAGACTCACCGTTGCTGGTTTGGTAGCCTGTTTGCTCTAAAAGCGAGGGAACAAACTGATCAATCGATACAAGGTACTGCAAATGCATGCATGTGATTGGCCCATGTGGAAATACATATACTGTACTGGATTGGTAAGCAGATATTGAGAACTGTAGCCTATTCTCTGAAGTACCTCAACAGGCCATGAGGGACTCTTCTGATTGCCAGGTGCAGCTGATAACATTCTGCTTAACCCTTTCCTATCTTTATATGTCAGCATTGTTACTTTGCTTTTTAAAACACGCCCCCCCCCCAAAAAAAATTGCAAAGTGATTTACAGGAGATGGGCCACCACAGGAGATGCAGAAACAATGACAGGAGGTTTCTCAGACATATAAAAAAGTGACAATGTAGGGAGGAGGGAGTGTGTTTTTATATGAGGTCAGAGAGCCTAATTAAGAATGTGGCTGCCAGGGAAAGTGTTTACTGCAAAGAAAGCAATGTGTACCAGCTTTTGGCCATCTATGCCATAATGATAAGATCATCTCAACCCTGAACTCATTGAAATTCCAAAGGGCTTTGTGAATGAAGTTGGGAAATGGAAGCTTCTTTTGCAGGTAAATGCAACTTCCAAGAAACTGGAGGGCAAGTTTCAGCACAGCATTTATAAAGTGCAAGAGCCCTCTGCTGTTGACATCTGCCCCTCTTTGACAAGTCCTGGTTCCACTGTTTTTTTTCTTTAAAAAAATGATGTTTAGGGGTACTCTCATTTTCCTACTCATATTGAAATACTGCTCCTCAATGAGGCCAAACTTAGATTCAGAAAATGTTTAGGGGTGTGCATCCCCCTGCGTCCCCCCAGAAAAAACACTGCCTGGTTCTATGTAGAAGCCTAGGCTCTGTGCACGTAAGATGTACCACAGATAATCAATGGTAATGCTAACCAGTTGTTGGAAACGAATCAGGAGCAAGATGTAGGTTGCAATTCTGGCTTATGCACACTTGGGTGTAAGGACTCCATTGAACCCAGTTAAACTTCTGAATAAACAGACTTAGGATTTCTAAGTTTGTCTCTTCTCTGGTCAGTCCATAACAAGGGCTACAAAGAGAAATAAAAGCTGAGTCGGGGGCAGAGATGGATGTGCATTTAAATAGGATGTTGGTTTTTAAAGATGAATTGTGCAGCTTTCTCTACTGCACAGCCTAATTTGGGAACCTAATCAATCCTTGGTTCAGCAAAGTGGTTTGTTTTTAAAAAGAGGTCTGCTTCTGACCCATAAAATGCTTGGCTTTTAGAAACTGAATTTGAAAGATGCTTTTAAAACAATTGGATAATCATGTCATACCAGGAACATGATGTTGAAGCTAATATCATTGCTGAATGCACAAATACCATTAAAGCCCACATTTTCTCTTTCTATAGCTAATTTTCTGATCTCAGTCACAGGTGGTGGTAAAGTAACACTTTAAAAAAAACTGCACTGAAATATATTCCCATACACACACAGACACCAAAAAAAAAACCACCTCAAACCCCTAAAGACTATGTATTGCTGTAGTCTGGTATAAAGTCTTTGTTAGGGATGATTACATTTCTGTGGAGAAACATAATATAACCATCATGGACATTCTCGCAGACTATTTTTATATTTCAGAAAGGAAAATCTGTCTTGAAGCCTATATATTTATTCACCCCCGTTTTTCCTTTGTACCAACCAAGCCAATGTAAAGTAAAGATTTTCTTCCCCTCCTTGATGGAAAGTGAATTGTATAGAATTGGACATAAGGGAGGTTCAGGATAATTGTCTTCTCCCAGTGGAAAAAACAATACCCTCACTGGAAATTGAACCTGGCAGATTGCTATGGCATCCCTCGATTTTGCATTGGATTGCCACTTACATCTGTTTATTAAGGAAGAATTTTCTAGGCATTCCGCATTCATTAGAAGCTGGTGCTAGTCCTGAAGAATTTGCTGTGTAATAGTTATTCACCCGCAAATTGCACCCTACATTTTCCTCTGCAATCACTTTTCTGGCAGTATATTATTAATTATGCATAGCTTTCTGAAAGTACAGTGGGAAACTTTACAACTCTGAAATTTGCACATTTTGAAAAGTCAGAGGAAGGCAGGAGCTCCCACACGTTGAATAGTTGTGTAGAAGAAGGAATTTCATCAGGTGTTGCTTGCCCAACGAAAGCTCACTCCCGCTTTTCAGCTGGCCAGCCTATCCACCGTTTTGTTCGCCAGCCATGTGCTCCTTAAGCATGATTACTAGAAAGTAAACCTCCTTGGACTTACTTCTGAGTATCCCAGTTGTAAAAGTAGCAGAACCCTCTACTCTGAAGTTCATGAAGGTACGGTCCACAATCCTAAGTGGTCCTCTTTGAGTAGCTCTACGTGGAAACTCAGTGGAGTGCTGGGCATGGACACGTGAGACCAAGATTCAGATCTCTATTCCACATAAAAGGTGGTGCATCATTAATACATAGCAACTGCCTAACTCCTCGTTGAACCCTGGAGAAAAAATATGGGAAATAAGAAAAGGCAGATACTTAAAAACACACCAGTGATTTAGGAGATAGAGGCGCCCTGTGGGATCCCATTATTACTGGGTGTTCTTCTCTTCTACCTCTCACTTCTCCCTGAAAGAGAAAGCACCTTACAAAATACCTCTCAATACCAGTTGTTGGTATTGGGGAGTGGGGAGAGAGCTGTTGCTCTCAGCTCCCGCTTATGGGTTTTGCACAGGCATTCATCTGGTTGGCCGCTGTTGGACCAGATGGGCCTTTGGCCTGATCAAGCAGAATGCTGCTTATGTGCTCTTGTTGAAGCTAAATTATCTGGTTTAATCTGTATTTCATAGCTATTGTTATTTTAAATTTGGGGAGCTGCATACAGTAGAAAAAGCCACTCATCCCTGTTTGTTCCAAGGAATAGAAATTCAACCCAGTTCACATTTAAAGATGATTCTGCCTAATTTGCACTTTCTGAAACAATATGCGAACGGAAACGCAGCCATTCTTCAAAATCTCTGAATTTTGCAATGCAGTTCTCCAGCCAATTAATGTGCAAAAAAGGTATATACTAGGGTAAAGTATGCACATCAATGTATATGTTACTGAAAATAACATACAAAAATTAATTGGGTGCATACAAATGTGTATATTAGAATAAATTCCCCATAAAATGTTGATGGATTTTCATGAGGACTTAAAAAACAAACAAACTCAAATTGATGTGGAAATGTGGAGAATCCATTGTCGAACTAGTTACTTCAGAAAAAGTTGTATTAGGGGACTTGCCACCATAGGGAGTACTATATGTCTGCCTCAGTGAATTTCTTCCCCACTAATGCTAATAGCAGCATTTCGAAAGCACGTCAAAGTGCAAGTAGATAAATAGGTACCACTCTGGCGGGAAGGTAAACGGCATTTCCGTGCGCTGCTCTGATTCACCAGAAGCGGCTTAGTCATGCTGGCCACATGACCCAGAAGCTGTCTGTGGACAAAAGGCCAGCTCCCTCGGCCTATAGAGCGAGATGAGCGCCGCAACCCCAGAGTCGTCCGCGACTGGACCTAACGGTCAGGGGTACCTTTACCTTTACCTATAATGCTAATAGCATGTTCAATATTGCCTTTAATGAAGGTGCTCTATATGTTAAACACACTGTTGACTTTCACGCCTTAGTTTCATCAGGATAGTACTGTTTTTCCACATTGTGAAAGTAATACATGCCCTCTTGCTGCATGGAAACCATGAAACCGTGTTGCTTTCAAAGCGTTTCTTTCAAAACAGTGTTGCTTTCAAAACAGTCGTATAATGGTTTCAGCAAGTACACCAGTAGGTGTACTTTAAGCATACTGGCGTATTTTGAAGAAGTAGGGGAAATGGGAGCACCTGGCATTGTACATATTGCACCCATGAGGGTGTGTTTTAATTTAAAGGGTCCTGATTAACTCTGAAAAGGCATCACTACTAAATTACTTATCCAAAGACTGATAAGATGCCCAATATGTCCCCAGTATTTTCTCTCTTTTGTTCCAAAAAAACCTGTGCAAAATTTTCTAACAGATTCCTCCTTGAGCTGCTTTTTAAAATCTACCTCACTGATTAACAAACTGGTCTTCATATGCTAGTGGCCTATAACTGGATCGTGTATCCTGAGTTACAGTGGACAATACCAACAGCATGACTACCATTTTCTTTTAAATGTGGGGTATTTTTAGAGAGAGAGAGCGAGGAACAGAGAAATACAGGTGTAATGGTGTTGCTTGCTTAAACCATCTGGTTTATTAACCATGGTTAAGTGATCAGGAATGAGCTATGACATACATTCCCCCCCCCATAGTCTTTTCCTGGAGCACAAGTTCCCACCCTTCCCTGGCTGAGCTTAACCAGGGTTAACCATTACATTGGCATTGATACAAAACCATTTACTGCTAACCAGGATTTCTGATTAATCCAAGATCATAAACCAGCTGCAGTGGTCAGAACATGGGTTAGGCAATCAAAGGACAGGAAAGAAGAAAAAGCATTAGCACCAAGCAGTGCACCTAATATAGGTAGGTATGTGTGGCTTAAGATGATTATGGTCGGTTACAGCTTAAGTTCATATAATCCTGCTGGCAAGAGAGGTTAAAGAAGGGCAACATTATTAATCTTCCTTTTATTTTCTGAAGCAGTTGAAGTCAAATGACTTTTTCCCTCTCCAAAATAATTTCATAAACTTGGCCCTGAGTTCTTACAAGGTGCCAATTTTTTCTCTACTGATGCAAATTTAGCTGAATAGCGGTGTGTGGTTTTTAAAAATAGCAATGTGAGGTGGTGAGTTAAGCTTTCAGCATCTGAAAATGAAATTGTACTCAATATTAAACATCGTTACAAGCCTTAAAGAATGCTAGCTGGAGCCTGAAAGTCATTGTAGTGATGGCTTTGCATTTCCACAGTACTGTACATCATTTTCAGTATGAAAATCGCCGTATGAACTATGCAGTATACAGTAGTGGCAAATTTGATCTACAAATGTCCTGAGGAAAACATTGCCTCAATTGTAAACAAAGGGACACAACTGCATTTCTCTGTGTGTCTTCACTCAATATATTTCAGCAGTCAGGATAGACTTCTGACTTGTACACACAACATTGGCACAGAGATTTAAAAACAGCAACAAACAAAACCCACCCAACAAAGTCTTTCTCTCTATTTTTCTAGAAAAAGAGGTGCCAAAACTCACCATGAATATTCCAATGTACAGCTAGCTACTCATCACTCAGATCTGTAGCTTGTGATGCTATAATTTTCCTATTTCAAGCTGCAGTGGCATTAAATTGGCCTACATACAGGTATGCCTATTCAGTGATGTGCTATGCTAGGACCATCACTTGTTTTACAGATGGGCTGCTTCCAGTGGTCAGTGATAAGATGTGGAGACTTGACAAGCTTATCATAGAGACCTTAGTGTAATTCACTTGAGACTTGCTTCTGTCACATAATTCATATGAGTAGGGAGACAGCTGGGGTGGGCTTGTTGCCCCTGAGTAGCCCATCTCTTCAGTCTTGTATGTGTTTAGGATATACCTCTGTACTTGTGACCATGATGGGTTCTAAATTGTGGGGGGCACCTACATGAGTACAGCAAATTCTTTGCTCTGAAAATTTATCCCAAACATGAAGGTGTGTGAGAAAGATCACTGAGAATGCAACAGGGAATGTGGGGTAAATGAGTAAACCCCAGTTGTCCCCTCACTCATATGATTGGAATTGCAAGAGGGGGAATGAGTTAATACAACTTTTTCTGGGTCTGAAAAGTAATGTTAAATGTAACTTCTGGAAGAGAAAGGGTGCTGTCTGAAACATTTTAGTGTTTATCTTTTTACCTTGTTTTACATTATATTTATCCAAAGGTCAACCAGGTGGACAATAGCATGTGCCTATGATCCAGGCACATGGGGACCCAGGTGGCGCTGTGGTTAAACCACTGAGCCTAGGGACTTGCTGATCAGAAGGTCCGCAGTTCGAATCCCTGTGACGGGGTGAGCTCCCGTTGCTTGGTCCCAGCTCCTGCCAACCTAGCAGTTCGAAAGCACGTCAAAATGCAAGTAGATAAATAGGAACCGCTACAGCGGGAAGGTAAACGGCGTTTCCATGTGCTGCTCTGGTTTGCCAGAAGCGGCTTTGTCATGCTGGCCACATGACCTGGAAGCTATACGCCGGCTCCCTCGGCCAATAATGCGAGATGAGCGCGCAACCCCAGAGTCGATCACGACTGGACCTAATGGTCAGGGGTCCCTTTACCTTTTATGATCCAGGCAACATGCTACTTACTCTTTTGACACAGCAGGTTCTTGCCAACTGGCACATTCCAGCAGGTTTTATTTGTTAGGAGAATACCAGCAAGTGAAAAGTAGCCTTATCACTGAATTGTAGCTGTTGTGGAATTATATGGTACTGTCTTCAGTGGTTACAGGTAGGTAGCCGTGTTGGTCTGGATCGAAGTAAAATAAAAAAATTCCTTCAGTAGCACCTTAAAGACCAACTAAGTTTTTATTTTGGTATGAGCTTTCGTGTGCATGCACACTTCTTCAGTGGAACTTCCTTGTAATCCATGTAGGATCAGAGTGCACAACGCTTAAAGGTTTCACAAGTATTTCATTCACCCTCATGGTCAGGGCCGCCTTAAGCATATCGGGCGCCCGGGCGCCGTGGTGCAATGATCGCTCCAGTGCCCCGCCCCGTTTCTCGCAGCGGCGCGGCGCCCCCCTGGCGCCCTGTGCCACCCGGGCTTGCCTTAGAGCCGGCCCTGCTCATGGTCCCTTCCAACTCTACAATTCTATGATTCTATGTAATGGGGAGTCTTAGCAGTGAATCAGAAGCAATCAGCAGTTAAACTCACTCATCTTGCCTTACAAATCATTTTGCAGAAGGTGGTTAAATATCTATTTCATCACTAAAAACAACAACTAGAAAGGAACACTTTACTACAAGACAATGATGGTCTAATGCAGGCATCCCCAAACTTCGGCCCTCCAGATGTTTTGGACTACAATTCCCATCATGCCTGACCACTGGTCCTGTTAGCTAGGGATCATGGGAGTTGTAGGCCAAAACATCTGGAGGGCCGCAGTTTGGGGATGCCTGGTCTAATGCCTCCTTTTGATGATTTAGTCTCATGACTGAATAAATTCCTCACCAATCTATAAAACATTTCAAGTTTCCAAGTTGGAGCAGGAAGCATGTGCTGTTCTAGGTAACATTCCTGTCTGTGGGGTCAGTTAAAGCACACAAATGTTAGCGCTAAGCCATTGGCTCTGCTTGCACACCACTTTGGAAACATTTTCTTGGGACACGGTTTATAAACCCTTAAATAAGTAGGCAGGCGTCAGAGAGGAGGAGTCAGGGTGATAATTTAGAAGGAAACGACAAGCAGTTGAAGAGTTTGACCCGCTTTGCCTTGCTGTTCCTCCAGTCAAAATTTCATTCTCCTGAGATCATGTTAACAAAGTAGGTTGTCATCATTGGGATCATCAAAGTTGGGGTCATCATTACACTTACTAGCATTTGATGTGCAGGTTTTGGAAAAGACAGAAGGGGTAAACAGGAGACCTATGAAACATCAGTGATCTTCTCTGCATTGCCAAGGTGATGTGAGAGGCCTTATGCCGAGCCCACAGTGCACTTCCTGCCAACAGCAGTGCTGTTGTTTCTGAAAGTGCAACAGTTGGCTTGGGAAGGGGGCTGCAGCACAGGACTTCCGCATGTCAATCCCTCTGGCATAAGAACTTGTGGTATTGCAGCTCCTGTGCCGCCAACATAATGTGTCTTTGCCCTCCTAGGCCAAACAGTTGGAAATTGCATTTTTGCAATAAGTCTGTGGCCTGTTTGAACTCCAGCTTTAGGCCTCTGTTCTCCTGGGGAGTAGAATTGGCATTTTTAAAAAGTTTTGTTTTTGAGGATATTAGATATTTAACAACTTTGCTAAAAGGAACGTACTGTTCTTACATTTACAGTATTTACTATCTAATGTAACAAGACCATATATGAAAAGCTTTTTTTTAAAAGGGCATTTAAAAGGAAGCTTCCTAGATGTGTGTGTGTGTTGTTGTTTTTTTAAAATCCCTAAGGATGCTAGTTTGTTTTTAAATCCCTAAGGGTTATATACTGAAAACAAACTGTTTTAGGTGGCAGATATTTTTGAAAGATTAAACTAATGGAGGTTTTAAAATGTTGTGATTTAGTTAACTTTCACAATGTTTGATGTATTTTTAATTAAAAACAGTTAATTCTTACAGGGATTTGAACTCTTTGCTTTTGAAGTCTGAGGGAAGCATTTTACTCAATAAATGAAACAGACCTCAGTCCCAAAACCACATTCTCAGTCCCATTGAAATCAATTAGGATTGCAATTAGGATTGCAGCCATGTTCTTTGATAAGGATCCATGCCAACAGTTTAGCAGCAGGTATATATTTAGGATACAATAATTAAAAAGCAGTAGCATATGAATAAATAAGTGACTCTGGAGTTTGAACAAAATCTGACCCTGATTTATGAAAACCCACATGAGAATCATAAACCGGCTTTAGCAGACTGTCTTTCCTAAAGCTAAAACCAATATTTTGGTTATTTAAAAACATATAGAGCTTGTTAGTTTAACTGAGTGTCTCTTTACACTAAAATTATGAAGAAGAAAAACAGTTAGCTTGTTTCTTAAAGGGCAATATGACTTTGGTGGAGACAGACAAAACTTTGGTGGTCTTAAAAATTGTTATGCCTGCTACTTTATGCAATCATTGTCTAGAATTGACACCTTTTCTCATAGCAAGCCATATTTCATAGCTCCTTTCACTCATTGGGGGTCACATGTTCCCTGAACATGGGAGTGGGACTACACTAGCTAGCCCTGCACCTGACATAATGCCCAACACCACCTATGCATGGCAGGTGGACACATTAAGGCATGGGTAGGCAAACCAAGGCCCAGGTGCCGGATACGACCCAATTGCAAAATCTGGCCTGTGGATGGTCCTGGAATTGGCGTGTTTTTACATGAGTAGAATGTGTCCTTTTATTTAAAATGCATCTCTGGGTTATTTGTGGGGCATAGGAATTCATTCATCCCCCCCCCCAAAAAAATAGTCCGGCCCCCCACAAGTTCTGAGGGACAGTGGACTGGCCCCCTGCTGAAAAAAATTGATAATCCCTGCTGTAGGAGATTATGTTCTCTAGCCTTCATCATAAATCTATCAAAAAGTCATGTTTTCCCACATTATATATACATCTAAAGCAACTCCTTCCTATCTATGTGTGTGACACACACAGCAAGTCAAATACACAAGGCCCTTTCAGACATCACATCACACACACACACATCTGTGGTGCAGGTATCCTCTTCAGATATTCACCCTGGAACATGACATCCTTGTCTCCAATGGCCCAAGTGTGTCCACTTCCTCTGCTAGGTGGGAAGGTCTGAGGAGGAGGACATCCTAGAACACACTTAGAAGACACATTGAGACCAGGAACTCTGATAATGCCGACTAACCAATCACGGGGAGGCATTTAAAAGCATTTAGCCAAATCAACCAAGTAGCTCCCTTTAGGCTTCCAAGGAACCCAGAATGTGCAGATCTTCCTTCTGCAGCTTGCAGCCATGTGTGGATGTTGGGAGTGGGATCAGCAAGGATCTGTGATGCTGGGGAATGAATTAATAAGCACAAGAGTCATAACAAGTGAAGAGAGCTTGTTGAGACTACAGTACAGGATAATCATTGGGTACCCTTTTTAAAAAATATTTCCATTATTAAATTTGGATTGTCGATGGGAGCGGAATCAGATTTCCAGTACTCCTTACCACCCTGTAATAGTCTACATAACAAATTCAGTTTTCAGGGAGGCAAAACTAACACCATTGTGTGTTAACATTTTTACAAAATAATGACTAGCCTTCCTTTATTTTGAAAGCAGAGTTGTTGCATGTTTTGTGCCTTAAGAAACCCCTTTACCCTTTTAGACATCTCTCTTAGAAATTAAAGTTGGTTTGAGTGACGTTTTTTTGATAAGCAGTTGTGTCACATAAAATACAGACAAAGTCTGCTGTGTGTGTATGTGTATGAGACAAAGCTCCAAAATATGAACAGTCCAGAAATATGTCTGACAACAATCCTATTGCCCATTGACCCCCCCCCCCCTACACATGGATACTTTCTGAGGCGGTTATGTTTTCTTGTGGGACACTGAAACATGGGTTTTTATCCGTTTTATTTATTTATTTATTTATTTATTTATTTATTTATTTATTTATGTTTCAGTATACATATATTGAAGGATTGATGCTTCTGAATTATGGTGCTGGAGGAGACTCTTGAGTCCCATAGACTGCAAAAAGATAAAAACTATCCATTCTTAAGGAAATCAGCCCTGAGTGTTCACTGGAAGGACATATCCTGAAGCTGAGGCTCCAATACTTCAGCCACCTCATGAGAAGAGAAGACTCCCTGGAAAAGACCCTGATGTTGGGAAAGATGGAGGGCACAAGGAGAAAGGGACGACAGAGGACGAGTTGGTTGGACAGTGTTCTCGAAGCTACGAACATGAGTCTGACCAAACTGGGGGAGGCAGTGGAAGACAGGAGTGCTTGGCGTGCTCTGGTCCATGGGGTCATGAAGAGTCGGACACAACTAAACGACTAAACAACAACAACATATATATATATATATATATATATATATATATATATATATATATACTGAATAACACACACATATATATGCATTATATATATATATATATATATATATATATATATATATATATATATATATGTTTCATATATATATTGTTGTTGTTTAGTCGTTTAGTCGTGTCCGACTTTTCGTGACCCCATGGACCACAGCACGCCAGGCACTCCTGTCTTCCACTGCCTCCCGCAGTTTGGTCAGACTCATGTATATATATGTTATACAAAATGATACCTTATATATGCCTACTTGAGGAATACATGTTATTTCATGGTAAAATTTTATTCTTTATTTTTCCTGCCATCTAATCTCCCTTCTCTTCTAGCCCCCCCCCCATCTCTGAAGACAATGCTGGATTTGTTGTGCTGATTGCCTGGATTAACATTGCAAAGCCTATTTAATAAGATCATCCAAAAATAAATTGAAAAAAGTTAAAGGAAGCTAAAGCCACATGCTTGAAGCAAAGGAATCACCATTTTGGGACAACCTTATCTTTTTGCCCCCCTCGCAGTCCAATTAAATAAATTAATGATCACTTTTCTTTCATTGATTGTGCCTTGATCTCAATGTTCTCTTTCCTTAGTCTTTCAGTCTTTTGACTTCTTTGTTCTTTTTTTATTGAAAGTGCTGGGCTATAAGATTATGTTGAAATGAAAAGAAATGCTAGTGAAGCACAAAGTTTTTGAATTCTCTAGAAAGTGGTTTTCCATATAAATTGCTGATTTTTATTATCTGCACCTATCAATGACCTCTTGTACCTTTCTTCAAAAAATTATCTGTGTGTTCTTTCCCCCTCCCTCCCTTTCTGATGTGCTCAATATTTGTTGAGACTGATTTTTTTATTTATTTCTTAATAATAAGCAATATTTAATTAATCAGAAATCTATTTTTCCACCCAATGTTGCTACAGAGCAGTATGGAGATGCGGTAAAGAAACAAAATAAATTAGCAGTTCAGTATATATTTTTATTCCCACATCCCATTGTTTCAGATAGAACCAGGTCCAATTAATAACAGCCCCACAGGGGGTTTCTGGCAGGGAACATGGATACCTGTGCATTCTTATTGTCTGTAAATGATAAACCAGATGCTGTAAATAAACAATATTATAGGAGATTCCTGTTGTCTCTGCCCAACTTTCATCTTCTCATTGCATGTGTTGATGCCAAAATCTGCCCTCTAATTTTTGCAAGTCTTCTTTTCTCTGCAAAAGAGGTTTCTCCAGAATTTTGGTGGGATTGTACAAATGAGCTGCAATGCATACTAACATTCATTCACACTTTTTTCTGGCATTTTTCATTCCACTGCAATTATTTTATTTTACGCAAGTGCTTTTTACATTTTGTTTTCTGCTAATGCAAGTGTGTGTGTGTGTGTGTGTGTGTGTGTGTGTGTGTGTGCATATAATGGACAGGAATATCTCAGCTATCAGCAGATATTTACAAATCAGTTATCTTCCTTGTGCATTCTCTTTCAAAGGTAATGAATTTCCAGAGGAGTAGCTCAGTTAGTCTTTTGCAGCAAGACCAAAAAAGAGTTAAACTACTTAAAGACAAAATTAATGAAGTGGCTAGTGACCCACCACAGCATCATCTGTGTCTGCAATTCTAACCATGTCTACTAAGAAGTAAGTCCCACTGAATTCAATTTGAGATTGAAGCCTCACTATTTTGATTCTGCAGTTTGGTATTAACTTAATCCTGTCACTCAGGCATCGGAGAAGTTCAGTTTAGCACCCTATCGTGTCCTCCCTCAAAGGGAGTACGTGTTGCAGTGAGACCTGGCAACCCAACCCTTGTGTTGTGGGTGGGTGCGATTGGATAGGCACAACACTCGATTGGTAGGTCCCTTGATGCTGGGTTCAATCTGACCAATGGGACGCTAGCCAAAATGGATCAAGGGACCTATATATGCCTATGCACGTGACCCTGAGCTTTCTCTCTTGATCAGTGCATCAGAACACCCACCCAACTCTCCCTATATTTAGGGCTTGTGCTTGACCTTGCTATGCCGTCGTGTGTCGTCTGTCGTTGGGACAGGGGCATGGCAGGAATTTCCCCCACTTGCTTGATTGGCTGGTGCCATTTGGGTTTCACCTGCTGCGTAGCAAATCCTCACAACTTTTAAGGTTGAGGATAGGCTCTGGTTCAGGTGATAGGGATGGGGGAACGCTCTCACCATCCCTATGTGAAGAGTATTCCGTTAATGGAATCCAGGGACTCAATGGTTTGGTCAACCCTGCGAGGGGTTGTGCCCGTGCCTGAGTCCAGGGGGACATCTGGGTGGTGGACATAGCCTGTTCCCAGCTTTTCACCTATCCAGGTGTTCACCCTTGACTGACCTATGCTGGTGCCCTGGGTCAGCGCTACCTGCAATGGTGCAGGGAGCTAGTCAAACCAGAGCCTATGCAACCACTCACTTGCTGTAATCAATAAAGTTGTGGCCTAAATTCTGACAAAAACCAAACCAAAATTTGAGTCTTTTGTGAATTTATTTAAGGGGGAGGTTTAAAGGTCTAAACACGCAATTTGTTTTTTGTGTTCTGAGTTGTATAAATTACTCCTTCACTTATGTAATGCCACTTAACTACATATAAAGCCCTTTTTATTTTAATATTTTATTTCATAAATGCATATGCTGTGAGCCACTCTGAGATCTTCGGATGAAGGGTGGTATACAAATTTAATAATAAATAAATAAATATTTTATAGAGAAAATGGTTATATATGTGTGTTTGCTGAAACATAATGTGCAAGATAATTCATGTCCTAAATTACTTTGGAGATGGATGGATGATTAAAACTGAGCAGTCAAATCTATACAGTTCTCATTCTGATGAAGAGGCTCGAAGACTACAGGTAATAAAAGTGATCACTTCTTTCCATGTGAAAAGAACCATAATAAATTACACATTCTATTGTATTTATAAAATAAAAAAGAACACACACAGTAGGAAGCAGATTAAGGCTGCAATCCTAACCTCACTTACCTGGAAGAAACCCCATTGAACTCAATGGAACTCAAAGGAGAAAAGCAACTAAGCACCAGACACAGTTTACGACAGCTGAATCCCTGCTATGTCTGGGAAATTCTGAACGTATGGCAACCCTATTCTGATGCCATTTATGTGTGCTTTTAAACATGTCTACAAACGTGACATCAAGACTGGCAATGTTAACGTTCTGTGTGGGAATCCCTTGCAGACGACTGCAGTGCTTGGAGGCAGTCGAGTTGTGTTTCCACAGCAGTGAACAGAGGAGGAATGACCACTGGGAGGCGCACAGAGAAAAGAAATGTCACGGTACATCTGCATCAGCACAACCAGACGCTTTCATCTGCCCCAGCTGCAACAAAACATGTCTCTCCCATATCAGCTGCAACAAAACATATCTCTCCCATACAGCCACAGCAGGCACTATAACACTCCCTGATGGGAGTCGTTGTCTCTTGAAACAGATGGATGCTAACAATGTCCTTTTTAGGGGGGGGGAATCTGTTGTAGAGAACTAAGGGGGAAAGCTTTCATAACAAGTGTCCATTCCTTATTGAGGGTCAAGTTATTTCCACCTGCTTCCTCTGATATCCCTAATGTGGACTTTTGAGGTTATTTTATCTTTGAAGTGACCAAGAGTAGGGTGTGTGTGTTTTCTTTCCTGTAAACATTTTCCAGCACCCTTAAACCTCTTTGACTGCCCACACCTCCTGATATGAAAAATGCCCATGGGAGGATTTGCCTTATGATATTTTCCCCTGGGCATATGGAAAGGTTGAGTGCAGATCACTGGAGAGATTATTTGTACAGTGAAAGAAAGGGCACTTGCAGCCACCCATCAACCACCTCAAAATTAAGGAAAGGGTAACAAAAACTCTGTGCCCCGCCCATAGGTCCCATTTTATTGTTCCATTTGATAAATTTCCAAATGCAATTTCTCAGTAATTGGTGGAGAGTGGGTGAAGAAAATGCATGAGAAGTTTTTGAGCCAGCCATAATTCAAAACCCCTCTTTGGGAGGCCTATGCTGTGAAACTATGCTCCTTTGTATTTAACATGTGAGAATTGTAAACCTCAGGCACAGCTTTTAATGATGCCGTATCAGTTTTTCTTTTTGGAGAAGAACAGAAGAGATCAGAGATATTACTTAAGGAAAACAAAGCCATAAGCTTTGAGTCCATAATATTCTTTCACTGGTGCTCTAAATGACCATTTTTTCCTACTGCAACTAGAAATTGGCAAAAACAATCCCACTTTGAAGCCTGTTTTGCTGGCTCAGAAGAAAACGTCCAGAGGAAATCTATCATGCTCTTTGGCTTTTCTCATTAGTGCTGCATTTCTGGCTCCAGCTACAGATTCTGTATGTATCAGTCCACGGAGTCCTATCACCTATGTTGTTTGTAAAATCTCTTTGCTGTTTGTTGATGTTTTAAAGGGCTTTTGATGAATGGATGGCAGCTAAACGGTAGTAAATACTAGGAATGAGTTTGAGTTATCTGTCCAGAAGAACTCTAGCAAGGGTTTTTCCTGAAGAGATTGAATGAGGTTTGTGCATCTGTAACAAAAGAGTCACCTGGTGTTGAGAATATACAGTATAGTGTTGTCTGAGTTGCATTTAATCATCTCAGCATGCACCTGCATTGGCCAAAATTGCCTCCATTTTGAATGGGTCAGGGAGCACAGTTGCCTTCAGGCAGTATCAAAACACCTAAAACTATATTGTTCTTCAATCTTGGCTCATATTTTGCACTGGAGCTGGTTTTCAGGTAAGTCATGCCAGAAGAAAATAGGCAATATAGCAATGTCCATTTGGTTCAGTCATGGCAGGGGGTTGGACTGGATGGCCCTTGTGCTCTCTTCCAACTCTATGATTCTATGATTCTATGGAGATGGTGAAAGCTGACCATTTACTCTCACACTATTTCTTCGCTCTTATGGATGGCCTATTATGAAGCAAGCTGTTAATGACCTGTCTATCCTCTTACCTAAAACAGGTGTGGGGAACCTTTGCTTCCCATCATTCCTGGCCATTGCCCATGCTTGCTCGGGCTGAGGGCTGAGGAGAGTTGTAGTTTAGCAACATCTGAAGGACCAAAGGTTCCTCACACATGCCTAGCTCAATACATGCTCTAGGTCAAAACAGTGTGCTTTTGTGTTTCTTTGCCATTTTACATTCTTCTTTGTGTTCTCTAAAAACCTAAATAATGGGCTGCTAGTGGCTTATCCCCAGGGATGGGGAACACGTGGCTGTTGAACTCATTCCTTTCAGCCCCACCCAGTGGTCAGGGATGTCGGGAGTTGTATTCCAACAACATATGGAGGGCTTCAGGTTCCCTCACCCTGCTTATCCCACAGTTTGTAATCAATGAGTTTCTGCAGCACAAGGAAGAAGAAATTCTAAAATTCTGTCCAAGAAATCTTTCACTTGTCTATTTGTTTTTGTGTTGGTATTAAATGGATAACGTGGCATGTGTAATGAAAGAGAAAATTAAATACAATGGATATTTAACTCTGTTGGAGGAAGAAACACAATTTAATAGTGTTGCTGATCTCTTCATGCAAAAGAGGATGAGCTTTCAGACCAGCAGGGAAACTGGTGGGATATGAATGCTGTTCGATTACCATGTGTACCATGATAGCTTTGCCTTTGCCTAAAATAACTTCAGATGGGAATTTGACAGAAAAGAACCTTTGTGTTCTTTAATGACTATGGATATTTCACCTGCAGGGCCTATTGGCAGATGGCAAATGAGGTACAGTAGTTTCGAATTTGCAAACAGAGAAAGTTGTGAAGTTGGCTGAAGCAGTGTTGGATGTACAGGCCCCCTCTCTAGAGATCTGATGTGAAACAATGGGGATCGTCTGCCTTGTCGGAAGAGAGAACCAGCATAGAGTAGTGGTCACAGTGTTGGACTAGGACAGTGATGGGCAACCTTTTGAGCTTGGTGTGTCAAAATTCGCCAAAAAAATGAGCCTAACTCGGGTGGTGTGTCACTTCAAGAAAAAACCATAATTTCGTGATATTTATAGTTTAAATAACAAAAATGTATAATTGTAATATATAACTGTATTTAATAAACCAAAAACTAATTATTTAACCTAACCTAACCAAAAAAACCCTTATTTATCACAAAGTGCCCAGAGTTGTTGAGCTTTTGGGGGAGAGCTGCTGACCAAAGTTTTGGAGGTTTTTTTGGGGTGCGAAAGTTGCATTGCTTTTGGGGGGGATGCCCCAAAGCTGCTTCAGTTTTTTGGGGGGAAAGAGAACAGAAATAAATGACGAATAATACCTTCGCTGGAACTAACACGCAGCACCAACATAGTCTGCCAAAGCGCCAAAAAACCCGTTTCCGGGTTCAGCGCCAGCGTCGATCGGCGGGGCTTCGTCTCGTCTCCGAGACGGCCCGTCTCTGCTAGGAGTGGGGAGGGCAGCGAGAGCGACGCTGCGCCCCTTAGAACCTTGGGAAGGGCGTCCCGAGGGCAATTTGCTCGGCACAGACCCAATCCGGACTCCCCAACTCTTCGGCTAGCTCTAATAAGAGCTCCGGAGCGAGGAGGGTAGAAGTCGCGGGGGCCATTTTGAGCGGCAACGTTATTCTAGCAGGGAGAAGCTTCAAGCCGAAGGCGGAGAGCGCTGGATTCTTCCGAAAATAAAATGATTGGAAAAGACTGTAAGTAACCTCATGATTTGGATTATTATAAAACAATTTGGATCTGGGAGAGAGGGGAGAAAAGAGGAAGCCACCCCCCCCCCCACGGCAACAAAAGAGACAGTAAATAGAAACCCGAGGCCATAAACAGAAGATTTACAATTCAAAGGATCCCTCAAAGGCATCAAAGAGAATCTCCCCTTTGATGCAGGGTGAAAAGGGGAGAGAGACTGCGGTTTATGACTGCTCTGCAATAAGAGGTACAGCCTAAGAAAAAAAACCTTTCCACTCGGGAGCCGGCAGCCCAGACAACCCAGTGAGTTGTCAGGATTTATGAGTCAAATTTTACTTCACTTTGTATTTCTGGACTTTGTGGAATCTCTTTTTTGGCTTAAGTGTTTGTGAAATGTGAGTTCGAACTTTATTGTTAATAAGACTTGAAGAATGCAGCCAGCTTGTTAAAATGGAGTCGAAAAATAAACTGTGATCATATTCCACCCCACGTGACAAGTTTTGACCTTGGCAGGACTGAAATATGTCAACAAAAAAGTGTTCCCCTGAGTTCCAGCGGTCTGTTTTGACCTTAATGTGGGAAACAAGAATAGAGTTATGTCAAGAGGAGACACGACGGCAAGAGTTACAGGAAAAATTCCAGGAGGTGATGGCGGAATATGATTTTTTAGGAGATGAAGCTTTGGACACTGAAAAAGATGAATGTGAGAATGACAATGATGGGGAAGGAAAAGAAGAAGATGAGGATTGTGATGATTCAACACAAAATGAAGCACACCACGAAAAAAATGATGACTCTACTCTACAAAAAGTTGGATGGAGTGCCCTGCTTTTGAGGGGGGCACGATTGGTATCATTGGAACTCCAGAACGCCCACAGGGAAGAAGGAAAAAATATGCAGAGAAGAGAAGAAATTCAGGGGTCCTGTATGGTGGCCTGGATGACAAAAGACTGTAAACAGGGGGTGGGGTGAAGGGAAAGTGATGTTGTGATTAAGGATGGATTAACAGGTTTATAACTGGTCTGCTGATTTTGGAATTTGCTGGATTGGGGGGGGAAGCCGGCAATCGGGGATGTAAGGTTAAATTGAGAATAGTTATAGTTTTAAAAGTGAATGGATTTTGGAAAATGTGAAAATATGGAGGCTTATAGAGGGAGAAAAAACAAAAAATTAGGCACGGGAAGAGAAAATGGGAGTTTGATTTCTTAGTGATTTGAATATTAGATGAAAATGTTAACAATTGATTTATAAGTTGTATAAGATGCAAAGGTGTATTTTTATAAAGTAAGAAACTGTTGCAGATGATAAAAAAGGGATGAAAACCGGGGAAGGGGGGGGGAGGGGAAGCCCACAAAATATGGTTTTACAACTATGAATGCAAGAAAATTTTTTTTGTTTTGTATTGTTTTTTCTTTTTTCTTTTTTCGCTCTTTCTTTTTTTTTTCCCCTTTTTTCTATTTCTATTTTTCTCTTTTCTTTTTTTGGTATGACAATAGATGGTTGGATGGATGTCCTCCTGCGTACTGCCCTGGTTTGCTGGAGCTCCCTGGTGGCAGGGGGGGGCTTTGGGGTCAGGGGAGGGGGGGGAGGACAGAAACCCAAGCATAAAATGGACCATCTCTGACTGTTCACATACATGGGATACTTCTGTGGCAGGGGAGGACCCATGTGGGTGGGTAGGAAGGAGGTGGAAAAGGGGTTTAAGTATGTACCTTTTTTTTTTTGCTTTTTTGTATTTTGTAAAATTAATAAAAAGTATGTTCAAAAAAAAAACAAAGCGCCAAAAAACCCAGCACAGAACAGGTTAAAAAACCGATCTCTGGCTACCAGCAGCAGCAGCAACAACAACAACAACAAAGGATCCGGATTTTAACAGTGAAGACAAGCTGTAGCAGAGACAAGATCTAGCAGAGACAAGCTGTAGGAGGAGTGGGAGAACAAATGGGGGGGGGGACGACAACAACAACAGCACGAATGGGCCGATGGGGTGCGTGCCAGCAGTGAGGGCTCTGCGTGTCACGTCTGACACACGGGTCATAGGTTCGCCATCACTGGACTAGGACCTGGGAGACCCGGGTTCAAATCTGCACTTGGCCATGAAGCTCACTGGGTGACCTTGGGCTAGTCACTCTCATCCTAACTTACCTCACAGGGTTATTGTGGGGATTAAATGAAGAGGGGGGGGAAAACTGTGTAAGTTACCTTGAGCTTTATGGAGAAAAAGGTGGGATATGAATGCAATAATATAGGAGTGAGTGCCTGCTTTTTGCCTCCACTGATTCTCTACTTGCATATTACAAGGATTGCCACTTCATTGTAATAAAACCTCAAAGCGATTCATGAAAAGTATAAAAACTATACAATTATCAGTGAACAAACCACTTAAAAACAAGTATTTAAAAAATTACTTTAAAAAATACTTAAAACCAACAATAAGCTAAAACCAGATTAAAACATGGCAGCTTCTACACGTCTCCATAGGCTTGCCTAAAGATATTTTCAGTAGGTGCCAAAAAGAGTTTCTCATATTTTCTTCTCACAACAAAGTTGTGAAGATAGTTTATGTCAAGAGTGTAACTGGCCCAAGACCAACTGGTGAGCTTCACAGGAGACAAAGGATTTGAAGCATAGCCTCTCTGGTCCAAATTTACCACACTATGCTCGGTCTTTCGGAAGAGGACTGTTGGCTTCATCTTGATTCCTACATGAGCAAGTCTTAAATGAAGAGTTGATCCTCTGTAAAAACCAATATACCATATTTTGCTCTGTTTCCCCATTTCATTCATGTTCATCTATCTTCATATTCACTATGTTGCTACATGATATTTCTGTTATGTTTTGAAATGTTAAGCTATTTCCAGAGACATTTAGAGCAATTCATTAAGAGCTAAACAATCAAGCCTTACTAAGCTGTCACGCATGAACTGGGGAAAGGAAGGGAAAGCACCCATAATCTTGCAGATGTTAATAAGAATTATTCTTTTTGAGCACTCCAAAGGCAACACAATTTGTTTTTATGGGATGTTAATAGCCTTAAGAAAAGTAGAGTAGTCAAGAAGAGGGTGGGCTGGGGAATAGGCAAGCAACTGAAAGTGTTTGTTGGCATTTCTCCTTGTGCTATGCTGATCCAGTTGCCAAAGACTCTGAAGCTGAAAAATGACAGATTAAAACTTAAAATAAATTATGATTATTCAGAAGTTCCACCATGCTCCTCCTAAAAGAACAAATTCCTATATATTTAAAAACTGTCAGTCAGTTCCTTTGTCTTCTGAGGAGATTACTGGGCAAATGCCCAGTCAGTCTAAATATGAATCCCTTGATTACTCTACAGTATTTATTGTTTGTGTAGCTCATTAAATGTGCAGAATTTTTATTCTCACAGCAAGCTAGTGGATTTAGTAGATGGAAATGGTGTGTAGAGTTATATGCCAGTAGATGACACAAACCCTCCAGATGACCTCTCCTAGTAGTTTTCATGTAGATGTTAAAATGCATGAAAGACCAGATGGAACCCAGTAACACCCTACAAGCTAGTGGTCATGGGATCAGATAGCACAACTTTGGGCAATCCTCTCCTCCCCCAGGAGGTCTCCCCCATACCTTGGACTCAGCTAGATTGGTAAAGAAAAAGCAATTTATATGTGTTGTGACACATTATGTCACCAGATGGCACTGTGGACTCCCATTTTTCTCTACCTGTTTTCTCTGTTTAAATTTACAACACATTTAACTGAAACACTTCTTTGATGTCGAAACAAAATAAAAAAATTCCTTCCAGTAGCACCTTAGAGACCAACTAAGTTTGTCATTGGTATGAGCTTTCGTGAGCATGCACACTTCTTCAGATATACACGAAATGCACATGAAATTTTGTACATCCACACAAAAGCTCATACCAATGAGAAACTTAGCTGGTTTTTTTATTTTGTTTCGACTACGCAAGACCAACACGGCTACCTACCTGTAACTAGACCTTCTTTGATGTGTCTAGCATCTAGCCCTTATCTCATATAGTTTAGGAGGGCCCTCTGCCCTGCCATAGAGACCTTTCAGAGGGCACAGCAAGTGAGCTTTCCTTCTTTGTGTAATTTCTTCGGTTTACTTACCTTAGGATCCAAACTTTATAACAAATTCTTCAGCAGTGTTCATTATTCTTCACATTTATTTTTGGGTTATAAGAAGAACCCCACAATCTCTTGCTTATTTATTGATTCATTCCTTCTTAAGCTGTTGATCTGTATACCTGTGCAGTGTGTACACTTACACTGTCCATAATCTATAACGGAAAATTCACCTCCTAGTGTGTGCTTTTATAACACTAATCCATCAAGGGATATTAACTTAAAGGGTGGGGGTGGGGTGGGGAATCAGATTCTATTCATGTCCAATAAACACACTGCCACATGAATCTTATTTCATTCACTTTATAAACCTTTACATTTTATGGTGTGTTTTATGTTTATCTGATTTTTAAAGGGGTGGGAGTGAAAAACAGGTTTTATAGTCTTGGAGTGGAGGAACTGTTGCATATTATGAAAATCTCTAGTTACAGGTAGGTAGCCGTGTTGGTCTTGCGTAGTTGAAACAAAATAAAAAAAATTCCTTCCAGTAGCACCTTAGAGACCAACTAAGTTTGTCATTGGTATGAGCTTTCATGTGCCTGCATGAAATTTCGTGTGCATTTTTGTGTGTATCTGAAGAAGTGTGCATGCACACGAAAGCTCATACCAACGACAAACTTAGTTGGTCTCTAAGGTGCTACTGGAAGGAATGAAAATCTCTGATTTGCAGTGCTTTTTTTCTTTAAAAATGTTTAGGGGTACTCTCATTTTGACTCAAGAAAACCACCATTTTATACTTCAAATTGGGAAAAATAAATACAGTAAATGGACAAGAGTACAAAGATTCACAAAAGGTTTAGGGGTATGCGTACCCCTAGGAAAAAAACACTGCTGATTTGTATACAATAAGAATGGTATTATGGGTTGTGGGGGTAGGTAGATGAACTGTATGCCCAAGTCCCTTCTAATTCCTGTATCCAACAGGATTCAATTACTGGAATAGCCTGGCAAGTTTCCTGGTAATGGCCCACTAATTATGGGCCGTTACGATAATATAGGGGGACCCAGGTGGCACTGTGGTTAAACCACTGAGCCTAGGGCTTGCTGATCAGAAGGTCGGCGGTTCGAATCCCTGTGACGGGGTGAGCTCCCGTTGCTTGGTCCTAGCTCCTGCCAACCTAGCAGTTCGAAAGCACGTCAAAATGCAAGTAGATAAATAGGAACCGCTACAGCAGGAAGGTAAACGGTGTTTCCATGTGCTGCTCTGGTTTGCCAGAAGCAGCTTTGTCATGCTGGTCACATGACCTGGAAGCTATACGCTGGCTCCCTCGGCCAATAATGCGAGATGAGCGCGCAACCCCAGAGTCGGTCACGACTGGACCTAATGGTCAGGGGTCCCTTTACCTTTACCTTTTACGATAATATAGGAAGTGGCTCTGTGCTAGAGGATAAATGGGTGGGTCTTCCTCCCTCTGCTGTATGTTAGTTAGAAAAACAAAAGCCAGAATGGAGTTGTGTGTGAGAAGTAGAAGCAAGAAACGGCTAGGCAGCTGAGAGACAGACCCATGCCTGATTTCTGCTGTGATCTAAGGCTGTGGCTATGGGAGGGGCAATACCTTATTGGGATGTTAATCATAGCTGTCAACCCTCCATTTTTTGCGGGAAACTCCCTTATTCCAAGCCACATCTGTCAGCCTTCCCTTTTTTTGCTGGAAATTCCCTTATTCCAGCGCCGTTTCCCACTGCTATCCTGGATTGTTAGATATACCGTAGACCAGGCATGTCAAACCTGCGGCCCTCCAGATGTTTTGGACTACAATTCCCATCTTCCCCAACCACTGGTCCTGCTAGCTAGGGATCATGGGAGTTGTAGGCCAAAACATCTGGAGGGCCGCAGGTTTGACATGCCTGCCGTAGACTGTCCCCGGGACAGGTGAGGCTGCTGCTGTTCCCTTATTTTCAAACCCGAAAGTTGACAGCTATGCTGTTAATGCTATGAGCCCTTCCACAGTAGGCTCAGGTTGTGTATATGTGTAAATAAACCATTTGTTATAAATACACCACAGAGTCTGCTGTCCCTCATTCCGAGGAAACCAAACCCTGGGCAGGGGCGAAGAAAGGGGGGTGCGGTCCACCCCGGGTGGCACCATTGATGGGGGGGGTGACAAAATGTCGGGTGGCACTCATCGCAGAGCCTGCAGCACGTCCGAACCACACATCTCTCCTGGGACAGATGCAGTGGCTTGGGTGCGCACAGACTCCATGCTGCCCAAATGGTCCACATGCTGCCTTTCCCCCCAGCTGTATGGCGGCTGAGTGGGAGGGGGCAGGCAGACTCTGGCGGCCCCATGGTGCAGGCTGTTCCTGGGCGTGCCGCCCCAGGCACCCGAGCAGCTTCCTCCACCACTGACCCTGGGTAAGTGCCTGGCATCTCTTGGAGATTGGCTTGTATTTTCTTCATTTATTAGCAAGTAAAGTTCTTTAACCATTTTTCCATTGAACACCACATTATTGCTTCATTACTTCAATGCAACTTGTGTGATTACTAATGGTTGGTGACTTGGCAATTTCTTTCACATGATTAGTTGTGAGCTTGCTTGTTCTATCCATGGTATCCTGAATAAACTGCTGGAAGATTCAGAAGTACATGTGCACATGTGCACAAGTAGTTCCTCTGACCCTGTTGACTTAAATGAATACTGTTTTTATATGCATATGACAACAATTCTTTCTATTTTGATGTTTAAAATTATCTGTTTTATTTAAAAAATAAATTACCTTTTCATACAGCACATTTGTAGATTATTTGCAGACATGTAGGATGTGAAGACAAGGTTAAGAGGCTCTTCATACAATAAAAGTGATTTGTTATAAAGAACACTATAATTAAGTAGATGATAAATGGTAGAGAAAGGTTAGAGGTGGGAATTTTGTGGATTAATGACCACTAACTAGTTCCTTAGTAAAAAAAAAACATTTAGCTGATTACATCAAGGGTGAGCGTTTGAAACCTTCATAATCGCAGGATAAATATTTCTTGATCTGTCTCCTGCCTATCATATTCTGAAGTGCTGGGCATGCTTAATGAAATTGGCAAGAAGTGCGAGGAATAGATCGTTGCTCCAGAACTTCTATTCTCTGCTGAAGAATGCATCTCTTTGCTGAGATGCATGGTCTGAAGTGCTAGTGTTGCTAATACGGTAGAATTGCTTTCCAGAGGGCTTTGTGCTGTCACAAACACTTCACATGTACAGAAATGATCGGCTGGAATGCCTGCCATGAGGGATTATTTTTGTAGCACAACTCAATGAGCAATATTTTTGGACATAGTAATTTGTAGTGGAGACTATTTGGTTGTGCATGGTCCTTGGGCATTAGTTCTAGTAAGGACCAATCGTGAGGTTTTCATTGGAAAAATCATCAGACCAAGCAGAAAGTGGGTCTCCAGAGATCATGCAATACCTGAATGCTGTGAAAATCCAGTGGACCTTGGAATTACACTAGATTGTAAATTGACTTTTATAGAACAACTTCTGATGTAGGGGGGAAATGGCCAAGAAATATAAAGGAAACAAATTGCATTTCAACAGGACAGTATGTGGACATTGGTTCACTATTGCTATTGTCAATGTGACATTTAGATTACCTCCAAGCCTTGGTTCTCTGTGGCATTCACCCCCAAGTACATGTGGCAATTCAGGACTTAACAAGCAGTATTTCTCTCAAGTTTGCTCACATTTCACGAAGCCCATATCAGTGTAAGGTCAGCACATCAGCAATCGTGGCAGATATGTGGGGGCAATTAACAGGTGTCTACTCACAGCTCCACTCTCACCTGAGCTGAGCACATAAGGGACTCAATGGACAGTTTCTGCTCACAACGGGAAAGGTGTTGTCAAATGACTGGAATTTATTTATTGAATGTACTCTCTAAGTTTACTTCCAGGTTTGTTCACGCAATGGATTGTAGGCAATCATAGTTTTGCTATACATAGTGGAAAGCACTTCTATTTCTGTAAATCTAGATAATAATAATAATAATAATAATAATAATAATAATAATAATAATAATAATATTTATACCCCGTGTGACGAAAGACCCTTGCTTCCGTCTTATTTATTCTACCTCTCACTTATTGCAAGAACCAACAGGGATGGTCAGGGGTAAACCGAGCCTCCCCGCCCCCCCCCCGGTTCCTCCCTTTAGCCTTTCTGTATTCCCTCGTGCACTTGAGGGTTTTATTCTATTTCCTCTTCTTTTATACAAAAGAGAGTCCTCTTCCAGCACAACCGTGGCCAGGTACCTATTAAAGTTCAGGGCTGTATCTGAGACTATCCTTTGTGCCCACAGTATAGGGAGTTCTCCTCTAAGAATCCCTTTCTGTAAAAGCTTGCCCCTTCCCTGAGGTAACTTTATGATACCCTGGGTCTGTCTGCCTGGCTCGTCCTCTTGGTGCACCCCAAAGATACAAACTAACAGTTCCACTCTTGAAGGAAATGTTGTCTTTTTAATGGGAGTCCTCATAAATGAGTTTCATGTACCTTGGCTGGAAAATAACACAGACGATTTTCTGATTGGCACTTTAACACTGGAAATTTTATTTCTCAAGAACGTATTGGTTGCTTTAAGGTATTCCTGTTGTACAAGCTTAGTTTCAATGGTAATAACCTTGTTACTCATGTACTAGATAACCTAACGACTACCTAACCTAAACCTACTCTCCTAGATCTTCTTCACAACCACCCTCACACTCCCGCTCCCCCAGCACCCTCTCAACTGACAAAAACGGCTGTTCCTTCTCTTTAAACATTCAACCATTCCCCTCCCCTCATGGAATGTCCAGTCAGTCAACATGGAGTCTGAGTTAACCCTTGATGGGTCGGGTTGATAAAGTTATAACAAACAGCGTAAAAACGTCACACCTCGCCCATCTGGCTGGGTTTCCCCAGCCACTCTGGGCGGCTTCCAACAGAAATATTAGAATACACTATTTTCTTAAAGATTTAAAGCTTCCCTAAACAGGGCTGCTTTCAGATGTCCTCTAAAAGTCTGGTAGTTATTTTTCTTTTTGACATCTGGTGGGAGGGCGTTCCACAGGGCGGGTGCCACAACTGAGAAGGCCCTCTGCCTAGTTCCCTGTAACTTGGCTTCTCACAGCGAGGGAACTGCCAGAAGGCCCTTGGCACTGGACCTCAGTGTCCAGGCAGAGCAATGGAGGTGGAGACGCTCTTTCAGGTATACTGGACCAAGGCCGTTTAGGGCTTTAAAGGTCAGCACCAACACTTTGAATTGTGCTTGGAAACGTACTCGGAAACGTATTGGGATAACCAATTTTAGCCAATCTCCCTACCTGCTTAAGATTCTAAGACATAAGGGTTGTGACAGAACAGTTGTGGCTAAGGGGAATCAGCTAAAGCCACCATTGGCTTCAACCCAATGATTAGTTTCCTTTACCATATCCTTTCTCTAATTTTCAAAGGTTTAGTATGGTTTGCACTGGAGAAAAAAGTACTGTTGATTGTATGTATTTGTCTGGTGTCTGTTTACAATGCTTTGTTGCTAGGACTTTAGTTTAGTTTAGTTATCACATTTCCTCCAAGCAACTCGTGGCTGCATACATGGTCATCCTCACAACAACAAACCTGTGAGGTAGGTCACACTGAGAGAGAATGATCAGTCCACAGTCTCCCAGTGAGCTTCATCATAGTTGAGTTGGGATTGGCCTCTTCAGCCGCAGTCCAACATTATACCACACTAATTCTCTGCAGCATCCTTTTTTAATGGCATGATTTCCCAGAATTTCAAAGTCTATTATTTTCTCCCACATTTAATTATAATTGGGATTTCTTTAAAAATGTATATTTGGATTGACAACTGGGCTGTTTCATTCTGTGGCCTCATTACAAGCATGGATGCTCCCTTTGTGCATATTCTGATCTTTCCGATTACTATCTTGCTTAAATTTGCTACATTTATGAAATTTAGCATTTGTATCTCTGTCATGTTTAAAACAGTACCTGCGAATTTTAAATGTAGCTTTACTATGACAGATCCTTTTGTGCAGTTGGATGACAGTTAATTAAACGGGGACAATAACAGCAGGAGGAGACGGGTTCCTACGTTTAATGAGAGAAACAAAGGAACAGCCAGAGACATGGATGAATGATTATTTAGTTCACTGGCAATGCCATTTAGGAACATGGCCCCAAAGTGAAAAGTGTTCCCTGCTCATATATGACAAATGCAAGAGGATTTACTAGCATGCACCTCAGTCCTAGTTGGGGTGTGTGTCTCTTATGCCAAGCTCCCTATACACCAAAACAGCAGGGTAACAAGTGGCAGGGGGGGGGGAAGACTTTTCTTTCTTTCTTTCTTTCTTTCTTTCTTTCTTTCTTTCTTTCTTTCTCTTTCTTTCTTTCTTTATCATGGATCTCAAAATAGCAGAACTTTCATCTTTGGGCAAGTCCTATTCAAATGAGCAAGGACAATGAACAAGCAGCAAAGCTTCACTCAGCAGATTCAAAAGATTTGTCCGCACAAAGAACAAAAAATGGACTGAGCAGCTTCCTGATGAAGGAAAACAAACAAGTCTTTCCCCTTTCTCAAGCAGAAAACTTTATTAGGCATTCAAAGCACCACCAAGATGGCAAAGAATTGAAGACTCCCGACTTCCGGTCCGTCGCGGCGGAGAGAAGGACGCAGGGACTTCGCGTGCCGAAGTCCCTGGCCTCGCGGAGGGGGGGGAAGTCCGCAGAGCGAGCGGACTCCCCCGTAAAAACACCGGGTAGAGAGTCCCGGTGACTCACGCGCCCAGCGGCTGCTCCGTTTTGCGGATCCCCTGCTGCCCGAGAGCTCAATAGAGCGATCGAGAGCCAGCGGGGTGGAACCGCGGGAGCCATTTTGGGCTATATCTTACCTCCGAGAAGCGAAGCTCTGAGTCCTGACCCGGCAAGCGGCGGATTCCTCCGAACAAAATTAAAGATTTCCATAAAGTAAGTGGAACTTTTATTTGGACTTTAAAATCATCAATTGGAAAAATAGGAGAGACTTTAAAGAAACGGAAGTCGGTCTCTTCCTAATGGCAAACCGGGAGGCGCTTTAAATAAACCCAAGCTGAAAGACGAAAAAGTTTCTGGGACGGTGGACCCGAGAGAAAGAAAGACTTTTTTGAACCTTCTCAGCTCCCGTGTCCGGCACCCCCTGAGGTACAGCATTGTTGGGGGGAAGAGTGTTTTGACAGCTGTCAAAAGCTGTCAAACTGTTAAAAGACCGGGTGGACTTATTGCATTGCTGTGAACAGTAAAAATCGATTGAAAATGAGGTAGAACTATTTAAATTGAAATTAAGAATGGATTTGTGATGGAGTTAAAGACAAAGGGAAAGACCAACCAAGATGGAGTCGATCGTCTAAATAGGAAGGAATTTTCCAGCACCCTTTGCTCCCTATCTCCTGTCCGTCTGTGGTTAAGAGAACTATGAAAACAAAGCATTCTCGAGCCTTCCAGGAGGCTGTGCTGAACTATCTACAAATATGGGAGGACATTTACAAGGAACGGCAACATCCTAATTTATCATCAGTAGAGGCTGAAGTCCAAGTTCAGGATTTAGAGGACAATTTGGATTTTGAGATTTTTGACTCTGAGACTGTATGTGAGGAGAAACAACCTGAGGAGAATTTTGAAGGCGACTTGGACTATAAAAAATATATCTTGGATGAAGCAAAGCATGGATTTCAAAAGGAAGAAAAACAGGAAAAGCAAGAAAATGAGAAGCAAAGGAACATGAAGATTAATGAAATTGAAGATCCTGGAGGAGTTAATATGTGGAGTGGTGTTACCCAGAGATGGGAAGGACAGGGGCAGGGGGGAATAAGGGCCTGGAGATGGAATTGGGAAAGAACTGGTGTGGGGTGAAAATTTTAGTTAAAAGGTGTTTTTTTTTTGCTTTGAACGACGGTCTTCGAAATCTTGGCTTGTTAACGGAAATGCTGAACCAATTGGGGGAAAAGACATAGGGAGGGGAGAAGGAGAGTGTAATAAAGTATATGGTTAAGATTTAGTGTAGAGATTTGATGTTAAGGGGGGAAAAAACTGAGTTTTCTGGAGGGAGTTAGAAGAATGGCTGAGGAAAGAATTTTATTTTGTAGCTTAATATTAATTTCTGTGAGGATAGGTGTCTGGGCAGAGAGCTGCCTACCCTTCTCTCTTTACTTGGAGACACCCAGTGGCAGGGGGTGCTCGGAGGGGAGAGGAGGGGGTGGAAGGAAACCCAGACACAAAAAATGGAACCTTGGAAGTGCTGTGCCCTGCAGGTCCCTCTTGTGGCAGAAGGGGGTCGGTGGGAGGGCAGCATGGAAAAGGAGGAGGATTGAGTCAATATTATAAGAATAGGATTTTGAATTGGAATAGAAAACCCGCCACAATTAGTTTGAGAAGTTAGCAAAACCAGGAGGAAGAGTATCGAGGAAGTCACAATTATAATGTTAAGACAATAAGAACTTGGGAATTTATGTTTTCCCTATTGTTGTGTATATTTGTCTAAATGTGTTTTTCTCTCTGAAAAAGCTGGGGGGGAAACCAACTCTCAGAGCTCCTCCATCCTTTTTTTTCCTGCTCTGGAAGGTAGGACTTCAATGACTTCAAGTTACAAGAAAGGAGATTCCAACTAGACATCAGGAAGAACTTTCTGAGAGTAAGAGTTATTTGACAGTGGAACAGACTCCCTTGGGAGCTTGTGGGTTCTCCTTCATGGGAGGTTTTAAAGCAGAGGTTGGGTAGCCATCTGTCATGGATGCTTTAGTTGAGATTTCCTGCATTGCAGGTGGTTGGACCAGATGGCCCTCAGGGTCCCTTCCAACTCTGTAATTCTATGATTCTATAGTTTTCAAGGGTACCTAGAGAGAGAGAAAATTAAATCAGTTTCTGTAGTGTAGATAGCTCTAATTTCTTTCATTGAATCCAGATGTCTTCCCTGAAATGCTTCTGTTGTGGAAATATCAACATCTCCAAACATGCAAGCAGAATCCTCTCTCAACTGCAAATCTTCTACCAATGGCAGCTCATACATTTGTTCATCATTGAGCACTGGGACATGTCATCACCATGATATAAAGGCTGTTGTTGGCAATGCTATCATTCAGCAGACCTGTGGCTGCAAAGTGATGAGTTAACCATTATGCCTTTACTATACCACAAACTTTCATCTGCTAACTTGCATTCTATCCCTGGCAGGTCTTCTGCCAACTTTCCTTCAGTGTTGCACCTCCTCTTTTTTTCTCCATTGTTATGAATTTATGTTGTGCTTTTCCGCTCTCAAAAAGGGTTTAAATATTTCATTAATTTCATTGATTGGCATCTGATTTGTACAGCTGAGATCTTAGACAGAAAGAGCTTAGAAGGCTTGGCTGCTTTATAAAATTCTCCCACAAATCTTTGGCCAGTATTTCTCTCTGGAACTATCTTTTAATCACAGCTCTGTAGCACCCCCATCATCTATCCCAGGGATGGGGGAACCTGTGGCCTCCAGACTGGACTCTTAATTCTTATTAGCCTCAGCCAGCATCAGCTTGACCAATGGCCAGGAATGATAGGACTTGTAGTCCAGCAATATCTAGAGGATCACATGTTCTTTGTCCCTGATCTAGGCTAATATTGAACACAAGTGTTGGGCCATCATGGCTATATAGCAAAAAATGGGTTACTGAGAAATAAATTGGAAGTATCAGCATGCTCAGGTAAACCATTAAAACAACTCAGGGAGGACTGCATTTGCTCAGGGACTACAGAACATTAGATGATGGTATGGTAGAATGTGGCATCATGAAACAATGAATGAGTGGTCCACTTCGCAGCACATTTTGTTGCAGGTTAATCCCACTTGTCCTTTTTTGTCAGCCACTTAATCCCTCTGTCTTTCCATTAACCCTGCATCAGACCGTACCATAATCCTCCCCCGTTATATTCTCTGACTGATCTCTATTTGCCCCACAAGCAGGCTAGCATTGTTAGCCTTCGTTTCAGTTGACTGTGCTCTCCAACTCACACGTTGCTGTTTTTGCTGCTAGGCTCCTGATTTCAGATATCTACCGAAATGAGACCTGCTTCAAGCCTACTGCCTGTAGGCTTTGTACACTTCTGATTTAGTATTTTTGTGAATCCCCATGTGTTTTTCTCCATGGAACATCCAAGATGACAAGACTAGCAGCTGAGGATCAGCAGTCAGGGCACTTTGGGTTATGGGGCAGGGTATGCTCTTCCTCTTTGAAGTTTTCCGTATCTACTCCCTTTAATTCTAGCTCATACATCAAAGGGCATCTATGAAATTATAATGAGCTAGCTGGAAAGGGAAAGAACAGGAGTGCAAGAGTGCAAGGAAATGAGTCAATGTTCCGGGATAATTATTTAAATAAAATTGTTGCCCTGTAGGCTGTAAATTAAAGAGCATATTAACATAGTGTACATTCTATTTACGTTTTTTTTTGTGTGTGTGAGCCTATGACTGCAGTACACCACTGCTGCATTTTCACGTAATAATAAGCTAAAGACCTTGAGTTAATAAATCATACGGTGCGCAAGTTGTATGCTGGTGCACACAGCCCATCCCTCCTGCTTCACTCAGGTAGGCAAATCAGGAAACAGAGAGTTTAGCATTCCTTCTGAGACCAGGATTGTTGTTTGTTTCTACCTAACATACCAGGACTACTAGCCAGCCTTTAACCAAGTTTTGATGTTGGTTTACATATCTTGGCTTGTAAAGGAGAAACAATCCACGATCCTGTATTTGGATATCATACTAAGCTATCTTCTTCCTGGCTCATATACTCACTCATGCAAAAGGAAGGAGTGAAGCAGAAGTGATTGGGCTGCATGCACAGTATAGATTATTAAGCCAAGCTTTTTGGTTTATTCTTTTGTGTGGGTCTACAAACACATCTAGAATCATAGAGTTGGAAGAGACCACAAGGGCCATCCAGTCCAACCCCCTGCCAAGCAGGAAACACCATCAAAGCATTCTTGACATATGCCTGTCAAGCCTCCGCTTAAAGACCTCCAAAAAAGGAGACTCCACCACACTCCTTGGTAGCAAATTCCACTGCCGAACAGCTCTTACTGTCAGGAAGTTCTTCCTAATGTTTAGGTGGAATCTTCTTTCTTGTAGTTTGAATCCATTGCTCTGTGTCCGCTTCTCTGGAGCAGCAGAAAACAACCTTTCTCCCTCCTCTATATGGCATCCTTTTATATATTTGAACTTGGCTATCATATCACCCCTTAACCTTCTCTTCTCCAGGCTAAACATACCCGGCTCCCGAAGCCGTTCCTCATAAGGCATCGTTTCCAGGCCTTTGACCATTTTGGTTGCCCTCCTCTGGACACGTTCCAGCTTTTCAGTATCCTCCTTGAACTGTGGTGCCCAGAACTGGACACAGTATTCCAGGTGAGGTCTGACCAGAGCAGAATACAGTGGTACTATTACTTCCCTTGATCTATACTCCTATTGATGCAGCCCATAATTACATTGGCTTTTTTAGCTGCTGCATCACACTGTTGACTCATGTCAAGTCTGTGCCTGTCCGCAATCTGCAAAGGGAATGGCTGGGCACATTATGGTGAGAAAGCAGTATCACTAAACACCCATCCTGCCGGAGAATGTTACCTAGAGGCAGGTATGGACCCTTTCGGATATACCCGACTTTGCCACTTTTCTAAATTTAGAACACTAAATTGCCTGTGTCTAGATGACCCTCAAGGTGCCTTCCAACTCTGATTCTATTATTCTAATCCCACCTCCTTCAGCAGGTGATTGCTGTGACACTTATGGATCCATGAACACATTACTATTAAAGATTATCATAAAAGGTAATGGTTAGAAACCATCGTGCCTTTCACTTGTCAAAAATTGCCAGATCATTAGTACTAAGATAATATATTAATTAACCAGATACTTTAATGGGACGACGACGACTTAGCCGCACTAATCCTTTTATTACTAAAACCACCTGAAGGAAATATAACAAATGGCATGCAATTAAAATAGGCACCCTTCAGTTACTTGAGACTTCCCTCTTTTCTCATATGCATAAAATGAGTGCATTTCTGTCCAACAAGACATTGGGTAGGATCTGAAGAACTGAATGTACTTCCACAGGAAAGGAGTTTACACAATGTCTGCCTGTTCTACGATTGGTTCTACACCCTCTGCTCCCTCCCCCCCAATTGTCCTATCACAGCCCATAAGTTTGAAAAGCAGTTTGAAAAGTCTCCTTGCCTCACATAACTGGTTTTATCTTTCTTATGTAAAAGAGATATTATTCATTTAAATCAGGCATCCCCAAACTGTGGCCCTCAGATGTTTTGGGCTGAAACTCCCATGATCCCTAGCTAACAGGACCAGTGGTCAGGGAATATGGGAATTGTAGTCCAAAACATCTGGAGGGCCGAAGTTTGGGGATGCCTGATTTAAATAATATTGATTAAATGTAGCCATGAAAATGATGAAGTGTGTTACAGGTAAATTATGCCACAATTAGCTAAAATACAAAAAGCTGCTGTTTACCCTTTTCCTCATGTTTCTTGCGATAGAATAATGTGTGTGTGTGTGTGTGTGTGTGTGTAATCCAGTATTTTGTTTTATGCAGTGTTACTTCTTGCTTTACCTGATGTCTAAGAGACTATGGTTGAATGTAACTCTTTAGCAAAATCATGTGACAGAAGCCTTCTGCAATTTACCACTTTAGACTAGAGGTAGGTGGTATTTATTTATTTATTTTTTAAAAAGATCCCCAACATTTAAATTAATAGATAATAAACATTAAGCAGCTGAGGGATAGGTTCTACCCTTATACGTTGTTTTGTATATGCAGAAGAGATAATTTTTAAAATAAATATACCACCCTTAAAACACACCTCCCATATATTTGAAGTTATACAGTAAGGAAATAACTCTACCACATGATTTTGGTGAATAAATAGTTTTGCTCTTCAAGCAAAATAATGAAGTGGTTGGAAACGTCACAGCTTTAGCGAGAAAAGAAACTAGGGGCAGACATTGTAGGATTTTAATGAAGCCCTTTGCTTACATCACCCAAAGTTAATAAGAGGATGTGATTGCTTGTAGCTACAGTGTAGGCAGCACATGTACATTTTATGTGGAGACAAGCAAAATGATTTCCCCTGAACCAGCCAGCAGAATGTAGGATCAAAGCCCAATGAGACTGGAATGATAAATTCCACATCAAACACAACGCCTCCCATAACTGCTTATGAATTCACCCCTCACACATCTTAAGCTAAACATTGAAATGTAATGCTTGGGATATCATTCATGATTTGTCAGAACTGTACAGTCAAATGGTGGAAGTGTGTGTGTGTACACAGGCTGGTTTTTCACAGTTGATAAGGAAGGAACAGAGAGCAGTTGTAGTATCTCTGTGTGTACGCTATAGACTGACACTATACTATAGCAAATGAGGAATGTGTGAGTGCATTTTACTCAATGCATATGTCAAAGATCTGTGCATGTGCAGAGACCTGACATATTCTGCACATACAGAGGTTTTCAGCCATTTTGTTAGGCAGTCTGGGTCCTCATGACATGTTCTGGGGCAGAAGAGCCTATGGACACTTTGGGAGGCAGGAGATCTAACCAAAAGTTCAGGGCAGTGGTTCCCAGTTGGTGGTCTGCAGACCCCAGGGGTCCATGCATGACACTATTCTCATAACAAAAACTACCATAGAGCTATCATAGTTTTCAAAAGTAGGGGATTTATGGTTTGGCTTTTGAAAAATGGGTCTGCAGTACTTAGCTAATTGAGAAGCATTTATCTAGACTCTAGGATAATAACAGGAACCGGTTTCAGTGGACAGGCCTGTATGTTCACCACAGGCTGAAACAAACAGCATTATTATAAGGGTTGGTTCATTTTGCCCCATTTCATTATTGGCCAGTTTGAGGAAGGGGAAACATGAAATGTGCTAATGGAGCCTAAGGAGAAATAGTCTATACTGTTTTAGCGGTAGGGGTGAAAGAGGTAATTTTATGGCAGCGCAACCGGTTACCCCACACTGGCCCCTGAGCAGAGGACCCCCGGTTAGCACTTGCCTGACAACAGGAAGGAAGCGTGAAGCCTCTGACAGGGTCCTAGAGTCCTCCATCCTCCTTCCTGAATCCTAGTTAGTGCTTGCTTAGCTTTGGGAAGGAGGTAATAGGGCTTTAGGCCCCTACCAAAGCCCTTGCACCTCCTTCCCAAAGCCTGGCACTGCACGAGGGGTGGGGGTGGGTGCCAATTTTTGGCCTAGCTCAGGATGCTGTAGTACCAAAGTCTGCCTCTGGGGGTGATCATGACAGCAGCTGGGTTTCCTCCCAGGCTTCCATTTTTGTTTCTTAAACCAGATTAAATAAAAGTCTCCAGCAGGTCTTAGTGTCACAGAATTGGGAGCACAGCAGCAGACCCCGTCCGTGTACTTTGGTGGTCTGTCTTTTCAGGAAGCTAGTAGGATTTATTCCCCTTGATTGGTAGTGAGTTTTCAAATTGCTTGTGCAGTTCCATTTCAAATGGTTCCATTGAGCCAGAGTAAGTCACCCCAGCTTTGAGAAAGCTTTTAAACCGAAGATTGTTTTAATCTTAAGAGAGTTACCTGAATTATTATCTTTTAATGTTTTGCCAGCTTTGCCTCCCGTGACCTTCACTCAGTATTAATCTTCAAGGAACCAACCTGACACATTCTAGCAGCTCATCAGTTTTAACATCCTCAAAAGGTTAATAGCCTCAGAAGCACCTCTTTTTTCCTTCTGAAAATTCACTGATCTAGATTTTGCTCTATGATTGTGGCATAAATTGGTCGTATTCCATTGAAGCCTGGAAAACTTCTTACCAAGCTGCATTGTTGATAGTGCATAGCAATAATATAGGAAAAAATTCCTTACAGACTCATTTAACACAAACATGGCGGAATAAGGTGGGAGGTGTATTAAATAACTGTGGTTCTAGACAGCTAGACAGGTTTCTTCTGGTCTGATTCAAGGCATCGGTGAATTAGACTACATTCAAAGCCCACTGAACATTAGCAACCGGATTTAATTTCATATTTTTAAATGATATTGTAAATTGTACCTTTACAAAGATAAATTGACCAATTCTGTCTCCTCTTCAATTTTCCCTCTCTCTTTCATGTGCACTTCGAATTTGTAAGCACTACCTAGTAAGCATATAATTGCATGAAAATAGGAGTCCACCTTCATTTTCATATTTCATTTCCTTTGTAAAGGAGTCTTAGGCAAGACGTCAGAGGCAGCCTACTGTTGAAACAGAATTGTGTGCCATGATGGAAGTACAGTCATTCATGGGGTCACACTTTAGTAATCAGAAGAAAATTACATTCTTCACAATTGCTGTCCCTGCTCATCACATTATATGTGCCTAGTAGGATATCTGCAGTCATAAGAATACAGGAAAGAAAGTTGGGCCAATCCATTAACAAAAACACCTCCAATATTGTGTAAAGGGGATTGCACCAATGAGTCAATATTTTTCTTATTTCATTTATTCTTTTCAATCATTTATATTTTGTTTTCAAGGACAGACAGTCTCTCAGTGGTTTACACTAATATTAAAAAGCCACCCATTTATTTTTTTAAAAAATCTTATAATAGAAGCCAAGACTTCAAGAACTTCAATACTTTCATTTTAATGTTGTGTTTGGCTTTATGGAGAATGTTTATTCTTATACTTGTTTGTTTGTTTGTTTTTTGTTATTTTATGTATACAATATATAAATAATTTAAATAAACAAATAACATTGTTTCTGGGGTGCCATTGTTGCTGGAGATGCACAAAGAAAATGTTGGTTTCATTCCAGTTGAAATTATTCTCTCCTAAACTGGTTAAACCAAACAAATTCTGTGTTGCTGATTTCATAGTTGTTACGGTAATAAAGAAGTCAATAAATATTTTTTGGTAGCTTTCCCTCCCCTTGTGAGTTCAGTATCATTGTCAGGCCAAACTTTTAAATTAACTTATAATGACATGATGGTGCAGTAATTTACGCACACCACACCCTGTCTCCTCTTAACTTATTCCATGTGGGAAGTGCAGGTGCTTATAGGTTCCATATATGCACAAAAGCCACACCAGAGTGGTACAGATTGTCACATCTTTGATTTCAGGATGTGAGGAGAAAGGATATAGAGCACCCCTGCAATGAAACAAAGTTCTACTAAAAATGAAAAAGAAAATGCAATTAGCATTTTTCATTTGGGCACAGCAGGGTTCCAAGTAAACCCAGGGAGAACGGGAGTATTGTTCCTGATGTGAGAGTTCAGTGTGTAAGACAAGCAGAGAAAATTCTGCAACATATTTAAGCTCCTCTCAATCATTAGGTCAGGCTTTCGTATGGTTGCTGACAAGAGGGAAAATAAAAGGGGAAGAGACAACATCACAGCTAGAATCGCCTAGTAGGTGATTGTGCTGGAAGGGCTCCAAAACTCCAAGTAAGGCCACAGCTTGAAAGCCTGTCAAAGCTGGCAGAAAATGCACCTAGCTATACTAAGACACCTAGGCAGGGATAATGCTAAATCCAGGAGCACCAACAAACTGCACACTTGATTCTTCAGGAGCGTTGGAGCCCATTCCAAGTTGAACTACATCATAAAGCTTTGTTTAGTGCTGAAACAAATGTTCGTAAACATACAAAATTTGGCAGATTTTCCAATATCAACTGTTTCAAATCACACCAGTATAGATCAAATACTGATCAACTTTTCAAAACTTTTGCCATGTTCTTCTATCTTTCCTGCCACTGGGCTTTTTGCCTTTTTATGTAGGTAGTGGTGTTACCTAAAGAACAACCAATTAATCTACCAAAGAAGGTCCCCCCTCCCTTGAACATTGTATTTCATCGTAAATTGAGCTATTAAGTTCCTTTTTATCAGGAGAGGGAGAGGGCTACATATCAGCTAATAACAGCAATTATTTTTATCTGTAGGTGAAAACATTCTAAATGCTTTGGGGATGTAACAAATGGAAATCCTAGACTGCTGGGAGCTTATTAAAACTTTAGCTTGATGCTGAAGTACATTGACTATACAGAGCCATGCATCCAGTAGGCATTCTCAAAGAGGTCTTATAGATTTGTCTAACCTATTTGCAGCTGCACCTACTGTTTTTAAAAGGTAAGTTTTAGATTGCAGGGAAAAGGCAACAGCATGAAATCTGGTTGGGGAAGAGTGAAGTCAGTCTCAGGGACTCTTGTCCCTGGAAGCAAGTGACTCAGATTATAAATTGCTAGCACAAATCATCAGAGTGATGCCTGGTAGGAAGCAGAACTGGCTTTGTTTAGTACATTTTAATTAAAGGAGAAATTAGAACTTTCCCGTCCCACTTTTTAAGGAAGAGCACTGTGAGAGGCACTGCAAGGTGTTTAGATGTCTAGATGAAAGCTTCACAGAGACCACAAGGTTCTCAGAGTATTTTCAATCACAATCTGAAAAATCATAACAGAGAGAGGTCATGTGTATATTTTCTGACACAAATGGACTGCATTTGCCAGGCTCAGAAATTAAATTTACCCTACATTTCTAAAACATCCATGATATAAAGGCCTTCTTCTCCACCCACATCAATGGCTATCTTTGACCCAACAGGTGCTTCATATGGCATTGTATATAATAAATAGAACAAAATTGGGGAGGGGTGGGAAATCCTGTGTGTTGTAAGGAAATTCAACCAATTTCCTAATCTAGCCTCTTGTTTTACCTCTTGTGATAGCTTTAGTAGACAGATGGTTCTGGTCATAGGACAGCATTCAGGGTGGCCAACTCAGTGTGGCACTCGAGCTGAAGCAAGGCTCCAGCTAAGTCATAATATTCCCACAGTGGACTCCAATTTAACACTAAGGGTACATTCAGATGTGGGGCTTGTTGTGCAAGTTTTGCTGTTGGCACTTCTTTCCTGGTTTCTAATGTTCCTTTTATAATGCATTCCTTGTTGCATTATGGAACTGTGGCTTTTTGAATGATGCATTGCCATGTCATGTTAAATTTCATTCACAGCAGTTTGTGGTGTGACACAACACTGAACATCATGTTGCTACCCTGTGTGCTTCTATTCCTGCATAAAAATGGCAGGAAATAACTGTATGCCAGAATCCTGCCCCAAATTCCATCACATGTCATGATCCATGGAAACATGGAACATGAAGTAATTTTCTGGGTTAGGAGGGTTGCAAACAGTTTATTTTTTTTCTGGAAGAAAGGAGTGGTAAACCTCTGCAGGATTCCGCTAGATTTCAAGATTTGGCTTTTCCATCATGTGAAAGAGAACATAAAATGTGGAGATCTGATCTAGAGATCCCCCTCCCATTTTCTATAGCAGCTTGGAGAGGGTGCAGGGCGCATGCAGAGGGAAGAGAGGGGAGAAACCCCATTGCAGAACCAGAAGTCCTCCATTTGTACTTCTGGTGGCAGCCATTTTTTTTGTACATAGAATTACTGTACATAGAAAGTTACTTGTCCAACTATATTGCCGAAGAGCATACTTCAGAATTTTGTAAAGACCCTTCCTGCCTCCCCATCCAGTACAATTGCCCTTGTTCTTTGTGCTTTCCTCTTCTTGCCCCAGGCTTTTTAAGGACAGAAACATACAACTAATTGTGTAGCTCTTGTCTTGTAAATCTAGCATTAAAATACAAAATATAAGTTTCTATAGAGATTCGTAATGCTAGGCTTCATCTGTTAGTCAGATATGTGGGTGGCAAGGGCAGACACCCCAGTGATCTTTCCCCCGGGTTCCCATAAAACTGTTCTTTCACTGACTATTGGTTCTCAGTTGTAGTTAAGCTCTTTCAAGATATCAGTTCAAGAATTTGTTATGTAAGATTTGAGAGCAGAACTTTCACCCCACCTCTTCTAGTGGATTGAATTCCAATACAATACAGCATTTCTAGTGCCAACTCATTTGCTGACTCTATCAAATAACAATGAAAGAAATGCATCTATTTTCTTCTGAACACGAGACCCCTTTGAATTGCAGGCGAATACCTGAAAGCTGCTGGCAGAGATGTTTTTTTTAAAGTCAGTTCTCCAGCCCACTTTACTTTGCAAACTAGAGGAAAAATAGCAAACTATCACAATCAATTTACCAAAACGATTTATAGGCTGCATTAAGTATATTTGCAATCTGAGCATAAAATCATATCATGGTGCTCAGAAGAGATCTCATTTGCAAACATTTAGCATCAGGCAACATTTCTGAAGTTCTGCCTTATGCCTTCTTAATGATTAAATTTATCCATTGAAGTGGATATGCAGGGAAGGATTACATTTTCCTCCTCTGAACTCATGCAATTATTTGAATAGTTGACTACACTGCTGCGAGTTGATGGATGCCATTTATCAGGTAAATAATCTTTAAAACCTAGCTAAGAGTAATGGTTCACACCTGCCAAGATTGTGACAACCCTTTAAAATATCACAGAAGGTGGGGTTTAAGCTCCCACAATAAGGCTAATAGATGTCACACCGGATAGTGAACAGTCTAAATGTGCATGTGGTCAAATGGGTTTCTTTTCTAAACAAACAAACCTCAGTTTATTCAAATATTTCTTTGTGTGTGTGTTTGAAACAGGCTATACATTGGTGCTAATATAGGTTTTCCCTATTTACACAGGAACGACCAACTCATTCCTTTGCATACTTTGAATAATGCAGCACTAAAACGAAAGTCAAATTGCAGAATAGTCCTCTTCAGACCTTCAAAGAAAAAGGTGAAGGTTTTAACTGGAGGGTGGGGAGCAGGCACATAAGAACATAAGAAGAGCCTGCTGGATCAGGGCAGTGGCCCATCTTGTCCAGCATCCTGTTCTCACAGTGGCCAAGCAGATGCCTGTGGAAAACACACAAGCAGGAACCAAACACAAGATCACCCTCTATTCCTGTGCTTTCCAGAAACTGGTGTTCAGATGTATACTACCTGCAACCATGGAAACAGAGCAGAATCATCATGGCTAGTAGACATTGATAGCCTTACCTTTCATAAATTAGTCCATTTGAAGTCAAACTTGGTGGCCATCACTCCTTCCTCTGGGAGTGAGTGCCAACATTGAGCTTCATTGGATGCCCTTGAGTTCTAGTGTTACAGGAGAGGGAGAAAGATGTTTCCCTTGTGTACTTCCTCCATTGTAAGCAAAAAAAATTCTATCACGTCTCTTCTTTCTTTGCCTATTTTTCTAAACTTAAAAAGTCCCAAATGCTGCAGCCTTTTCTCATAGGGAAATTGCTCCACCCCCTTGGTCATTTTGGCTGCCTTTTTCTGAGACTTTTCCAGTCATAGAGCTTAAAAACAAACAGTCTTTCTCAGGGCGCCATTTTGGTTTCCAAAAGTTCAAAAGATGAGGCCATTAAACTGGGAGGGGAAATGGCTGTTTTCCGCTCTTGGAATAGTGGATTATAAGCAATAAAAGAAGTGAGAACATGGCAGGTGACCAGGGGATGGTACTTCATGATTAAAGACCTCATCCGACATGAATTCCAAGGAATAATAAAGAAGGTGCATTTGAACGGTTTGATGGGGCAACTTTGTTTTCAGCTTAATATTGATTGATTGATTGATAAATGTATATATAATGTCCTTTGGCAAAAGCCTTCAGGGTGGTTTACAACCATAAGATTTAAAAAACACCCATTATTTCCATATAACTCATAACAAAAGTAGTAGCAGCAAAATGTCCATAAATTAAATGTTATCACAGTTCCACCAAACCAAAAGTATTGCAGAGGAGGTGAATCTCTACCTAAAGGAATACCTCATTCAGCCAGAATAAGTGCATGTTTATAAAGTTTCTGGATAGTGAAATTGGCCACCTCTTTCCAATACCAAATATAGTCCATTCTTTCTTCTACATAGCTATCTGGTTGCTCTTTTTATGGATGAAAGTTTTAACATCACCTGTTGCATAAGGGTTATCAAATGATCAATCCAACATGAAAACGTCCCCGAAGCAATTGTGCCAATAATGTAATATTGATAAAATCTTGCTGGAACAAGGCTTTATGCTAAAACCATGCTAGTGATTTATGTTAATCCTTATTTTGTTCTGTTAAATCTTCCTGACAAAATCATCTTCTGAAGTTCCAGCAGACTTTGTTGTCAAATGACTTATCACCTCACACAAAGAATCTTTCTACATTTCCTTTTTCTGCTGGGAAATACCTATTTAATAAGCTGCATATACCACAGTGCAGGTTTGTTGGACTAAATTGCTGACAAATTAGCTCAACGTGAAGTCCTCATTACTTTCCTAGGTAGGATTAACAAGTGATTTCCCTCATACATTTTATGGTGCCATGCAGGGAGGGAAAAAGATGTCGCTGGTTTTTTGTAAGGAGAATAAGAGGAGTAGAAACCATTATCCTCACTGTGATCTAGTACCAAATTGGCACTTCAACTTCAATGGAACTCTTAAGTGTTTAAATTCCACCCTGCCACACCACATCTACTACCCATTTGGCATACAATTGCTTAGAAACTGATCATTGAGAATTTGGATCCTTAAGATTTTTCACTATGATTCTCACTGACCTATATGGAGAGGTAAAATTCTCACTATGTAGAAGTTTGCTATGTTCAGATTCTTCAAAGCGACTGATCTCAAGGATGTTTTCAAAGCGTCATCTGGAATCTCAACATCTGGACCATGTTATAATGGAATAGGCAATTTTACTTTCTTGGAAAATATATGCCTGCTTAAAATGTGCTTGATTTGCTATTTAATGAAGAAAAATAATGAACAAAGACCAATTTCCCTTTAGTTCATATTTAAAATGCCTGAACCATATATTTATGTTGCCTGCTTTTCATATACCAACCCATTCCCCCATTCACACACCAGATTTGTATCTTTCTTAGTCTCCTGCACATGTTCGTTGAATATTCATAAAAGTTTCAGATTTATTCTCCTTTTACAGCTTGCAATGTTCACACCTACCTGAGACTAGGAAATCTGCTCCGGAGATAGCATTGACAGAAAGCTTCAAAGCGCTGGCATGGCGGTGGGGAGAAATCAGGAAGACGTCAGCACAGAAAACATTTTGTACAAATTAAGAATCAAGTGCAGTGCTTTCGAGAACTGTGATACAGCAAATTCTTGTATTAGTTACGGGATGTCAAGAGATGGCCAATAGTCCAACTGGATGTGGGCCAGAGACCAGCATCAGGCTTGGGTCAGTAAAGTTCATCTGGCATCTATTTCCAATATGAGATGATTTGCAAGTATGCTTAAAACTGAGTCACTTTCCGGTGTAGCATTCAACTATAGGAGAAACTGGGAGTCTGGGGAAGAAACTGGATGATACTATTGACACCACCCCAATGTCAAATGAAGCACAGCAGAGACTGTGATACAGTAGTATATGGTTCATTTATGGATATATACAACCTGAGCCCATGATGGAGGCATTCATGGCATTAACACCCAAAGAAGGCATTGCCTTCCCCCATAGCCGCAGCTTTCTATTCAAACAGAAATCAGTCATCACTCTTTCTCACTTTCCAGTTTGCTGCTTTGCTTTTAGCTCACACCATAGCAACTCTCTGTTCTTAACTTCAGCTTTTTCCTATTATCTTCGAGTTTGGGGAGAGGCCACCACCCATTTTCTGTCTTGCACTGATCCACTTCCTTTCTTCCCTTTAATGGCCCATCTCCCAGGCAATTACCTCACCAGGAATATAACCCAGCTACTATTTTTTTAACACATGCTGGATCAAGGCGTTAGAAGGGTCTTGGCATACAGTCCACTTTCCCCGCCCCAAACCCATAACAATACATTAAAAGGTAAAGGGACCCCTGACCATTAGGTCCAGTCGTGACCGACTCTGGGGTTGCGCGCTCATCTCGCATTATTGGCCGAGGGAGCCGGCGTATAGCTTCCAGGTCATGTGGCCAGCATGACAAAGCCGCTTCTGGCAAACCAGAGCAGCACATGGAACGCCGTTTACCTTCCCGCTGTAGCACTACCTATTTATCTACTTGCATTTTGACGTGCTTTCGAACTGCTAGGTTGGCAGGAGCTGGGACCAAGCAACGGGAGCTCACCCCGTCACAGGGATTCGAACCGCCGACCTTCTGATCAGCAAGCCCTGCACTCAAATACTTAACACATTGCAGGGCTGTTGTTTTTTATTGAAAAGTAACAGCAGAGGGGAGCAGGATCAGGACTGGAAGTGGGTTGATCGCTTCCTGGGGTGAATAGCCGCTGTGGTTTTTAAAGGTGTGGGGTGGAAAGGAGGAGATCTGCTAAATACATTCACACATTTAATGTATCATCTGGATTGACCCCGAGAAACTGAAAAATGGGAAGTGGAAGAGTTGGGGATCTGTCAAAGCAGCCCAAATACAGCCCAAATAAGGAATACAGAAATGTATTCCTTAGAAGAAATCAACACTAAAATGATGGAGAATTTTCATGAGGATTTTTTTAAAAAAGTTTACAAATTGTTTCAGAAATGTGGAGGACAGGATTGAAGATTGGGAAAATGAGAAACTGAAAGAACCAAAATTTATCTGTCATGCATGCTTTATCTGAGATTCCTGCATTGCAGGGGGTTGGACTAGATGACCCTTGGATACCTTCCAACTCTAAGATTCTATGATACATCCACCTATTCTTAATCTGCAGTGTAGTATTTATTGTAGTGAGGCCATCTATATACACCCCCAAAATACATTGGGCCAAAGCTTCCATCTTCCCCAGCCAGCATCACCCTAGCCAGGATTATGGGAGATGTAGTCTACCAATATCTGCAGGGTTACACAAAACCTCTTTTTATATTGTAAATTGCTGCTCCTGCTCCTGCTGCTGCTTGCTGCTACTATTATTACTAATATTGTGCCCCTTGCTGGATTGAGGCCAATGGTTGCAATCTTGAACATTGTTAGGTTGCTTAAATCCCATTGACTTCATAAGAATTTAACCAGGCTATGTGCAGCATTCAATCAATATATTTGATTCAAATGCCATCTTCCTTTAGCACAGCAGTAAAATAAGAACATATCTGTCTAGTCCACCTTGCATTCCCCTTCACTACTATTGAAATACTAAATTGTTCAACATAGAAACCAGGTATGTACCAACCAAAAGCCTAAAATCTTGGTCACTATAATCACTGGATTATATGACAACAGAAATAAATTGATTTATTTACTAGGATAACTTTTATATACTGCTCTTTCATCCAAAAAGATTCCCAGGAAAAATTACAATGCGTTTGGAAAAGATTGTATTATCTTAATAAAATCATTTCAGAATAATCTCTGAGGGTAGCATAAATTTGTGTTCTTGGTAAATAATTATTTTATCAGTGTGTGATTTACCTTTTTTCAGAATGGCAGTGCCTTAGTCCTTCTGTTTCCTTATTCTTCAGAAACACTTCAATATTGGTAAATACTGGTTATACAATTCTGTTCTCACAAATACTTTTATGCATACTGAAATGAAAGTAAACCCAGTTTATGTGCTAGTGGGTTATGTACCACTGAATGTTGATTTCTCCCCTCAAACAGGCAGGAAATAATTTCTTTTTAGTTAAACCAACAATTCCTGCCACAATTCTTGGAGGTTAGGTCTCTCTGTCTCTCACCAGCCCCACTTATCTCAATCTGGTCTTCTTTCCCTTGGCAAATATTTCTTTTTATTTTTCTACAATAGTTTCTACCAGTGACAAAAAGTAACTCGTCTCAGGCTACACTTGAAGCCATTTCTTGGCCTTATTTGAACATCCAAGTCATCTCTGACTTTTTTTTTCTTACCTCAGTCTTGTCTTGTCTCCTTTCCCTTCAGAAAGATTTTTACATCCGTCTCTACCAGCGACATACATTAGCTATTCTCAGGGTAAACTGGGGGGTATTTATTGGCCTTATTTTAATGCACAAGTTATTGGAGCATTCCTTATCATATCAAAGACATCATCTGAAAGAAAGCACTCCACTTACATTAGGTGAAAAAATGTTCAATATCTTACTAGGGTATTTTAAAAGTTCAATAATCAGCCAGTCTCCTGCAGTGTTTTCCTTTTCAGTGACTTTTAAATTGCATTCTCCATTCTTCTTCCATTAACCAACTTCTTAGTATGTTGTTTCCAATAATGCCCAATGTACTAATGGGACATACTCCACATATTTTTTATCTCTCCTGCAGTGACACCTGAAATAATGCAGGCAAAAATGGCTGTTGATAGGAGGAAATTAAGAAACCCATACCCATTTCTTTTGGGTACATAGTAATAGCCCCAACTGGAGTCTTCTTCATGAGGACCTAAGAGTTAAGTCTTTCAACTTCTTTGTTAGTTTTCATTCACTGCCTTTTTACCTCAGTTCCCTCCCTGTTGTACTGTTCATTACCTTTTATTACCATGTATTGTGTGGTCTTTATGGTGTCACTGAATTTTTCCCTCTCTCAATAGCACATAGCTGATTGGTCTCGTGTGTTGTCTTTAAAGGTTTCTTAATTGACACTCAACAATTCATTTTCCTCTGTGCACTGATAAGTTTTCTGGAGGGAGAAATAGACCCCATTACCTAGTCTTTCATTATCTTTTGAAGATGCCTCCTCAGTGTTTTTTGCTGAGACTTGGATTAATGTTGTGCCCCCAACTCCCGACTGTGCTGTGAATCTGATAGACTCTAAAATGATCAGAAAATCCTAGAAAAAAAAGTTTTGGGGCACCTTAAAGACTAACAGGTTTATTGTAGCATAACATTTCATGGACAAGAGCCCAGTTTGCCAGTTGCCTGAGGTAAAAATATCATTCTACACAGATAATACATCAGAGGAATAGGGACATGACAGAAATAAGTGAATATATCCATGAATGCAAATAAAATTATGTTGGCTTTTGAACAACATCTGGATTTGTTAGAATAGTCTGTCTTCTACAGTTGCCGGGGCAACTGGAAGCATTCCCAAGAGCCATAAGGCTTTGCGGATCTCCATCTCCACAGAGAGCAAAGTCTGTACGCAGATACAGAGTTTGTCCCTTGGAAGCCCCTCTCCTGGGAAGCATGGAAAGCACCACTGCCGTAGCCCTTCTGCTGTTGGTGCAGCATTTTGGAGTGAGTTGGGCAGATCCACTTGTTTCAAAGCCTTTCATTCCTGTAACATATCCCCAGAGCAGGAGGACTTTGGATCCAGTGCATCTGCCCCATACACCCCAAAATGCTGCATCTACAACAGAAAGGCAATGGCAGCAGTACTTTCCAGATGGAGAGTACACCAGATTTGAGTGGCATAGATTTTTCGTCTCCCATTGAGATCAATGGAGGGGGGAAACCTTTTTTTATAAAAAAAATATATCAACAGAAGGAGATGAAAAAAAATGAACAAAACCATGCTCTCCACATTCTACCCTACTGCCTAACTTCTACCCTATCCTACTGACTTTGGACTTGACAGTAGGGATGGCTGACTCTGTCAATTTTTGTTTCTGCCAGGTGCTCATTTTTCAGATCTTACATTCAGTTCATCATATTTCCATATCAGTTTGCAACTTTTAAAAAATCCACATGAAATTATTGCATGTGAATGAGAGCATCTGATCATGTGGTTCTTACTCATTGGGTGGAACATTTCCCAGATGCTGACAAGAAAGGGTGACATTGGGATTTTAATACAATGCATGCACAGAAGAACCCATGTATTCAGTTGGACATTGTGGTAATGTAGTGACATAGAGAAATTGACAAACGGAGGCTATCTCTGCTTTATTCCATTATTACAAAGGATGATGTGCAGGTAAGCAAATGGGTTTAGGACTAGTTTACAAACAAATTAATCCAGCAATGTGGGGGAAAGGATACCTTAAAAGTACAGTCGTACCTTGGAAGTCGAATGGAATCTGTTCTGGAAGTCTATTCGACTTCCAAAACGTTCAAAAACCAAATCGCAGCTTCTGATTGGCTGCGGGAAGCTCCTGCAGCCAATCAGAAGCCGTGGAAGCCCCGTCAGACGTTTGGGTTCCAAAAGAATGTTCGCAAACTGGAACAATCACTTTCAGGTTTGTGGCATTCGGGAGTCAAAATGTCTGAGTTCCAGGGTATTAGACAACCAAGGTACAACTGTAGTTATGAGAGGACAAAACTATGCTTTTGGAGAAAGAGCTTGCCTTCTTGAAGCTGCTGTTATTAGTCTGTGGGAGCCAGGCTTCTATATCCCTAGATCTAGCAAGTGTTGAAAGCTTATCAAGTCAGGCTAACTTCCTCATGTGAACTAGAAAAAGTAGCAAGCAGAAGGGCCAGAGGCAATGCTTGAATCCAAGGCTGCAGCTTAGGTTGTATACATGTGAAATAAACCATATATCAAAAAGACATCACAGTCTCCACTGTGCTTCATTTCCAAAAAGGAAACACAGACCTGATCCCTACAAGTACAAAGTAAGCACCTAGAACCCCAGAAACCTCACAACACTCAGAAATTTGGGGTGCTGCTGGGATAGGGAGGGAGGGAAGACAGATCACACAGGCACAACACTTTATTTTTATCCAGTGGGCTTACTGTCTGCTTGGATGGGGACATTTTGATTGGGAAAATACAGAAAGTAAGCGGTCACTGCCCTTTCCCTGAATCCTTTCCCTGATCTAATTCAGGACCCCCTGTGGCTGCTTTTACGTTTAGAAGAGAAGGGAGATCTGATCACATATACGGTATATGTGCCCCAAAGTACTGCTGGAAAAGCCACTTCAAGAGACATTAACTCTCCTATCAAATGATTTCTTCTGTCTGCTTTCCCTTCTGGCCTTTATTTTAAACCTAATAATCCCCATGCAAATATTAGCTTTTATTGGTTTATACAAGAAGCGCTTGAATGCGATCCTTAGATTATTCTTTCTACAAAGAAGAAACATAGCAGTATAAAGCTGTGCTGAATGCTGTCACTCAGGGACTGAGTTGCCCAGAAGAGAGGAGAGTCATATAGGGAAGGCGCCAACAATTAGTTAGGTAATTAAGGGAATGTACAGTGGCAGTTGGGAAAGGTAAAAATGACTCGTGGGAGACGTAATCTCCTTGATTTAAATGGGCACTTCAAACATTAATCATCTTAAAGGGCACATCTATCATTTTGCTGTGCCACTGAGAACTTTTAGCATCTTTGCTCTCATCGCAAATGTGGAGTGCAAAACTCTAGCTTCTGCATCAGATTGGAGATGCCTGATTAAAATGAAGAGAGGCTAGGCAAGGCACCTTGTCTTTTATCTACATTCTGACAGTTCTGGCTGTGTAGTTCTCAGAGGCTGCTTAATGCTGTGTTTGCCAGGTCTTCCTTCACATGCAGTTTTCTGCATCCCAGACAATAAAGGAGATACAATTTCTACCGCTGCATGAATATTGGATTGGAAAGAAAGAGAGCTGGCTGTGAAGACAATCTTGCAATCCTTACTAATTAAGAATTTTGCTTTCAACGGCTTTCAACGGCTACAGCCCTGGCACATGTTTCCAGGTCTCCCCTGTTGTTGTTGTTGTTGTTGTTGTTTAATCTAAGAAGAAAATACCACAGACTTGGTGCTGAGCATTGAAAATACAGAGCAATCATTTTTGGTAAAAAAAAAAAAAGGATAGGTCTGATGAAAATGGGCTTTCCTCATTGCTTTGTCCCTTGTCTGTGACTGCTGGGACAAGAGAGGGAAAGAGAGAAGGAGGGAGGGAAACAGAAAGAAAGAGAGTGAGTTTGTTCTATATTCTATGATGAATGACAGATGTGCCCTTAATGATTAACTTTAGAACCACTTTAAATCAGAATCTGCTCTATTCCTCCGTCATTGATTTTTAAATCTCTTTCTGAAATTACTGGTTTCCCTAATTGGCTGTTAAAATAATTAGTAGACTCTGACATTGGTATCCTTTTAATTAGGAGCTCTACTACATTAGTAAGGAGGGTATGTCAAAGCTCTCCTCTGAAGTCTTGATCCACTGAACTTTCAGTAGAGCCTGCACTATGGAACACACACGGACACATAACCATCACTGTCAGAAGAGCTGGTATCATCAATCATATGAGGGGGATTGGAACTGGGAAATGGGTCACAGAGATTCAATCCAGCAACTGCTTCCTCTCCCTTCTGCCATCTGCCTGGCAGTTCTGGTTTGCTCTTGTATCATGGATGGGGACTCTCAGGCCTGGAATCAAACAAGGTGCTCCAGACGTCTCTACCAATATTGCAGGACTTTCCCAAGGCCACACCCATCTCCCTTCTGGTTGAAGATGGTGACAAATAATGCTGAACTCCATGCTCTGTTTTAATTTGTTTTAATTTTGAATAGTTTTTAAAGTCAGTTGGCTCAGCTGTTAATGATAATTGCAACATACAGGCAAGGAGCATATATGTTTTATCTGTTTTACTTTTACATTTACATGGACTAAGTTGAAAGTCATATATCTGAATGGCTCAGCCGTTGACACAATTGCCTCTCAGTGCCCTCTCCCATTTTGTGGAGTCCACTTGGGTCCCTGGTTTACTCCAGGGCTTAGGGTGAGGAAGCATGCTGGGAGACGTCTCAAATGCATCGGGATTCAAAATGACCTTAACAGATGGGAGAAATGTACCCAAACTAACAAAATGAATTTCAATAGGGGCCAATGTAAGATGTAAGAAAATTTTGTAAGCAGGAAGAACTAGCTGTGCAAATATAAGATGGGGGACACCTGGCTTGCCAGTAGTACCTGGAAAAAGGATCTAGGGCTCTTAGTAGACCACAAGTTGAACATGAGTCAACAGTGTGATGCAGCAGTAAAAAATGTCTAATGCTATTCTAGGCTTCATCAACAGAGGTATAGTGTCCCAATCAAGGGAAGAATGGCCCCGCTTTATTCTGCCTTGGTCAGACCACACCTGGATTAGTGTGTCCAGTTTTGGGCACCACAGTTTAAGAAGCATGTTGACAGGCTGGAACATGTGCAGAGGAGGGCGACCAAGATTATCAAGGGTCCAGAAACCAAGCCTTATGAGGAGTGGTTGAAGTAGTTGACCATATTTGGGCTGGATAAGAGGAGATATGACAGCTATCTTCAAAGATCTAAAGTGCTGTCACAAGGTGGAGCAAGCTTGTTTTCTCCTGCTCCAAAGTCAGTGCCCTAACATCCAGGTTATGCTGGAATGACATAAATATTGGAAGGGTGACTTTTTGGCTCTGTCCCATCACACTGGCCACTGTCACCCCCCTATTCAATGTGATACACGCGCATTGCAGAAGTGCTGTTCAGTGCACACTGTACAGCTTCAGCTTCAGTGGTAGGTGAAGATTTTCCTTCCATCCCTACTTCCACAAAAACGGAAAGTTACTTGGCTCTGTCCTAGCAGAAATAATCAGGGGTCTCACATCCACATACCATATATTTAAAGCTCATTTAATGCACATCATTTCCCTCAAGGAATTCTGAGAGCTCTAGTGTGCTGGGAATTGTGCTCTGTGAGGGGTAAACTATAGTTCCCAGGATTCTTTTTTTTGGGGGGGGGGGAAGCCATGTGCTTCAAACGTGATTTAAATGTTGTGGGTGTGTCAAAGGGTCTCTGTATTTCTAGATGTGGTTTTCATCATCCATATTTTGCAACACATTCGTTCCATTTGTCAAATCCATAACATTATAAAAGTCTCCAAAGACCAATTAATTTAAAGTGATTTGAGTCTCTAATCATTTTGTCATTGTACCTGCTGTTCCTATGCAATTCTCCCTCTTTGTTTCTCTGAAAAACATTTTCCTCCCAATCTTTAAAAACATGCTGGGTCAACAAACAGGAAAAATTGGATAGGTTATAGTGCTCGACTTGAGAGATTGATCTGCTGGGAATATAAGTGTTTATTTAGAAATAAAACTTTTTTTAAAAAAGTATCAAATATCATTACAAACCAATTTGGGCCTGTCTGTTCCCTGGCTTTCCTGTTGTTTTCTCTATGTTTGTAAAAATCACAATTCTAGTAAACACCATCCATTCAATTCCTTGGTGGACAGAATAATTTGAGGCTATTCTCATACTACACTTCAGAATACTGGAGACTTACTAGTGATTTCAGTGTTGTGAATTGTAAGCTGTATCTTGCAAAGGTCAAAATGCCGAATAGTGTAGCCCCCCCCCCGGCACTACATGAAAGGGCCATCACACATTTACTGAGGAGCAGGGCCCCATCTCTGGCATCAGGCATGCTGCTAAATCAGTTGTAGACAGTGCGCCATGGGTTAATCATCCCTCTTAACATTACAATACATGGAAGTGGAGATAGGAAAACCTAGTATTTGAAACGAGAGGGCAGCTGTATATACACCAGTGCACCCTTCACAACAGTTGGGGTGCTCGTTTGCTTTGTAATGTGATATCTGAGCCTGATCCCAAGTCCAATAGTGAGAAGTGACCTGTAGTTTGAATGCATAGTTATTTCCACTTTACACATTTGGCTGACCCTTGGGCATTTCTGTTGGGTGATAACGCCGAGTCCGGTGCCTCCCCCCCCCCAACGCAGCATCGCCTAGGATTCATCACTCCGGTATCCCGTCACGCTGATGTGACCCATATCCAAGGACATGAGCACATGACACTAGCAGAGTCCAAACAGAAGCTGAGCCTTGAGGTGTAACATCTAAGCCTAAATTATTATGTACAAAATAAAATGTAACAGAACAAAGAAAACATGGCTCCTCTCCTTCTTTCTGCCTCGGAGAGAGAACTGCAAAAAGCAATCGCTATACAGGATGGAACAGCATATCTCAATTTCCATTCACAAGACTCCAACAATCAGTGCTGGAATGTAAACAAGACATGTGACATGTAACAATCCCCCACGTCTGCAGCATGGGAGGAATGGAATTCCCAGCAATGTAACTATCAGTGAAACAGTACCTGATGGGAAAGGTGTGCTGTGGGTTTCATTGCCACTATCATAGGCCCTTAGGCTACTATGGCTACCTATGTTTGTTTGGAGGAAAGAGCAAGATGAAATTTTAATTGATTTCCAAGAAGCCTGGTTTTCAATTATGCTAGACAGGTAATGCACTTTCCAATTATTGTTCTGGGAAACATATATGGTTGTAATTAAACATGCTGGGCTATTTGACAGATTTTAAATATTTCTTATTAGAGCAATGCTTCACTCACATGATTTTAGCAAGGGAATTTCCAAAAGGGTGCTTTATCACACCAGCACAAACACCTTGGGGGTGGGATAATAAAACTATTTCCCTTATGCAATTTGGTGAGCATTCCGAAAAGAGTGCCCCAGTTTGGTTATTAATTATTGTAATGTGTGTGGATGTCTTTAGAAAAATCAAGTCTCCTACTTAAAGAGGTGTGTCGCTTAATAATTAAAACAGAGACCTATGCTCCTATTGGGAAATATCAAATTGTGATTGCTACTGTTCAGAGAAGAATGACATTACAGAAGAAGAACGAAGTGCTTCGTGGACTTCCCTGGCAGCCACTGACAAATAAAGATTGTGTTTCCCTGCATCCACTCAGATGATGGCTACACACAAATGAAGAAAAACCAAGAAATTACTTGCAACAATAAAAAAGAAATTAAAATAACTTTTTAAAAACAACTCAGATACAAATAATAATAAGGAAAGATCAGGTGCTAAGTATAGAAAGGAAAAGCAAATGCAATGTTTTCGGGAACATGTGAATGCTGCCACAGTTTGGCCCTACCTTAAGGTCATCGTAAAAACTTTAGGTAAGTTAATAAGAAAACACAGCTAGTGGGTACAGCTCTGCCTCCAGATCTGTATATTCTGTTGGACTCTCCATATCTGAGCCTGTGTTGGAAAAACTAGTAAAAAAAGAGAGATGTAAATAGGAGATGTAACATATACAAATTAATAAAATTATAAGTAAAATTATCCTAGTGGCTAGAAAGTTGTTGTATTTGTGCCATCTTAGATGCACATGGGTTCCAAAACAATAGTATAGCAATACAAACAAAAAATTTAAAAGGTTTAATTGTTAAGGGAATTTTGGTTAGCCAATCAACCATGACTAATTATAATAACAATGTTCATATTTTGAGTATCTGGTACAGTGAGCATCTAATTAGTTCAAACATTTTAGTTGGTCCAGTTAAATATTCATGGAATATTTAAGTTCATGGAATAATTACATTCGGAGGGAAGGGAGTCAGGAGCATGATACACAACTCCTTCAGAGAAAATGTGGCCATGCTTCCCTCCAGTTGCATTGTTCATTATTACTGTCTTGTGTCTGTTGGGATATTCTAGAGATATTATTATTCACAAAATGAACAAGCACATTTGGAAACATGGGAAGGAGACTGCAAAAGATGGGGGGAAACTGGACAAGAAAGCAGGAGAACATTAAAAATCATTTCCATTCTTTATCGCTAGTCCTAAATTGCTAGTTTGGAATTGTTTTTCACAGAATGGATTTCACGTACAGTATACACATATACACATTTTTGGGTGGGGGGAATCACACAGGCTTTAATTTCGACTTCTAACAGGGATGAAGGTTAGAAAATTGTAATAGGTGGGTCTGGGCTTCTGTTACATTATTCTAAGCATAGCTTATTTGTTACACTTCTTGAGTTTCACTGTTGTTGGACAGGGGAATCACTTTCCTTTTTTCAATCGTGTGGAAGTTGAATGCTTGTGTTGAGATGAGAAAAGGAAGAATAAACCGTAAAAGCATTCCTCAAAGAACATATCAGCTCCAGGTTTACAGCAGGAGTGGGTAACTGTGGGCTGTATTAAGATACAGTCTGTGGGCTGTATCTAGCCTCCCAAGCAATTTTTGGGCTTGGGCTTCTTTTTTGCTGTGTCCCATCATATCACCAGTCATGTAGTTGGCATAAACTACTAGAATAAATCTTTGCTTTCGGTTCTCTCCCTTTCACTGCATTCATTTTCTCTCTGACCAGCTGAGTAACATTAAGTCACTATGTGTTTTTACATTCATGATGGCCTTTCTTTTGAAAAGGTTATGCACTTTTCTTTGGTGACCATGACCACTTTGACTTTGGGCTGCTAGTTGTGGACATTATGTCCGATATTGATTGCATATCATTGTAAGAAATGAGGCTCTGCCCATTTGAGGATGGATTGAATACTGGGTGTTACTTTGGTGTGATCATTTCTCTTTGTTCGTCCTTATTTGTCTTGATAGATCGGAGTTGTGACACATTTTTGAGATTGTATGGACAACTTATAATCACTTGTACTCTAAAATGAAATTATACCCATGAGAGTAGAACACCCCTCTCCCCCATTCTCTGGCTCATTATATAAATTAAAACACCAGAATCTGGAAACAACATTGTGATCCATAATACAGAAAACAGACGCCTCTTTACTGTCCTCTTCATTTGTCTTTGTCAGTCACTTTGTTAATGTGTTATGGTTTCTTACCATTCACATCTCTGTCCATCCTTTTAGGTGCAAAAGGGGCTAATTAGACTGTCAACAGGAACTGATCAATGTGGAAAAGTGGTTTCATTCTAATTTCAAATTCTTATACAAAATGGATTTTTCCTGTCATTTTATTTAAAGTAACTAAATAGATAGGTGGTTGGTACTTGATTCCAAATGCATCTTTCTGTCTCTTATCAAAATCTGCCACACAAGCTAATGATGATGGTATTAGGTAGTGGTTTAGTCAGCCAAAGGAAGATCAGCTAACGTTATTAATTACCACAAAACAAACAACTTTGTTTTAGGTGGGTTAATTACAGTATGTCACTATAAAAGTGAGTGATTGCCTTGCTTTCTGTGTGCATGTATGTGTGCTGACTTGTGTGTAATAAGGATAATATGGAGATCTGATGAAAATGGCTGACAGAAAATTAATCGTTTTTGAAATCTTGGAACTGTGGATAATATCTTATCATTGCTATCAGTAATGCCTTGGGTAAGTTCTTATTTCCAGGCCTGACAGTCTGCTTATGTGACAGTCACGCTTTTAAGACAGCTTTTTAAATTTTGGCATTATTAGCTTTATATGGTTTTATTGTTAATATCTCTGTTTAAAAGAATTCTTCATTAACTGTGGATAGCAGGTGGAATCTGTTCTTTTTTCATTGTTATCTTTTCTGTATAGCTTCTGACTTTTATTCATTTTTCCTAGGTGTGAGTTTGCTGATACTGTATGGGAAAATAAAATACGAGTACATTAGGCAAAATCCACACAAGGCTTTTGATTAGCGGTCCTCTGTTCATGTTCCTCCCATCTGTTGATTGTAAACTATTCTTGCTCACTAATCTACGTCTGTTACTTTGTTTCTCTTAAGTGCATGATTTTTCAATTTCAGTGCTGTGCTTATGATCGTTTGGCTTTATGATGCTGGTTTTATTTTAAATGTGGTCCTCCTGGGATTATACTTTCATCTCACATACTCAGGGCTGATTTGGTTTGTTTTCTGATTGCAATATTATTCAAGAAGTAAAATACAGAGGAAGAGTGCTTCCCTTAGGTGGAAAAATGTTATAGTGATTACATACAGCATGCTAATTTTCACCAGATGTTCCTTTGTGGATGAACAACTCCGTTTCCCTGTATGATGGAAGTATTTTGATCACTTTGATGTTTTCAATAACATACTAAGAGTAACTTCGTTCGAAATGACACTCTGCTATGCAATGCAGCATGGGATCTGATGTAGGGTCCCAGGACGGGCAAAATGGGGGTGTACGATATGCCCTTGCTTTAACAGGAATAGTTAAACTGCAATAGAAATTTGCATATGGAAAGTACAGAAATGAATGGCCCCTCCGGAAAACCTGATTATTGAGCATTTATCCTGATTGGCATACACAAAGTTTATGTGGACTATGTCCAATCTTTACTGAGCATTCATTCTCATTTGCGTGGAGGTTATACAATAATGAACAGAGGCAGATTTAGGGGAGCGCAACTGATTCAGTTGCACTGGTTACAGTGTCTCAGGGGCGCTGCTGGAGATGCCACAACTATGATTTAGAATGGGGCACGAGAGGTGGAGGGGAGCTGTATTTTGGCATTGCATGGGGTGCCGCTGAAATTTGGGACCCCAAGGTCTGCCCCTGTAATGATTTGCTATTTCACTGTTTATACATCTTATTGTTAATCATTCGTTCCACACTTTTCAGTATAGTTTCCTATCACTTTCCTAACCACAAAAAAGGAAAGTGAATTTGTTGTGCTAGGGCAGCTGAATGCTTTAATCCCCTGTACTTGCACAAGCCTAAATTTACAGTATGTGCTTGAATCGCTCCTGCAAAATAATGACAGTCTGGAGGCAAGCAAAGTAGGCAGTACAAAGGCATCACCCAAATGGGAATAGGAGAGCAATTAAGAGCAGAAATGAGCAGGCTTAACCACTGCAATGGTGCATAAATATTACACAGTGAAGAACAAAGTAATGGAACAGTGCAATGACCAGCTCTTCACTTAATAATGTAACTTACTGTAGCTTCACTGCAGTTTAGAGAAATGACAGCTTACGGCAGCTGAAAATGTGGAAGGAGGAGATAACCTACAGATAAGCACACCTGGCAAGGTGTAGGGAGGTGACATATTTATCTTGCACCAAACAGGCATGGTAAATGTTGGAGGTAGGCCTGCCATAAATTACCCTGACATAGCATTACAGGTAACACAGTCTCACTTGTCTTCCTTTGCTGTGAATCGTAGCCTCCTAGGAATGCCAAAGTGCACTTTGGTCTTAAAGAATTATTCGCTTACTCGATTAGGGCGATAAGTGATGGGCTTGTGGTAGGGCAGAGAAAGTATGTCACACTTTTTCATATAATATGTCCTTGAAGCCTTTCATTTCATGAACTTGTAACGCTTGCTTTGCACTCCCCTGTTTTAAAGCCACCTTTCTTCGTGCCATTATTAACAGATGGAAGGTCATATTGCTGGTCATATAATCTCCAAGACTTTCCGAGGAGCAGTAAAACAGCCCAAGCCAGGATTTATTTATTTATTCTATGTAAGCTATAGTTCCCACTGAAAAAGAACAGCAGTTAGGTGAAGTTGCTAGCAAAAGATGTATGGGGTTAACGAAAAATGTATCAAAAGCTCCAAGAATGGAATCGGAAAAAGTAGTGGAACTCTTTAGTTGCTCCCTTAAGTTAAGAAAGTATCCAAAAATAATTAGGATTGGAGAAAGGCAACAACATTTTATACCTTTCAATTAAAATAGCCTGCTTTGGCATGAAAGCTGCCTTGATCACCCTGTATGATGGCCTCTGTTGGGAGAGTGATAGGCAGAGTGTTTCCCTGTTAATTTTCCTTGATCTCTTAGCAGCCTTTGATACCATCAGCTGCGGCATTCTTCTGGAGTGGCTGTCCAAGTCGGGAGTGGGCTACACTGCTGTGGTTCCAGTCCTTCTTGGATAGTTGTTCTCAGAGGGTGATGCTTGGGGAATACTGTTAGGCCCCATAGAGCCTTCAGTGTGCGGTCCAGCAGGGTTCAATTTTGCTCTTCAACATCTACATGAAACCACTGAGTGGGGTCATCTGGAGTTCTGGAGTATGTTGTCAGCAACTTACTGATGACATGCAGGTCGACTTTCTGCTTTACATCTGCAAGGGTGCTGGAGGATGTGCCACACTGATGCCTTGCAGGTTTATATGCCCGCCACCTGACCAATTTTAGCAGCAGAAACAGTGCTGTGTTATGTAGAGCCCAACACTATGATTGCTCTTTCTGGTCATCAGGTGATCAACTGAGGAGCAAAGACGGAGCGATCACTTTCCTCCACCTCTTCAGCTGATCTGCATGGCTAAGCTGAGGAAGGGCTGCCTGCTTGAATGTGTGTATGTGGCCCCAAAGAAGGCTGGACAAAGGGAGATGTACTGCTTGGGCCTTGGGTCAAATAAGGTTAGCCATCCCTGTCCCAGGGAAGGCAAAATTTCAGCCTTTTGATAAGACAGATGATGTGTATAGAATTTACAGAGCTACACTGAGATTCATCCCACACACACACAAGAAAAAGCCTCCCACTCTTTCAATACATACTTCTTTGTGAACTAGGGCCTTTTATCTGTAGAATTCTTGTAATGCCAATTTTGTTAGCAAGGACTGCAAGCGTATGATCATATGTGTGGATTAAGAGGAGTCTTGTACTGCAATCATAGCTGCCAAGTTTTCCCTTTTTTAAGGGATTTTCCCTTATGCTGAATAGGCTTCCTCGCGAGAAAAGGGAAAACTTGGCAGCTATGACTGCAATCCTTCCTAATAATTGGGACTTACTTCTCCATAAGGTCTTTAGGAGTGGTTGGTTAATTAGCATCTCACATGGCATGGAAGCCTACGGAAGTTGCTTCCATTGACTTTAATGAAGCAGCACTGCACTTTTAAAGCATAACTAATGAACCTAAATTTTAGATTCAGGTAGGTAGCCGTGTTGGTCTGACGCAGTCAAAATAAATTTAAAAAAATAAAAAATTGTCCAATAGCACCTTAGAGACCAACTAAGTTTGTTCTGGGTATAAGCTTTCATGTGCTGACATGCACACGAATGCTTATACCCAGAACAAACTTAGTTGGTCTCTAAGGTGCTACTGGACAATTTTTATTTATTTATTTTGAACCTTAATTTTAAATATACTGAAATATAAAGAAACTAAATGGGTACCATACCACACTTTTCCAGCATGAGCAACCTCTGCTCGGTGAGTTTTCTTTGAGCAATGGATTCCCTAGCATTCCAGGGGGGGGGATCTATACATCCTTCTATAAGTGAGTTGGTGTGTTTGTATGATACCGACAAGCTGAAGGTTAGTTTCTGAATTGATTAGAATATGTTCTGACAGTAGCTGGCTCAGCATGGGCCATTCAGAGATGGTTAGAACTCTCAGCATGGCACAGTCACAAGATTTCCTCTGCAACTTGGTGGCACTCTGTTCTTCCAGCATAATTGTATTGAGCTTTGTAGGGAGGGGGAATCATTTCGATGCCAGTGACAGATTCATGTTATCTCTGAATTTTCAGTAAATCAGCAGTGACTAAGGCAGTGAGGCAAAGCAAGGAACTCTGAGAACGGCATGGAGAAATATCAAGGGTAAAATGTTCCATCTTCTGTTCGTAGGTGTTCGGCTTAATGGGGGACATATACCAATTTATTTGGAGCATTTGACAGTTTATGCTTGTCCCCTTGACATGCTGGTTGGCAACAGCTGTGCCAGTCTCTGCATTTTGAAAGACGATATTATTCTTGATGCCCTTGGTGTAAGACGCTCTGCACATTTAGTCAGAGGTGGCTGGTGCCTGGGTTTTCAACCTAGATTCTATTTTTGGCTCACTCCCATCTGTACCCTGAACCAGGATGGGTGGTGCCTGTTTGATGTCTGAATCAGGGCAGGAAATGGCACCTGTCCCTCAGGTCATGTTGCCCAATGAGCTAATCAAGTTGTTTTGGGCACCAGAAATAGAAAGCCCCTCAAGCCCCTTTCTCTGTCCCTGATAAGAGCAAATTAAATAACTAACCATTGATTATCTTTTTGTGATACCCCAAATCGACTGCCTGAATTGGCCACCTCATTCTGTTTAATGGTAGGACTGACTCTGGACATTACAATTCACACTAATCTGTGTAATGAGATGCTTTGAGCATTCATGTGCATGGAGAGGGGCCAGATACTAATGTGTCCTCTCTGAACTGTCTCCTTGGCACAACTGTTTTTCCTCTTCCTAGAAGACGGAGAGGAACCCCCCCCCCCACCTACTAATTTCTGTTTTGACCTCATGGAGACGTACCCTTCTCTGTAGAGAAGGTTGGGTGGCACTACTTTCCTGAATCTCTTTTAAGATGGTCAATTTTTTTGCCTGAATGTGTCCAACATGAGGTCGTCCTGTGACCTTTTCAAAAATCTGGAGTACCTCACTCACACCCATCCACCATCAGGCTGTATTACTAATGCAATCAAATTTGAAGGATATTTGCTAATAATTAATCAGAGATAAATGTTAATTAATTTAGAATCCTTTTTCTTTCATGCAGTTTAGACTTTACCACTTGGCTTAATCAGTTACACTACAGAAGGAATAAGACTCTGATGAGGACAGCTTTAAGTGCTCATATTGTGCAGTAAGACATGTGGAAGTTACTTCAAGCTTCTGTTCTGTGAGGTGATTTATATAAGAATGCTCAGTGTTATGGCAGAGTGAGAAGGGTGTTAATGCATAAGGGAGCCTGCTTGAAATGTTATTGTGCATTTTTTATTGTAATCTCTTGATTTAGAGGAACTTCGGGGCTATTCTAGAAACCAGTTACTCCAAAAACAGCAAAAAGTGACCCCTCCTCACAAAAGAACCCACAATAGGAGCTGCAACTAGGGATGGTTGGTGAATTTGATGTCTGTGAATTCTGATGTGAGCTGACTTGATCTGCATCTCTCCGACTAGTGCGTGGGTTGGAACACAATTATTTTAATGTTCGTATTAACACCTTCATAGAATCGTAGATTTGGAAGGGACCCTGATGATCATTGTCCAACTTCCTGCGATGCAGGAATATGCAGCTTTCCCTTTTGTGGATTGAACCTGCAACCTTGGCATTATCAGCACCACGCTCTAACCAACTGAGCTATCTTAAAGAGGGTCTGGTAATGTGGTGGAAGCCAGTAGGATCCCACAGAATAGGTGTAACATAGAGTCACACCAAAATGCCAGCCAACACTCTAGCAGCTGCATTCTGCACTAGCTGTAGTTTGTAGACTGTATTCAATGGAAACATTACGTGCAGAATATGGCAGTAGTCTAAATGGGAGGTTACTAGAATATGCAGGATTGTGGCCAGACTACAGTATCTTGGTCCAGGAATGACCATAGCCGGTGAACCAGTCATAGCTGGAAAGAGGTATCCCTTGCTACTTAGGCCACCTAGGCTTCCAGTCATGGCATTAGACAAAGAGCAGCCCCAGACTAGGGACTTGTTCCTGCAGGCAGAGTGCAGTTCCACCCAGGACAGGCTGAATTTCCAGTTCCCAGATGCAAGAATGACCCACTAGCAGTGCCTCTATTTTGTCAGGACTTTGCTTCAGTTAACTGGCCCTCACCCAAGCTATTACTGACTTTAGGCACTGGCTCACACCAAGACAACTTCATCTGTCTTAGATGGTAAAGGGCATATGGCAGCCACACCTTTAACTGCTCCACATTTGATGGGGGCATGTCAGCATTGTTTGGGAGAATGGCCTTGCAGGCCAAATTAGGGTGTTTTATTAGGCCTTCAGGCCAGGGGTTCTCCACCCCTGTATTATGTGCTAGAAATGTGTATTTGAAGCTCAGTGTCCAAATCCCCTTAAAAGCACCATATGATCTTCTGCAATAAATAATAATTATTTTTATTTATTTATTTATTTATTTATTTATTTATTTATTTATTTATTTATTTATACCCTGCCCATCTGGCTGAGTTTCCCCAGCCACTCTGGGCAGCTTCCAACAGAACATTAAAATACAATAATCTATTAAACATTAAAAGCTTCCCTAAACAGGGCTGCCTTCAGATGTCTCCTAAAAGTCTGGTAGTTGTTTTTCTCTTTGACATCTGGTGGGAGGGCGTTCCACAGGGCGGGTGCCACTACCGAGAAGGACCTCTGCCTGGTTCCCTATATTTTATTCAGTTCACATTTAAAGAAAAACACTTTCCGAAACAATATGTAAACTAAAGCACCTATCATTTGACATTCAAAACTGATGTGAAAATGTGGAGAACTCATCTTATGATTGGAAAATCGAGAAACAGAGAGAAACCGGAATCGACATATTTTCCCATTTCTAGGAGAGATAAACCTCACTCTGAGAACCTACTTACCATAGACAGGGAGAAACACTCCTGCATGTTTCTGTGTGTAAAATAGACACTTTTTATTCATTTGTTAATGTAATTAGAACTCTCAGAAAGTGCTTATAGAGCCCAACCACTTTGTCCCTCAGGTTTGTATAAATTGTGTTAGCTCAGTTAAAGTGTGCCCTCCCCTTCAAAAAGTGGTTACAAAGGGATGTCTTTTGAATTTATGCATCAGCCTTTATGCTCTTCCCTTCTTAATTGCCTTTTGTAGCCTGGAACGTACAGTTTTCATGTTTATGTGCAACTCCCTTACTCGCATCTCCTCTGACTATTTGCCTGATATATTTTGGATTATCCATTCTGATTATAAAGGTCCTGCCTTGCTTCACTGAGCATTGTATTTTCCATCCTCACCTATTGACAGTATCTGCTGCAATACATGATTCATTGACTCCCTGCTTTCATTTTTATTGTGAGCTATTTTGTGCTTTCTGGTGTTTGGGCTTGTTGCTGCTTAATTCTTGCATGATTTTTCTTACTGCCATTCCTTTCGTAATATTCCCTGAGTAGCAGGAAGCTCAGGCACTCTTTCTAGAAAATTTCATTTGGATGATGGTAATCTGACAGCATTTCCCCCCCCCCCAAAGAGCCAATTTCCTTAAATATGAGGATCAATAGGGCTTGGGTGGGAAGCAGCGATCACTGTAAATTATGGCTTTCCTAAGGGAGCATCTTTACCTGTCCTTCTTGATATTTGAACTGAATATTGCTTGAACCCCAGTGCTCACTTTAGCCTGTAAGTATGGGAATGGTTGTGTGTGGGATCTTTCTGTACATGCATAGAACCGCACCACATTAACTCTGCATGCTCCATTTCCTGCTGTGTCCAAGCAGCAACACTGGAAGAAGCAGATACTATAACCCACAAGACTGTTGGGGACTTCAGATGTCCACCTCTTTGCAATGAAAGAATCAGGGTGCTCCTTGTATGGACAAGCTCCAGGCATGCACATTGGTAAATGTTTAGTGCCCCTTCACTTCTTAGTCAACTACAGACAGTGGAGTGATGGGGTCACTGTGTGCATTGCCAAGGGCTTCTTTAATGCATCTTGAACCCTGTCCTCTGTCCACCAGACTATACTGTTTATCCCAGTATGTTGCTGGCACCTGTCTGTCTCAGGAGACAATGGAGGAGTCCCTTCATTGGGGGTAAAGTCAAACTGTTAGAAGGTCACAGCACCTTTTGTGGTTGTAGAGTGTCAGGGGTTTCATTCTCTCTTGTGCTGCAGAATGTGTGACTACTAGATCACATGCTCTGTGTGTTGACATCCCATTCTTTGGAAGCGTGGGAACCGTACGCCACTTCCGTCTTCTTTGTTTCTGATCTGTTGTTGTGCTCTCTCAGAGGAGAAGAGACATGCCATGATCGCTCTGTTCTTTATTTTGATCTTGTAAATAAATCACTAAAGCCAGATGCTACGTATCCTCAGTCTCAGCCTCTCCTCACTCTAAGCTCTGCTGCTTGCTTGAACGTCCGGAGGAGTGAATGCTGTGCTATGCGTTCCGGATCAGTGCCAGGAGAAGGCCGTCTCCCACCCAGAAGCACCAACACATGGAAGATACATGCTTTGTTGCAGCTGGGGCAAATGAAGGCGTCCGGTTGTCCTGCTGCAGACGCACCATGGCATTTCTCTCTGCACTCCTTCCACAGGTCATTCCTCCTCTTGTCATTGCTATGGATACATGACCTTACTGTCTCCAGACACTGCGGTCATCTCCAAGGGATTCGCACACGGTGAGGTTGATGTTGCCAGCCTTCATGTCACATCTACAGACATCTTTGTAGCAGAAGAGTTGGTCTGCCAATGGGTCTGGCGCTTGAAATTATTTCCTCATAGAGCACATCCTTAGGGATCCCGCCATCTTCCATTCTGTGGACATGACCAAACCAGCATAGATGTCACTGAGTGCAAACATGCTGGGAATGTAGGCTTGGGAGAGCACATCTTTGTTTGAGACTCTGCCCTGCGATACTAAAAATATTCCTGACGTGGCGCATGTGGAAGGCATTGAGGCGTTGCTCCTGACGGTTGTAAGTTGCCCACAACTCACTTCCATAAAGAAGCATGCTCAACAGCAGTTATTTATGCAAGAATTACTGTTGAGTAAATGCTTTACATTCCCCCCCCACTCCATTTTTGTCCTCAAATCAGCCCTCATAGATACTCAACCTGACACTGGTGAAAGGAAGGGGGAAAGAAATGTCTGTGGGGCTATTGTTGAAATTAAGCTTTCTTCAATACCATTGGTTTCAGTAGGACAGCTGAGTGCATCCTTAATTTTGTGTCTCATAAATGCTTACTGGAACTCAGGCTTACTGCTGAGCAGACATGCACTGTTAACTTCTTCCATTGAAATCAGTGAGAATGAGAAATAATCAGGAGTGGATATTCTGCTGTGTTCTGAAGATCAAACATACAAAGTAAATAAATAAATATGAAGAAACCAAAGATCATAGAATAGAATCATAGAATCATAGAGTTGGAAGAGACCA